>NC_091456.1:68851316-70051316 GCF_027789765.1 Dendropsophus ebraccatus
ACGGGAACAACAGTCTTAAGGCCATATTACACAGACCGACCTTGCACTGTGAATTGGCACATGCTTTTCTTAGTTTATTACTTGGCTCAAGAATCACACTAGCTATGTCCGTGCAGCCCTTGCGGTAATCAGCTGGTTAGACAAATCAAACCTGCTTGTGCTGAGGATGAAGGAATGTCTTACTTTCATGCTCTGCACTGTTCCCATTCTGTTAGCTGTGAAATTCTCTGCCCAGTAAGCCGTTAGAAGCACTAAGGGAGCCTACTACTCTCAATACAACCCCCACTACTCCTGATACTACTACTACTCCCAATACTACTCCCTTCACTGCTGCTACTACCACCACTCCCGCAACTAACCCCATTACTGCTGCTATTACTCCTACTACTATTGCTACTAGTATTCCCACTCCTGATACTACTACTCCCCTAATCTACTATACCTCTACTGTTAGTACACCCCTAATGCCTCTACTTCTACAGCAATGATCATTAGCAAAAAAAAAAAAAAACGAGATTTAAATGGAGAATCGAGAATTTTAATAAAAAAAAAATTGTTCAAACTGTTGTTGAAAATTTTTCTTTTGTTCTTGAGGAGCTTAAAACTATTGTTGCTACTTCTGAACAATTACTTAAATGGACGTTAGATTTATCTTCCTCCTTTGATGAGTTGGGCAATGAGCCTTCAGAGAACAATTAAACAATTTCAGAAGGAGATGGCTTCTAAATTAATTGAGACAGCAAAGCACAATATGAACACTAAAAAGAGTTCTGTAGAGAAAATCAAAAATAAAATATTTTATCTTGTAAGAAAAAGGTCAACATTCTCTTTTTACATCCAGTCCTCAAGGAGATTATGCAGGCAGGGTGGGTCAATCCTAATTAAGTATTTTATATTAATTAAAGGTATGGAGCCATCTTATAACTCCTGCACTTACAGAGAACTGGGAACAAGGGCCTAATAGGGAGACATTGTTTGAAAAACCTATTTTTCCTTAAGATTACAGTTCAGCCCTAAAAGAGCCTTTAGGCGGGTGTAGCTCTAAAAAGAATTCATACAGCTTACTCAGCTATGTGTAATGAGCAATTACCTCTGTTTCAGTTGGGAGTACTCTAAGGGTATGCTTGAGTCAACTTACCATGATGTTGAGGATGGGGTTGCAAGATAGGAGTTCATTCAGTATATATCGATATTCAGATTGGCAACAGTTTTGTATGTAATCATTTTTTTAAAATTGGAACCTATCTTGGCTGTGGGGACCAGACGAGTCCTGCATATAAAAGCCTGATCAATTTTAAGTTTAACCCTTTAAGGACAGAGCCCAAAATGGCTTTAAGGAGCGCGCCAATTTTCAGTTTTGCTTTTTCGTTTTTCCCTCCTCGCCTTCTAAGAGCTATAACTCTTGTGAGAGCTTGTTTTTTTCAGGAACAGGCGTACTTTGTAATGGTGTCTTTCAATCTACCATAACATGTATGACAGAACCCTTAAAATATTATTTATGGGGTGAAATTGAAAAAAAACACAATTCTGCAAATTTAGGGGGGGGGGGTGTCCGTGTTTATGTAATGCACTTTGCAGTAAGACTTACATGATATATTTATTCAATAGGTCAGGGATATGCAGTTTATATAGTTTTTCTAATGTTTTACTATTTTTACTATTTTTTAACAGTAAAACTTTTTTTTTACAAATAGGTGTGATTACAATGGCCCTATTGCGCTTTTGTTTTTTCAGGTACAAAGCTGTATGGGTCATCTTTTTTTGTGCCATGATCTCTAGTTTATAATAGTACCACATTTGTGTAGATGAGACGTACTGATCAATTTTTATAAATAAAAAAAATAATAATAATAAAAATGAATCTTGGTGTTTTTTAACCGCTTTTTGTTTACTTATTATATTCTATTAGATTGGACAATTATGCACACTATGGTATATAAAATGTTTGTTTTTTATTTTTATGTGTTTTATTTACAAAATGGGAAAGGGGGAATTTATTTTTTACTGGGGGAGGGGCTATGGTGTGTTTTTAAAAACCTTTTACATTTGGAAACTGGAAGCGATATCCCAAGCGGGGTCAGGTATGGGAGGAAGTTATTTTTTACTTTTATCCTCAGCACCGTTTTCCTGCAATCTTAAATTCTAATTAGACAGTTTGGTGCACTTGAGGCGGTAGCACAGCCTTTTTGTGCACCGAGCCCACCCGTCTCCATGAATATTCATCCAGCACTCTAACATGGTCACAAACTCCAGCATGGTCGCAAAAGCAAATTAGGAGATTGGTAAGTATACCAATATGTTTTTTATTCATTTTGTGGGGGGGGGGGGGACAGAATAGCTAAATAACCCCTTTATTAGTCAATAGTACTGTAATAAAGCAAGAAACTGCAATATATTATGAAGGCGGCAATCATTTTTTGTGGAAACAACAGCGTTCATGATCTACCCCTCAAACAATTGACCCTTTAAAATTCATTCACCTGCTTATTAATGTAAATATTTAGGATGTAAATCTGAGCACAATGGAACCAAGCAATATCCCCCATGTGCATTTCAGATACCTCTGGGATTTCTATATATATTTTTAATGAAGGCGGATATCCTAATGTCAGCGCATCAAGCCAATTAATCAGATCTCACATACCTGAACCATTGCCAGTCCACTCTCCCTGTTTGTCAGTGAACTTGGCTTTCATTCATGCTGAAACATTGACTCTATCCTTTCATATCCTAAGCTGAAAAAAATTACAGTGATGATTAATGTGAAGTTGAATAACAAGATGAATACTATAGCATTTGGTCAGCAGCCAACAAAATTCTTCACTTCCAGTCTTTTCTTCTATTTGAAAAGAAATTCTCGTGTTAGGATAAGGCTTTCCAAGGAAAATGAGGTGTCTTCTTTCAAAAAGACTAAACTACAATTCTAATTCCTAATACTTCTACTTTATAGTAAAGTTAATAGGCTTGGTATTGCAAACTACACGGTATAGTCAAATTTTCTACCATTTAATAAAATATTTTGAAAGGATGCCAATTTTTTTACCATTCAAAAATTAAATTGACAACAGCTTTTTAAAAAGAATACACCTCAGTCATGTAAAGGAATAAAAGTACAAGTAAACAAAGTAGAAATATGAGACACATTTCCCAAAATAAATTAGAATTTTTTTCATGTTCTTTATGCTCTTAATCTTTCTCCTTTATTGTATACAAAAGAGAAAAACCTCTTGAAACTTATTTTTTACAAGTACTACTTTATGGCAATACACACTACAAGTGTTACAAGTATTTCCATCTCAAAGAGATGTAGGGGTTATCAAGTTAAATATTTTTGCTAATAAATTCAGTTAGCAAACTTGCCCTTTCCCTCTCATTGTTGACAGCTTATTGTCTATGTTACCAACCCACACTCTGTTCTAAAAGACAACCTGTCCACAATGGGAGGGAAAGAGCAGCATATCAGGAGGAGGAGGAAAGTTTGCTAAATGAATGTGTTACTTTACATGCCCTTAAGAGGGTTATCCAGGCTTAGAAAAACATGACCAATTTCTTCGAGAAACAGCACGACTCTTGTCTCCAGTTTGGGTGGAGTTTTGCAACTCAGTTCCATTAAAGTGAGCGAAGCTTAATTGCAAAACCACATGTAAACTGGAGACAAGAGGCGTGCTGTTTCTGGAAGAAAATAGACATGTTTTCTAATTCTGCATAACCATAATACTACGGTAGTTCAAATGGGTATACCCCTTTAAAAGGGTATATCTACACCATATTTTACCCTGTTTTTAGTAGTAGTAGTAGAAGTAGTAGTAGTAATAATAATAATAATCATAACATAATAAAGGTTAATTTTAAATGATAATAAAACAAAAATCAGAAATTACCTATTGTTTAAATTACGTTTTTTTCTCAGACATATTTTTGAAGATCTTCTGGTGATGTTCTTTTTAATTTTTCACTTATCTGTGTAATAAAATAATCCTATTTCTTCTTCTGGCCACTAATAATAATAATAATAGGCTGTTCTGTACATAAAATTTTCCTCATCATCACAGAATGGATTATAGCAAAAGGGGACACTTCTATATAGATAATTCATGCACAATGACGTCTGAACCAGTTGTAGAGTATGCCTGGAAAACTCTCCCACAGAAGTGAATAATACCCTTCAGTCTTTTGTGTTTATGTCCCTGGGACATACTGTATAGCATATCAAGCAGGATGTATGCCCCAATAATGATGTGAAAAATTACATGGTCATTATATGGCTCTAGAAAAAAAAACACACACACACATTCACTTTAAAGTATTACTGTCATTTAAAAAAATGTTTTACATGTATGGATATTCTGACCTCCACTGATCACTGCTCTCCTCATCTCACTGCAGGAGTGGAACTCCACAGACTTACTATAGTATCTGTCCCCTGCATCTAACAGGGAGAGCAGTGTGTTGGGGAGTGAAGAGCCTGATAAGCGGGTGGTTTAGGATTACAGTGTTGACAGATTTATCTGACAGATTTTCGAAGCCAAAGCCAGAAACAGACTATAAATAGGGAACAAGTCATAAAGGAAAGACAGATTTCTCCTCTTTTCTAATCCATTCTTGCCTTTGGCTTCAATAATCTGTCAGATAAATCTTACCATGTAAGTACACCATTAGGGTTCTATTACATGGAAAGATTATCATGTAAAAAATCATTATATTGTTTGAATAATCTTTCCATGTGTATGCAAGTAACGATCAAATGACTTATGAAACTTCGTCCGTATGTCGTTGATTACATCTTTTGAGCTGACCATGAAATCATCATTAATCGTTCACAAATCTTTCTGTATTTACACATCATTCGTTCGCAATTACAGTCGTTCAGATACTAACGTGTACAAATGATTGGAATTACGATCGTAATTGCGATCTTAACTTTGGTTCCATGTATTATGCTGAATGTTTACAGGTCATTCCCAAAAGTGCTTGTTTGCAGTTGTTAATTGGAGAACAAAAAAAGAGCTTTGTCTAATAGGACCCTATGCAAAGTACCCGATGGACGTAATATTTTCTTTTAAAAAATGGAGAGGAAAAAACACTGTCTGAACATGGCCCAAATGCTGTAGAAAAGTACAATTAATTTACAAACTTAAAAAAGAATGTTCCTGTGTATTTCCCGTTTCCCTCTTTCTGTTATTATTGTTAATAATACAAAATGTTTCACCACATTATTACAGGTCATGAAAGGATGAATGCCATAAATCTTGACATATTAGATTTCTTTTAATTGCTACAAATTGAAAATTTGACTCTCCCTGAGTGTGTGGTTTTGTTGATTCCTGGCACATTGTAAAATCATGCAAATGCATTAAATTACTTCTCTGTTCTACAGAGGTCACAGCTAGGTTAGTATATATAAAGACCACCTACTACGATATCTGATCTATCTCTTACAGTTTCTTGAAGAAAAATAAAATAAAAAAAAATTCTATAGACTGGCTTGCTTTTTTATAGATATGTATTGTATTGTATTTTGCTTGAAACAGGAAAATGGAAAAAAGTTTGCTAAGTTCAAGGGGATCTGAATCATATTTCCAAAGGGACTTTCATTGTGAGGACAGTTAGTTCCGGACTGTAAATAAGTGTATGCTGCACGTTTTTACTCTGCTTATTAAATTAACTTACAGTGCTGTCACAAAAGTTTAGTGTATGCTTTACTTTATAGAACATATGTGGTTGACTGTTCTGGTCTGGCTACAAGACAGATAGATAGGGAGAGAGAGAGAGAGAGATGTGATATTGGTAATATAAGCTGGGTATGCGTACATTATAACGGTATATAGGCAACTAATCTTGACAATATTGTGAATATCCGTCACCAGTTGTAAAAGATAATTGATGATGTCATTTATCTTACTTTACATAATGCAATAACGCATAAATGCGTAAAAATTTTGACAATCAAAGTCTCAAGCCAGCTAAGAGAATGAAGACAATAACATTTTCTTTTCATGCTTTTCACTGGCTTTTATCCAGATTTGAATGTATTATTTTTAAAGGTGCTTTTGAAAAAAAAAGAAAATTCTATAAGCATTAGGCTATGTTCACACGGCGTAAGAGACTGGCCGTTCCGTGACCCGGAACGATTACATCGATTACAGCGATACCCAAATGATATAGTTTTATATGTGTTATGTTTTACTAATTTTCAAAAATGAAAACTTAAAAAGAGGGGGGGGGGGGAACAAACTAGAAAAGACATCCTTATGTCCAGCTCCAGCTGCATATTGAGCAGGCTTAGCTCCTCCTGAGCCTGCTCTTTATACAATGACAAGCGATTACATATGATGGACAAGCAATTGTAAAAATGTGGTCATTAAGAGGTTAATGGATCCACATATGTACCTCAGACTATATCACTTCTACTTTTATGAATGTTCCTATGAATAAAAAATGTGTCCATGTAAGTAAGAACTTTTTGATGACTATTGTTTTATAGCTCCATATTGGATACCAGTGTTTTCCCCTAAAAACACTCTTTATGCAGCTCCTTGTCCATTGTCTGGCCTCAGCAGTGTTCAATAGTATATCTCCCATCAATAATCCAACATGGTACACACCTGCTCTGACTGGTGACCTTTAGTGGCTATGACTGGTAATACAATGAGATACATATGTAATATTTAAAATAGAAGTAACTTGTTGCAAAAAATAATCACAATCACTTCCTTGTAGATAAATATTAGACGTAGTGCAGTCAGAAATGTTGTTGATATAACTTGGATATTTTTGGACTTTTCCTTTTCTGCAGCTTTCTTTGGTTGTATGCTATTTCCAAAGTGCTAAACATTGTGCTTACTTGTCCGCATTCTCCCAGCGTCCTTCTCCAGTGTCTCTGGGTGCCCCTGCTCACCGATGGCCCAGAAAAGTGGGCAGATAAGCATGGTCTCTTTATTATTATTTTTTTAACCTACCAGTGGCAGTTCTACATGACTGTGGCACTGTATTCTCACAGTGGAATGAAAATCCACCCGGAGATTGGAGTGCTATAGAAGTCTATTCGATTAGATTAGAGTGCTATAGGTGCCCATTATAGGAAGTCACAGTGAACACAATGGGGAAGATTTATCAAAGGCTGTAATATTTAGACTGGTGCAAACTGCCCACAGCAACCAATCACAGCTCAGCTTTCCTTTCACCAGAGCTGGAAGCTGAGCTATGATTGGTTGCTGTGGGCAGTTCACACTGCGTACAAGTCTGGCCGCATTTCATACGCCGCCGTAGATGTGCGGCTGAAACATAGACATGCGGTCGGATGCGTACGAACCGCGAACATACGCCCATAGTAGAGTTATGCTTCCCTAGCTTGTTTCAAAGCAATCTGAGGCAGGTCATTTACTTGGAAATCTTCGCCCAGCCCCGTAAACCACACAGAACCTTTTGGATCGAAAAATCAAGTTTAATTTGGCTGAAATAAGTACTTCGTACGGGACTGCATGGAAATCCACGGCCGTGAGTTTCAACATTTCCGTCCTCAAACAATAGTCTTGTTAATTTTTCATGGCGCCGTATACGATCCGGCCGTAAGCTCACAAGTAGTGTGCATTGTGCGGCCATATATCGTATACTTTCAAGCGAACGCATCAACCTCAAAACTACGTGCGTATATTCGCGGTTCGCACTATGGTCGGAAACATACGCAGTGTGAACATAGCCTCAGATAAATCTCCCCCATTGTCTATCCTAATAACTCACTAGGTGCTCATTTATCAAAGTCCACTGCTGTCCTGGGAGAAAATTTATATTATGCCGCTGATCCACCAATGTCCACCACTGTCCATGACAAAAATGGACATTTTCCAATTTTGACACTGTCACAGCAACAGTTGTTGAAAAAAAATTGCTACTTTGTAATAGTCCCACTATTGTAGCTACTACAGTTTGTTGCGGAGTTTCTTGGCGCTATAGAAATAAAAATTATTATTATTATTATTATTATTATTATTATTATTATAAATGTATTTGTATGTGATTCGCTAATATTTTACATTTAATACACAATAGCGCAGTCCAATACAAAAATTAATTGTCAGATAGAAACTATGGGGGAGATTTATCAAACATGGTGTAAAGTGAACCTGGCTCAGTTGCCCCTAGCAACCAATCAGATTCCACCTTTCAGTTTCCAAAGAGTCTGTGATGAATGAAAGGTGGAATCTGATTGGTTGCTAGGGGGCAACTGAGCCAGTTTCACTTTACACCATCAAAAACAGTATCACAGAACCGCCACCCAGATAATGGCAACAGTATTTATAAAGGGGGGCGAGATACGTAAATTTAACTATTATCACAGAGGCGTATCACATATTTAAAATTAAAATATAACTTTTATTATATACTAGCGTAAAAACTTTAAAACGCCACAAACATGTATCGGCACACACTCAATCTGGTCGGGTGTAGGCCTCAACTGCCAGAACAATCTCTAATATGAGACAATCTCTACACATAGGGAGTGATTAACCCAGAACATCAAAGTACAATTCATCAATGGGTATAATACCTACATAAACCCAACGCGTTTCCCCGTCTATCCTTGACGATTCTTCAGGGGTTAACTTTGTGTTTAAATATCAACAACTATATAGACCTGTTCCCTAGGTGTTGACAAAACATGCACTGACTCTGTCTGATTCAGTCAGTATGAGACGAGTGTAGCGGCGGCAATTAACATAATGCCACACTCTCTCCCGACAGTGTCAGATACAGCATTGCAGATAAAGAGGACATAAAGATTACCATTCATAACGGTGGCTCAGATGAGCCGGCCTTGTTACATCAGAGCAGCGTTTTATCCACGCGGGTCGGACCACAGACCATGTGCCAGCCGTAGGGGACATAGTAAGGGGCTCATCTGAGCCACCCTTATGAATGTTAATCTTTATGTCCTCTTTATCTGCAATGCTGTATCTGACACTGTCGGGAGAGAGTGTGGCATTATGTTAGTTGGCGCCGCTACACTCGTCTCATACTGACTGAATCAGACAGAGTCAGTGCATGTTTTGTCAACACCTAGGGAACAGGTCTATATAGTTGTTGATATTTAAACACAAAGTTAACCCCTGAAGAACCGTCAAGGATAGACGGGGAAACGCGTTGGGTTTATGTAGGTATTATACCCATTGATGAATTGTACTTTGATGTTCTGGGTTAATCACTCCCTATGTGTAGAGATTGTCTCATATTAGAGATTGTTCTGGCAGTTGAGGCCTACACCCGACCAGATTGAGCGTGTGCCGATACATGTTTGTGGCGTTTTTAAAGTTTTTACGCTAGTATATAATAAAAGTTATATTTTAATTTTAAATATGTGATACGCCTCTGTGATAATAATATCACTTTACACCATGTTTGATAAATCGCCCCCAAAAAGTTTACAAAAATATGTACATATACAATGCAACAGTTATGAAAAGAAAAAAAAGATAAAAACAGAATAAAGCCTTACTGGTGAACAGAAGTAACATCCTGGCTGTGGGTTACAGCACAGAAATATGGACAGCCTCTCCAATTGAAGTATGAATTCCCTAAAGACTGACAAGGGTCCCTGTTTTTTTCAGGCATTTTAAGCACGATTTTCTTCCCTCCCAAAAGTCTGTCTGGTGATATCACTGAGAGGGGACTGGTCAGATGGTAATGAGGGACATTTCCTATTTTTATAGATTTATCCTGTTGTGTATAAACCCCACAACAATCTTCAGTTTTCAGGACAGGGACCTCCTAGAAGTATGACATAACTGTCAATCATCTGAGCATATCCAAAGCAACCATTTTACATAAAAAAAACCGACTTAATTTGGTCCCTGTTATCAGACAATATCTAATATCACATGGTTCCTTTGAACATATAGCCATGATTTTGACGTATAAATACAGGTGACTTTCCCCAATCATAAATACCAAGTTGGAGCTCTCCAAATATTAATTATGACAGGGTTTTCTTTAATATATATTGTAACTTTGAACTTAGGAATGTGGGTGAGGGTCAGAGGTGTGAATCTGCACACTGCACAAGAAATATCTTTTTTAACGGGATTATCCAGGCTTAGGGTCCTATTAGACGGGCTGATGAAGGCCCAACCAATATTTTAAAGGAGCGCCGATCTGCTAGATCGGCTCTTGTTTACTGAGTTTTTTACATGCCCTAAAAATCGGTTAGCAAGGGCTGCACGGACATCATTAGCGATGTATGTGCTCTGTATGTGTCCCGGCACAACGCTCTGGCTTCAGAGCAGCCTGTCTGAGTTGACAGGCCGCTCAGCCAATCACTGGCTGCTGTTGTCCCGGACATTGATTGGCTGTGCAGTCTGTTAGCTCAGACAGGCTGCTCCGAGCCACAGCGTGGTGCTGGGATGCATACAGAGCACAAGAGAAGACCGGGAACGCCGACAGGTAAAGTATTAAACATTTGGGCAATCGTCAGACGTACATCGCTATGACATGTAGCCTATGATTTTAGGTGTGGGCCTAAAGAAACAATCAGCCAATGATCATTTCATCGGCTGATCGATGTCTCTATTACACAGAGCGATAATCAACCAAATCGGGCCGATTCAGCCAATTATGGTTTTATGTAATAGGGCCCTTAGAAAAACATGTCTGCTTTCTTCCAGAAACAGCACCTCTCTTATGCTCAATTTGTGTGTGCGTTTTGCAGCTCATTTCTATTTTAGTGAATGGAGCTGAACTGCAATACCACACACTGATGCTGTTTTTGTAACAAAGTTGCTGTGCTTTTTGTAATCATGGATAATCCCTTATAGGGTGGGTTCACACTACGCAATTCCCACAGATAAGTCCGCCCATCCCATAGACACCATTATTTCGGGAGACTGCGAAATCGGCCCGACCATAGAATGGCGTCTACGGCACGGGTGGAGATGTGCGCTGCCACGAGTGGGTGCGAGCCACGGAATCTGCTGTAACTTACAGAGCGGATTCTGTAGTGTGAACCCACCCTAAGGGAATTGATCTTTGTAGAACCATGACATATGAAAGTTATGGGACTAATGAAGTATCTAGACCCAAACCAAATTTAAAGCAAAACGGCCTCTTAAGGCTGGGTTCACACTATTTATATTTCAGTCAGTATTGTGGTCCTCATATTGCAACCAAAACCAGGAGTGGATTAAAAACACAGAAAGGATCTGTTCACACAATGTTGAAATTGAGTGGATGGCCGCCATTTAATGGCAAATATTTGCTGTTATTTTAAAACAATGGCTGTTGTATTGAAATAATGGCCGTTATTTACTGTTATATGGCGGCCATCCACTCAATTTCAACATTGTGTGAACAGATCCTTTCTGTGTTTTTAATCCACTCCTGGTTTTGGTTGCAATATGAGGACCACAATACTGACTGAAATATAAGTAGTGTGAACGCAGCCTCAAGGTGAGGGAATACAGGAGGGTTCTTCATCCAGACTGCTCTTTATATCAGAAGACAGCACTATACTGTATGACAAATGCTCTGTTTGACTAATGGCAATGTGAATACTCTTTTGTAACAAGCACAATGTTTTTTGGTAATAGTTATTAATCTGTTGATGTTATTACTATGCTGGTACTTTAACATGACTTATAAAAGTGCACACAAGTAGGAAAGAGCTGCAAAGTTGCGCTCAGGTAGTTTTTAAGTAAACCTTGTATAAGGCTATATGCCATGACTACTAATATGAGAGAAACAACTAGGGTAGAGCATGCATTTGAATTTTATTTTATTTTTTGTGGTGCACACTTCTATGCTTTCTAGTAGGGATGGTCCGAACCGAGTTCGGTTCAGGTTTGTACGAACCCGAACCCTCGGTAATGATTCCCGCTGTCTGCCCGCTCCGTGGAGCGGGCGTATCCAGCAGGAGGACCGCCTGGAAAACTAGGATACAACCATAGCCATAGGCTGTATCCCAGTTTTCCAGGCGTTACTCCCGCTGGATACGCCCGCTGCACGGAGCGGGCAGACAGCGGGAATCTGCTGTCGAGCGTTCGGGTTCATACGAGCCCGAACCTCGGCAGGTTCGGACCATCCCTACTTTCTAATTTAAAGGGGTTATCCAGTGCTACAAAAACATGCCTACTTTTGCCCGACTCTTGTCTCCAGATTGGGTAGGGTTTGAAACTCAGTTCTATTGAAGTAAATGGAGCTTATTTGCAAATCACACCTGAACTTGAGACAAGAGTAGGGCAAAAGTGGCCATGTTTTTGTAGCGCTGGATAACCCCTTTAATGTATGGGGCTTCTTAATGGCACCTTGATATTACTGTAGCTAGAAGGCCTCTTAACTACCCCCAGAGTGTGTTCTGGTGTACTGCAAATATAACCTTCATTTTCAAAAAACTCATATCACTATTTAACCTCTTAAGGACATATGACGTACCCCTACGTCATATGTCCTCACTTGCACTTCAAAGCGGGGCCGCGCGGCGGCCCCGCTTTGAAGTGCCGCGATCCCGGGTGCCGCGTGTAGCCCGGGACCGCCGCTATTAGCGGGCACGGTCTGATCGCCGTGCCCGCTAATTAGCTAATCGGAGGCAGCTGTCAAAGTTGACAGCTGCCTCCGATTACCGGAGGCAACGTTTCCCTGGGGTCTAGTGGGGGAGATCGCTCCTCCGGGACCTTGTCCCGGAGGAGCGATCTCCGTTAATAATGCCGGCCGGGGACGCGTCCAAGATGGCGCCGTCCTCGGCTCGGCACTCGTTCGTTTTCGGCTGCAGCAGCCGAAAGCAAACGAGTGCCGATCTCATGGATCTCTGCAGCATATCTATGCTGCAGAGATCTCAATGAGAGATCCAAGTGTATATACTAGAAGTCCCCTAGGGGGGCTTCTAGTATATGTGTAAAAAAAAAAAAAAAAAAGTGTTGTTTATAGTAAAAAGCCCCCTCCCCTAATAAAAGTCTGAATCACCCCCCTTTTCCCAGGTTTTAAATAAAAGTAAACAAATAAATAAATAAATAAACATGTTTGCTATCGCCGCGTGCGTAATCGCCCAAACTATTAATTAATCACATTCCTGATCTCGTACGGTAAACGGCGTCAGCGCAAAAAAATCCCAAAGTGCAAAATTGCGCATTTTTGGTCGCATCAAATCCAGAAAAAATTTAATAAAAAGCGATCAAAAAGACGTATATGGGCAATCAAGGTACCGATAGAAAGATCACATCATGGCGCAAAAAATGACACCTCGCACAGCCCCATAGACCAAAGGATAAAAGCGCTATAAGCCTGGGAATGGAGCGATTTTAAGGAACGTATATTGGTTAACAACGGTTTGAATTTTTTACAGGCCATCAGATACAATATAAGTTATACATGTTACATATCGTTTTAATTGTAACGACTTGAGGAACATGCATAACAAGTCAGTTTTACCCCAGGGCGTATGGCGTAAAAACACATTTCCCCCAAATAAAAGAAATGCTTTTTTTTTTTTCAATTTCACCACACTTTGAATTTTTTTCTGGTTTCGCAGTGTACTTTATGCAAAAATTCAGCCTGTAATTGCAAAGTACAATTAGTGACGCAAAAAATAAGGTGTCATGTGGGTTTCTAGGTGGAAAAATGCAAGTGCTATGACCTTTTAAACACAAAGAGGAAAAACCGAAAACGTAAAAACAAAAATGGGCCCCGTCCTTAAAGGGTTAAACTAAAGTAGGTTTTAATTGTTGTTTATGTTAATAGTTTAGCTGCTAATCTGCCAAATGTACCTTATTTGCTATCGACGTCATGATTCTTCTTGTGCTATTTCCACAATTATTTAAATGTCCCTTTGTAATATAAACACAAATGTTTAATAAGCACAATTGCTACAAATCACAGATTGCAGATTAGCTGGCAAATAGTAGACGTTATAAAAATGTTTACCATCTTTTTCCCTTTGGGGTATGTATCCAAGGTAAACCTAGGACAGTTGTTAACAAACAATAGAGAACTGCTCTAGGGTTAACTGTTAAAGTAGAATAATTATAATAAATGTAAAAACTAGAGTGAGAGTGAGCAAGTAAAGTTAATAAAATACTCCATTAAATATATATAAATAGATAGATAGATAGATAGATAGATAGATGCTTCACAGCGTAGAATCTTTATATAATAAATTGCAAGTACATATAAGGAAGTAAAATATTTAATGTAAACTTCACCTTTGGAGTACTTATACATATACATTAGGTTATAACACTGGCAAAAAAAAATTAAAATCTGTACGGCTTGCAGCATAAATGTTATCTGTATGTTGTTGGAGACACTGAAAGAGCAGTCATGAGAATTAGATTTTTGTAGAAAGTTGATTTAATTTTTGTTATGTTGATCTCCCTTTGCCTATGTTCACACTAGGTATAACACCGTCCGTTGCACAGAAAAGGACAATGTTATACTGCCAGACTGCAACCCTTGGGTGTTCCCACAATTCAATTAACTATTTACTACAATGTAAAGTACGGACGCTAGCCATACTTTACATTGTGTGAACAGCTATTGTTACCGGACGCTGTTAAATAATAGGCATGTTAAATATTTTAACGCCTATTTTAAGTGCACACACTGTATAGAATACAAGTCGTTTTCACTGCTATAATTTTGTAATATACGGCTGTATTTTCACCTCAAAAGGACAGCCGTTCAAAAATATGGCCTTGAAAACATTGTGTGAACATACTCCTAAAGTGAGACCTTATTTGCATTTACTTTTTTTTGTTTGTTTTAGAAACAGCTTTAATTACTTTGGGCTACAGCAGCTACAGCATTTGAGCACTGAACTCATTGATCAATGTACTGCATTGATCTATATGAGAGATCAGTGGAGTCATAATAGAAGTTCCCCTGGGGAGGGGGGGCTACAAATTACTATTTAAAGAAAAAAATGTTTTTTTTTTCCATCAATTAAAAAAAACATAATAAAAGTTTAAATCACCCCCCCCCCCTTTTCCCATTTTATAAATCCAAATATAAAATAAAATAAATCTGGTATCGCCAGGTGTGTCATCGCTTGTACTATTAAATTGAGGTATTCCTAATCTTGCAGAGAACACCAGGTTTGGCAAATTTGCCACTGGCGCCATCTATGCTCTTCACAGATGAAAGCAGGCTCACACTGAGCACATGTGACAGACATGACAGTCTGGAGACACCGTGGAGAGCGATCTGCTGTCTGCAACATTCTTCAGCAGTGGGTCAGTAATGGTGTGGGGTGGCATTTTATTGGAAGGACAAACAGCCCTCCATGTGCTCACAAGAGGAAGCCTGACTGCCATTAGGTACCGAGATGAGATCTTCAGACGCCTTGTGAGACCATGTGCTGGTGCGGTTGCACCTGGGTTCCTCATGCTAGACCTCATGTGGCTGAAGTGTGTCAGCAGTTCCTGCAAGATGGAGGCATTGAAGCTATGGACTGGCCCACCCAGACCTGAATCCCATTGAGCACATCTGGAATATCATGCCTCGCTCCATCCGCCAACATCACATTGCACCACAGACTGTCCAGGAGTTGGCAGATGCTATAGTCCAGGTCTGGGAGGAGATCCCTTAGGAGACCATCCGCCTCCTCATCAGGAGCATGGCCAGGTGTTATAGGGAGGTCATACTGGCACGTGGAGGCCACACACAATACTGATACTAATTTTGACTTGTTTTAAGGACATTACATCAAAGTTGGATCAGCCTGGAGCGTGTTTTTCCACTTTAATTTTGTGTGTGACTCCAAATCCATGCCTCCAATGATTAATGAATTTTATTTCCATTGGTGATTTTTGTGTGATTTTGTTGCCAGCACATCCAACTTTGTACAGAACAAATTATTCAATAAGAATATTTCATTAATTCAGATCTAGGATGTGTTATTTGAGTGTTCCCTTTATTTTTTGAGCAGTGTATATATTTCTGCAGCCTGTATATATATATATATATATATATATATATATATTTTTATTTTTTTTTAACCTGGTGTTATAGTGCCCCTTTAAAAGAGGCAATCGGCCAATTAAAACTGCACTACCCCGTCCTTTGGTTGTGTGTGGTATTACAATTCAACTCCATTCATTTCAATAAAAACTTAGGCAGGCGGGTTAACAGTGCTATATGCTTCTGCAGCATATTTATTTATTTACCAGATGTTGGAGCACCACTTTAATCCTTGACCTGTACTGCTGACCAGGACTATAGCTGACTATTCTTATAAAAGACCTAAAGGCACCAAGTTGGCTGAACTGTTGAACCTATGCACACATTAAAAAAAAAAAGTTTGTTATCTATGTATACTGTGTATGATTGCTATGCAAGACAAGCTTCCAGTACGGTCATGGTTTTCACTCTTGTTTCTAAACCTGTGACAAGTCATGCCGCAATCATAACTGCTATACTTTAAATGATTTCTGCCTTTTATCTGACTATATTAAGCAAGTAAAAGTTGAGATCTGATTAGCTGCCTTGATATCATTGTTCTCTCTTCTGCATCATTACATTGACTCATATACTTTTTCTTTCATTAATTTAGATATAGATCTTGAGGTAAATGGAAAAGCTCATTATTGCATTCCATGTGTATTTTATATTTCCTTTAAGTATACCTATTTCTATTTATAACGTTGCTAGTAATGAATTTACTTTGTTGTAGATTTCTGATAAGTATTTTATTTTATACGCTTATATTCTTGTCATGACACCAGTTATATTAATATTGTAGGTATTTTAAATAGAGAGTAAAAGATCCTCTAATACCAGGTCTACTTGTTTAATTATTATTTTAATATGAATTTACTGTCGCCCATAGAAATTCTTTGCCATCTAATGAATCCTAATGAAAATCTTAACTAGTCGTTCAAATTTAATTATTAAATGCCACTGGGAACACTTGGAAACCACAATGACATGACCTATAGTGTAGCTGAGAATTATGTATGTTAATAAAAGCTAGAAGGTGTGGAAAGCATAGGGTGTATAGTAGAATAGTCCATGCTCCATTTTACTTCACCTAGTTCCCATGAAATGGAGTTTAGACAAAAAAGAGAAATGTGTAAATATAAGTAAAGGATAAGATATCGCCCTATCATTCTTATATAAAGTCCTGTAGGCTGCTAAGAAAGCCAGTTAGGCCTTTTTGTGATGTTATTTTATTTCTGTTTTTATTATCCGTATTATTACTACTATTATTGAGGTATTTCCATATCATATGGTTATGGTATACAACTTAGATATGTTATCACTTTACGATCACTGGCACTCGTGGTCATTTCCAGGAATGGGACTGCACTATTATTCCATTACCAGAGTCCACTGTGCCGGAAAAAAAATATGAAAGTGAAACAGCAATACAACAGCTTTGATGTCACTTTAATCTCACTTTAAGTCCCAGAGGTCGGAGCCTCACCAATAATAAAGTGATGGTATCACCCATATAGACATCCCCTGCAGGTATTCCCTCAGTAGTTAGCCCCCAGTATGTAGTATCTCCAATCTAGGTAATCCCCCTGGCAGTTAACCCCCCAGTAGATAGTATCCTCCATCTTATGCATCACCTGTTGGTAACCCCCCTGCAGTTAGCCCCTAAGTGTTAACCCCACCCCCCATGCTGGCATCGCCCTATAGGCATTCCACCTTGGTAGTTAGCCCCTGGCAGGAGATAGATTCCCCAATATTAGGCATCTCCCCTGTAGTTACTTCCCCCACCCCAATGTACCCACCCCCATGTAAGCATCTTTCCTTGGTGATTAAAAAAAAAATCCATACTCCATAATCCAGACTCTCCAGCAGTAATATTCTGGGCACTGGAGAGATCAGGTGGAATGCCACAAGAGTGATTGGCAGGGTGGGGAGCCAAAGACTCTTGGTTCTGTCAATTAGATTGTGGCATTTATATGTATGTGCTTATTTCATGAATGCTTAAGGAAAAAGGAGCAACACCCAGTAGCCAAGTGGGTCACCTGACTCTAGCCTGGGTCCCATCGGGATTCTCCGGTTCTCCAATGGGCAAGTCCGAGCCTGTTCATACTTACATCTCCAGAGCTGTCTTATCCCAGTAGTGAACAGACAGATAAGCAAGAGAAAGATCCTCTATGCAGGCTGCCTCCTTCTTCTGTCCATCAGAGCTGCTGCACGGATCAAATAACAAAGGGTTGTCTTATTGTAATCTAAAAAGTACACCAGAAAAGGAGGGAGAAGGTACACTCTCAATGCACCCTGATTCTGCACACTAGTCCACATGTCCAGAATAGAGTTGATAAAACCTCGGAAAATCCTAGGTTAGATCGAACTCGAACATTTCCAAACCTTCCGCATTAGATTGCTGATGTCTTCGTGGTCTGAGCGGAAGGAGGAGCGTGCCCGGGGACCGCCTGGAATTCCGGGATTCAGCCTAAATAATAAGCTGAATCCCAGAATTCAAGGCAGTCCCCGAGGTTCGATCAACTCTAGTCCACAATTCAGGGCAAGTGCACCAGGTGGACATCCACCTATCCCTCTGCTGTATGTAAATAAGAGTATGATAATTTACTTACATCACACTCAAATCCTGAAAATGGCACTAGGCATTGAACATCAAGTATATTACAAAGTTTTAAAACAATTTATGTAAGCAGCGATTAAGCTTCGTTGAAATAACATGAGAAAACGCTGTCTTTGCTTTTATCCAATATACAAAGAAAAAGGGCTAGAGACAATTATGTACATAACAGGATTACAATTTCTCCACAGTTCATGAAATGAGTAAAAAGTTTGAAAGTTTTTAAATAGCCTTGGACTACAAAGCAGTTCTTTAGGATAAATAACAGATGAGAACTGAGATCAAAAACCACACAAAAATCATTTATGCAGATATATTAATCTGGAAACAAAGATTAAATATGTTGTTTACTTCTAATTTAAATCAGACACCTGGTCTCGATTAGAAGCTGTGCTACTGTTAATATGGTGCAGGTGTTATGATATGTTTCTCCTATCTGACAAGGCACCTGTCTTTTGTGGCTCCATTAGATCTGTCTGATATGAATTAGGACCCCCTCAGGTATGCTTTGTCCCACCTAAAAACCACAGTAAGCAGTGTCCTATAATTACAAATTCAGAGTCCTCATGGCTGAGAAGACGTTCTTAACAAATTATATCTAATTAGTGTAAAATTACCTTTAATTTGTGATGAAACCATAGGTTTAGCTGCATTCTACTACACCTACCTCTTTATTTTTATGCAAATATGATTACACAGTATCAAACTGGCACACCCAGGCATAAGACAGCTGCAGCTAGCTCTCGAAATACCAAAGAAGATTTGGAAGGATGCCACTCAATGGTGTGCTCAGATATGTATATTTTTTATGTAAATAATAATTGGTTTTCAAGATACAAATAAAAGGTATGTAATCAATCTAATCTTATCCTATCAAAAAGAACTAATTGAAGATTACTTATGATGGTAAATAAATTAGTTTATTTGTAGCTGGTGTGTAGATGAAAATTCCTTGGGAAGATAACCTAACCATTATTAAATGGGAAGGAATTAGGTTGTTCAGCCATCTTTTTAATAGCTCAAAATTTTGTAAAATAATATCACCATACTGACCTTACCGACAACTGACACCCATTCCAATGCTGCTGATCTCTACTTACTGGGGCCTCATAATATGGACATGGTTTACAATCAATAAGGTCAGTATGATTTTTTTAAATTAAATGATAAATGGGTTCTCAGCTTCTCCTGATGTGCTCTTTGATACTTTATCAGTGCTGCTATATTGAATATTTTGGATAGGATAAGTCATAAGTCAAGAACCATTTAAGAGGTTATCTGTCCATTAGGATTTAGACCAATGAATGAATGTAGCTAGTACACCAAATTTCAGGCTAAATTGAATGTACAGTGGTGCCTTGGATTATGAGTATAATTCGTTCTGAGACTGTGCTTATAATCCAAATCCACTCTTAAACCAAAGCAAATTTTCCCATAAGAAAATCATTGAAATGCAGAAAATTGGTTCCACACCCCAAAAATGATTTTTTTTTTTAAATTCTGAATAACATGTAAAACAATAAAAAAAATTTATAAACAGCTGAATATGTCATATATATTATATGGTGTATATTGTATAGTAAGAGCATAAACCTAAAAAAACAGCAGCAGTTTGTAGATACAAGATGGAACTGCAGTTCCCCATAATGCAGTAGTGTAGTACAACAAGCTAGAATAGAGAAGCAGGGCTGCTGTCAGAGGTCTGTGTGGTCGCATGACAGTAATGGGGAAGGGGGTGTGTGTTCATCATGGACCAATCAGGACTGACAGAGACTGCAGGGAGCAGGAAGGAATGAGCAGGACATATGTGGGCACAATATAGCAGCGCTCTCTGTCCGGGGAGAGAGGGGTTACAGCTATGAAGAGATTACCTCCACAGTCCTGTCCCCTGTTGTAAGCCCCAGCCTGAAGTAGATCTGCTATGATTTGGAAGGTGAGGGAGACTTCCTGGGTCAGAGTACAGTGCTGTAGACCTCACTGTGCAGACCATGCTCCTCCCCCACTCACCCTCCCACCCAGTACAGGGAGCTCTTAAACCAAAGCAATGCTCTTAAACCAAGTCACAATTTTGAAAAACTGTGAGCTCTTAAACCAAAACGCTCCTAAACCAATTTACTGTTAAAACAAGGTACCACTGTACTAATGAAAAATGAACTAATCCTCCATAGTGACAAAAATCTTGTGCAACCCAAGCCTTACGTCCAATTTATATACATCGTTGGTGATTCATGAGTTCTATCTGTTTTCCAGTAACCTCTTTGAAGCTTTTTGCTTTCCAGTACTCACTTCCTGTGAAGGAACACAAGGATCCAACAATGCTCGGGCAAGGAAGAACAGGCGGAGCAACCTTAAATAGGTGCAGGTGAAACAGGATTGGAGAAGGCAGAAATCAGTGGAGAGATACTGACCTTTTAACTGGCCTTGGAGTACATCAGTCTATTTCTGATGGGTTCACTCAGAAATAATCTATTAGACCTTATTCGTGACATGTTCTATTTGTTCAATGATAAAATTATGATGAAATGAAAAGTAGATGTGAAGAGAAAGGGTGTGGCCTAAGAATTTTTTTTTGATCAACCCAAGTAAACCCAGCATGACATGTGACACTGCACAAAGAAGACCATTGGTGTTTCTGGTCAGGTCAACAAAGTGCTGATAACGGTTATTGTCTTGGCCCTTCAGCGGTTTAGGGTCTGTTCACATCATGTTTATGGCATGCATTCCACTTATGTGTCAGAGGCTCTCCCATTTACCCAATGGGTAAATTGTCACAATTCTCATTGTGGCAAAAGTTGGCATACTTTTTTTTTTTTGCAGAAAAACAATGCTTTTCTTTGCAGATGCATCCCATTAAAACACATTTTTACCTAGGATCATATGGGGAACAGATGCCACTGTATATCTATAAGGTAGCATACATTGGATCCGTCTGTAGGAGGTATGTGTTAGAAAATCCTCTTGACATTTAATTTACACAGAAGTCTTAAACCAAAAATGTATAACCTTATGTAGCCTTCAAAAATAAAGTTTATATATAAAAAAAAATATAAGGATTGCAAAGCATGTCAAGATTTATTTCATAATATAAGTGTTATAATAGTTATATATTGTGGAAACCTCCAATAATGATGGTCCACACTTCTTAAGGTAGTACACAGTGGGTTTATCTCCCTTCTGAAAACGTAGATGCTTATAGATTCACACATTTATATTGGAATAGCAATCAGTGTTTAAAGCAGTAGGATCCCCTTCACAATATGATCTCGGCAGACTCAGTAGGTCAAGCATGAGTAGTCTACAGCACACCAGCTGTTGAAAATCTATATCTGCTTTCATGTTTAGACAGCTGTTGATTGGCTGACGTTCCAATGAAGCTTTACTAAACGTTTCTTATCAAACATTTTTAGTTTTATTTAACAAATTGAATTTTTATTTTGTTTTCTTTTAATTGGACAGTTTGTAAATTTTACAGAGATGACCTAGAGATTTTCTTTATTTAGCAACATCCAACACTTATTACTATCTCTTACATTTTATATTTTTAATTAATTTATAATTTACAATATTAACTAAATTGAAATGAATTAGTTTAAAGTTTCTACATAAAAATAGAAGTGATTAAAATGAAAACATAAGACTTGACAATTATTTAAAAATATGCCTCCCAATATAATAGATATATTGATAGGTTTTTAGATGATAGATAGATAGATAGATAGATAGATAGATAGATAGATAGATAGATAGATTTGGGATCTATTGTATTAATCAGGCGCTTTACTCTGATGAGAACATGACCTGTTATATTCATAATGAATAACATAACAATGAATGCGTGATACTACTGTACAGTAAGATTAGATAGATATAGAGATGAGCGAACCTCGAGCATGCTCAAGTCGATCCGAACCTAAACTTTCGGCATTTGATTAGCGGTGTCTGCTGAACTTGGATAAAGCCCTAAGGCTATGTGGAAATCATGGATATAGTCATTGGATGTATCCATGTTTTCCAGGCAACCTTAGAGTTTTATCCAAGTTCAGCAGCCACTGCTAATCAAATGCAGAACGTTCGGGTTCGGATTGACTCGAACCCGATTCACTCATCTCTAGATAGATAGATAGATAGATAGATAGATAGATAGGAGATAGATAGATAGATAGATAGATAGATAGATAGATAGATAGATAGATTTGCAACTTTATGGAAGCACAGTAACGGTTTTTACTACATTTTACAAATATATTCACACACTGCTAGAAGTATCTGGGCATGTTGGCTCAGACTAAATTTAGGATGATATCATTAGTTTTAAAATAAACTAACATAGATGACAACAGTTTTCTTGAAAGTAGGAATATGGATCATTGAAGCCAGCTGGAGTAGCTGCCCTTGAAATTATTTATTTTTTGTCATCCTGTACCTGTTTTTGGTCTGCTAACATACATACCCATATGTTTGTGTGGCATGGTGCCCACCTTGACATTTGTTAAAGCCAAGGGACTGGCCATGTGTGCTACACAATGGTTGGCTGACTCCATAGATGCGGTCAGTAACGATCTGTCTGCAATTCCATGCTCCATCGTGTTTACTAATTACTATCAGAATACACTGAATACAAATCTCAGTGTGGCGTTAGCTCAGTTAACCATACGCTTCATGCTGATTTATGTTATTTTGGAACTGCTCTTTTTCTAAATATTCAGTGAATATAGTTTAAATGTTGTGTAGCAATCGTAGCAAGAGTAGTTTGAGGATTTCTCTTTTTGCAAGTGAAGCTTGAAAGAAAACAGCAGGCGCCATTGGAATTAATTCTTGATCAGAAAGGAGCGTGCAAGAGCCAAAATGCATGAAGCATAACACCAAATAATGGTGAAAGCAGGGAATTAATATCATGTTCCCCAAACCAAGAACTCAGGCCAGGAGGTTTAAGTATCCAAATACAGCTGAAGTCATATGGAGAGTGCATTGAAGACCCATGAGAAAATGACAAGTTTACTATTAGCAAGAAACACAGGAATATCGAATATGAGATGGGTTAGTGGTGGTAGAAACTGAAAAATTATCATTGTTTATTCTGGAAGAACTATTTATTGAGACGACCGTTATATTCATTTTCAGAATTTAATGTATCACCGGATTTTGCTTATGTGTCATGATATTGCTGAACTGATCTCCTGTGGTCCACGCTGCTTGCTAGTCATAAACTGAGGAAATGGAGATCAAGGCTGTTCAATCCGTCATTTAGGTTTCCATATTTGATACAGAAGCCTCTGCCATAAAGCTCTGGCTCAGTATAATTGGAGCCTTTCAGTGAGCCCCATGTACTTAGTGCTAAGCTTGAGTTCCTTCAACATTTCCTCAATTTAAAGGCAGCAGGCAGGAGGTCTGAGCTTTGATATCATGATAAAGTGGCCAAATCTGGTACATTAAATAGGAATTTCTAGGTATACAGAAATTGAAGTCACTCTGCCTAAAATAAAAAGTAATAAACTTTGCACTACGTTCACCTTGGTCATTAGTAGGGATAAGCGAACCGCTCTTCGCTCTAAGTATCTTCGCTCAATTAGTGTGCCTGCGATGCCTGCGATCCCGGGTGCATAGTTGCGCTCCCGGGAATCTGCGGGAAGGATCTTCCAGGGAATTCAAGATACATTCCCTCGATATCCAGGGAATGTATCTTGATTTCCCTAGAAGATCCTGACTGCAGATTCCCGGGAGCGCAACTATGCACCCGGGATCGCCGGGATCGCACTGGAGTGAGCGGCTTTTGGACCGAAAGTCCGAAAGTTCCATTTATCTCTAGTCATTAGGTCACACACTGCTCCTGTTGAGTTTTTCTGGTAGTTTGGTCAGTAACCAGGAGTTGAGTTTTTCTCTTTGTCAATTCCATTCCTGGGTCAAAGGGGTAGTGACTCTTTTTAAGGAGAGCCCGTCATAAAGACGTGTGGAGACTTACTATACCATTGCTGCTTCACTGCGAATTCTGGGGAGAAAGGATATGCAAAATAGCTCTCACACCTCTTGGGCAAAGAGATGTCCCTTCAAGTCAAGTCAAGTCTCTCTCAGTCAAGGAGCCTTAGAACATTGACTGGGGATTTTATGCTAAGCCAAACAATCTCTCCAAAAGGAAAGATTTCTCATCTGCAGACAGGTGTTTCAGGGTTTTTGCCCCTCATCCAGGGCTGGGACAAAGGGTAGGCAGGCATAGGCGATGGCCTTGGGTGCCATCTAGTGGTAAACTACAGGGGGCGCAATTTCAATGTCATTGAATCATTCCTCCACTCTACCCTAAAGAGACAGCAGGCTCCAGCCTCACCGCTGCGGAGCAACGCCCCCCCGCCTCACATTCCTCCAGCACCTGTCCCCACTCTCTCTCCCTCCCCCCGGGCAGACAGTGATCGCTCCTCCGCTGTGAGGGGGTGTATGGAGATGTATATACACTGGGGGCTATACTATGTGAGGGGGTGTATGGAGATGTATATACACTGGGGGCTATACTATGTGAGGGGGTGTATGGAGATGTATATACACTGGGGGCTATACTATGTGAGGGGGTGTATGGAGATGTATATACACTGGGGGCTATACTATGTGAGGGGGTGTATGGAGACTGTATATATACTGGCTATACACTGTGGGGGCTATACTATGTGAGGGGGTGTATGGAGACTGTATATACACTGGCTATACACTAGGGGTTATACTATGTTAGGGGGTGTATGGAGACTGTATATATACTGGCTATACACTGGGGGGTTTTACTATGTGAGGGGGTGTATGGAGACTGTATATATACTGGTTATACACTGTGGGGGCTATACTATGTGAGGGGGTGTATGGAGACTGTATATATACTGGCTATACACTGTGGTGTGGGTATACTATGTGAGGGGGTGTATGGAGATGTATATACACTGGCTATACTGTGGGGGCTATAGTATGTGAGGGGGTGTATGGAGATGTATATACACTGGCTATACACTGTGAGGGCTATACTATGTGAGGGGGTGTATGGAGACTGTATATATACTGGCTATACACTGTGGTGTGGGTATACTATGTGAGGGGGTGAATGCAGATGTATATACACTGGCTATACACTGTGGGGGCTATACTTTGTGAGGGGGTGTATAGAGACTATATATACTGGCTATACACTGTGGGGGCTATACTATGTGAGGTGGTGTATGGAGTCTGATAATTTCCCCCCTAGGTGTATATTTGTTTACCAAATTAGGTTTAGGGCACCAAAACTCCTTGTCCCGGCCCTGCCCTCATCAGTGCAGAGCAGGGTGTTGGTTGGCTAGTGAGAGGTCTATCAACGTCGGTCAAAGGGTAGTGACTCTCCTTAAGGAGAACCTATCATAAAGACGTGTGGAGACTTACAGCTGCTCCACTGTATTTTGTATTTTGATCAGTATTTGATTCTAATTTTAATCATCATTTTGTTCAGTATTCCAGGAGTGGAATTAAAGGATATGCAAAATAGCTCTCACACCTCTTGGGCAAAGAGATGTCCCTTCAAGTCAAGCCTTGCTCAGTCAAGGAGCTTTAGGACCTTGACTGGGGATTTTATGCCAAGCCAAACAATCTCTCCAAAAGGAAAGATTTCCAATCTGCAGACAGCTGTTTCAGGGTTTTTGCCCCTCCTCAGTGGCCAATAGCCAGCCAACAACCTGCTCTGCACTGATGAAGGGCAAAAACCCTGAAACAGCTGTCTGCAGATGAGAAATCTTTCCTTTTGGAGAAGTTGTTTGGCTTGCCATAAAATTCCCAGTCAATGTTCTAAGGCTCCTTGACTGAGTGAGACTTGACTTGAAGGGACATCTCTTTGCCCAAGAGGTGTGAGAGCAATTTTGCATATACTTTCTTCCCATAATTCTCAGTGGAGCAGCAATGGTCTCTAAATCTCCACACATCTTTAGGGAGACGTCACTACCCCTTTGAACCCTGTCAATAGACCTCTCACTAGCCAGCCAACACCCAGCTCTACACTGATGAGGGGCAAAACCCCTGAAACATCTGTCTGCATATGGGAAATCTTTCCTTTTGGAGAAGTTGTTTGGCTTGTAATAAAATCCCCAGTCAATGTCCTAAGGCTCCTTGACTGAGCAAGGCTTGACTTGCCCAAGAGGTGTGAGAACTAATTTGCATATCCTTTAATTCCACTCCTGGAATACTGAACAAAATAATGATTAAAATTTGAATCAAATACTGATCAAAATACTAAGTGTAAATACAGTGTAATGTAAATGGTAGATATGATTTCACCATTCATAGAGACAGAACATGACTGGGAAAATCCACAGTCACACACTATGCTGTTGTTCTTTTTCCAGGGATGAAACATTCTCATGTTACCTAATGAAAAGTATTAAGTATTAAGCTAAGTGCCCATCAGGGGATCATAGCGTTAAAAAGCTACCATCTTTTAATATTGAAGACCACAAATAATGATTATGATAATTATTAGTGTCCTTCATTATCAATAAAATTGCCCCGATATAGGATGACACCTTCATGTAGCAGGAACATTATTATTTTCCTATCTTAGATAGATTTTTTGTTTTTTGTTATAAGTAGAGTTGATGGAACCTCAGGAAATCCTAGGTTTGATCGAACTCGAACATTTACAAACCTTCTGTATTTGATTGCTGATGCCTTCCCGGTCCGTGGGGAAGGAGAGTGCCCGGGTACCGCTTGAAATTCCGGGATTTAGCCTAGGTAATAGGCTGAATCCCAGCATTCCAGGCAGTACCCGGGTAGTCTCCTCCTTTCCCATGGACCGGGAGGGCATCGCTAATTAAATGCGGAGGGTTTGTGAATGTTCAAGTTTGATCGAACCTAGGATTTCCCAAGGTTTGATTAACTCTAGTTATAAGTGGGTGCACTCTACATTAAATGGTTTTTTTTCGAGTATAATCTTCTCTACGTGGAAATATGTATGTATTATTGTAAACTAGGGATGAGCGAACCGAATCGTAACAAACCAGATTAGTTATGAACTTTGCAAAAAGTTCGGTTCGTCACTGAACCGAACTTTGAGAAAGTTCGTAACGAATCTGGTTAAAATAAAAATACCAAATAAAATCACAGAATAGACCAGGATACAAGGGATCATTTCTCCTATAATCCCTTGTATCCTGGTTTTCTGTGAATATCAAGATGTGTGACGTCACCCCTGTTAGGCTGAGACCTTAAGGTAGTCTCCTCAGATATACCTGGGTGCTGCCTAATCAAAACTGTAATGTGACAGCTGTCTGTGGTATCAACAAAGACACATGAAAGCAACTTTGGTGTTTAAGCTGATCTACCTTTTTAAAGCTTCAAAAAATAAAATAGGAGAACCCCGTTTAGCCACAACCAAAAAAGTTTTTAAAAAAAGAACTGTAAAAAAAAAGTTATCACTGTCCCAGCCAAAAAAAAAAAGTCCCATCAGCTGTCCCATTACTGCACAGTTGTGTACAAAAATGTTGGCGACTCATTGGGATTCTTGGTGTCCAAGACCGTGCATCCGAGTGCTGATGTCTGGTCCTTTAATTATGAGCAAGGGCAGTACATGTCTGTTACTGCCCATTGGGTCATGTCCTCCCAGAAGACCATCAGGAAGTTGGCCCATTCTTGCCACTTTCACCTCCATGATGCTTTAGGGGGCCAGTTCTGCACAAGTTCTGCCTCCACCAGCTTGTAACCATCCACCGCTTTGACTGCAGTCCAACCGGTCCCGGTGTCTTACCAACGATGTCAGGCCCGGCGCTCTCAGGCTGTACTCCATTTGGTGAGCCTGAGCGAATGGAGCCACAGTGGGCAGGGGCTCCTCTGGACCATCAGGGAGATGATATATGAATGGCTGACCCCACGTCAACTTACGGTGGGAAGTGTTGTAGTCGACAATGGGAGGAACATTGTCTCTGCAGTGCAGCAGGGAGGGCTGAGTCGTACACCTTGTATGGCACATGTGATAAACCTCATAGTGCACAGGTTTCTTCGAACATTTCCTGTCAATTGTTGATCCCTTTTGAGGACGCGACTCTGTTTGCGAGCAGGCATGACTATGGGATCAATGACATCATCCCACTCGTCCGTGTTCTGGAAAGTGCGCTGAACAACATAATCTGGGAGGATTCCAAGGCCACCACTCCAAGGCTAAACATCCTCCTCCTCCATCAATTGTCTGTTCTCAACCATACTGAGTCCAATACAGTTATATTAGTGGTGCCACTTCCTCCAATAGTTTCTTTTCAACCATACTGGGCCGGGTGCAATCAAGTGCTGCTGCTGCCTCCTCCTCCTCTGTCAATTGCCTGTTCTCAACCATACTGAGTCCAATACAGTTATATTACTGCTGCTGGTTCCACTGTCAAATGTCTGTTTTCCCCCCTACTGGGTCCAAGGAATTTTGTAGCTGCAATTATTCAGCTGTTATAGCGAGGTTCGTTTTAGGTCCGGTTCGTACAAATCTGAACTTCATGAAAGTTCGCCAGATCGAACCGAACCGAAGTTTTCAAAAGTTCGCTCATCCCTATTGTAAACTCATAAGATTGGTATATTGGTATAGTCTTCAACCTAAAGAAAAAATAAGAGCTGGAGGCTTATTGATAACAGCAATTCCTCCACTTTTACCCTGTAGTAACTTTACCTTCAAAATACAAGGCAACCCCTTTATCTGGGGGAGAAGAGGAGGGAGGTGAAGTGGACAGCCAAAGGAGAGTTTTGCTCCACTGGAATGCTGCAGAATAGTTAGATACTGTATATTACCAACTGTCATAGCTTGTAAACAGCAAATATATAGTGATGGTCATCTCACCTCTAACTTTCAATAATGATCCTAGTTATATGGTAGGGTGCACGGGTCCGGCAACAGCCAGAATTAGGCTATGTTCCCACTACATAAAACTACGGCTGTAGTCCTCGCCGCAAAACTACGGCCGCTGTTTTGAGGTTTATACCATGGCTGCAATATATAAGAACTACGGTCGTACAATGCACACTACGTATCAGACAATGGCCGTTGTTTATACGGCCCTGTGAAAAATGTCAATTATTTCCGGCCGGTAATGCTCCAACAACACGGAATACTTATTTCAGCCGAATTAAACTTGATTTTGAAATAAAAAAATTTCTGTGTGCTTTATTGGGCTGGGCACAGAATTCCAAATGAATGACCTGTTTCAGCCTGCTTAGAAACAGGCTAGGAAGCAAAAGTTTTACGACTAGCCCGTATGGCCATATTTCTACGGCCGTAGTTTCAGACGTACACGTCCGACTGGTTGAAAACAACGGCCGTTAATTTACGTGGTGTGAACATAGCCTTAGAGTAAAAAACAGTCAGGGGCATGGGTGGGGGCTGTTAGGGTAGGAAATCCACCCCTGACACAGGGCTGAGAGGGGGTGCCATGTCTGGGATTCAAACCCTGCAATGATGAGATGGGGAAGAAAAGGAACAACTCCAGGGAAGATGTCACCTGTGATACACAGATATTCACAGTCACCTAATATACACAGGTATAGGATGGACACAGCGTCCATTCTATACTACAGACTAGCCTTTATAAAATGATTACACCCCCACCTTCCCATCCATCCCTTACTGAATTATAAGCGTAAAAAAACCCCACAGTTTTGTGGGTAGACAGTAATGTGCTGCCTGATCTGAAATCATGTCATATATACTAACTGTGATACTGTATATATTTGCTCACTGGCTACATCTAGGTGTATGTACGAATCTGAGAGAATTCTGTTTGCACTTATCTCTTTATGTTCCTTTGTTGCTTGGCACTTTTCCTTCCCACTGGGCAATAAACTTAGTGGTCCAGTCTGATTTACAGGATGTTGTTTTTTAAGGATAGGCAATAAATATGTGAGGGCTCCCACCCTTGGGATCCAAATAGCACAATATCCCATGTACTGTTTACACAACTACAGTCCTGTACTGTAGCTCAATTCTATTCACTTGACTTGAACTGAAACTAGTACTGGTTACAGCGACCTGTATAGACAAACCACTCTAAATAATTAAAGGAGATGCGATAATTAGTGATGAGCGAGCATGCTCGTCTGAGCTTGGTACTCGATCAAATATTAGGGTACTCGATGGTACTCGTTACTCGATACTCGAGAAAATCTCATAATCCTTTTCCTGTAAGTTTGGGCGCTATTTCTCAGCCAATAAACATGCAGGAGACTCTTTGGTACATCCTGCGATCATGTGGGACCCATACATGTGGATAGCAGCGATTGGTTGGCCAGATCAAATGACCCTACCATATAAAAAGCGTGGCCGGTAGTGCTCGCTTCAGACGTATGCTGGAAGGGATTAGGACAGAGCTGCTACTGGTCAGGGAGAGCGTCAGTGTAGGATTTAGCATTCCAGTAGGCAGGGAATACTAGCAATACAAACAAACAGCCCTTTTAAGGGCTTCAAATCTTTTTTTAATAGTATTACTACAGACTGCTGGCTGGGACTTGCAGTGCTGCTACCACGATTTCACCAGCACACTCTGGTGATCGGCTGCTGGCAGAAAGGGGACATTAGGTGTTGCATACAGATCCCTAAGAAGTGCTCAGTAGTCTTTTAGGTTTTTGTGGCTGGTGGTGCTGCTGTACTACATTGTATTGCTGGGATTTGTAGTACACCTGCATAGAACTTAACTGCTCATTGTAAGGGTGTGTCACAGAGTGTGTATAGGTGGAGCCACTATCGGATTGTATCCTACAGCCCCCAAAACTAGTGGGACCACAAGTATTTTTCCTGATTTCTGTATTTCATACGCAAGGTCTATCTAAGTTCACAACTGCTTGCACAGAGTAAAGGGTGTGTCACAGAGTGTGTATAGGTGCAGCCACTACTGGATTCTATCCCACAGCTCAACCAAAACTAGTGGGACCACAAGTATTTTTCTTGATTTCTGTATTTCATACGCAAGATCTATCTAAGTTCACAACTGTTGCATAGTAAAGGGTGTGTCACAGAATTTATTTAGGTGCAGCCACTACTGGACTCACTCCAATTTTTGGGTGGGCTCACCTGCTTCCTCACTCACTTTTAATAGTTCTCTGTGTGCTCAATGCCATGCTGTGTCTGGCCTAATTTTTGGGAGGCTCATTTGCTTCCTCACTCACTTTTAATGATTCTCTGTGTGCTCAATGCCATGCTGTGTCTAGTATAATTTTTGGAAGGCTCACTGGCTACTGCTTCTACCTTGTTTACTCTGTCCTCACCGCCATGCTGTGTCAGGCTAAATTTTTGGGTGGTTCATCATATTGTACCTCTGTTTTAATGGTTCCCTGTATTCTCACTGCCATGCTGTGTCAGGCTGAGTTTTTGGGTGGTCCATATGCCTACCTCTTTTTTAACCAGGCTGTTGCACAGAATTAGGCATAATGGTGCCATTAGGCAGCCTCAGAGGCATGCATACATGCTGCCCCTGCTGTTTCCTGTCCATTTCTGTTGTGTTTCCGTCAATTTCTAAGGTTGACAGGTTTTCACACGACCTTCCCTCTACCGAACATGAGTCTCCCACAAAAATGCTCGAGTCTCCCATTGACTTCAATAGGGTTCATTACTCGAAACGAGCACTCGAGTATCAGGAAATACTCGTCTTGAGTAACGAGCACCCGAGCATTTTAGTACTCGCTCATCACTAGTGATGATCTTTAATCTCTCAAATACCCCAATATATCTTTTGTTGGTGAGGGGGGCAAAAATAGCCTGAAACTGGACAATTTGTGATTGTGACATTTAAGTAGTTTCTGAGCTTCTGTTACCCCATAAGCACCGGGGTGGCACAAGCACTGGCATGCGGATTTCTATGGCAGCAGGGGGTCTAATGGAAGCCCCCAGGCCATATAGTTAGGCCTACTTGGCTGTGCCACTGTCAAGGTCAGTCAGTTTGCCAGATCAATGTTATGTTAACATGATAATACACTGCACTATACTAGTAGTACTGCATATTATATTATATTAGAAGATTCTATTGTATTTCAGAGGTACTCTAGCTCTCCCTTGTAAACCTTGTAAATCTTTAAGAACTTATCCCAGAACTCCTTTATGGCATGACACTCCCACCAGATATGTAGCAATGACCCCGAAGCAGCCTCGCATCGACAACATAGGTCAGAGGATGAGGGGAACATCCGATACAGACGACTGGGACAGTAATACCACCGAGCTAGTATCTTATAGTTTTTCTCTTTGGCTTTTGACGCCAATTACAAACCATGGGTCAAAGTGCAAGTTTTTAATCTTTTACTCTGCTCACATGTTATCCCCAGGTCCTGCTCCCACTTAGCAAAAAAAAGATGATGGCTCACCATTGCTTTTCTGTAGAAGAAGCTGGTATAACTGAGATAAAGAATGCAGGATGTCAGAAGTCAAGATAAAGAGATCATCAAACTCCCAACATTCTGAAGAGTATGGGATATCAGAAAAAAAGAGCTCTAAAAAGGACTGAATCTGCTCCAACTCCAAACAGGAAAGGCAAGGAATTCATTTTTTAGAGACTTGATGTGGAAGGGCAATATTTCACTTGGTGAATTTGCTTAGTCAAGACTTGAGTCAAGACAACTTAAGAGATGTTCAGTCCAGATAGGATCAGACTCAGCTTGTAAGGCCCTTTACAGCCTTGGCTTGACTGCAGGATAAGACAAGAAGAAAATTGTACTCAGATGGAATTCTGTCAATTCAGTCATCGACAAGGAAGTCAGTTGGCACCATCCTTGGCCAGAATCTGGAAACAAGAAATGGCAGAGTGTGTGTGTGTGTGGGGGGGGCACTTTGGCAATTCACAACTTCTCCAAACCTTGACTTGAGACTTGAAAGATGATAAACCTTGCAGCGTAGACTTGGAAACCTTAGTTGTAGTCACACCTCTGGTATTTAGCACAGCATGTCTCTGGTACTTAGTAACACAGCAGTACAGCAGGCACAAAATCTGTATGAAGACATCCGGATAGTAGAAAGACTCTCTCTGGCTCTTGATACAGCTGAAGCTTTGCTCTTATCACCTTAAGGGAATAAGGAGATGTTTGGCAGGCTCTAATAGGCCCAGAGGTGGATGGTGACCCAGACAATCTCTATAAGCAGGGGGCATAGTTATACAGAAGACATTTTAAAAAGCTTGTTAACCCTCTGCAGATAATTCAGCATATGCTTCCTGTCAGTAAACAGCACACAGTTTTAAGAGATAGAGATGTAGTGGAACAACATACACATACACAGAATCCATGTAGACTTCAAATAAAGCATTAGGGTATTGCCGCCCTACACAATAATACATTCAGCAGCATAGAATATGGGGTCTGGGAGTAATGGGGTCTGCAGTAATTTTAAACACTTTCATAACATATGTTGTTTATGTACTTGCATATAGAGCTGATCTGACAAAGAGCTCGGTCTTAGCTTGACATGTAATAATAATAATAATAATAATAATTTTATTTGTATAGCGCCATCAGATTCCGCAGCGCTTACATGTGTAATATTGTGCAAAATAAAAAGTTACAATGATCTTTTTCAATACAAGCAGAGGTCCATTTTTCTGCTTTACCATATGGTGAATATCTTACAAACTCCAAAAAGTAATCACTCTCCTTGGTGATAGGATTTAGAAATATTCAGTGACTGTAAGCACCTATGAAAACAATACAATCTAACGAAATGGTGAGTTCTAAAGGCAAGATTTCCGTTTTTATCACACCCTGAGAACATTACTACAGACAAGGAAGTTGACTTGTTTTACGGTGAAGCTTGTGTGTTAAAACCAATAGCACACCTTCTATGACAAACAATAATAAAATGAAAAGAGAGTCCTGTGACCTGTATAAACATTTCTATAACGCCTTTCTGTCTAACGTTACTACTGCTACAGACCAGAAACCGATGGCCCAGTGTTTTTAGCTTTTATGTGGAAACAATGCCATACTTAGATATAAGCTATGAGAGAATTTCCTTTTTTATGGTGCGTGTTTTACTACATCTTGTGTATTTTAAGAACATTTTGGTGTCATTTTTCCTTGTGACTTAACGTAGCAATACTGTGCAAACATTTTACATGCATGAACAGACAACTTTCCCATATAAACACATCCTGCAGGGGGTGGGGAGGTTCAGAAAGGGCCGCGCCGTAGCCCCGTTCGGAACCGCCGCGATCCTGGCTGCTTACCGATAGGCCGCGCTGGCTAATTAGGACAGGTAGATGCAACTGTCAAACATGACAGCTGCCTCTAACTGTCTTGTGTCTCCATCTCCCGGGTGTCTAGTGGCTGGATCTCCCCCCCACAATGCGACTGCAGGGGGGAGATCCGGTGTACTGAGCCGGCCAGGGCTCAGCGTCAGAATGACACATCCCAGCTCGGCAATCTATTTAGATGGTCTGTTGAAGACTATTATAATGGAGCACCAATCTAATGGATCGGTGCTCTATTACATACACAGCATTGATCTCAATGGGAGATCAGTGCTGTGTATATAGAAGTCCCCCAGGGGGCTTATAATTACTGTTAGTGAAAAAAAAAGTGTTTTTAATAATAAAAATCCCCTCCCCTAATAAAAGTTTAAATCACCCCCCTTTTCCCATTTTATAAATAAAAATAAATAAACAAACATATTTGACATCACCGCGTGCATAATCGCCCGAAATATTAATTTATCACATTCCTGATCTCGCATGGTAAACGGCATAAGCGCAAAAAAATCTCAAAGTGCAAAATTGCGCATTTTTGGTCGCATCAAATTCAGAAAAATTGTGATAAAAAGCGATCAAAAAGTTGCATATACGCAAATAAGGCACCGATAGAAATTTTTAAGAACATTTAGATTTTTTAAAGGTTTTGATTTTTTACAAGCCATCAAATAATATAAAAGTTATACATGTTACATATCGTTGTAATCGTCACAACCTGAGGAATATAAATAACATGTCAGTTTTACCATATGGCGCATGGCGTAAACACAAAACCACCCCAAATAAAAAAATATTGCATTTTATTTTCAATTTCACTGTGCATATATTTTTTTTCTGGTTTCGCAATATATTTTATGCAGAAATTAAGTCTGCCATTGCAAAGTACAATTAGTTTCACAAAAAATAAGGGCTCATGTGGGTCTGTAGGTGAAAAAATGCAAGTGCTATGGCCTTTTAAACCGGAGGAGGAAAAAATGAAAACACAAAAACGAAAATATGCCCAGGAGGGAAGGGGTTAAAGGAGAACTTGGGCATGGTGTAAAAATCCATGGAGGGCAGGCAGTGGTGGTAACATTATAAAGAATCTATACTTACCTGTCCCCATGCCTCCACAGCACAGTGTCACCTCTCCTTGACCTCTTCCGGCCTACTGTTAGCTCCCACTCCTGCAACTTCACAACCGAGCTCAGAAATATCCTGCCAGGACATCTCTGCAGATTACTGGCTAAGTGGGTAATTTCTACTGGGCCGTGACAACACAGGAAACTGGGAGAAATTGAAGACTGGAGGCTGGCAATGAGTACCTGCAGTAGGGTCCTGGGAACGGGTGAGTATATCTTACCCACAGTGTCCCTCGTGGACCCCCTCTGGCCTCCTGTAGCCCCAGCTCCAATGATATTACGACCTAAAGCTAGATTCACACTGCGTTTTCAGCATCCGTTTAACAGATCCGTTTTTTGCAAAAAACGGATCGCAAAAAACAGATGCATTTGTGTGCATCCGTTTTTGATCCGTTTTTCTATTGGCTTCCATTATAAAAAAAACTGATCAAAACGGATGCTTTTTTTACGCACAATAAAGTACTGTTGACACTACTTTTTTGACCGTTAAAAAAAACGGATCCGTTAAACGGATTGCAAAAACGCAGTGTGAACCCACCCTAACTCCGAAAAACCCAGGACACGTCTGCAGTCACTGACTGGCTAAGGTACTTTCTGATGGGCCGTGACAACAAAGAAAGCCCGGAGAAACTGGAGAGCAGAGGCTGACAACAAGTGGCTGCAGGGGTGCTTGGACGGGTATGTATAGCTTCTTTATTATATTACCTCCATACCCTGCCAGTTCTGGATTTCTCCTTTAAGAATTGTATTGCCATTAGTTAACAGAATCTAAAATTGTTATTTCATATTTATTCTTTTATTTACAAAATACCTAACACTATTTATGATTAAATATACCAAATGTAATACATTTCACAGGTACAGAAAAAGTAAAGTGTAAATATTTATAATTATTATTATTATTGTCTTCTGAAATAAGAGTTTTTTTACCAGTTCCTTTCAGTTCTCTATTTGTAAATAACATAGCAATCCATATAAATGCCAGTGGCTTTTGGTACACGTTATTTTCCCTTGCATTAAATCTGCTAATACAGGCATGTAAAAGGAGGGCATGACACATCTTGCTTTCAATTCTGCATGACTGATACTGCAATCGATCTGAAGCGCTTTGTCTATTCACTGGAATCTGAATACAAACACATGTGGAACCAATAGAAAGCAGACTTTGGGGTTTCGAATCACTGTACCAGCCAATGTCAGAAAGTTCTCACTTAGCAGATGGAACAATTAATAAAACAGTCAAGTGGTATGATTGCATCAAGGTGCCTTAAAGTGCTAACAATCCTCTTTTGTCTTTGTGCTGTGGTGCGCAGATGGATTCTCCACTCAGAATAAGAACACCATTGTACCCCTGTTTACTACAGCACAGTGTCACAGTGTTTAGAAAGTGCCAGGTGTCCAATGCCATTTACATTAAACTCAAATACAAAGCTGCTTTTTTTTTTTTTTTTTTTTTACTTTTTTTTCTACATATAATTTATTCTGTTTCAAGTATAGACGTTTGTAAAGTAAATTCAGCTGTGAAAGCTGTCAATTATCCCAACTTTTAATGTTCTGTTTTGTCACTGCAGATCTCAAGAGCTTAATTTACAACAAGGGCTGAGTATGTCACCATTAATGAATTATTACAGTGTTTGATGTGAAGCCACATGCCTAGCAATTCACATGTAACCCATATTTTCTGGAGTATCATGTAAAGTAATGCAATGCATCGATGACAAGAGTAAATTCAGTGGAGACAACAAAATAGAGGGGAAAAAAGAACGACCATATCCTTTCACTGAAAGCTTCATAGCAAGACGCAGATTAATGCATTTTAACAATGAGACACTTATTATACATCTCCTTTCTATAAATTGTAATCTAGGGGTAGTTTCTAAAATAAACGTTTAACTGGAATTAATGCAATTTTATCAACATACATCACCTTGACAGTAAATAGGACCTTTTCGGACTGACATCATTCAACTATGTAAAACAGTACTAGCATAATATGTATTTTACATTATAATATATTTAGAGCACTCTTTCTAAATTGAAGTCAAGTGATTCTAGTGGAGTCCACATTGTAAATGTCCACCTCCAGATACACAAATGATAATGGAGACAAACCAGCAATAGTGTTTTTAAAGTGTAAATTATTCATTTGTAAAAACAGGGTAGCAGTGCAACCTGGGAAACCACATGGCACACAGATTTAGCATTAATATATAACATGCTTTTAGAAAACCCCTAAAACCCCTAAATCCATGTCTCATTGGTCCTTTTTGTGCCCTTAACTGATTGATAATTCTGCCTTGACGAAGACCAAGATAATGTAAAGCAGGGATATGCTTTATGACAACCCCATTAAAGGGGTTATCTGGGCTTGGAAAGACATGGACACTTTCGTCGCACAACCCCACCCAAACTGGAGACAAGAGTGGGGCTGTCTCTGGAAGAAAGTGGCCTTGCTTTTCTAATGCTGACTGACAACTGTAAAAAGATTCTTGTTATTATGCTATATACCCCTAACAACAAAACTCAATAAACAATGTGCTTTCAGCAGTCTTAAAAGCAATGTCAGTCCGCGAATTGTTATCTTGTGTAGGGACTTTATAATTTTCTTTGACCATATTGGTTGTGACCACACACTGTACAGCATAGATCGATGAGATAGGCACTTCGATTGCTTCCGGCTGCTGCAGCTGGAAGCAATCGAGTGCCAAGCCAGGATCAGCGCCATTTACGGTGCTGAGCCCCGGTGAAGAAGGATGTGTGGATCGCCCCCAGAGGAGCGATCCACCCCACTAGACTGCAGGGAACGGCTGTCAACTTTGACAGCTGCATCCGATTACTTTATTAGCGAGCACAGCGATCGGACCGTGCCCGCTAATAGCCGCGGTCCCTAGCTACGATCGGCACCCGGGACCGCGGCGGTTAAGAGCGGGTCCGCGCGCAGCCCCGCTCTGAACACATGGAGGCGCCCCTGGACATACGAGTACATCCAGGGTCGTCTAAGGGTTAAACCAAAAAAAAGGAAAATACGTTTTTAAAAATGACAAAGCCCCCCCCCCCCAATAAAAGTTTAATTCCCACCCTTTGCAATTTTACAAATAAAACATGTAAAAACGAATAAATTCATATTGTATATCTTAGCGTGCGCAATTGTACAATCTATTAGCTACAACAATACTATTCTGGGGAATGGTGTTAACAAAAAAAGAGGAAAAATGCACCAGTATTACAGATTCTTTGCCACATTATTTATTAAGTATTAAAAAGAAAAATTTTTAAGATTATGATACTTATAAAAATAGAAATTGTGGTGCAAAAATGATGCCCCAACCAGTCATGTAGGCCCTTTATCAGTCCAGCATTAGAAAAACATTTTCTTCCAGTGAAAGCACAAGTCTTGTCTCTATTTTGGGTGGAGCTTTGCAACTCAGTTTCATTGAAGTGAATGGAGCTTAATTGCAAAACACATCTGAACTGGAGACAAGAGTCATGTTGTCACTGGAAGAAAGTTGCCATGTTTTTCTAACACTGGATAACCCCTTTAAGGACGCTAACCTCAACACAATTTTCCTGCCAAAATATTGCTCAGTAGACTATGTTCTATGGTGCCACTAGCTCTGACTAAAGCAGGGGTGGGGGGGGATGTCTTGCCCATGAGCTATGTAAGGTTTATGAACATGAAATCATTCGGTCTTGCCCCAATATACTTATTATCCAGATGTGCACATGTGTCTCACTTACTGTTCAGCAGCAATTCCCAGCAGTCCTTGCGTCTTCAAGCACATTGCTCAGAAACCATCCACCCAGCTCATTCCCCACCCACTTCAGCATCTTCACACTTGTTCTGTGCCAAGTTAAAACACTCTCGTGTGTTTATCCAGCCATTAGGCATGCAGCAGCTGGAGCCTGTCATTCAGTGTCAGAATAGCTATTATCATAGAAAATGGTACATACACAACCCATCCTCTAATAACATTTTTTTTCTCCAATAAGCACTAGCAATGCATTTGCAGAAGAGATGGGCGCAAAGAGTTTACTGCGCTCCAGGCTGATCAATGCAAAGCTAGGAAAGCAGTTGTAAATCCAACATCCTCAATACCAGCTAACATCCCACACCTCACTAAAGGTTATTTAAATGTTTGACCAAATGTAGCAGAATATTTAATATGATAATTTTATATAGACCACAAATGATGTTCCAAATCATGCCCATAAACTACACCACCACTTACTGTAATGAATCACTATTACCATGTTTCAGGCCTGCACGGAAAACTGATCTCACTGATCCCACTGCAACTATCGACTTTCCCACCAGGATGAGAGATTTCCCCTCAGCACATTATCAGGACCTAACAGCCTCCTGGTGTTTAGGCACCCCCAGTTAGATCCCCTTATACGTACCTCATCCCGCCGAGTCCCGCTGCCAGAGCCGGTCCCGGCACGGAGATATCCCGGTCAGAAGTCAGCGTGCGCGCCCTGGAGAGAGGTCCGGCGTCCATAGAGAATGAATGGAGCCGTACTCATCTCTGCAGCACGCGCACGGCTCCATTCATTCTCTATGGACGCCGGACCTCTCTCCACAGCAGGCGCGCTGGCTTCTCACCGCGATATCTCCGTCCCGGGATCAGCTCTGGCAGCGGGACTTGGCGGGATGAGGTACGTATAAGGGGATCTAACTTGGGGTCGGGAGCCTGTCACCCCGGCATGGGGGATGACAGGTCCTCTTTAAGAGCCCAGCTCTTTTTTTCTAACACAGAGCGGGAGTGGACGCACTGCAGCACATCCTCTCCAATTCGTTCTCCTAATCGGTATGGGTGTGAACACTCAGACCTGGACCGATCAAAACATTCGACATATCTCTATAACTTTAAAAGTTGTTACAAATGACAGGTAAACTTTAAAGTAAGGATGGTCCGAACCTGCCGAGGTTCGGGTTCGTATGAACCCAAACGCTCTGCATCAGATTCCCGCTATCTGGCCGCTCCGTGCAGCGAGTGGATACAGCGGGAGGACCGCCTGGAAAACTGGGATACAGCCTATGGCTTTGACTGTATCCCAGTTTTCCAGGCGGTCCTCCAGCTGTATCCACCCTCTCCACAGAGGAGGAAGACAGCGGGAATCATTGCCGAGAGTTCAGGTTCGTACAAACCCGAACCTCGGCAGGTTCGGACCATCCCTACTTTAAAGGTTTTGATCATGCTTCACCCTTTCCCTTCTTTTCTCCAGACTATACAGGATTAGATCCTTAAGTCTTTCTTCACAGGTTTTATGCTTCAGACAGTCTACCGTTTTGTAGGCTACCCTTCAACCTGTTCTACATTACAGTTTTCCACTGTGCACTAGAGCTCTATACAGCAGGATCTCCCTCTTCCACAATCTTCCTCTGGTTTTCCCTCTAGCCTTACAGCCCAGCATTCAATTAGCTTTCCCTGCCGCCTGTCTGCAATTAGATAGAAAAGGATCAGTCAGTTTTTAAAGATCATGTGATTGAAGATGGAAAAACAGGCAAGTAAAGTGTCACCAAAGGTTTCCATTATTTTATATAGCAATGCAACATTATTAAATCCGTCTATGTATCAGTTAAATAAAACTGTATCAGTTTAATCAGTTTAATACCCGGCTTTGTATTGCCTGAGGCAATCACTTTGCTAATTTGCAAGATCCTAACCCAGGTTACTAGTATGAAAACATGTTCTTTGTCCCAAATAACATATAATGTATGTCTGTAATTTACAAAGTTATTTAAAGAAAGAAAAAACTATTTCTGTTGTATCTGATTCATATCAAGCCCAGGCAGTGCACACACACACACACACACACAAAAGGGAAAATACTTCTGAAAGAAAACTTTTGTTTTAAGTTGTTTAGCTTAGAACGCCTGTGTTTTCCCTCTCATTGTAAAATGTGGCACCTTTGTACGGTATGTTCTCGCAGTAAGCCAAACAGAAACTTGTCATCGTGGCTTTGAACACATAAGGCCTATCCTTTCTCATATTTCAGCTAAACAGTTCCCATTTGAGCTGAACAGCATATCACATGTCATAAATCACTCCCTGATAGATATTTGGCAGGAGTTTAGCATCTCTATGCAACATACAGTACATTCACAATTAAGGTGGAAGCAGAATTTGCTTTAAGATGTAACTAAAGCATGTACGTTTCTTTGTACCTAAAACAAACATGGTTAAACTTATTTCAACATCATTTACGAGAAAGTGATTTGTACCAAATAAATTATGATTTAAAAATGTAGAGAAAATAGGGATTCAAAATATGAAAATGGGAAAAGAAACCTGTTGTAAATAGGTGCAGCAGTTACAAGCATTGTGACGGTTGACATGGTGTTTGGTTAAACCCCCAGTTCGGCTTGCAGGACCAGACATGTTTTTAGTTATTTCATTTTATTTACCTTATTTTTATGTATTATCTTTATTTTTATGCCTCTATTTTGTGTTTTGTGGTACATATTTTATCTTCTATTTTCTTAGATTGGGAATGCATACATTAGTGTTTAATTTATATTATTTTTTACAGTTTTTAACCTTTTCTTTTACCCTGTTCTAAACTAAACCGATCACTGATCTCAATGAGATGAGCCAAAGAAAACACTGTCGGCTGCTGGTAAAAGCGCTCAATACAGTTTAATCCTAGGTGCATTGCCCCTTGGCAAATATGAATATGCAAAAAAAGAGCCAGTCGAGCCTCATTTAATAGTCTCAAAACACAGGACTAGCCAGATATCTCTCCAGGAAAGGCCTGACAGTATTATCTTTGGCTGGTCTCCCTGAGATCAATGATCTGTTTCCCGTATGGCTCTACTAGGCATTGCTCCCACCTACCAGAATCCTGCTCCACACTGATGAGGGGCAACACCCCAAAACAGCTGTCTGTAGATGGATACCTGGCTTTAATTTTCCCCTTTCATTACATTGACTCAAAGGGCCACTTAATATGGTGGTTTTGGTGGTTTCCCTACAGGAGCCACCCCTTGGCTATGCCCTTTCCAGAGGGATATCTGGCTAGTCCTTTGTTTTGAGACTCTTTTTTTTTTTTTGCATATTCCTGTTCTAAATGAAGTCTACATATTTAAAGAACCAATTGCTATGCACATGGGAATACCAAATATTTAGGTTTCCACAATAGTGGTAAAAGGAAGAGGTTGGTGGGATTCGTCTGGTGCAAACAACCCTTTTTTTTTTTTGGAACTCCGGCCATGTTCCCCTGTTCCTTATCTGAATGAAAGAGAACTCCTGGCACTGGTGTGAAGTCAAATTCAGGCTTTTATTTGATGCAACGCGTTTCGAGGGTGCAATCGTCTCTTCATCAGACATAGTACAGGTAACAAACAACAATCTTTTATAGTAAAACAGTAATGGATGGCCCAGAAGTGGCTGGTCTCATTGAGAACATAGGATATATGTTTTTAGTAGTAAAATGTACATAGGATGTTAGTGAATTTAGTATGCTCTGCTTAAATTATACTTTCATGTTCTTCCTTCTCAGGTGCTTGACCCTTTAGTACTTACCTCACAGACAGATTGGTTGAAATCACAATCTCCGCATTAAAGGGAGGGTCCTCCCTTTTGTGCCTCGAAATAATGTCCACATATTGGTTACCTAGTTTTCTTTATACTGACACATGATTCTTCACTTTCGTACTATTTATGTAGCGGCCCAGGGGAAATAGTTGTTAGTGGTTAGCTTGGACAAGCTAGTGGTAACAAGCTATGGTAAAAGATGATGCACTTGATGGTTGGCTGGGACTTGTGGTGCTCTACAGCAAGAGGTCAAAACCACTGTTACACAATTAGGGCTTCATACGGAATGGCCGCCGTGCTTCCCTTTGAGGGCAGGTAATGAGGTTAGGGGGGACAAAATCAATGTCAAGGGTATTGAAGTTTTCCCTAGGGCACATCATAATAATGCATCTGGCTGGTGGTAAATTGTGGTGTAGATGGTGTAGGTATGATGGAAACCAGACAAAGGGAGACAAGAAGGAGGTGGTGCAACAGGAACCTTTACTGAGAGTCTTGAAAGACTTGAGGCAACAAGGCTAAGTTATCTTGGTTGGTAAAAAAGCACACATAAAGCTTGGTTTTTTAGGTCCTCGAATACTACTAACTGTGTCAGCCTGGGGTACCTGAGGCTCCCCAGTGCAACTGATCTTGGGACCCACCTATGAGAACCACTAAGAAATGACATGCTGACCTGATTCCATCCTGGCTTGATCTGTATCTGTTTCCACAACTCCTTACTGAATAACCAACTTTTAGTCTAATCACAACTCTCAGAATGTCCTACACTAATAAAGCTTACAGGGTATGTTGACTGCAATCTATGGGTCACAACCATCAACCCTAACGGTTTTTACAGTGCTTTTTGTAGTGTCAGAGATTATCAGATAATTGTACTGCATATCCCGAGGGCTTCAGACTGTCAGTAAATACTGGGAGTTGTAATGTTTGCAGCTACAACTCCCAGCATACACTGAAGTCTGCATCTGTTGTAGTTCTAGATGGGGGGGGGGGGGTCATGGGTGCATTACATAGTTCTGTGGAGGGACTCATTATGTGGAAGTATATATATAATTGTTTTTACATATATCACCATTCGTCATGCTGTTACTGAAAAAAGTCCAGCAAATCAAGTTCAATATTACCAATAATATCAGTATATAACATCCACAAAGCTCCTTTATGGTTTGTGGATATTTGGAGGTTGCGTCAATGAGGATTATAGCTATCACTTCCTGGCCCACAACTCCTATGGCTACCTACATCGCATTTTTGTGTCCCAATAAGCTATGGAGAGGACTCTGCATGCACATCTGGTTTTGTGGGCGTGTCGGGCAAGTGTAGGGAGGCGTGTTCTACATACTGAGGGATGCAGCGAGTTGTCCAAATGGACCAGCATGCCAGGCCAGCCTGAATAATAATAATATTTAATATTTATTTGTATAGCACCAACAGATTCTGCAAAACTTTTTTTTGCATAATACAGGGGTAACATTATATACACACCTTACAGAGTTAAATCTTTAAAACGTATAAAAATACAAAAGGAATAAGGGACCTGCTCGCTTACAGACTAGGAGGACTGGGGATGACACAACAGGCAGTAAGTGCTTAATTTGCAGATAGTCCAGCCATTGTACATAGAATCGGAAAGTGCCTATAAGTGTTGGAAGAGCCAGTACAGGTACAAATTGAATGGAACCGGAGATGGAGTAAAAGATTAAAGAACAGCAGAAGGAAAGACAAATTTAGGGAATGTTATACATTTTTACAGCACACTCACAACTGAGTGTAATGAGTCTAATGTGTTTGGGTAAAGCATTCCAGAGCACTGGTGCAGCACAAGAGAAGTCTTAGAGGCGGGACTGAGAGAGGGGCTCTGGTTAAGAAACAGGAAGTACATTAAGGAGACAGCAATTGGAAATCTATTCCTGGGGGTCATGCAGAGTGGGCAGTTTGGGGGCTAAGGGGTGCCAGGACAAAGGTAAGAATGATTCCATGGTGACTTGGCACTTTATTATTATTTTTTTTTTCACAGAACTCAAAGAGTACTCCTTTAATTTGAATTCCTTGATACTTAATAGAGTTGGTACATTGGCAAAATGGAAAGACTTTTTAAGGATGCCTCATCTCCTGATCTGGCAGGGTCACCTTCAGGATCTCTGACTTTTGAATGTTTACCATAAAGGTATTAACTGCACTATATTTCTCAAATTCTCATAGTATCACAGAATGTCCAGGATAGCTTAAATCTGATGTCTAACATTGGAAATCTCCATTTGTAATACTGAAGAAGCTAGAAGAATTTTTTAGTTTGGCAAGGTTTAACAGCATAGCAACGGACACTGTTAAACAGCCGATACTGCAGGCACGTTCTTTTTCACAATTGATTTGCAGGCACTGGTGGCTGTGCCCACAAATCAATTAGCCATTCACTCCAATGCAATGTGCGGCCGCACTGCACATTAAGTTATGTGAACAGCTGATGTTTAATGGACAGGCACATTATTTTAAGGCCCGTTCTAAAGATCAGGTATTAGAATAACGATGTGAGAACACAGCCGGCGGCATTGCATTGACTTCAGCAATCAGCGTCCGTTCTTTACTAAAAAAGAACGTTGTGTGAACATAGCCTTTATGAGAATGCTCATTTTTTTAATGTAGTCCTATGCAATATGAAAACCCTATGGAGAACACAAGGCTTCCCATTTATTAGGGACCAGGGTTAGGTTATAAGATTAATGGCTTAGAAACTGATTAAAACCTTTAAGATTTTTGTGCCTTGAAGTTTAATTTACACTGCAACTTTCTTAAAGGAGAACTTTTTGAAAGCCTAAATGTCACCCAATTTATTATTGTATAACTTTCTGTAAGCTTTTCATTACCATAGACTCTGTCACCCTCAACACAGCTTTTATTTGTGTTGAGGATAAGTCCGTGTTACACGTACAAGAAGAACTTTGCTCCTGTTGAAGCTGTCAGAAAAAGATATTGTGTTTAGCTGAAACAGTGATGTAGTAAGGAGTGATGATACATGAAAACTACTAGCCTTACACCTACAAAAAAATTGGACTAGAGTCCATTAGTAACAATCTTGAACTTTCTGAACTCATTCAGTTTATTACCTCATTATTGAATAATTTTTATCCCAAAACCAATTTCAATCAAATATATTAAATTCAGCATTCAGATACACCACTTATATAGCGCCAAGTAGATATCTGAAGACAATTCAGATTACTCAATCTTATTTTTCTCTCAGGGTTTCAAGTGACCATAAGATCTTTAGGAGAAGCAAAGGGCTGGTATATCCAAACATAAGGGGCTGTCATTCTCCCTTTCTTATCCCACCTTTCTCCTCCCACCTTTCTATGTCATTTGTCACCACCCCCATAGTCCAGGGCTTTGTATTGTCCTACTTAAGGTCAGTCATCTGTAACCCTGGGACCATAAAAACCTACTAACTTTCTTGTGGCGTCACAAGACAGACAACACATATAACAATACTGACATGTACAACCATAAAACACACATAGGCTCATCCATTCATAACATAAATTCACACAAAAGAAATGATAGAAATAAAACAAAACATGGAGCTCCTTTCAAAAATTCTTAAAAATCATCATAAAATACCTAAAAATGTGGTTAAGCAAATCAAAAATGTCTCTTTCATGGCCAAATCTTTTTTCAATCCTAAAATATAAACAGACATTTAATGGCATTTTCACACAGTTGAAGTTATTGGTGTCCATCCTTCCTGCCAAACTGTTAAAAAAAACAAAACTTTTCATTAGGGCAAAACTCTCTTCCAGCTGTGGAAACAAACAAAACTCATTGTTATTTTTCAAATCTAATAAGGTGCAATCAATCACACCATGTGGATTTTACTCCCCAATTTACATTTACCAAATTAAACGGCTCCATTACATCACAGGTTTTACACATACTATATATACAGTATATGTATATATAGTATGTATATATAGCAATAGTCCCTCAAGAACCTGCAGATAAAACACAGACATATTAGTTATATCAAAGATTAAAGAATCCCATAAAGTCATCATATACCATCAGATTATCCTCTATCTGACTGGTCCACATACAGAAAATACAAACACTAAAACAATGGACAAAGTACAACACTTGGCACAGTGATTAAGTTTATACATGAAGCTCTCAAACACAAAATAGCCATAAACTTTCCTTCAAATGACAAACACAGAGTCCCCAACTAATCTTTCCAGAGATAAGTCCCAGAAAGAAAACCTTCCTGCAGCAGCAGAGCTAGATATTGTCATTTATCAATTACTATGAGACTAAACCTCCTGTGAGCTCCAGACCTTCTATTGTTTTCTAACTGACAAGCTGCTGCTCACTCTGCTCTCCCAGATACAGAGAGACACTTTTCTGTAGTGTAAAAACACATACAATAACATCTATTCTTACCTGCCAATAACACTCAACTTCTACTTATACTTTTTGCAAACACATTACTACTTCAAACCTATAAACCAACACACTGCGACCACTCATTGGCCAAAACCTGGTGAGGAGCTGCTCCCACCCTACAATCTTCACATCTATGAAGCCAACTTGCTTCACTTCTTTTTCTTGTACAGTATGTCTCTCTCAATTCGCACCAGCAGACAGATCCATCCCACATCTTCTGCGGTCTTCTGCCATTCAAGAGACATAACAAGACCCACCACCAGCCGACTGGGGTCTGTCAGCTGAAATGGTCTCACCAACCTCGAGTGCTGGGTGCACAGGGTCGCGATCTACACACCCACCAGGGGACTGGACTCGCTTTGTCATCTACCCCACAACTACACATCTCAGCTAACTCATACATTATACAGTTATAGCAATTCTATGACTATTATCCCACTTCTGACACCATTATGTAACCGGTTGCTTTTGATAATAGTCGCAGAAGGCTATAACCAAACAGATTTATAGAAAAATAAGGTATTTAGTACAGAAAACAATACTTAGCTGCAGTAACAGATGGTACAGATGCAGAGTTGTTTCATCCACAATGAAATGGGGAGCCCCATTGTATATTATGCACTAATATACCCCATCTCCCTCGATGAACACCAGGGTGCTGGGCACCTTCCATCCATGGTCCCAGCTGAGGCTGACTAGAAGCTACATACCCCCGATCTTTATAGTAAGTTTGGGTGGGGGGTGATGTGCTTCCAGAAATGTCTGTGTAGACCACTGATGACCATGAATGGAAGTTATCTGATGTACATATTTACTGCCTTGTACATATTTACCAAGCAAAAAGGCGGACCAAGTTTTACAACTACAGCTACAAGGTTCTTTCAGCCATACAGCAATAGCAGCAAACAACGGTATCCTCCAATGTTTACACTATTGCGAAGGTATATGGCTGGACAGTTGACATAGGTGTGACAATGACTTTTACACACATAGCCATACAAGGCCAGTATATATATATATATATATATATATATATATATATACACACAAGACATTAGAATAATACATTCCTTCTCATCACATCAATAAGACACTTTAATTTTCTGAAATAAACCCATCCAGTTACACAGTGATGTAGTAAGGAGTGATGATACATGAAAACTACTAGCTTTACACCTACAAAAAATTGGACTAGAGTCCATTAGTAACAATCCAGTAAAGGTTAGAAATGGTTTATTTTTCCTCTTAAATATATTCCACTAGCATGTTGGCCAGGTGACCATTTAGTTGATATCCTTGAACCTTTTTTGCATAGACAGAATATTGTATAATATACGGTGGTATTTTATTACTTAAATGTTTAAAATGATCCAGTCATGTTTAAAAAAGGCTGTACAACTGCCAGATTTCCATTGGATGGGTGATGTTAATATGAGGAATCCTTTAGGCTATGTTCCCACAATTTGAAAATGACAGCCATCTTTCTGGACAGCCATCATTTGCTGCTGCCATTATAAATAGATGGCCGCCTTTTGGTTCTTAAATGATGGCTGTCCGTAAAGACGTACGCCATTTTCCAGTTGTGGGAACATAGCCGTAATGTGTGAGCTTTCACCTAATAATATACTTTATTTTGAATAATAAAATGCTTCAAAGGCAAAAATAACATTTTTGGTGTGTGGCAACAGGCAGGGAGGGAATGGCATACCTAGAGGCCTGCATTCAGGTGAAAACTATATCCTATCATATCTTTGAAAGTTTTTCTCCCTTCAGTGTGGATCAATACTATATGTTGTATTTAAAAGTGACCAGGTACTTCTTCCATAAAGTATAGATATGCAGTTTCAATGAAATGCTTACATGGATCAATGAGATTTAATACTTTGAGTATTATACTTTTGGCACAGCAAGCTGCATAGTACAATTCACCAAAATTATCAGCTCACGACACTCTTAAATTTAGTTGTCTTCAGCCTTAAAGGAAACCTGTCATCCCGGCACCAGGGGCAGAGCCCTGCACCCCCCACCCACCCTCGTAGAGCCCCCGATAATTACCCCCTTCTGTAGGTCCAATTCTCAAAGCCGATTATGCCGTGGAGAAATTGCCGCCAGCCTGTCTGCGCACTCAATATGTAAATGAGAAGAGGTGAGTCCGACGTCCATAGAAAATCACTGGAGCAGTAATTTCCTATTGACAGCAGCGATTTCCCTGCGGCAGCTTTGGGAGCGGGGTAAGTATCGGGGGTTCTTCCAGGGGGTCAGGTGGGCTCTGCCCAGGGTGCTGGGGTGACAGGTTCCCTTTAATAATATATATATATATATATATATATATATATATATATATATATATATGTTTATGTTATCGTAATGTCAGATCTGTTCTCTAGAGAATGAAATGGTTGGCTTGTTAAGTGTTGGAATTTCAAAGTTACATCTACATCTCATTTCCCTACTGAGGCCACCCACGTAAAGAAAATGCACATTTGGGGCAGTTTTGAGATTCAATGACTTCATTATAAATGTTTCAAGATTTTCATATTGGCAGGAAAATCAAAGCATTGCACGATCTTCATTTCCTTAGCAATGCTATCCAACTGTAAAATATATGATATTTTTCATCTTCCAAACATTACTGGTGTCCTGAAGATAACAAGCAGGTGCTAACCCATACCATGCAGATTCTCAATAACTCATCTGAAGAAGATATTACAATTTACTATAAATCTTGACAGACGTTTTTAATCTTTATTTGTTTTGTTTGGACTCCTGTAAAAGCATATGTTATATCTTTTCTATGTTAGGCTACAGAGTCTAACCTACCAGTTGCTTTTTGCTTGTTTTTGTACTTAAACTAAATATAAGCAACATCATTTCATTTGCCCTTTTTTAGGGCATCCGAAAGCTACTGAGGGGTAATGCTCTATGATAGCGGAGTGACTAAACTGTTGTTATTATTATTATTATTATTATTATTATTATTATTATTATTGTTGTTGTTGTTGTTGTTGGTGTTGTTATTATTATTACTATTATTATTTTATACATATATTCTCAGAATTTTTTTCATAAGAATGCAAAAATTGATGAATATGTATGTCAGCAATTAGGTAGCATAAGGTAAATAAAATTAGGTAGCATAAGGTAAATAAATCTACTATGCAATGTGCACGATGTTGAAACATTGCAGCATGATGGTGGCAGTGGGGAAATATATATACATATATATATATTTATATATATATATATATATATATATATATATATATATATAATTTTTTTATTTTATTTTTTTCAAATGTAAAAAAAAAATCTCAAAATTAGTCATTACAATTTCTAATTCATTTCCAACTTAATTCTATAAATATTCTGGAGTCCATTAAAATTACTTGAGTGATTTAAACCTTTGGTTGAAAACTAATGCTATACGTCAAGCATTCTTTATTGTCAAGATGATCTAGTGAGGGGATTATCTGTGGAAGACAATTACATGAGGTTTAGTAGGCTAAAAGTTTTTTGTTGAGTGAAAGTGAATAGTCCTTTCCTGAGATGACAGATCAGAGGATGTGTCTCTCAATGTATCTGCTGAGAGAAACTAGAACCTTTGCTAAATCCATATCCATATATATTTGTAAGACTGATTTGGTATTTAGAAGAAAATCCTCTCATATCAACACCATTTCAAAATTCATTATTCACTGAAGGGATCAAAGTTTAAGCCTCAAGATGCATGGCAATGGAAAGCATTCATATTGTAAACTCAAAGTGTAAAGAAGAACACATGGTGACATGCTGCCCATGAATATTATGGCAAGGGTATGCTACTCATCTAGTGATATGTAATGTGTCTGTATAAAATGATTAAATTGTCTGTGTTTGGGTTAATCACGGCCGTTGTTGCAATTTCCATTGTGTGCAGCGGTAAATTCGGATGCAACCACATCTGAATTCAGCTGAAATGAAGATCACCCAGCCGATACTGCAGTACTGGCTGGGATGATCTTCAGTTACACCGGACGTTCTGTGACCTGGCGATGTTATATAAATGTCTGAACATGGCCTTCACATGTACAGGATCTGAAGCAGATTTCATTGTGACTTAATGACTCAAATCTGCTGCAGATCTTGTACATGTGAACACACTCTTAAACGCAGACACTTTGCTGCAGTGTGCAGTCTTCTTCTTTCTGCATGGCTCCATTATATAGAGCTCAACTCATGCAGCGAGACAGGGAATGAAGTACATAACTGCATGGTTCTCCAAATCCTATCTAATAATCATGTGATTTCGAAAAAATCGAAGAAGCAAAAGAATGTCAAAATCCATTAAAAAATGCAAAAAACACAAAATAGCCATGCGGGTATGGAGTTTCATATTTCTCTATTGACTCTCAACTAACACCTGGATACAGCCTTTTTAACTCCCCCCCCCCCCCCAAAAAAAAAAAAAAAAAAAACACCATGCACCATTTTTAGCATTACCTTCTAATTTGCACAAAACAGTCACATTTTGGCACCCAAATGACAGCCGTCTAATAGAGATGAGCGAACCTCAAGCATGCTCGAGTCGATCCGAACCCGAACTTTCGTCATTTGATTAGCGGGGGCTGCTGAAGTTGGATAAAGCCCTAAGGCTATGTGGAAATCATGGATATAGTCATTGGTTGTATCCATGTTTTCTAGACAACCTTAGAGCTTTATCCAAGTTCAGCAGCGCCAGCTAATTAGCTAATTAAATACCGCACGTTCGGGTTCGGATCGACTCGAAACCAAAAAAAGACATTGTGGGAAAAATAGCCTTAACCTCTTAAGGACATAGGACGTACCGGTACGTCCTATGTCCTCACTTGCACTTCAAAGCGGGGCCGCGCGGCCCGGAGGAGCGATCTCCTTTACTGATGCCGGCCGGGGACGCGTCCAAGATGGCGCCGTCCTCAGCTCGGCACTCGTTTACTTCCGGCTGCAGCAGCCGAAAGCAAACGAGTGCCGATCTCATGGATCTCTGCAGCATATCTATGCTGCAGAGATCTCAATGAGAGATCCAAGTGTATATACTAGAAGTCCCCCAGGGGGGCTTCTAGTATATGTGTAAAAAAAAAAAAAAAAAGTGTTGTTAATAGTAAAAAGCCCCCTCCCCTAATAAAAGTCTGAATCACCCCCCTTTTCCCAGGTTTTAAATAAAAGTAAACAAATAAATAAATAAATAAATAAACATGTTTGCTATCGCCGCGTGCGTAATCGCCCGAACTATTAATTAATCACATTCCTGATCTCGTACGGTAAACGGCGTCAGCGCAAAAAAATCCCAAAGTGCAAAATTGCGCATTTTTGGTCGCATCAAATCCAGAAAAAATGTAATAAAAAGCGATCAAAAAGACGTATATGGGCAATCAAGGTACCGATAGAAAGATCAAATCATGGCGCAAAAAATGACACCTCGCACAGCCCCATAGACCAAAGGATAAAAGCGCTATAAGCCTGGGAATGGAGCGATTTTAAGGAACGTATATTGGTTAACAACGGTTTGAATTTTTTACAGGCCATCAGATACAATATAAGTTATACATGTTATATATCGTTTTAATCGTAACGACTTGAGGAACATGCATAACAAGTCAGTTTTACCCCAGGGTGAATGGCGTAAAAACACATAAATAAAAGAAATGCGTTTTTTTTTTCAATTTCACCACACTTCGAATTTTTTTCTGGTTTCGCAGTGTACTTTATGCAAAAATTCAGCCCGTAATTGCAAAGTACAATTAGTGACGCAAAAAATAAGGGGTCATGTGGGTTTCTAGGTGGAAAAATGCAAGTGCTATGACCTTTTAAACACAAGGAGGAAAAACCGAAAACGTAAAAACGAAAATGGGCCATGTCCTTAAAGGGTTAAGTAGTATTGTTTGGTACCAACCAATGTATAGAAATATTTTGTGTGCCTGCAAAATGTGACTTTTTAAGACCCCAGCAATGCTCGCTGCAGACCAACTTCTGATATAACTGGGACTATGTTGTGGTACAATATCAGAGCACTTTTAAGTTTGGTCCATGGCCACACTTGGTCTTACACTGGCCCTGTTCAACTTCTATTGAGTATTTTGCCATTTTATTGACAATCCCTATTTATACAATCAGAAAAACCAGACCACCTTACACACGCTACTAGATGTGTGCATAGCAGTCCTCCATGTGGAATTACTTAGAATTTTTTTATTTTTTTTTAAAAGTGCTTGCCTAATAATTTAAACAGTACTAACAAACCAAAGAGCTTGTATAAAGTTATCCTATTAACAAATACTCTCTAGTAGATGAACACTATACCATCCCTCATTGACTGCCACTGCCAAAAACATTCAATAACATTTCAAGGAATCACCACTTGAGAAATGGTTTCAGCTTCACCTGGATATAAATGAGTGTTCTGAGTATTCTAGTATTTGAGGCTGACAAAGATACGTTTAACACAACACTTACTACACAGCACATCTTGTATTAACATCAGACTACTATAGCAGCCAAGTGTTTTGTGGACAAATATTGAACCCTGGATTTTACTTTGCACAGTGGTGAAAATTGGCAGTGTGCAATTGGCAGATTAGTTTTCATGAAAACTTAGCGGTTGCATTGGAGCACTGGGGCCCTGGGCTTAAATCCAACTAAGGACAACATCTGCATGAAGTTTGTAAGTTCTCACTGATGTGTGAATATTCTGGTTTACTCCTACACTCCAAAACATACTGAAAGGTTAAATGGCTGCCTTCAAAATTGCTTTGTTTGTGTGTTGAGATATGGATGTAGATTGTATGACCTATCATGGACAAGGACTAATGTCAGTGATATCAAACTCTGTATAGTCCTGCTGTATATACAGTACGTGTGTGTGTGTAACCAGATTGACCACCAGATTGATCAGTCAAACCGGGTCATACATAATAGACGGCAGACAATACCTGGACTTCATGCAGTCTACTCTGCAGTTAGCCTCTCGCTAACCTGCAGTGGCTGCTTCCCAACAGCAATACATTGCATTATGTTTGGTAGTCCTTTAAATAAAAAACAATTTAAAACATTAGAAACAATGAAAATGTTATTTAGTAGTTTTATTATAAGCCACACCGAACAAATGAGAACTTGTTTTATATTTTCTCTGTGAGTGTGAATGGATCCAAGAGCACTTTTCAGGCTCATTGCCAGTTGATAAAGCGACCGGTGAAAATGTACATGAGGTGTTGCTTGAAGAATTCAAGAGTTTGAATCTACTTTTACTTATCTTAGCCAAGGTTAATAAGAAGGAATCAAACATATGTGAAAATTGAATAGGAAAAGCAAGGATTCATACTATCAGAAATGTTGTGTTATTTATACTGAATAGAAAGGACATTATAGCACTAAATTGAGTTCATCTGAAGATCACATTATTCTGTATTTTATGTTGGTAAACTTAAAAATGTTTAGGCAAATGAAGAGTGTAAGAGACTCTGTAGGCGAGCGTCAATCTAGCAAATAAGCATTCATTCACGGAGTGGCTTGGGCCATATAATACAGCTTTAAAGCAACTGTGTACCCACAATCTGCCCCCCCCCCCCCCGCCCCCACGCGCACGCAAACCGATTGTACCGTTGGATAGCTGCTTTTAATACAAGATCAGTCCTAGGGTCCGTTCAGCAGGTGATGCAGTTATTGTCCTAAATAACAACCTTTCAACTTGCAGCCCTGTGTAGAAATTAGGGTGACCTAGGGTGTCTGTGCCCTAGGCCTGAGACACCTCTCCTTTATTCCTCCCCTCCCTCTTCATAATTAGGAATGCCCCTAGAAAGATTTCTCATAATCATCACTTGTCTGAACACACATGTGCCTTAATGATCCAGTTTTAAAACAGGTGATAGATAGGAGAAATCCTGCCCAGGGGCATTCCTAATGATGGAGAGGGCAGGGAGGAAGGAAAGAGATACGTCACAGGACTAGGGCACAGACACTGTAGGCTATGCCAATTTGACACAGGGCTGCAAGCTTAAAAGTTGTTCTTTTGAACAATAACTGCATCAGCTGCCAAACAGACCCTACAACAGATCTTGGATTAAAAGCAGCTATCTGACGGTACAAGCATTTTTTTTTTTTTGGGGGGGGGGGGCAGATTATGGGTACCGAGTCGCCTTAAGGCTGTATAATATGGGCCAAGCCACTGTGTGAACGAATGCTGATTTGCTAGATTGACACTTGCCTACAGGGTCTCTTACACTCTTCATTTGCCTTAACATTTTTAAGTTTGCCAACATAAAATACAGAATATATAATAAAATAGGTTGGGCAGGAGGTGGTAGAAACATAATAATCAACATAGGCTGGGTGTACATATATGCAGCAGTTCGGCTCAGTTGTTTTATCAGAAACTGATGCCGCAAATAATTGCAACTTTCTTTTTATTTCATAAATACAGTAGCCATTAGAGTGGAAGGGGTAATTCTGCAAAACGTGTTCTCCTATTTAGCGTATCCAGCAATCTGATATGATTAATCAGTTCAAATGTCAGTTTCCCTCAGGTGTTTTGCTATTGTGCTGGAGGGAAGTCCTATACATTTACACTTTCCAAGCAAAAGGATTCCTCTATCTGATTTTTTCATAATTGTGTATCTTAGGACAATTTAGAATGTTTTGTAAACCGTGCTTTATTTCTGTCTTGTTTCTTAGTTTTTAATTTTTTTTGGTCTATTCAGGCTAGAAATCTTCAGATTTTGAAGAAAAACATAGTATAAGAGTACAGCTATGTGTTGCCCCATATAGGACCAGGGGGAAAAGGTACTTATGTATCCATTATACAGTTTCCCATAGTGATCTAGCAGATGCTGGAAGTGATGAGAAATCAATCACAATGTATAAATATTTACTGGCTTTTCTTGGTCTTTTACGATAACAAAATTTTCCTCAGGGAAGGTTTGTCCACTGGAGTTGCCAAACCCAAATGGAAGAAATACCAATGTAACTTAAAATAATGTATTCAGTGCCTCAGGGCCCTATTACACATGGCGATTATTGTGCAAATTAACTTAATGTCGTTCGAATTTATAATACTTTCATAGTTTCATGTAAACGCAGGCAACAATTAAACAAGCAACGAGAAATTGTTCACTGTTCATTTGGTGATGACACCAAAATTATTGCTAACCGTTCATTGTAATTCAGCATTCGTTCGCAGTAATTCCGCACTCGTTCACTAATCGTTCAGTGTAATTCCACATCATTTCTTTATTTGCTGAGATCAGAGGGAGTAAACAATCGTAGTAACAATCATAACTAACTACTATTGTTCTGTGTAATATGGTGAATGATTTCAAGTTAACGATGAACGATCTTGTTTGTGATCTTTTATTGTTAACCGTTACTCATTAAAATCACTTCGTCTAATAGGACCCTAAGGGTAGATGGGGCCATGTCCAGAATTTTCTTTTGCCACTGTCCTCATGATGCCCTAAGTAGATGCCCCCCCCATTAAGTAGATGTCCCCAGTAGTTAGTTAACCCTCCAATTTTACTAAATGCCCCCACCCCCACCCTAGTAGGTCCTGGCAATTAGAAAAAAAAATCCCTCTGACCTCCCCTCCACCCCAGCGCTGTGGTTGGGCCCTCTTGGTACCCCTCTGCTCTAGTTCAGGTCTCCTGGAGCAGCATAGATCTTCTCCAGTCAGCACTCAATGACTTGATATAATTGTGCACTGCTCACAGCAGAACATGTGCACCTTTCTAATGTACAGAAGTCCATGCTCCTGTACATAAATGATGTATTAAGAAGTTATGTATTATTCTTTGAGCTAATACAAATCTATAAGCAAATCTGGATTTTACTTATGAAGTACTGTCTGGTGGCATAGCTCTTTCCACATATGCACATTACCACTTATACCAGCCCTCCTACAGTGTTTTAAACTGTCAGTTTATTTCACATAAAAACACTCCCTTGAAGACATTGTATCATTCTTTATACAAATAGACAGTCTCTATGATTTTTCTATTAACATTGTCATGACAGACAGAAAATGACTATTTCAAGTTATTAAGCAGTTGAAACATTAGCACAGCACAGCTGGTTGACCATATTGCACAATGATTTTGGCATTTTGAAATCTTTTGTCTATCAGGAGGGTCCAAATGAAGTTGTCCCCAGACACCATAGCTGTTCCTGAAACCTTTTCTCTGGATGAGTTAATGGTATTCGGCCCACTATGCAGTTAGTAACAGACAGATGTGTTTAGAAGCCTTACTGTTTAATTTACGACTTACAACGTAACGTACTAGTAAAGAGACAGAGAAATATTATGTGAAAAGATTGAGAAATAATAAACATTACATCCCGTATAAAACCCTATTAAAGAATGAAATCTGTATAGAAATATAAAGTATGTGTCTATATGTTCTGTTCCTAACCATTAGTGGTAGAAATATGCCTAATAATTTGTCTAAAGAGCAGTCTAATGGCATTGATTAAAAAATTTATAGCTGCATCTGAATTATTTTTATTTTTTACTATTATGTCATAACTGGTGTGAAATAAAGCAGTCAGGACATAAAAGAGTTAGAAATTTATTTTTTAAAAATTCTACAATTGTTATGGGGAATGGAAGTACTGTATTAATTAAACCACACAACTAAAAGATCTTCTATAAACTGGTGTGGACCCAGCAACTGAGACCCCTACCAATCCCCAGATGCTTATTTTGGCTGGAGCGGTGGCAGTGCTTGTACTTTCACACTGCAGGGAAATCAATGACATGCAGTGGGCAATTTTTGGTTTATACATATACAGTATGTCAAAAATCTTCTGCACTGGTCACTTTTTTAAACCCTTTCCTCCTTGGGCCATAATTTTTAAATGAGAATACGGCCATAGTATGCAAATTATGGTTGTTATTTACATAATGTGGCCATATTTTTCTCTCAAAATGAAATGATGGTTGTCCAAACCAGCAGGTGCAAAAAAGGCAAAAAAAATATAAAGACATTGTGTGAAGATAGCCTTGAAGTGTATCTATATTGCTACACTTTTCCTATGTCATACTTCATACTAAGCTCATACTGGTCAGTATGGTCTATTCTGTGTCTTTCTCTTTTCCCACTTTCACCATGGCTGCACAACTGCTGCAGAAATGCCATAAACACTTCATTCCCTGGTCCATTAAAACAACCCTCAGGCTTCCCACTTCACAAATTGAAGTGAAAAGCCTTATTCTAGGGCTCCTTAATCCATGGACCCTATGGAACATAAAGCTGTGCAGTGGACTTAGTATCTCCCGGCATCATGTATCAATATCATGCCGGGAGAGAGAAAAATGTTAAAATCTTTTCAGGACTGTAGCGATACAGCTGCACAGCTGTAGCACTACAGTCCTATGAAGATTTAAACACTTTTGCTCTCCAGGCAACATATTGATACATGATGGATACAGGAGGTCTGTGAGTCCACTACGCAGCTTCACACTTCATAGTGTCTATGGATTATGGAGGATTCATGAAATGTTCCTTGATATATACATCAAACCCAGGTTGTATGTTTGTAATACCTATGTATTTGCTATTGCACACGTATATGCTTGATTGTAGCCTTCATCCACTTTGGTATTTTGCCTGATGCCTGGTTCAATACAAATATGGGTCTCTTGCTCCCCGTCTCCACTGCCGTGCCTGGTACCTGAATTCTGCAGTGTCCCATCAGTTCGCAGAGAGCATTAAAGGTCAAAGGGAAAATGCTGCAAAACACCTAAAAAGATTAGCTGAAAAAATGAAAGAAATTTAAAGACATGTTAGTGGATTCCACAGTTTAGGAGTACGTACCTCAAGTAGATATGGGCCCATTTAGATGGAAATACCATTGTGGCGATCATATGAGATGAAAAAAATAACTTATACCAAATTGGTACCTCAGTTGATATTATAAAAGATTGGCAACCTAGAATCGCTCTTCAAATAGCTACTACAACATTTAATGACACAGTTCCTCAGACTGTTCTAAGTCTGCCTGAGATTGCAGGGAGATTCTCCCTATTTGGAGGTCCAGGATTTAAAGACGTGTTCCTGTAAACAATTCGAAATGCAATGTAAGGCTATGTTCATACAGCGTAAGAGACCGGCTGTTCCGTGACCCGGCCGAATCACGGAACAGCCGGTTTTTGAAAAGATCATCCCAGTCAATACTGCAGTACTGTCCGGATGATCTTTCGGGCAGCAGAGTTCTGATGCGGGCGCATCTGTGCGTGCCCACATCAGAACTCCCCACAGCACACTATAGAGCAAGCGGCCGGAGCTGCTCGCTCCACAGTGTGCACTGACATGTTTTTCCACAGAATAGCGGTCGCAGAAAACTGACATGTCAGTTGTTTGTGGCGCCGCTTGGGATCCCAGCCGGAGCATATACTATGTGTATACGCTTCGGCCGGGATCCCATAAACAGCAATGCAACGTATATCCTCGTAATAATAATCATGGGCGTTGTACAACGGCCATGATTTTACGAAAATATACTTTGTGTGAACATAGCCAAACACAAAAAATGTGCTCGTAAAAAAAATTGAGATGCCACAAATCAACAACCTGTTTTAATAAAAATGAACAAACTTGAATATTTATTAATTACATTTACTAAAAATATTAGCTTAACTGTCTATTTCTTTTGTTAATTAGTTTTAAATAAATAATTTGTGTTTCAATGACGATTGTTGCATTACCTACTAAATAAACATAGAGCTGTGCGACTCACGACTTGCTCGTTTGATCATTTCACTGAATTGTTTCAGAGACTTTAGGAAAATAACCCAACAGCGTGGTCATTTTATCATTTCCCGGGATTTCGTCAAATCCCTGACTCTCTTTAGGGACATGAACCAACGGCGTGGTCAAATCCCTGATTTTATAATTTCCCTGCACCATATACAACATAAAGTTGTTCCCGCTGTACTTCATCTTCTTCATTTCTTAAGGTGATGAAGGATTATAAATAGATTCGTTGTGATAGATATGTTATTATGTTGAAGGTTTAATTTGACATTTTCATTACTGTTTATTCTTTTAATGGATCTCATTCACTTCATGCATTTTTTGCTGAATTGTGATGCCACACACAACCTGGAGACAGATGTGGAGCTGTTTTTAACTAGAAAGTGGGCACATTTTTTCTAATCCTGGATAACCTCTGGATAACCTCTTTAATAACAGCTGTAGCTCAATAGTTAAAACTGGTTAATATCACTACATAAAGTATGTGTTTAGCCTCTAGTCAAATCTACAAATGCAAGAAATCATATTATCATTTCACTAGCAACCTCACGTAATAACCTATTTTCACTTTTGTAGTCCCAGAATTGTTGTCCTTGGAGGCTGCTTGCAATATGTTTTTGTAGACACGCCAAGGATTTAATTAATGTAGGTTTGAAAAACAGGTGGATCTTGACAACAATTCTGCTAGTGCTATTAATCAAGCAATGGTTAGCATGTTACCTTAAAAGATACCCCAAAGAAAATAAAACATTATGTACGTTCATTATGTTCAGGTCATCTTTGTTTATTTTTTTTCCTTATTTGTTTTCCTTTTTATTACATTTCTGTTAATATTAGATTGCAGTTTTGGCCAAATTCTGTCATTTTCAGCTTGGATTTGCCTTGTTGTCGGTTACTGCAGGGGATATACGTGTAGGTCCAGGGGTATCTGTCAACTATTTCCTGGAGGTGCTGGGATCAGCTGATTACCACTACTGCTCTGTACTGAGATATAGGGGATAGCTATTAGACTGGCTTCACACTGCCTCAAAATCTTGGAAAAACGCCAATAAAAATACCATGGTGTTTTTTTTCAAAAACGCCAGCGGCCAGATGTTATTTGGAAGTCAATGGAAGTTTATGATCTGCCTTACACACATGATCCAGTGGACCACGCCTATTTTCATATTTGCATTTTCTTTTTTTCCTCCTGCCATTCTAAGAGCTCTAGCACTTTCATTTTGCTATCTACAGGGCCATGTAAGGGCTTGTTTTATCAGGAGTAGGTGTACATTGTAATGGCGCCTTTCATTCTACCATAACATGTATGATGGAATCCCCAAAATATTATTTATGAAAATAGAAATGGATGACATTGGAGAAAAGAATGCAATATTGTAATTTTTGGGGGGTTCCTGTGTCTACATAATTCATTTTATGGTAAAAGGGACATAATACCATTATTCTATAGGTCAGTCCGAACACAACCATATGCAGGTTTACACAGATTCTCAGATTTTTTTTTTTTTTTTTTTTATAAAATCCTTTTTTCTTTGCAAATAATTAATTATAAAATGGTCCTATAACCCCTAGACAACTTAGGACGTACCGGTACATCCTGGAAGTCTGTGCCCAGACGACCAAGGACGTGCCGGTACGCCCTGAGCTATGAAGCGCGCTCCGGAGTGGAGCGCGCTTCATAGCAGGTGGGGGCTGGCTGCAATCAGCAGCCGACACCTCACCGTTAATGACAGGCTGCAGCGATCGCGCTGCAGCGTGCCATTAACTCCTTAAACGCCGCCGACCGCATCGTTTATGTGTAAGTGATAGGGGGAGTCCCCTGTCACTTACTGATCAGGACCCCCGCAGTGTGACTGTGGGGATCCCGATGGTTAAAACGGACAACCGGAGGTCTCTCACCTGTCTCCGTGCGGTCCGATCGGCGCTCTGATCAATGAGCCTGCACAGGCAGGCTCAATGAGCAGAGCGCCGATAACACTGATCAATGCTATGCCTATGGCATAGCAATGATTAGTGTAAAAATCAAAGTATTGTATGTACAAGTCCCCCAAAGGGACTTCAAATGTGTAAAAAAAAAAGAAGTTAAAAACACCAATACACTACCCCAAAGCCTCTCCCCCAATAAAACTTTAAACCCCTCACCCCCCTTTCCCATTATATAAATAAAACATATAAAAATAAATAAACATATAATATACAGTAGCGTGCGTAATTGTCCGATGTATTAAAATATAATAAGCGTCATTGCGAACGGTGTACACGAAAAGAGGGAAATATGTGTGCGGATTGCCGATTTTATGTTACATTATATATAAAAAAAAATCAACAAAAAGTGATCAAAACGTCCGATCCTCACAAATATGGTATTAATAAAAACTAGAGATCATGGCGGAAAAAATGACACGTCATACAGCCCCATAGGTGAAAAAATGAAAGCGCTATAAGCGTCACAATAGGCCCATTTTATTAATCTGTGTAAACCTGCATATGGTTGTGTACGGACTGACCTATAGAATAATGGTATCATGTCGCTTTTACCATATAGTGCATTGCGTAGACACAGGAACCCCCCAAACTTTACCATATTGCATTCTTTTTTACGATTTCACCAATTTATATCTTAATAAATAATATTTTTGGGGTTCCATCATACATGTTATGGTAAAATGAAAGACGCCATTGCAAAGTACAACTATTCCTGTAAAAAACAAGCACTTACATGGCTTGTAGATAGAACACTGAAAGTGCTAGAGCTCTTAGAATGGGAGGAGGAAAAAACGAAAGCGCAAAGAACAAAATTTGCGCAGTCCACTGGGTCATTTAGGGGCTGGTCCTCAAAGGGTTAAATGACTCCCTTATAACGGGCTATATGGGGCATCATTTTTTGTGCCATGATCTCTAGTTTTTATTAATACCATATTTGTGTAGATCGGACGTTTTGATCAATTTTTTTTTTTTTTTTTTTATATATATATAATGAAGCAAAATAAATCGGTAATCCTGGCGCTTTTTTCCCACTTTTTGTTTATGCCGTTCACCATACGGGATGACGATTGTTATATTTTAATTGATCGGACAATTATGCATGCTACAGTATATAATATGTTCATTTATTTATTTATTTTTATGTTTTATTTATATTATGGGATGCGGGGTGATTTTAATCTTTATTGCGGGAGGGGCTTTGGGGACTTTTACATGTGATTATTAGATTGTATACACTGATCAATGCTATGCCATAGGCATAGCATTGATCAGTGTTATCGGCGCTCTGCTCATCGAGCCTGCCTGTGGCAGACTCAATGAGAAGAGCCCCAATCGGACCGCACAGAGGAAGGTAAGAGAACTCCGGCAGTCCGACACAGCCATTGGGACCCCTGCAGTCACACTGCGGTGGTCCCGATCGGTAAGTTACAGGAGATGCTCTTGTCACTTACACTTAAAGCGACTCTGTACCCACAATCTGACACCCCCAAACTGTTTGTACCTTTGGATAGCTGCTTTTAATCCAAGATCTGTCCTGGGGTCCGTTCAACAGGTGATGCAGTTATTGTCATAAAAAACAACTTTTAAACTTGCAGCCCTGTGTCAAATTGGTGTGGCCTAGAGTGTCTGTGCCCAAGCCTTGCCCCACCTCTCTGTTCCTCCTCCCTACCCTCTTCATTATTAGGAATGCCCCTAGAACAATTTCTGCTATTCATCACCTGTGTGGACACTGCACGTGAGCTTGTTCGTTAAGGTGCAGTGTTCAGGTGATGAATAGGGGCCATGAGGCGTTCCTAGTGATGAGGAGGGTGGGGAGGCATTGCAATTCTAGAGTGGACAAACATTGTAGGCAATGCCAATTTTACGAAGGGCTGCAAGTTTATAACTTGTTTTTTAAGGCAATAACTGCATTACCTGCTGAACGGACCTCAGGACAGATCTTGGATTAAAAGCAGCTATGCGAAGGTAAAAGTGTTTTTTTTGTGTCAGATTGAGGGTACAGAGTCGGGTTAAACGCAGCGATCGCATCGTTTAAGGGTTTAATGACAGACTGCAGCACGATTGGTGCAGCCTGTCATTAACAACTCTGGAGCGTAGACACCTAAGACATAAATGTACGTTCAGGGTTGTCTAGTGACAGGTGGCCAGGATGTACATTTACGTCTAGGGGTTAAAGGGATTGTTCTGGTTGTCTCAAAAATGCCATTGCTGTGCAAATGATGTGTTTTTTTTTTACAGATGTTTTTGTCAGATTAATCAAGATTAACCCCTTTATGCTGCAGCTAGTTTGGGCCTTAATGACCAGGCTAATTTTTCAAAATCTGACCTGTCTCACTTTATGCTCTTATAGCTCAGTGATGCTTTAACGTATGCTAGCGATTCTGAGATTGTTTTTTCGTGACATATGGCACTTTATGTTAGTGGCAAAATTTGGTCACTACTTTGTGTGTTTTTTGTGAAAAACATCAAAATATGAAAAATTAAAAAAATTTGCATTTTATGAACTTTGAAATTCTCTGCTTCTAAAAAAAGAAAGTCGTAGCACATAAATTAGTTACTAAGTCACATTACCAATATGTCTTCTTTATTCTGGCATAATTTGGTAAACATATTTTACTTTTTTAGGGTGTTATGGGGCTTAGAAATTTATCAGCAAATTATCACATTTTCGTGAAACTGATTTTTTTAGGGACCAGTTCTTTTTTTAAATGGATTTAGAAGTCTGGTATCCTGAAAACCCCCATAAGTGACCCCATTTTGGAAACGACACACCTTAAAGAATTAATCTAGGGGTATAATGAGCATTTTAACCCTACAGGGGCTGGAGGAAAGTATTCACAATTAGGCAGTAAAAAAATTGAAAATTTAAATTTTCCAATAATATATACGTTTAGATTAAAGTTTCTCATTTTCAAAAGGAACATGAGAGAAAAAGCACCCCAAAATTTGTAATGCAGGTTCTCTTGAGTACAACGGTACCCCATATGTGGGCGTAAACCACTGTATGGGCACACAGCAGGGCTCAGAAGGAAGGGAGCGCCAATTAGCTTTTCCAATGCAGATTTTGCTGAAGAAGTTTCTGAGCGCCAGGTGCGTTTGTAGTGCCCCTGTAGTGTCAGCAGAGAGAAAGCCCCCCATAAGTACACCCCTCAAAGAATTCATCTTGGTGTGTGGTGACCATTTTGACCCCACAGGTATTACAGGAAAGTATTCAAAAGAAGACAGTAAAAATGAAAAACTCGAATTCTTCCAATAATATGTTCGTTTAGTTTGAAATTTCTCAATTTCACGAGGAACAAGAGGAAAAAAGTACCCCAAAATTTGTAACGCAGGTTCTCCTGAGTACAATGGTACCCCATATGTGGGCATAAACCACTGCATGGGCACACAGGAGGGCTCAGAAGGGAAGGAGCGGCAATTAGCTTTTTCAATGCAGATTTTGCTGCAGAAGTTTCCGAGCGCCAGGTGCGTTTGCAGTGCCCCTGTAGTGCCAGCGGAGTAAAATCTCGCCATAAGTCACTCCATTTTGGAAAGTGCACCCCTCAAAGTATTCATCTTGGTGTGTGGTGACCATTTTGACCCCACAGGTATTAGAGGAAAGTATTCAAAAGTAGACAGTAAAAATGAAAAACTCAAATTTTTCCAATATTATGTTCTTTTAGTTTGAAATTTCTCAATTTCACGAGGAACAAGAGGAAAAAAGTACCACAAAATTTGTAACGCAGGTTCTCCTGAGTACAATGGTACCCCAAATGTGGGCGTAAACCACTGTATGGGCACACAGGAGGGCTCAAAAGGGAAGGAGCGCCAATTAGCTTTTTCAATGCAGATTTTGCTGAAGAAGTTTCCGAGTGCCAGGTGCGTTTGCAGAGCCCCTGTAGTGTCCACAGAGTAAAATCTCTGTATAAGTCACTCCATTTTGGAAAGTGCACCCCTCATAGAATATATTTTGGGGTGTGGTGAGCATTTTGACCCCACAGGTATTTGAGGAAAGTATTCAAAAGTAGACAGTAAAAATGAAAAACTCGAATTTTTCCAATAATATGTTCCTTTAGTTTGAAATTTCTCAATTTCACGAGGAACAGGAGAGAAATGTCACCCCAATATATGTAAAGCAGGTTCTCCTGCGTAGAACGGTACCCCATATGTGGGCATAAACCACTGCATGGGCACACAGCCGGGCTCAGAAAGGAAGGAGTGCCAATTAGCATTTTCAGTGCAGATTTTTCTGAAGAAGTTTCTGAGCGCCAGGTGCGTTTGCTGAGCCCCTGTAGTGTCAGCAGAATAGATTCCCCCCAAAAGTCACCCCATTTTGGAAAGAGCACCCCTCAAAGAATTCATCTTGGTGTGTGGTGACCATTTTTACCCCACAGGTATTAGAGGAAAGTATTCAAAATTGGCCAGTAAAAATGAAAAACTCGAATTTTTCCAATAATATGTTGGTTTAGTTTGAAATTTCTCAATTTGACGAGGAACAGGAGAGAAAATTCACCCCAAAATCTGTAACGCAGGTTCTCCTGAGTAAAACGGTACCTCATATGTGGGCATAAACCACTGTATGGGCACACAGCAGGGCTCAGAAGGGAAGGAGCGCCAATTTACAGGAGCAAAACCGCAGCTAGTAATGGTTATTAGAATAGCGCAGTTACTAAAATAAAATAAAAAAAATGAGATTACAGGTAATGTGGGGTGGTTACGGACAGCCTGGGGTGGTTATGGGCAACCTGAGGTGGTTACAGGTAATCTGGGGTGGTTACGGACAACATGGGGTGGTCACGGGCAACCTGCTGTGGTTACAGGCAACGTGGGGTGGTTACAGGCAACGCGGGGTGGTCACGGGCAACGTGTGGTGGTTATGGGCAACGTGTGGTGGTCACGGGCAACCTGCTGTGGTTACGGCAACGTGGGGTGGTTACAGGCAACGTGGGCTGGTTACAGGCAACGTGGGCTGGTTACAGGCAACGTGGGCTGGTTACAGGCAACGTGGGCTGGTTACAGGCAACGTGGGCTGGTAACGGGCAACGTGGGCTGGTTACGGGCAACCTGCTGTGCTTACAGACAATCTGGGATGGTTACGGGAAACGTGGGGTGGTTACGGGCAACCTGCAGTGCTTACAGACAATCTGGGGTGGATACGGGCAACGTGGGGTGGTTACGGGCAACCTGCAGTGCTTACAGACAATCTGGGGTGGTTACAGGCAACGTGGGCTGGTTACGGGCAACCTGCTGTGCTTACAGACAATCTGGGGTGGTTACGGGCAACGTGGGGTGGTTACGGGCAATGTGGGGTGGTTATGGATAAACTGAAGTTCTTATAGGCAATCTGGGGTGGGTACCTGTAATCTGACATGGGCACCGCAATCTGGAGGGGGTCATTGGCAATTTGGGGTGGTCAGAGGCGACGTGTGGTGGTCAGAGGCGACGTGTAGTGGTCAGAGGCGACGTGAGGTGGTCAGAGGCATCGTGGCGTGGTCAGAGGCATCGTGGCGTGGTCAGAGGCATCGTGGCGTGGTCAGAGGCATCGTGGCGTGGTCAGAGGCATCGTGGCGTGGTCAGAGGCATCGTGGCGTGGTCAGAGGCAACGCGCGGTGGTTACGTGCAATCTGGGGGGGGTTACAGACAATCTGGGATTGTTACTGATAAACTGAAGTGCTTATAGGTAATCTGGGGTGGGTACATGTAATTTGGGGTGGTTACGGGCAATCTGGAGGGGGTCACTGGCAATTTGCGGTGGTTACGGGCAATGTGCGGTGGTTACGGGCAACGTGCGGTGGTTACGGGCAACGTGCGGTGGTTACGGGCAACGTGCGGTGGTTACGGGTAATCTGGGGAGGGGTTAGGGGTAATTTGGAAGTAAACTGCAATTATTACTATAATAAAAAGTGTGTGTTTTATTTTTTTGTATGTTTGTCACTTTTTGTACTTTATACATTCATTTTCACTGTATTACTATGATTACTGTGATATTTTCTATCACAGTAATCATAGTTCAGTGACAGAGACCAAATTGGTCTCTGTCACTTTAAATTTTCTGAGTTGGCTGGTTGTGAAGCACATGCGCAATTCATAACCAGCCAGGACGTCGAGGAGGAAGGAGCAGGTAACGTATATGGGGAAGGGGGGGGTGACTGGGGGACGGGGGTGACAGGGGGGGTGGGGGGCGACTTGGGGGGTGGGGGGACATCACTTTTTATCCCCTGTCACCAATCATTTATGGTGACAGGGGATAAAAAGTGCCGGGAGCACATGGTACAAGCGATCAGCGGTATATAGTATATACCGCTGATCGCTTGTACCGGGACCCCACAGGGGGGTCCCCGATGACTGCCCCATGCTCTCCGCTACCTCCGGTGGCGGAGAGCATGGGGCTTTCATTCATTTTAACTTTTTAATCGCTGTGAACCGACGTTAGTCGGTTCACAGCGATGGCGGCGGCCATCTTGGAAATGATGGCCGCCGGGGGAGGGGGGTTAGTGATCGCCCTACTAGGGGGGTCTGATCTGGGGTCTGATATACACTTATTTCATCTCCCTCTGCCGTAGATTCACGGCGGGGGGAGATGAAAGGTGGCGGCGGCACCGGTAATCCTCTTTACCGACGGCCGCCGCTATAACGTTAATAGCGGCGATCGTCGGTAAGGGGGGGGGCCGGGACGGACCCCACACACTGCCCCAACCCCTCAGCTACCTCCGGTAGCCGGGGGGATGGGGTGGGGGCCGTCCCGGCCCCGCAGCCTTATTCTCTGCCATCGCCGTAAAAAGCTGATGGCAGCAGAATAAGGACCATTAGTGACCGCCGTAGAAAGCCGTATCGGCGGTCACTAAGGGGTTAAGCTAGTTGACCAACTCACTGTGGAAAAACATGGTATAAACAAACACAGTTGAAAAATTTTTGTTGCTAAAATGGAATAGTAAACTTGTGAGGTACTTCATGTACTTCCACAAAATGCAGAAAATTTTACGTTTCTGTGCCAACTTTTATGTACATTGTACCACTTTTAATTTTCAGCTGCTTGGCAGTTTCTATGATTGCACAATGTATGAGTTTTGGCTAGGCTTACACTCAGCTCAGCCTTGGCCACTGACTAGCTGAGCGGGCCTAGCATCATGTCATATCCCAGGTCTCCACTCAGACCCAGAAGCAGCGGGGACCAGGGGTCTGGAGCTGTAGGATACCGGCACCAGCACTGGAGCCGGGGAGGTAAAAGCATGTTACTTCTTTTATCCTCCCCCTCCCCAGTACTCTGCCAAAAATCACCCCATTGAAACCATTTAACTTACATATTAAAGGAGTACTCCGGTGATCATGGGAAAAAAACAAATTTATTCACACATCTGTACGATGCGACATCACTTTGTCTTGTTGTGTTTATTTTTTATAAACTCCCCTTTGCAGCCCCCATTCACCTGCATAGATTCAGTAAAAAACTTATCTGCTTCCTGTTTCATCAACATCTCCAGCGCATGAGCTCCAGTCTGACTCTCTATATTCCCCTCTGGCTGTCAAGACGCTCTAGGAGTCCCCTGGCCTCTCTATGGTCCCCTCTGTTTCTCCTCACTGCCCTACCACATGACCAACTGCCAATCCTGTTGCTAAGCAACATACTTTGTGTGTTAAGTGTGTCCTGAAAAGCAAACAAACCCTGCTGACATAGTAATGTTGTAAATACAACGTTGTACAAAATGGGAGTTGTAGTTCTGCAACTTGGAGCCCTCCTGATTGCATAACTACAGCTACCATCATGTACCATCAGCACAATATGAGGATGGGGCTTTTAGTTATGCAACCAGGAGAGCTCCAAGTTACAACTTCCATAGAGTATTTAGCCAAAACATGACAATGGGTGTTGTAGTTCTGCAACTTGGAGCTCTCCTGGTTACATAGCTACGAGCCCCCTCCTCATCTTGTGCTGATGGTACATGATGGTAGTTGTAGTTATGCAATCGGGAGGGCTCCAAGTATGAAAACTACAACTACCATCAGGTATTTTCCCAGCAACATTAGGATGGGGCTTGTAGCTATGCAAGTTCAACAGCTCCAGGTTGCAGAACGACAACTCCCATCTTATACTGTCACCACAACATGAGGATGGGGCTTAAAGTTATGCAACCAGCTCTCCTGAGCTCTCCTGGTTGAGCTCTCCTGGTTGCATAACTACAAGGTCCATCTTCATGTTGTGGTGACAGTACAAGATGGGAGTTAAAGGGGTGTTCCCCTCCACTTTTATTAGTTAATAAAATGAAGAAGCATGGCAGCATCTGCAGCATCTCCCCGAATCATCGCCCCGCCCTCTCCCCCCCACCTTCCTGGGACAGAAGTGACAGGCAGCATCACAGCTGCTGATGCCGCCTGTCACTTCTGTCCCTGGAAGGTGAAGGGGGTGCGGGCAGCCAGGAGGGGGCAATTGTTCGGGGAGATGCTGCAGATGCAGCCAGTCACTTATGTCCGGGAGTGTGGGGTGTGGGCGGGAAGTTGGCGCTAAAGATGCCGATAATGTGCAGGACTGTCCAACTTGTTGCATAATGAGTGAGCAGAGGGCAGCACACACATGGACCAATGACAGCGCTGCAATGCATGATGGGAAATGTAGTTTCCCAGCGGGCGCCATGTTAGCTGTATACAAACATTTACAAAAAAGTGCAAAAACAAGAATGTCAGCACATAAAGAGGAGTGAGATGGCTCAAAATGCTCAGAGGGACTGAGTATGACTGGCAAGGTTGTCTAGCATTTAATTTTTTTTTATTATGAGGGGAATACCCCTTACCCCTTTACTACAACTCCCATCATGTAATGTCACCAGGGCATACTGGGAGTTGTGGCTGTGCCATCTGAGGAGCCACACTAGATGGCGAGTCACAGAGGGGGTGACAGGGAAGCCTGTAGTGAAATCCCCCACCCCTACAGAGCCACCAAGAGGCTGGGATGCTATCTATCTCTTATCTAAATATCTATCTATCCATTGTTCGACTAGGCTACTTGGGGCCCACCAGGGAAAATGATCCCATTGGTGCCCACCAATGAAGAACCATTGAGAAGTAACATGCTGACCTGATTTTATGCTGGATTGATCTGTGTCCACAACTAGTTAAACTACTGCTCTCAGAATGCCCTACACTTATTCAGCTATGAGGGTATGCTGGGAGTTGTAGTTCTAGAGACAACAATCCTTTAACAATTTATGGCTGTGTAGAGGATTCTGGTGGCTGTAGTTTGTCACAACCATCAGCCATGAAGATCCATCAATAAGTCTATATACAGCACCAGCTATTATCACAGGATTGTCCATTCAAATATACTACATCTTACATAATATTCTTAGGATTGTGTACAGTCAGTAAATGCTGGGAGTTGTAGTGCCTTCAGCTGTTGTATTTTGAGGATCCTAGGTGTACTGAATACTGGATACTTTTTGGGAGACCAGAATACATAGTTCTGTGGGGGCTCAGTTTATGGAAACACCAGCATGGCACCAATAAATGCAATACCCAAAAAATCTTTATTGAAAATAGTACACAGCAAGCAAAAACATTAAAGGGAACCAATCACGCTAAAAACGTCCATAAAGCTAAGGAAACGTGCTGGTACATCACCCAGCACACTTCCCAAACATACCCCTGTATCCTGCGTACCATGTAAATATAAACCGCAAAGATAGTTTAATTATCTCCCGCAATGTATGTAAATTACCTGCTAAGTAGTCATGGTGGGCGGGTGGTTTGTTCAAGTCATGGTGGGTGGCTTGTTCAAGTAGTCATGGTGGGCTGGTGGCTTGTTCAAGTAGTCACGATCCTGGGCCGGCTCCGGCACTGTAATCACTCCCCTCTAGGTGTGTTGAAAAGAACTGCATGCTGACGTCACCGTAAGGGCGGCATTGCACGTGCAGTACAGCGGGAGAAGACACTGCTGTACCACATAATGCAGGCGTCAGCATGCAGTTCTGGCGTCAGCATGCAGTTCTTTTCAAGCCACCCACCCACCGTGAATACTTGAACAAGCCACCCGCCCACCATGACTACTTGAACAAGCCACCCGCCCACCATGACTACTTGAACAAGCCACCCGCCCACCATGACTTGAACAAGCCACCCGCCCACCATGACTACTTAGCAGGTAATTTACATACAGGGTGGGAGATAATTAAACTGACTTTGCGGTTTATATGTACATGGTACGCAGGGTACAGGGGTATGTTTGGGAAGTGTGCTGGTACATCACCCAGCACGTTTCCTTAGCTTTATGGCCGTTTTTAGCGTGATTGGTTCCCTTTAAAAACCTGATAAATACCAGGAGACTATGTGGTAACAAACTTCCCACCAGTCCATCTGACCAAAGTATGAACAGGACCCAATATACAAAAATTAGAATGCTATTGTACTACTCCAATCAATGTGTAAACAACACAGCAAGGTAGTGCTCTCCTATATAAGTATATATGTATCATGCAGCCTACAGACATAAAGATGTCAGAGTGCAAAAACAAGCCGGGGGAGAGAGCAAAGTATGTATATCACCAGTAACATGCAGTCCAGGTTGGGGCTCATTGGATCCCGGGCTCCATGTTACTGGTGATCAGGGGCGGGCTGGGCCGGGGGGCAGGGGGGCATATGCCCCCCGGGCTGGTCTTCCCCCAGTTGTCAGGGCCGCATGGCTGCTGACAGCTGGCTGGAGTCCTCAGTGCCTCCCCTGCTTACAGCCCCGGCCCTCTTTTGTCATATTTACCTGTGGCTGTGGATCCGGACTGTGATGGAAGCGGCCGCTGAAGCCCCGCCCCCATGCCGGTAAGCCCCGCCCCCTGTATGGCCACTATGCTTTCTATAAGCCTAAGAGGCTTATGGTAAAAAGCAAACTGCTGTAGGCAGTATCTTCCTCCGGCCACCAGAGGCCGCTCTCTCCTCCCAGCTGGTTCTCCTGTGTCTGGGCTAGAAGAGCCTCAAGACCGAGAAGATGGTGTCTGCAGCAAGCAAGGTACCTACACAGCAGGACATCTACACAGCAGGACATAGGGCAGGGGGAGGGAACCAAGGCCCTCCAGCTGTTGCAAAACTACAACTCCCATCATAGCTGGAGAGCGATAGGCTGTCCATGGATGATGGGAGTTGTAGTTTTGCAACAGCTGAAGAGCCAAGACCTACACAGGAGGATACATACATACAGGAGAACTACACAGGAGGATACATATATACAGGAGACCTACACAGGAGGATACATATATACAGGAGGAGACATACAAAGGGGTACATAGAGCATACATATATACAGGAGGAAGCATATATACAGGGGTACATAGAGGATACATATATACAGGAGGAGGCATATATACAGGGGTACATAGAGGATACATATATACAAGAGGAGACATACTGAGGAGTATATAGAGGATACATATATACAGGAGGAGACATACAGAGGGGTACATAGAGGATACATATATACAGGAGGAGACATATATACAGGGGTACATAGAGGATACATATATACAAGAGGAGACATATATACATGGGTACATAGAGGATACATATATACAGGAGGAGACATACAGAGGGGTACATAGAGGATACATATATACAGGAGGAGACATATATACAGGGGTACATAGAGGATACATATATACAGGAGGATACATATATACAGGGGTACATATAGGATACATATATACAGGAGGAGACATATACAGGGGTACATAGAGAAAAAGAAATGGTGTGGAGACAGCATCCATCCAGTGAAAAAATATTTTTACTTTATTTTAAGCCATTGCATATAAAAAGATTACCGACGTTTTGGCTCTAACACTTGAGAAAGGCTCAGGAGTGTTAGAGCCGAAACGTCGGTAATCTTTTTATATGCAATGGCTTAAAATAAAGTAAAAATATTTTTTCACTGGATGGATGCTGTCTCCACACCATTTCTTTTTCGCTATTGAGTATCAGGTGTGGGCCCACCTGACGGAGACTGTGCATCCCTGGGAGGTTCCGCTGTTCCAACCTTGGACTTTACCAGGGGTACATAGAGTATACATATATACAGGAGGAGACATATATACAGGAGGAGACATACAGAGGATACATATATACAGGAGGAGACATATATACAGGGGTACATATAGGATATGTATATACAGGAGGAGACATACAGAGGGGTACATAGAGGATACATATATACAGGAGGAGACATACAGAGGGGTACATAGAAGATACATATATACAGGAGGAGACATATATACAGGAGGAGACATACAGAGGATACATATATACAGGAGGAGACATATATACAGGGGTACATAGAGGATACATATATACAGGAGGAGACATACAGAGGATACATATATACAGGAGGAGACATATATACAGGGGTACATAGAGGATACATATATACAGGAGGAGACATATATACAGGGGTACATAGAGGATACATACATACAGGAGGAGACATATATACAGGAGGAGACATACAGAGGATACATATATACAGGAGGAGACATATATACAGGGGTACATAGAGGATACATACATACAGGAGGAGACATATATACAGGAGGAGACATACAGAGGATACATATATACAGGAGGAGACATATATACAGGGGTGCATAGAGGATACATACATACAGAGGAGTTAGGGCTGGGCGATTAATCAAATTAATTTGCCCAGAAGGTTAGAATCAATTTCGATTAAAACCGTAAATTCAATTTTCACAAAAAATCATTGCAGGTGGAGCAGCGTAGAGTGACGGGTTGGCGGCCGGGCAAGAGGTGCAGGTCAAGCAGGCGGCGCGGAGGTGAGGTGCATGGCGGGCGGCGGTGCGTGGAGTGTCGGGCCGGAGGTGAGGTGCAGGGCGGTCGGCAGTCCGCCTAACAGAGCTGCGACTGACCTACCCCAGCTATACATATCACGTCCTGCTCCCCTCCCGGCCACACGTGCAGGTCCCCCGTCTCTGGAGGAGGCTGCAGGGACTGAAGTGGTGATAACGTTGCTTCGGGTCCTGGAGCTGAACAGCGGGATCTGCATCCCCCAATCCCGCTGTACAGCTCCAGTAATGGCAGTGACGCTATCACCTCTACAGTCCCTGTGGCCTGCTTCAGAGACCGGGGACCTGCACGTGTGGCCGGGAGGGGAACCTGTGTGCCGGGGTGAGAGGAGGAGGGATATGTGCACTCCTGCCCCAATCACCCCCAGCTGCCCAATCCCTCTAGAGTCACCCCCAGTCTGCCTCAGTCCCCCTCTGTCACCCCCAGTTGCCCCAGTCCCCCTAGAGTCACCCCCAGTCCCCCTCAGTCATCCACAGTCTGCCCAGTCCCCCTCAGTCACCCCAGTCTGCCCCAGTCCCTCTCAGTCATCCACAGTCTGCCCAGTCCCCCCTCAGTCGCCCAAGTCTGCCCCAGTCCCCCTTCAGTCACCCCCAGTCTGCCCTAGTCCTCATTCAGTCAACTCCAACTGCCCCAGTCCCGCTTAAGTCAACCTCAGTTTGCCCCAGTCCCCCTCAGTCACCCCCAGCTGCCCCACTCACCCCCCAGTTTGCCCTGTACACCCCCAGCTCTCCCAGTCATCCCCAGCTGCCCCAGTTTCCCCCAGTATGCCCCTGTCATCTCTCATCTATACCTTTATTCCTACTACACCCCTCATCTTTACCTGTACTACTACAGCCCACATCTATACCTGTACTACTAATCCCCCTCATCAGTATTACTAATACCCCCCATATCTATACCTGTACTACCTCACCCCTCATCTTTACCTGTACTACTACACCCATTATCCACTATACCTCCACTACTACACTCTACCTAGATGGAGGCACCATGTGTCCCGCTACCCCCCCCCCCCCCCTCGCTTATCCCAGAAATGCCCCTGCCTGCATGTGTCCCTGCTACATAGAGGATACATATATACAGGAGGGCATAGAGGATACATATATACAGGAGTACATAGTGGATACATATATACAGCAGTAAATAGAGGATACATGTATACAGCAGTACATAGAGGATACATATATACAGGGGGAGGCATATATACAGCAGTACATAGAGGATACATATATACAGGGTAAGGCATATATACAGTAGTACATAGAGGATACATATATATATACAAGAGTACATAGAGTATACATATATATACAGGAGTACATAGAGGAGGCATATATACAGGAGGACATAGAGGATACATATATACAGCAGTACATAGAGGAGACGTATATACAGAAGTATATAGATGATACATATATACAAGAGGAGACCTACACAGGAGTACATAGAGGAGACATATATACAGAAGTACATCGAGTGATATAAACTATTGTAAAAATACAGTAACCCCAGCTTTCCCCGCATCTTGCGTAGTAGTCAGTATAATGAGGGTCAGGCAGCTTTCCCAGCATCTTGTATTTGTAGTCAGTATAATGAAGGTCCCCCAGCTTTCCCACCATCTTATCCTCAGTATAATGGAGGTCACCCAGCTTTCCCACCATCTTATACTCAGTATCATGGAGGTCACCCAGCTTTCCCACCATCTTATACTCAGTATGATGGAGGTCACCCAGCTTTCCCACCATCTTATACTCAGTATGATGGAGGTCACCCAGCTTTCCCACCATCTTATACTCAGAATGATGGAGGTCACCCAGCTTTCCCACCATCTTATACTCAGTATGATGGAGGTCACCCAGCTTTCCCACCATCTTATACTCAGTATGATGGAGGTCACCCAACTTTCCCAGCATCTTGTAGTCAGTATGATGGAGGTCACCCAGCTTTCCCACCATCTTATACTCAGTATGATGGAGGTCACTCAGCTTTCCCACCATCTTATCCTCAGTATAATGGAGGTCACCCAGCTTTCCCACCATCTTATACTCAGTATGATGGAGGTCACCCAGCTTTCCCACCATCTTATACTCAGAATGATGGAGGTCACCCAGCTTTCCCACCATCTTATACTCAGTATGATGGAGGTCACCCAGCTTTCCCACCATCTTATACTCAGTATGATGGAGGTCACCCAGCTTTCCCACCATCTTATACTCAGTATGATGGAGGTCACCCAGCTTTCCCACCATCTTATACTCAGTATGATGGAGGTCACCCAGCCTTCCAGCATCTTGTACACAGTTTTATGGGGGTCACCAGCTTTCCCACCATCTTATACTCAGTATGATGGAGGTCACCCAGCCTTCCAGCATCTTGTACACAGTTTTATGGGGGTCACCAGCTTTTCCACCATCTTATACTTAGTATGATGGAGGTCACCCAGCTTTCCAGCATCTTGTACACAGTATTATGGGGGTCACCAGCTTTTCCACCATCTTATACTCAGTAGGATGGAGGTCACCCAGCTTTCCCAGCATCTTATACTAAATATGATGGAGGTCACACAGCTTTCCCACCATCTTATACTCAGTATGACGGGGGTCACCCAGCTTTCCCACCATCTTATACTCAGTATAATGGAGGTCACCCAGCTTTCCCAGCATCTTATAATCAGTATGATGGAGGTCACCCAGCTTTCCAGCATCTTATACTCAGTATGATAGAGGTCACCCAGCTTTCCCACCATCCTATACTCAGTATAATGGAGGTCACCCAGCTTTCACAGCATCTTATACTCAGTATCATGGAGGTCACCCAGCTTTCCCACCATCTTATACTCAGTATGATAGAGGTCACCCAGCTTTCCCACCATCCTATACTCAGTATAATGGAGGTCACCCAGCTTTCACAGCATCTTATACTCAGTATCATGGAGGTCACCCAGCTTTCCCACCATCTTATAATCAGTATGATGGAGGTCACCCAGCTTTCCAGCATCTTATACTCAGTATGATAGAGGTCACCCAGCTTTCCCACCATCCTATACTCAGTATAATGGAGGTCACCCAGCTTTCCCACCATCCTATACTCAGTATCATGGAGGTCACACAGCTTTCCCAGCATCTTATACTCAGTATGATGGAGGTCACCCAGCTTTCCAGCATCTTGTACTCAGTATGATAGAGGTCACCCAGCTTTCCTAGCATCTGTCTATGGGACCGTTCCGTGTCATCACTGAGCTGCCCCATAGACTTATACAGGAAAGTGAGTTCTGACCCTTTCACAGGGCACAGTAGGATATTTGGTCACAAATGACTGGAAGGACCGAAGATGTTATAGGTAAGAGGTAAGAGGCCAGAGTGGTCCTTTAAGGATGGGCTGCCAGCCTGCTACTCATGGGCCAGTGCTGTGTACTTGCCCCCCGGGCTAAAATTTGCCAGCCAGCCCCTGCTGGTGATATACATACTTTGCTCTCTCCCCCGACTTGTTTTTGCACTCTGACATCTTTATGTCTGTAGGCTGCATGATACATATATACTTATATAGGAGAGCACTACCTTGCTGTGTTGTATACATATTGACTGGAGTAGTACAATAGCATTCTCATTTTTCTATATTGGTGCTGTGCCGGTCTCTATATGACATGTCTCTTTATGTTTTAATGTGACATATATACAGGTCCCCACACTATATCTATACACAAACACTAAAGATTGTCACACAAATACATATATATACGCTATGCACCCCCACACATTATCTGTATACACACACTGCAGCATCATTCACACAAACACACATACACAGGGGCGTAACTAGAAATGGCTGGGCCCCAAAGCAAACTTTCCAATGGGGCCCCCCCTCCCGGCTACTGGGGAAGAAATGGACACATGGTTTTGGCAACATGCATTGGCTACAAACACACATATCGTATCCGCAGCAAGTTTCTCACTGCGAATACGCAGTGAGACTCGCTGCGGATCCCGGCCCTGTGCTCTCAATGGCAGATAAACTCGCAGCAGGGATGTACATCCGCAGCCCGTCCCGCTAACCCCTCGGCCGCTGGAATACGCACTCCTGCTTGCTTCAGCGGTTCCCAGTAGGTCCTGCTCGGCTAATTAGCGCGCTGCCCTGCAGGGGCCGGGGGTTAACGGGGCCGGCTGCAGACAAACTCGCAGCAGGGATATACATCCCCGCTGTGAGTTTGTCTGCCATTGAGAGCACAGTGCCGGGATCCTCAGCGAGTTTCACTGCGTATTCGCAGCAAGAAACTCGCGGCGGATACGGCATGTGTGTTTGTAGCCTTAAAATATAAACAAGGTTGCACATTAAATGATCTGCATGGTGTCTAGCGATTCTCTTCACAGGATTGGTAGGCAACAGCTTCAGACAATGCACATTTAAAGCACACAGACATACCAGACCTAAACTATACCACCATACTGTGACTGGATAACACTGCTATACCAGACCTGACCAATACCGCCATACTGTGACTGGATAACACTGCTATACCAGACCTGACCAATACTGCCATACTGTGACTGGATAACATCGCCATACCAGACCTGACCAATACCGCCATACTGTGACTGTATAACACTGTCATACCAGACCTGACCAATACTGCCATACTGTGACTGGATAACACTGCTATACCAGACCTGACCAATACCGCCATACTGGACTGGATAACACTGCTATACCAGACCTGACCAATACCGCCATACTGTGACTGGATAACATCGCCATACCAGACCTGACCAATACCGCCATACTGTGACTGTATAACACCGCCACACCAGACCTGACCAATACCGCCATACTGTGACTGGATAACACTGCCATACCAGACCTGACCAATACCACCATACTGTGACTGGATAACACTGCCATACCAGACCTGACCAATACCACCATACTGTGACTGGATAACACTGCCATACCAGACCTGACCAATACCACCATACTGTGACTGGATAACACCGCCATACCAGACCTGATACCACCATCTCCAGCCTGCTACTGCACGTACATATATCCAGCCTGCTACTGCACTTACTGTGTATATATATATATATATATATATATATATATATATATATATATATATCCAGCCTGCTACTGCACAATACATACACATACAGTACATCCAAACTGCTACTGCACTTACTATATATATATATATATATATATATATATACACACACACACACACACACATCTCCAGTCTGACACTGCATATATGTATACATATATCCAGCCTGTCACTGCAAGGTAAAGTGGGACACTTGGTAGTAATTCTATGACTGTATGCAGGGTGACTATTACACATAAGGAGTTTTTTCAGTCCTACATGAGCTGCAGTCACAGGGTACCTTACTATATAGACAGTGTGGGAATACAACTCCCAGTGTGGTCTGTCTGTGCCTTTAGGTGGGGGGGCAGCAGACAGACCACATTGGGAGTTGTAGTCCTATGTCACAGCTCCTGTAGGAATAAAACCCCACACTTATGCTTCTCTGTAAGATAGCAGGGAGCATACAACCCCCCTCCCCCACACACACCTTATCAGTGACACTTACAGAAGGAGGAAGGAGCTGTCCCTGTGCAAGGTCCCAGCAGGAGAGGGCTAGGGGGTCAGAGGTGATCCAACCACACAGGATGCTCCTCTGTGCAGGCAGCTGACAGCTGCTGCAGGAGGAGAGGAGTCTCCAGTCAGGACGGAGAGAGATGCTGCAGCCATGCTATATCTCACTATATCTCTCTGTGATGCTGCCCCCTGCTGGTGGGTGTTCCCAGCATTCCTATGATCACCAGAACAGTGAGCATGTGCACAGGGACGGCGCTGATTGGCTGATTCTGACCAATCAGAGGAAACCAGGAAGACCTAGTGACCAGGAAGATGATTGGCATATGGGGAGAGACAGAGAAGTTCGTTAGTGACGTTTTGTCGCAAAATGGCGGCCGAAAACGGGGGTCGACAGTCAAGTGGAGGACTTCAGTTGCACAACTTCCTGTGGGGTGGTGCAGGTTTCAAAAAGAAGAGCAAGCTGCAGGAACCCATTATGTAAGTATATTGCAATGTTATATAATTTGACTTAACCCTTCTATTGCAGGTTAATTTTTTTTCACCGGAGTACCCCTTCAAAGGTGCCTTTACACAGAGAGATTTATCTGACAGATTTCTGAAGCCAAAGCCAGGAACAGACTATAAAGAGAGAACAGATAATAATGCTTTAGTTTGCAGGCTCCTACTGAGCAATGAGGAGTTGTGGCCCAGCGTTTGTGCTACACTCTAGCATGCCTCACCACTGCTTTTTCCTCCCTCTCCTTCATGAATAATCTCTGCTGCCCGGCTTCCTGCTCATCCATGCTCAAAGCCAGAGGACTGATCTGCAATCATAAAGAGTTGTGTTGGAGCTGTGGTCTAGAGGTGCATCACCTCTAGAGCCCAACATTTCTTTTTCCTGGGTTCAATTCCCCTGATGGAAATGAAATGTAGTTTATTTCTTTTTTTCTCATCATTGTATAAAAATGAGGATTTTAAAACTTATTTAGACCTGATTGGGAATTTTTTGCACATTTAAATATAACACAATAATGAGAGAAAAAAATACCTACATTTTATTGTCATCAGGGGAATCAAACCCAGGAAAAAAACTATTATTGGTTTCCAGACAAGTGTTTAATCCTAGACCACAGCTCCAGCACAACTATACCTGATTGCAGATCAGTCCTCTGTGGGTGGCTTACGACTGAAATAAACACTCAAAAACACTGGCTGACAGCATGAGCAAGCAGGAGGCAAGGCAGCAGAGATTACTTACGAAGGAGATGGAGGAGGAAGGAGTGGTGAGGCGTGCCAGAGTGTGGCACAAACACTGAGCACCAATTCCTCTTTGGCTCTTCATTACAGTAAGAGACTCAAGATTGCACATAATCCACTCCATGGACAAATTACCAAAAGGTATCATGCTCCCTTTAAATATTACATTGCATAACGGGAAATATATGTTATTATTTTTAATACCTCTGTGAGGCAATATAGTGGTTTTTATAAAAGTCTGAGCTTTTTTGACATATGTTCCTATTGTGCTACAGAGCAATCTTGCAAGATTGCTTTGTATCTGTCACTTTTAATAATGTCACTGCAGCCTATACCTTAGGCTGCAGAGACATTAATAAGCAGCTCCCCCTGCCACAGTGTTCAGCCCCCTTCTCCTTTTCTAAGCTGTCAAAAGCAGCACCCCCTGACACCGCCATCTTCAGTACATGCACTGTCAGACTGCCACCATCCAAACCAGTGTCACCATTTTGATGCTCCGAGAATACTGGTACCTATTTCTTCCCAGTACCCTGGTGTGGTGAGTACTAAAGTAATAAGGGAGGGGGGGGAGTGTTAGACATTTTATGAGCTAACATAAAAAGAAAAAACACAAGACACATTTGATAAATAGTTTTATAATAGTTTTTGAAATAGGACCCCCCCCCCCCCCCACACACACACACCGTTGACCATTTTACTAAAAACTAAAATAAAATCCGCTGGTCATCAACGTAGTCCAACGAATCCAACATAGTTCTTGGGATACCGGTGTCTAAAAAAAGAAAAAAAAGTTAGCAAATGAAGGGTTGGGGGAAGGAGGTACTTTCTGGCCCTCAGGGAGTTAAATGGGTACTCTGGCCAGGACCCCTTCTTTCAGCATGTCTGGTCTGAGACAGGATTAGAGACATGACTTGTCAGGCTCACTCAGCCACACAGCAGCAGAGGCGGAACACTGCTACAGCCACTGAATAGTTGAGCTCACCTGACACATCATGTCTCTAGTCCCGTCTAAAACCAGTAGGCAGATGGACACCGGAACAGTGCTATGCAGGTGGCAGCACGAGAGTCAAGGAGGTACTGTAAGTAGGTATTTTTTTTTTTTATAATAAAAGTTGTTGGAAAAACTTATGCAAACAGATGACACACAATTGCATCTCTTTTTGAATCCATTTTGTTCAATTTAACGGATACATTAAATGGACTGCAAAAATGCTGAACCCAGCCTTACCATAGATTCAGATACATGGGCTTAGCAGCACAGTAGCAATTATTGTGTGTATTATAGGTAGGGATGGTCCGAACCCGAACTCTCGGCAATGATTCCCGCTGTCTGCCCTCTCAGTGGAGAGGGTGGATACAGCGGGAGGACCGCCTGGAAAACTGGGATATAGCCATAGGCTGTATCCCAGTTTTCCAGGCGGTCCTCCCGCTGTATCCACCCACTCCACGGAGCGGGCAGACAGCGGGATTCTGATGCCGAGCGTTCGGGTTCATATGAACCCGAACCTCGGCAGTTTCGGACCATCCCTAATTATAGGGCGGCAGGGGGGGGGGCGACTAAAAGCACAAGGAACAAAGATGAAACCACACAGCTTTCAATGTGGTATGGCTGCTGCTAGCTGATTGTATGTATTTAGTAAGAGGGTAAGGCTTTACAGCAGGTTTGTCCTCTTCTAACAGATTAACTCTTTATGAGCAGCTGTATCCTAGTTCTTTAGCTTGGCTAAATAGTGCACAGGGAAATATTATTACATGGATGATAAACAATATTCTTAATGAAGTAAAGTTTAGACTCTTGCCAGGGGGTGAAAAAAATTCCCCCCTGATTTGCATTTCACTGATAAGATCTACTAGCGAATTAATTCACCAGGTTTTGATCCCTTTTTGTCGCTTGTATGAATGGGTAAATTGATTTTCCCATTGTATTCTATGAATCAGCAGCTTGATAAAACACAAAACAGGAGAATTGATTTGCACACCCTGAATCCTGGTCCACTTTGCCAGGAGATTGAAATGTTCTTCCATCTATGTGCTCCAATGTCTAAATCATCACCAGAGCACATAGAAACAAAAGCACGGGAATAAGCACTATGCACTGGAGAGGTGACCGAGCTGTGAGGGAGAAGCATAACATTAAAAAGTCCAACGCTATGAGGAGTAGAGAGGACTGTAGAGGAGGTGTGCCCAGGGGTGTGATTTCCAGGGGGGCAAGGCAAACAAGAATTGACAAGTAACACAGTAACACACACAGGCAGACCCAGAGTTGAGGGGAACTTCTACTACATGTATTTAAAAAAAAAAAAAAAAAAAAAAAAAAAAAAAAAAAAAAACTGTTCAATTTAGCTTATTAATGTATACTGCAAAAATTCTTATCAAGTTTAACAGTGTTTTTAAATACTGAGATGCTAAAGACTGAAAATATTCTCACCTCCCAGCATCATACAACCCTTGGCTTTTCTATATATCTAGTTTGCTAGTTTTATCCTGGACACACCCTCATATTTCTTCAGATTTTGTAAGGAGATTATACAGTTTGTCAATTACAGAGTTTGTGGTTTTCAACCTAAAACTAAGAAAATGAGTGATGACTATTGGCTGAGGTTTGTGGTTTTGTGATATGGTCTCTAGTGTCTGTAATCTTATGTAATCTGAACAGGACATTTGAGGTTTCTCAGCATGCTGCACACATTATTCATGAAGATGTAGTAAAGATTTTCATTATCATTACAGAAATTGTATCCAAAGGAAAGGTCCAGAACTATTTTAAATATTTCATGAGTAAAGGTTCAGTGGTCTTACCTCCCCTTACTGAACTTGGTGGCCATTTCCCAGAGGGATGTCCTTCATGGTTGCCATATTTACAGTTATGTTCTTTCCTATCACCTTATTCACAATCACAGACTCTATGCTGGAGCCTTACAACTCTGGAAACCCTGATTACTAATCAGACCCTTCCCGGCCTCCTTTCAGGTATGTACAGTATCTTAACTACACATGCTCCTGCAGAACCGTTGTGCTTTGTGCTTGCCTGGGAAAGGGAGCTGGAGATAAGAGCTGGAGACACCATGTCTCCAGAGCTTTTGGCCAAAACTTTTACATTGTTTAATTCTCTCACCATTGACTCTATGGTCCCTATGGGGATCAGTTCAGTTGCACCTGGATGTAAGGCTAGAATTCCGTGACAGCCCAGTCATGTTCCCCTGCCTCTGCCTGCCAAATTTTAAAAATCACCTGACTTCTCCTTTACCTCTGACTTCACATATTTGTCAAAAATAGAGCATATTTCTCAAAAATATGGTACTCTTAGGTGTACCTTAGAGTACCATATTTTTTGCCGAATACACTTTATGTTACACATGGGCCCCTGCTGGAAGTAACCCATTTCTAGTCATACAGTAAGCTGTACGTCTTTGTGCTCAACCATACCTGGATTATATCCTGCATTTGACCATGGCTCCAATCTGGATGTTTACTGGCCCACAAGCTCCAGTCTTCAGCCGCTTCCTGGTCGGGGGAAGAGGCTTCAGATAAGATGTCTCAGGCCCACTCAGCCATGCAGCGGCAGAGACAGGACTCCACTACGGCCACTGAATGCCTGAGTGGGCTTGCCAACATCACGTCTCAAGGCCTGTCTCAGACCAGGAGGTGGACGGAGACCGGAGGACCATAGTAGATGGATGACGGCCTCAGTGCTGGAGCCAGGGAGGTATGTAGATGTAGTTGTTTTCATCCACCTGTCCCCGGTGATTGTAAAAAAAAAAAAGGGGTCTTGAGTTTTGCCAAATAAATCTATTACAAATGGATCTCCATTTAGTGAAGAAAGCTGCCGGGAGTTTAATTGGGACAGTCTGTAAGAGGTATAACACTTGCGGGAGGATATATGTTTTAATCAAGTTTTTTCTTCCTAGCCATGACACAAAGGGGATTTTTAAAGACTCAAGTTGTTTGGAAATCTTGGTTAGCTGAGGTTTATAATTCAATTCATAAAGTTTACTCAGGTCGTTTGGGACAAGTATGCCTAAGTATTTAATTGCCGTACCTGGCCAGGAAAAGGGGGCTAATTTTTTTAGTTCCGTGATTTGAGCGTGAGGTACTGAGATGTTTAAAGCTTCGGATTTAGTATAATTATTTTTAAAATTGGATATGGTACCATAGTCTTTAAATATTCTGAGTATTGTGGGGAGAAATTGTTTTGGGTTTGTAACGAATAGTAATAAATCGTCTGCAAAGGCAGCTGTGGTGTGGCCAGTTCGAGGGGGTGACTGGAACAAACTCTGTGTAAAGAGACCCAGTGGATTTATCAGCTCCATACTGTGTCTCCTACCGGGCTGAATGAGCAGCTTAACTTCACTAGCTTCCTATAATTGACCCCCTTTTGCTGATCAATTTCTCGATGTTGGACTAATGAATTGACCAAGTGGACCATAGGGGGACCCTCAGTTTATGCTATGTGCTATATATATGAGTGAAAAATGATAAATTACTTTGTTTTTGGATTGGATACTGTTCACACGGTGTGCGTTTTTTTGATGCGTTTCTGCTGCGTTTTTGTGTTTATAGGATTGGGCGAGTTGCGTTTTATTAGTTGTACATCATATTTACTTTTTCTTATCTGTTTATCGCTTATGATCCTTTTCTTCATTTAATATTGCTTTCTGTTATCTGTATGTATCGTCTAGATATCATCTATATGCATGTATAGTTACATGCATATTGGATGGCTTATGTGACTTTTTTTGAGTAATGATTATTAGCGTTGGTTAGATTATACATCAATGAGCTATGTACTGTATACGGACAGAACTTCCTGTGGGTAGAACTTTTGTTATAAAATTGGTATATGCAGCCAATTGTTAATCCTGCCATAAGCCAGTTAGGATGATTGTAGTAGAATCGGGTAGCGCGGGGTTGCCGTAGTAACAAGCGACGCCGTGAAGCCGGGCCTTGGACTGGAAATTACGTAGTAGCAATCGCGTCATGCTAGGGCTGCCGGCATCCTGCTGGCGGTATCCGGATGTCTTTATTAGTCGCCCAGGAACCGAGCATGGAAGAGGAGCCACTGCTATACCTCCCGGGACTCTGCCAGTGAGAGTGGTGAGAGCCGTTATACACCTGATGTACAGACCACTGTCTGAATCAGATGATACCCCGTATTTTAGAGGCGCACTAGCCTAGTTGTAATGTTTTACATATTTTAGAGTGAATTTAGTCCTTTTTCATTGCCTGTTGACACCTCTCCCTGAGGAATCCAATGTATGGAGGAAACGTGTCGGAGATTTTAAGGGCATATGTAATTTTTTTCTTAAGGGACTAATATGGACTGACCAAGGGGTAGATCGGGGTAGGGGTCGCTCTTTTTAGGGCGAGTGCTCCATAGACCCTGTGGGAGTAGGGGTAGTTGCAACATCATCTATTAGGGACTGATAGGGTTAAGTATCTTGCCCAGTTGTTTTCATTGTCCTGTGTCTGCAACTAACCCCATTTCTCCCTGTTAACATTTGGAGTGATATTGCATCTAAGACATCTAGTGGGTAGGATTTTTTGGATTTATTATCGTTACCCTTATTCTCGTATCAACCAATGTATGTACTGTATTTTTGAGGAGGATTATCATTATTATTTTTTGGTAGTGGGCTCCTTCTTTTTGATTTGAGGTTTTTTGTGGGGACTGTTTTTTAATCATATTTATTAAAAGTCAAGTTTTATAGTGTGATATATACCCCTTCTGTGATTCTTGTTTTTTTTTGTTAAAAGGGAAAATCGCCAGTAGCCCTATATGCCCCTATATACCCGACAGTTCTGCACTGTTTATGTAAATTGTAGCTTATGCACATTAGAAATAAACTAAAAACTTCAAACATCCGTCCTGTATACCTGTAGTGTATAGTTGAGGGGGTCCTGTATACCTGTAATGTGTAGTTGGGGGGGCTGTATACCTGTAGTGTATAGTTGAGGGGGTCCTGTACACATGTAGTGTGTAGTTGGGGGGGCTGTATACCTGTAGTGTATAGTTGAGGGAGGTCCTGTATACCAGTAGTGTATAAACCAGTAGTGTATAATTGGGAGGGGCTGTATACCTGTACTGTATAGTTTGGGAAGTACTGTATATCTGCAGTGTATAGCTGGTAGAGGTCCTGTATACCTGTACTGTATAGTTGGGGGTCCTGTATACCTTTAATATATAGTTTGTGAAGGTGCTGTATTCCTGTAATGTACAGTATAGTTGGTGGAGGACTTCTATACCTGTAGTTTATAGTTTGAGGGTCCTGGATACCTGTAGTGTATAGTTGGTGGAGGTCTTGTATACCTGTAGTATATAGTTCTAGGGTCCTGTATACCTGTAGTGTATAGTTTGGCGGTCCTGTGTACCTGTAGTTTATAGTTGGTAGAGGTCTTGTATACTTGTAGTGTAAAGTTTGGGGGTCCTGTATAGCTGTAGTATAAAGTTGGTGGAGGTGCTGTATGCCTGTAGTATATAGTAAGTGGAGGTCCTGTATACTTGTAGTGTATAGTTTGGGGTCCTGTATACCTGTAGTATAGAGTTGGTGGAGGTGCTGTATACCTGTAGTATAGAGTTGGGGGAGATCTTGTATACCTGAAGTATATAGTTGGGAGGTCCTGTATACCTGTAGTGTATAGTTTGAGGGTCCTGTATACCTGTAGTATATAGTTGGTGGAGTTCCTGTATACCTATAGTGTATAGTTTTGGGGTCCTGTATACCTGTAGTGTATAGTTTGGAATCCTAAATACCTGTAGTATAGAGTTGGTGGGGGTGCTGCATACCTGTAGTGTATAGTTTTGGGTTCCTGTATACCTGTAGTGTATACTTTTGGGGTCCTGTATACCTGTAGTGTATAGTTGGTGGAGGACCTGTATACCTGTAGTGTATAGTTTTGGGGTCCTGTATACCTGTAGTATATAGTTGGTGGAGTTCCTGTATACCTATAGTGTATAGTTTTGGGGTCCTGTATACCTGTAGTGTATAGTTTGGGATCCTAAATACCTGTAGTATAGAGTTGGTGGGGTGCTGTATACCTGTAGTGTATAGTTTTGGGTTCCTGTATACCTGTAGTGTATAGTTTGGGGTCCTGTATACCTGTAGTGTATAGTTTTGGGGTCCTGTATACCTGTAGTATATAGTTGGTGGAGTTCCTGTATACCTGTAGTGTATAGTTCTGGGTCCTGTATACCTGTAGTATAGAGTAGTATAGAGTTGGTGGGGGTGCTGTATACCTGTAGTGTATAGTTGGTGGAGGTCCTGTAATACCTGTAGTGTATAGTTTGGGGTCCTGTATACCTGTAATATTCTGTAGTATATAGTTGTGGAGTCATGTGTACCTGTACTGTATAGTTTGGGGTCCTGTATACCTGTAGTATAGAGTTGGTGGAGGTGCTGTATACCTGTAGTGTATAGTTTTGGGTCCTGTATACCTGTAGTATATAGTTGGTGGAGTTCCTGTATACCTGTAGTGTAAAGTTTTGGGTCCTGTATACTTGTAGTATATAAACGGTGGAGGTCCTGTATACCTGTAGTATAGAGTTGGTGGAGGTCCTGTATACCTGTAGTGTATAGTTTGGGGTCCTGTATACTTGTAGTATATAGGTGGTGGAGGTCCCGTGCACCGGTAGTGTACAGTTTTGGGGTCCTGTATACCTGTAGTGTCCTGTATACCTGCAGGGTCGTATTTACCATTAGGCACTCGTTGTCTGCCTAGGGCAGCACCTTGCATGGGAGCAGAACCAGGGAGCAGGGGGAAGGAAACAACATTTTAATTTTTTTTATTTTTCTAGTCTTCCACCTCCAGACTTGCCAGAAAATCTAGTGTCTTTTGGTTGGTATGGTTGGTATGGTAGTATTGATCAGGTCTGGTGTGGCTGTGTCATCCAGTCACAGTATGGTGGTATTGGTCAGGTCTGGTATGGCAGTGTTATCCAGTCACAGTATGGTAGTATTGGTCAGGTCTGGTATGGCAGTGTTATCCAGTCACAGTATGGCGGTATTGGTCAGGTCTGGTGTGGCAGTGTTATCCAGTCACAGTATGGTAGTATTGGTCAGGTCTGGAATGGCAGTGTCATCCGGTCACAGTATGGCGGTACTTGTCAGGTCTGGTATAGCGGTGTTATCCAGTCACAGTATGGCGGTATTGGTCAGGTCTGGTATGGCGGTGTTATCCAGTCACAGTATGGCGGTATTGGTCAGGTCTGGTATGGTGGTGTTATCCAGTCACAGTATGGCGGTATTGGTCAGGTCTGGTATGGCGGTATCGGTCAGGTCTGATATGGTGGTGTTGGTCAGGTCTGATATGGTGGTGTTAAAAGGGGGTCTACCAGTTATTTCTGTGGATGTTGTGAGGCAGCTGCCCTAGCAACCATTGCTCCCTATGAAAATGAGAGCAGTAATCCTATTGGTTGCTAATGCTCACAACTGCCGTTTACTGCTGCAGCTAATTATATCACCTATGTGTGCAGTGTGGAGATTTTCCCAGTCATCTCTATGGGGCGGTCTTCCCCCTCCCCCTGCCCTCCTGTACATCTGGCGGGGACGGGACCTTCGCTCTAACCTGCCCAGGCACCTAATGTATATGCCTGCCAAATTTGGGGTCAACCGGTTCAGGCATTTGGAAGTCTATACGGGACAGACGGACAGACAGACGAATAGACAGACTTTCATTTTTATGATATAGATAATTTTGCACATGACAATGCCATAGCCTAGCAATGGCCTCTGACTGCCCCCAGATGCTAAAAGCAGTCAGGAGTTACTGAGCATTGAGTGGACTCCATTTCTGAGCCCTCTCCATAGCCCCTTAACACCCCATACCAAAAATAAATGTCATGGGGCCTTTGGTGGTTAACCAAATTAGATATACAGTAACTATGAACACATCTATATATGCCATCCACGGGTGGTTATATGAGTGTCAACATGTAGAGGGTTTTGATAGTATGTCGCAATAATTAATATTTTATATTGTGAGAACTTGCAGATGCTAAAGGGGTATTCCCACTGAAATAAGCTACCCCCTATCCACAGAATGGTGGTCCCTGACTGCCCTAGTGAATGGAGCAGCAGTGCATCTGCGTGACTGGCATCCCATGTACTGCTATAGGACTAGCAGAGATCTTTCTTAGTGAAATGTCCTATAAGGTGAGGCTGTACACATCTCAACTAACAAAAAGTTAGTAATAAGGACACATCTCTGCAGTGTACTATGGCCTATGTCTTGCTCTCACTGATGTCTGCAAAACTAAAACTTTATAGAAATTTTGGAGCCTGTTAGTTCAGGTCATTAGAACCACTAGAAACAAAAGGCTGAGCTGTGATTGGTTGCTATCTGTCTGAGACAGATTGATCAATCTGAGCCAATGTGTCTATGGGAACAGAAGGGTATGCCTGCTCAGATGTATTACTAATCAGGAATGTGTTCTGTAGTTGCAAACTACGTCCTTTAAAAGAAATCTCTTCTTCTTAGCTGCTTAATTCCATTGATGAAAGATTCAGATATGCGGTTAATTAAGGACAGGATAACAGTACAAGAATTCATTTATTTGTGAAGTGATTTATTTTGATGCAAGTGGTGGATTGAGAAGATACTGAATGTTCTCTTTCCTCTAGATGATATAAACATTAGATCAGCTTTCTGAAGGGATCATTATGTCATAAGGCTTTAAAGCTGTCATATCTACAAGTAGCCACCAACTTAGTACAAAGCAGAAGTAAACATCATACAAGCACTGAGTCACATTTGTGTTTTTATCAACATTGTAGAGGGATAAGTTAACTTATTAAAGGCCATTAATCTGTTTAGACACAATGAGGGAGATTTATCAAACTGTTGTAAAGTAGAATTGTCTTAGTTGCCCCTAGCAACCAATCAGATTCCACCTTTCATTTTTCAAAGAGTCTGTGAGGAATGGAAGGTGGAATCTGATTGGTTGCTGGCAGCAACTAAGACAATTCTACTTTACAACAGTTTTATAAATCTCCCCCATTGTGCTAGCTTATGTGCTAGCACAACAACAACTATAGTTAAATTCACCACTTACACTGAAACCGTTATATAAGTGAACTAACAAAAAATTCTCTAATATCATGTTAAAGGAGAACTCTGGTGTTTTATTTTTTCCCTTAATTAACACACATGACAAAGTTACATGTTAAGTAGCTAGGTGCCCCCCCCCCCCCCACACACACACCTATAGGCCATGTTTACACGCTGTCTTTTTTTAGTAAAATAGCTGCCGACATTTTAATTTAAAATAACAGCCGTTGTTTTTAATCTTTAGGGTACAAACACACACACCGTATATGCAGCAGATACGCAGCAGATCTGCAGAAGATTTGATGGTGAAGACTTGATGCTGTGTTCAGTTATATAGATGTAATCTGCTGCGTATCTGCTGCGTATCTGCTGCGTATTTGCTGCGTATCGCAGCAGTAAATACGCTGCGTATATGGTGTTTGTGTTTATACCCGAGGGTGCGTTCACACCTACAGGATCTGCAGCAGATCTGCAGCAGATTTGATGCTGTGTTCAGTTATTTAAATGAAATCTGCTGCAGAAAATCAGCTGCAGATCCTGTAGGTGTGAATGCACCATTAATGTATAAAATAACGGGCACTGTTCGCAGTAGCTCTCAAATTATTGTTTATGTCATTAATTTGTGGCCATTATTGAGCAAACAGCAGCCGTTATTTTACGTTGCTCAAACATAGATTTTTTTTCACCGTCTTTTCACGGTAATTTTAAATGACACAACCAAAAAGGTGTTAAAAAGTGCCCATGTCATATCTAAACTTGAATAAAAAAACAGCAGCCGTCATTGTAAAGACTGCCGCCATAGTATGTTAACCAATGGCAGTTAATTGGTACGCAAAACAATGGCCCTGGTTTTGAGTATCAAATAACAGTTATTGAAAATCGTTGCGTGAGCATAGCCTTATACTGCTGATGTTCAGGGCCAACGATGGGCTCAGCCGACAGTTTATAGTGTAGGGTCAGGCATGATTAGGTGAGTGCCAGAGATAGAGGTCAGACAGGCCAGGTAAACACCAAACAGGCACATAGGAGCAAAAACACTAAGACAGGAGAAAAACAGGAACAGATCAGAAAGACCAGGTCAATACCAAGAGGTAACATCAGATCTAAATCATCAGGTAAAGGCTAGGTGAAACACAAGGTGGAAATCAGAATTCCAGAAAAGCCAAGGGCAAGGCAAAGGAAAGCTAGTGAGGCTAATGGTGCATTTACACAGACAGATTTATCTGACAGATTTTTGAAGCCAAAGCCAGGAATGGATTAGAAAAGAAGAGAAATCTCAGTATTTCCTTTATGACCTGTTCCCTCTTTATAGTCTGTTCCTGGTTTTGGCTTAAAAAATCTGTCAGATAAATCTGTCTGTGTAAACGCACCATAAGGGACAGCAATGATTGGTGTTAATGGCAAGCCAACAACTGGACACTGGATCCAGTTCTAATTGGCACAGCCTCCTGATAGCCCAGCATCCCCTGTCTATGACAGATGAACCGATGACGCCCCTAAAAACCGGAGAACACTTCAGGGGAGTACATAACAGGAGACAGGCATGATAAACGGTTTGAGCTAGGTAAGTGTTTCACAAGTATCTATTTATTAATTTGTTTTTGTGGAAACCTTTTGCATCCCATAATGTTTTATGTGAAAATGACATTTATCTCATGACAATATTCTCATACCAATATATGACTAGGCCAACTTCCTCTGCAAATGATCATAGACTAGACATGTCTAAATAACATGGAAAATAACCAGGCATTCCATAGAATTTCTATGGTGGGAACTTCGCACGGTATGCTTTTTATAAATGACCTCTCTCAACCCAGCTGTAAACTCCGATATAACATAGACTTTACTTATCTTGCTGTATTTTGGGGGCCTCCAGATGAATAAATCAGACAACAAAAGATAAAAGCTCCTGACAAAAGAACATTATAGCACAGGCCCCATTTATTTCACTTACTTATAAATGTAGATATACTCATGAAGAAAATCTGTTACTCTAAAGCCTTTCTAAAGTACTTCCTACCATTTATTTTAGGAAACCCTCGAAGTACGCACACTTTACTATGAGGGCTATTTATACATAAAAAAAATTCTTCTTTCATCTTACAGGCTATAGATGTACAGTATGTCAAATAATTGTTTTTATAGCGCTTATATCCTATCTCTTTATTCTAAGAGATATGCATTTTTCCCATTACATTTGTTTTAGAGATCACAAAGTAATTATATTTTTGTTGTCATTTATAGAACCATCTGTTCTCTCAGTCTCGCTATAAAATTATTACACGAAACAAAAAAGACTTTTTTAACTTAGCTCTAGGGTAGCATTTAGATAAATTGAAATTTATCTAGACACAGCAACCAAAATGCATTGTCATGCTTGGGCATACAAGTTCAAATAAATTTACCCATGATACAGAAAAAAAAAACATTTCAAATACAGTACAGTATGTTATTGTTAATTCTAAGCCTATAGAGTGGGGTCCCCATTTAGAACCAATAACTATTAAAGGGGATATCACAACATGAAAAGTTTTCCACTAACCACATTAAGGCTTTTAAAAGCCACATAGATAATAATTAAAGCACTGGCTGTGTACTCATGAGATATTTGACCTCTGTTTTTCATGATCAGTGGGGATTTCAGTCAGACTCCCACAACAGAGAGTAGCTACAAAGAGCATGTTTCTCTTTAAGCCCTTAACACATTATCAAGTACATGTACATTTGGGGTTGCTGCATGTTAGTGCAACATAAATGAACATAAATGAGTTAAATTAGTAACAACAGTTCAACTTTGAAGGCAGTCATCAAGAGGTGACAGATTCTGGGGATCAATGCAATTAGTCCATCATAACAAATGGACCAATCTCAGAAAGAATGACCAGCTTCCTGACAAATTTCTCTGCTCTGATCATTGCCCCTGTTGACTGTTTCTGTATCTAATAGTCACCCCTGACCCCTCTTGCTGCACCCAATAGTGTCCACTGTCCTCTGTTGCTGTATACGATATCCTTCCCTATGCTCAATTACTGTACCTATAGTTACCCCTGTTACTATACCTTATAGTCGTCCTCGTCCCGGGTTGCTCCTGTTACTGTACCTTATTATCCTGTTATTGTAAAAAGAGATTTCCAGTGGTACACTGTAACACATTTTAGCAATCACAAATAGTGCATCACAGGAGAACACAGAAACATTATATCTCCCAGCCTACAGCCATTTAACGCCCACTGGTGCTGCCTTGAAGAAGCACCAGTAGGCGTGAAACAGCTGTAGGCTGAAAGGTAGCATGTCACTGTGTCCTGCTGTGATGCACTGTTTGTAAAGGCTACAGTAAAAATACATCTTTTGAATCGTGAGGACTGCTTAAAGTTCTTTCTTTTTACTATACTGCTGTATTTACCAAGTGGACTATTGTTATACCAGCTCAGCACCACTGTGGATGTTTGTGCCCACATGGACTAAGTCACAGGAAATCTCTTCAGTTGCTGCTAGAAGTTGTAGTGCCGTTAAGTGGAACTTCTAAAGACTTGGCACCTCTTATTGTACCTGATTGTCACCGTTGTTACTGTACATGAAATTTGAAAAAAAATTCTGCAGAACTTCTAAGTCCTATACCATCCTAAAAAGTCAAAGGACCTTTGCAATATAATGCTGAAACAGAGTAGACATATTGTAAATGTAAATTATCTCATTTGTGTAGCATGATTATTGTCGTTACATACAGAGAATTTCAAATCTGACATTTTAAGAGTTTTTTACAATGAAGGGTATAAAGTATCGAGCAAAATTTACAAATAGTATTAAGTACATTTTGTTATGAGAAAACAAGAACAGAACCACTTGGATAAGTTTAAGTTTCACAAAGTTATTAGTACATAAAACAAGACAAATTTGAAAAACACAAATTGGTCCTTAACACGAAAAAAGGCTGCAGTGTTGAGGGGTTAAAGGACCCAACATATCAATACACTATTAAGGCAGCCACTGAATTTTAGTGGGAGTGCTAATTCTCCCTTAAAGGGGAACTCCAGATAAGTAAAATTTTTCTATTAAAAGTACATTATGTTATAAAAATGTGTCTATATAATGTATTACCATATCTGTACAGTACTACTACACTGATAGCTAAATAACATCCAGGAAGTGAAGAAAACTGGCCTCTGTGCCAACCCACATTGTCTCCTGCTCCCACTGCTCTCCCACCTTAGGAGACAAAAATTCCATGCCTTTGTCTCACATTGTGTGTGTCTGCTGAGCATAGGCTGATGATGCAGACAAGGGGCAGGGTGTAATGTCACAAGAGTGATTCACCATCTCTGGCCAGCCAGAAGCAGCTGCTGCAACTTCACTGATTGTGCAAAACTCTGCAGTGAAATTAGGGCTATGTTCACACATGTTGGAGTCTCATTGCACTACAGCAGCATATTCACAAAAATAATGCAGTGACACAAATGATGCTAAACAGACCCAAAGGATTAGAGTCGCACTGCCAATCCCACCTGGGCAAAAAATGAGCCATAAACAGTATAGCCCATGTAACATAATATGGGATAAAGTCCTTATTATGGGGCTCAAGTTCAAAGATAAAAGATGCATGATCATAATATATGCATGGAGATGAGAAGATTTTTTTTTAAATTAAATTAAAAAAGTTCTTTATTGCAATACCTGAGGTACAGGTAGTAACAGTGTGCTGTGTGGGTAGGACCACAATGAAATGATGAAGTACTGCAAATAATTCAGTAACACAATGAAACTTCAATGTGTGAACACAGCCTAGATGTTCTGCAACAGATTTGGGCAGGGAATGGGCAGGGTGGAGGACTGTGATGAACAGCTGAGTGAAAGCATTGCATTCATGAACTTGCAGTACTGTGTTTAACTGCTCAACCAAGAAGTACAGCCACACAATACAGAACAAAAAAAAACAAAACAAATGGATTTTTGGTAGTTACAAAACTGGGATAGATAGGTAAGTAATGCTATTTGCTTCTGCAGCAGGTTTTTTTTTTACCTCTACCTGGAGTTCCCCTTTAAAGCTTTTGCAAAAAAAAATTACAAATATTTGCAAAACTGGGAATTGCGCAATAATTTGTCCCGTTTCTACACCACGTCTTGGTGTAAAAATTTAATAAACTCTTCCCATTGTGTCTTTGTAAATGTGTGTAACATAAGGGCGGCATACTAAATATTTCTACCTTGGAATACCTGCCTTCTATAAAGTACAACCATCTGCTGGTGAAAAGTACTGCATATAAAAGACATCACACCTACAGTATATAGAACACACATTTGTATGCTTTTCGCTTTTATGTCTTATTTGAGATATAGTCTGGGAAATTCTCAGTTCTCAACTTACACGTTTTAGCTCAAGGACAAAGTCAAAGTCAAAAGCATTCTCTGGTGACCCCTACCCTATCTGGAGACACCACTTACAGACCTTCATCCAGCTTGTAGGAAGGCCGACATAGTGGACACTTGACATACATGAAAAAAGCTGGTAATTAGTCATTGTCAATCCGGCTGTGCAGAAAACTCTGAGCGGGGATCTCTTCACTGTGGTATACTGCATCAAGCAGGACGGCTTGTATATAGCAGTAATAAGAAAGTTCAGGTGTGAAATTCTAACCCAAAATGAGCAAATCCCAAACAGCCATGCCTTAAATATCTCTGCATTGACATATTCCATTAACTGTATTTTTTACATAGAAAAGTTAATTTTTTTTTTAAATTATTGTGTTATTAGGGTTCATTGATATTTTAAAGCATAAAAGAATAAGTGATGGACCAAACCATTAAAATCATAAAATTATATGTGTAAATCACGTAATTGGTTTTGTCTGCTTATGAGGAAAGGCGGTTGGTTAATTAAAATTGTCTTTATTCTTTCACATATGATTGAAATAGGAAAATAAGCAGCATGCCCGCACACCCCTCACACTACGCATTGTGCCAGCTCTTCTGCATAGTGTGAGCTGTGGATAGAGCTTTCAGCAGCACTGACCGAGAACAGCATGTAGACAGGTGTCCCTGGCAGCTGGAGGAGGATTTTACAATAGTTTAGCAGCCTGTAGATGGATTAATACGTCGATGTAATTTGTTTTTTAAGGAATTAAGTCACTTCAGACCTATATAAATGAGATTTACATATTTCCAATGCTGTTTTCTGGTGGTATTTTACATGCCCCTAAATAGCAAATATTTACAGAGAGAATGCATGAAGTCAACCTACAATTGTTAGGATTGCATAAATCCCATTCTTAATAATCAAAATCCCTTAGAAAAACATCTGCAGAAATGAAGTATGTTTCACACTGTCAATTTCTAAAGAGAACAAAACACGGCTCACACTGGCTTCTGGATAATCAGCCTCAATCATAGGTTTATATCCAATCCAGCAAAATACAAGACTTTATTATTCACATTAGAATGGTACTTATGCTTTTGGAAAACAAATACATATTGTGTTGCACAACATATGTACATTTATATATTTATACAGAGATTGGATAGATAGATAGATAGATAGATAGATAGATAGATAGATAGATAGATAGATAGATAGATCTACACTATATAAATAATTATTGCTGTGGTGGTGTTATAAGAATAGATATGGGTACTGACCCTGAAAATGTGCTGTGTATCAGAACGGATGGGGTGTGACTTTCATTCTACATACTCACCTAAGCTTTTTTGTTTGACACTATAGGCTGCAGCTGTAGACAGTCCCCTCCGCCATCTGCATCAGAGGTGCTGTATCGTGAACATCTGCTTGATTTAACATTTGACAGTACATACTGCATGAGTGGTACAGTTATTAGAACATTATAAATGTTACTGTACCTCCAAATCACTCCAGGCGATTGCCATTTTTCCCTTTTTGAGATAAAACTCTTCTTAAAGTGATACTATATTTACCAACCCACTCCCCCAAACTGATGGTACTGTCCGTTTGATGAGAGTTAGTCCTTCCTGGTTGTGACTTTTAAAATGCGCCCGTGCCTTGGTTAGGGTAAAAAATTATCTTTTAATCTGCAGCAGCTGAGTCAAGGTGGCTTGGCCTACAGTGTCTGTGCCCTAGGCCTGTGATGCCTCACCTTTCTTCCTCCTGTCCTCCTCATGATTAGAAATGCTCCTGGGCAGGACTTCCCCTATTCATCACTTGTCTAAACAGTGCATGTGTGCCTTAACGATCTGAAGCAGCACATGTGCACTGTTTAGACAAGCAATGAATAGAAGAAATCCTCCCCAGGGGTGTTCCTAATGATGAGGAGGGCGGGAAGAAAGAGAGGAGAGGTGTTGTAGGCTTAGAGCACAGACACTCTAGGCCAATCCATATTGACTCGCTGCTGCAGATTAATACATAATTTTTGACCATAGCCAAAGCACTAGGCACATAGGCAAGACAGAACTGGGAAGGACGTGGGGGCGGGTACAGTATCACTTTAATAACACACAGATAGGAGGCACGTATACATACTGTTAAGCATGTTTAGGCTGCTTGTAGCCATAAATTTATTTTTTTAAAACTTTATTTCAAACAAATTTGTCATTTTTTAAATTTACATTTTGCCTGTTTTTAACCCCTTAACGACATCGGGCGTCAACTTACGCCCTCGCGCCCTGGTACTTGGCGCATCAGGGCGTAAATTTACGCCCGATGTTTCCCCGATCGCTGCGTGTTCGCACACAGCGATCGGGGAAGATGGCCTGCTATAAATCATAGCAGGCCATCTTAGCTTCTCGGCACGGGGGGTGGTTAACACCCCCCGTGCTTACGATCGCCGCTATAGGCTGATCAATTCAGATCAGCCAATAGCGGCGATCGGAACCTTTCCGGGTCATCGGTGACTCGATGACCCGGAAAAAAATGGCGGTCGGTGCTGTCCGAGGACGGCACCGACCGCCATTACTGTAAAAAGTAATGGTGGTCACCGTGCCACCGGCCCGATCGCCATGAACGGCCGGCCGGCCGTTCACGGCGATCGGGCCGGTGGCACGGCGATCAGAGTCCCACAAAATAATAAATACTTGCCCTGGACCCCTCAGCTAGGTAGCGGAGGGGTCCAGAGCAGGTATTTGTACATTACTCACCTGTCCCGGGCTCCTGATCGGCGTCTTCCGGGTTCGCGGCGTCCTCCGTCATTCCGTTCGGTCTTCGGGTCTTTCCGGCGGTCCCGTCGTCTTCTTTCGGCTATTTTCGGCTCCAGCTTCGTCATTTTCCGGATTTTGCGCTCTGCTGCCCTCTAGCTGCTGATATGTGTAATACACTTATCAGCAGCTACAGGGATGTTCAGAATGTAGAAAAAGTTTTTTTTTTTTTTTTCTATTTTCCGCACCCTATCGCCGCTGAGTGTTGATCAGCATCGCACGAAAGTGCGCTGCTAATCAGCAACTCCTCCTTTTTGGCGTAGGGTGTTTTTTTTCTATATTCTACTGCCACGGTCTGTTGATAAGTGCCGCACATAAGTGCTGCATTTATCAGCAACTCCTTTGTTGGCGTAGGTTTTTTTTTTATACTTACTGTAAGAAAAACACGTAAAAAACACTACATTACACCACACTACATTGAATAAAGTTTGAGACTACACCACTTCATACCCCATATACCAGTCCCCGTATAAAGATGGCCCCCAGGGTGTTTTCGGCGTCAGAGGGATACGTTATTATTGCCTCTGACACCGAAACAGCCAGTGAGGATGAATGGGGGGATCCTTCTTTCCTCCATTCATCTTCATCATCCTCATCATCCAGTGACGTGTCTGGGGGTAGCGTAGCGTACGCTGCCCCCCAGACACGTCTTTTCCGCCAGTACCGTCCCAATAAGAGATGACGGTATGGCGTAAAATTCTACAAACTCTGTGAGCGTACCTCAGGGTACACTTACAGATTTAGGGTACGTGCACACTGCGGAATGGCGAAGGATAACCCTTTGTGCATTCCGCAGCTGGCACCCGCCGGCGGACTGATGCGGGCGCATGTCTCTACCCGTGTCATAGACTCCATTCTATGCACGGGCGGATTCCGTCGTCCATCCAAAGAATGAATACGTTGGACGGAGAGCGGAATCCGCCCGTGCATAGAATGGAGTCTATGACACGGGTAGAGACATGCGCCTGCATCAGTCAGCCGGCGGGTGCCAACTGCGGAATGCACGAAGGGTTATCTGTCGCGATTCCGCAGTGTGCACGTACCCTTAGAGTGTATGTAGGAAGGGACACCCGAATGCAGCCCCCAGATGCCCCCTCCCCCCCCCCCCATCCTCGGAACAAGTGGAAAGATCGTCCGGGAACTGATCTTCCCACTGCTGGATAAAGGTCACCACCCGTACGGGGATAACTTTTATACCAGCACCCCCTCTTCCGGTCCCTCGCTGCCCGAGCTACTGTAGCTTGCGGCACGATCCGAACATATCAGAAGCCGTAATAAAGCCCTAATATTTAGCAGCCATCGAGCGGACCCAGCGCTTCTGGATATGAAGGACCCCGGATCCCACCAGGACAACATTTTCCAGGTGATGTCCCCCACACTGGAGAACGGGAGACCCCAGAAGAAGTGCAGAGTGTGGTGTAACAGGGGGATCAGGAAGGACGCCATTTTCCAGTGTGACACCTGTCCTGATCCCCCCGGCCTCTGCATACTGGATCGCTCCAAGGCGCACTACACGTCATTGGGGTTCTACATTATCTAAATTCTGTCCCTTATTCCTATTTCAGGGGTCACGTTGATCCAGGGATTATTCTGATCGCCATTATGGAGTCGGGAAGGAATTTTTCCCCTGTGATGAGGCTACTATCGTCTGCCTTATGAGGGTTTTTTGCCTTCCTCTGGATCAACACAGATTGAGTTTGATGGACACCTGTCATTTTCAACCTTATAAACTAATAATTGGCCCAATACCCCCAAATAAATTAGAATTGTCCCTTTTCCCCAGCTAAGTAGGTATGGCCGCCATTCCCATTAGAGGATGCCATGATGCAATTACAAAGCCTCTGTGCGGCCAGGACAGTAGAAACCCCCCACAAGTGACCCCATTCTGGAAACTACACCCCATAAGGAATCTAACAAGGGGGGCAGCGGGGATATGGCCCCCTGGTGACGGCCACATTTGGGACGTGAAAATGAAAAAAAATTGTATTTTTTATTTTCTCTGCACATGTTCTACGTAAGTGACTGTCACCAGTGGGGTCCATATCCTCACTGCACCCCTTGTTAGATTCCTTATGGGGTGTAGTTTCCAGAATGGGGTCACTTGTCGGGGGTTTCTACTGACCTGGCAGCACAGGAGCTTTGTAATTGCGACATGGCCTCCATCCTCCATTCCAGCCTCTAAATGGCGCTCTGTCCCTTTGGTGGCTTGCCCTGTGCCCATATGGCACATTATGCCCACATGTGGGGTATTTTCATACTCAGGGGAAACTACCCTACACGTTTTGTGTTCATTTTCTTTTTTAACCCCTTGTGGAAATGGAAAAAATCAAGGCTAGACCAACATTTAGTGTAATTTTTGTAAAATTTTTACTCTAAATCATTAATCTTGTCATGATTTTTTCATTTTCACAAGGGGCTAAAAGATAAAAAAAAACAATAAATGTGTAGAGCAATTTCCCCTGAGTACGGAAATACCCCACATGTGGACATAAAGCGCCATGCGGGTGCAGGGTAAGCCTCCGAAGGGAAGGAGCGCCATTTCGTTTTTGAAGGCTGGATTTGGATGGAATGGATTTCGAGGGGCCATGTTGCATTCAAAAGGCCTCTGTGTTGCCAAGACAGTTGAAACCCCCCACAAGTGACCCCATTATGGAAACTACACCCCTCAAGGAATGTAACAAGGGGTGTAGTGAGCATATGGACCCCACTGGTGACGGGCACAAATGTGGAACAATGTGGCGTGAAAATGAAATATTACATTTTTTACACTATAATGTTGGTTTAGCCTTGAATTTATCATTTTCACAAGGGGTTAAAAGAGAAAAAAACACACAATATGTGTAGAGCAATTTCCCCCGAGTCCGTAAATACCCCACATGTGGACATAAAGCACCATGTGGGCGCAGGGCAAGCCTCCAAAGGGAAGGAGCGCCATTTGGATTTTGGAGGTTGGATTTGGCTAGAATGGATGATGAACGCCATGTCGCATTTACAGAGCCCTCGTGCTGCCAAAACACTGGAAACCCCCCACAAGTGACCCCATTCTGGAAACTGCACCCCTCAAGGAATCTAACAAGGGGTGCAGTGAGGATATGGACCCCTTGATGACGGGCACATTTGTGCCATGAAAGTGAAAAAATGAAATTTTTTACTTTTACGTCACATTGTTCCACATTTGTGCCCATCACCAGTGGGGTCCATATGCTCACTGCCCCCCTTGTTAGATTCTTTGAGGGGTGTAGTTTCCAGAATGGGGTCACTTGTGGGGGGTTTCCAGTGTCTTGGCAGCACGAGGGCTCTGTAAATGCGACATGGCCCTTGAAATCCTTTCCAGTGAAATTCAGCTTCCAAAAGCCAATTGGCGCTCCTTCCCTTTGGAGTTTCGTCCTGCGCCCCCTTGGCACTTTATCTGTGGGGTATTTCCGTACTTGGGTAACTGCGCTACACATTTTGTGTCTTTTTTTTCCTCTTATCCCTTTAAGAAAATGAAAAATTGAAGGCTAGAACAACGTTTTAGTGTAAAAAATAAATTTTTCTTTTTTCACGCCATATTGTTTGGAAAATCTGTGAAGCACCTGTGGGGTCCAAATGCTCACCGCACCCCTTGTTACATTCCTTGAGGGGTTTAGTTTTCTAAATGGTGTCCCTTTAGGGGTGTTTTTTAGGTTTTGGCACCCCAGAGCCTCTGCCAACCTGAAGTGGTACAGTCAGAAATGACCAAATATAACGGAGGCGTTGAAATTCACTAGGCGCTCCTTTGTATCTGAGGCTTGTGGTTGCTTTAAATAGCGCAATAGGGCCACATATGGGGTATTTCTATAAACTGCAGAAACGGGGCAATAATTATTGGGGTGCATTTCTCTGGTAATAGGTTTGTAATTATGAAAAATATTGGATTACAATAAAATCTCTGCACAGAAAATTAAAATTTTCAAATTTCTTACACACTTAGCTTTTATTTCTGTGACTCCCCTAAAGGGTTAAAACACTTTCTGGATATGCTTTTGCAGAGTTTGGGGGGTGCAGTTTCTGAAATGGGGTGCTTTGTGGGGCTTTCTAACATACAGGCCCCTCAAATACACTTTAAACCTGAACAGGTCCCTAAAAATATCTGATTTTGAAATTTTACTAAAAATTTGGAAATTTGCTGCTAATGTTTTAAGCTTCCTATTGTCTAAAAAAAATGAAAGATCGTTTAATAAATGGCGCCTACATAAAGTAGACATGTTGCTAATGCTATTTAATATATAATTTATGTGGTATAACCACTTTCTGTATACGCAAAAAAGTTTCAAAGTTGGAAAAATGCATTTTTTCACATTTTTTCACATTATTTGGGGTTTTTTCATAAAGATTCGTTATGAGTATCGACTCCAATTTACCAGAAATGTAAAGTACAATATGTCACGAGAAAACATTCTCAGAATCAGCCGGATAGGTAAAAGCATCCCGAAGTTATTAATGAATAAAGTGACACTGGTCATATTCATAAAATTTGTCTCTGTCATTAAGGCCATTTCAGGCTCTGTCCTTAAGGGGTTAACCCACAAACAGCAGAAAATGAAGGACATACTACTTAACAACTATTGAAATTATTGCCATTTTTTCTATAGACTACAATATAACATTATCAAAATGCAGCTGTATTTTTGCCTCAAAATGAAGGCTGTAAAAAAAATGTTGTGTGAACATAGCCTATTAGAAAAACTAGGGAAGATATCTGATTGATTTTTGAACTGTAGAACAGGTGATTCATGGGCATTACTATTATTTTTAAATAAAAGGATACTTATGCCACCTCTCACGGTTCCCTGTGGCCCTACCTCCCTGCATGTCGTAGCACAGACAGCGAGCAGGGTATGAGGAGGAAACGAGTGCTGATGTGAAAAATCGGTGCTCGCTTCCTCCTATAGATTGTGCTGAGCTCAGAACAAAATATTATTTTGTATAATTAACAAATTCCTTATTTATACTTCATAGTGGCACATATCTATTACATGTTATTACTATAGCTCACATGGTATTTTATTTATTTGTGGTTATTGGAGGAACAATAGGCAACAAATCGCTATCATGTGCGTTTTTAGCTCACGAGTATAAAAAGGGTAATATATTAATAAAGGTTATACCAAGCTTAAACATCTTTTTGTATTTCTAAAACCAAGACTTGTGCAGTTTGGTAGCTCTGTTTTCATTGTCAAGGTCAAGGTTTCATTGTGATTTGACAAAGTATAAAAATGGATGCAGCAAAGCTACAGTATAATGGTTCCTGCCATGATGCCAGTGTTAACATAGCCTTTTATCTGTTCTAATACAATCTGCCTTTGTTTTGTTCTAACTTTATAAAATTATTTAAAAATGCCAATCATTTTCCATCCGTTAGAAGTAAAATTCATTAAATTGACCCACATGTACAGATGCAACAAGCTCACCATGCTTCAAATTCCACTGAACTTATATTATAATCACACAATACTGGTGCAATCAGTTTGTAGTCAGTAACTATTTGGCTAGGTTCACTCTAGTGGTTAGACTTGGGTGTGTGGCTGTAATACAGATGCAAAGATCTATCTATACTAAGTTAGGGTACTATTACACGAAGCAATTTTTAACGATTAACAACTAATGATAAACGATCGCAAACGAGATCGCAAACAAGAAAAAAATGCGGAACTTGAGCGAACAAATGTGGAATTACAGCCAACGATTAGCGAACAATTAACGATAATTTTAGGTTCAGATCTAAATCAACGACATACGAACGATTTGTTGATCGTTGCCTGCAATTACACAGAACAATTACCGTTTAAATTCGAACAATATAACAATTTTTCGCATGATAATCATCCCATGTAATAGGGCCTTTAGTGTGAACCCAGCCTTCAGGTTTGTTCACACAATGCACATAGGGGCCAGATCTTTAAGCATAAACATAAATTATAACATTACATTTAATTTGCACTTCACTAGGTTCAGCATTTAAAAGCAACCTATGACAAATGAAAGTCCAATCTGCAGACAGTATGAGCAGGAGAAAAGGATTGGCCCTTTAATTATGTAAAGATATACTGTAGCTTGTGACAACCTGATCACAATGATGCATTTAACTCTATGTTCTAATTGAATTTACTGGTCAGTGATCATGTTAACCATGGCTATATCTGTAAATGTACCAACCTGCTACAATCACCGGCTCTCCCCAATGCGCATTTCAGGTACTTCCGCTTTCTGAAGGGGCACTGTCTAACTAGAAATGCATAAACACCAACTTATAGTACATAGGGATCCACTAAGTAGGCATAATTTGTATCAACACTGCAGAAGGAAAATATGTATTAAAGGCACAGTGACGTAGAAAGGGTTGTGGCATTTGAAGCTACACCACCAAAGGACGCCAAAAACCAAAAACATACTTAAACAGTCTAAAAAAACTAACATGATGAATCACAACTGAAAAACCTTAAAAACAGGAAAAAAGCAGAAGTCCAATCATATTGCACAATCTGGCCTTGCGACTAGTCATGTGACCGATCACATGACACTAGACCTGGCAGTTCCTGGGCAGCTAGCTACTGAAACAGAAAAAAAGACACCTGGGCATTGTGCAATGTGATCGGATTTTCTCATGGGTATGGTAGACCCTGCACACTAACAGCACCCCTAAAACAAAGGCTGTTGCCGAAACACGCTGGGGTGGAGTCTGCACTAGGACGTGATATATGACATATATTCACAGGTATATTTTGTTTATATTTTTTGCACGAGTGTATTTTTTCCTGTATTCAATGTTTTATGCATTTTTCAGACACTAGGGGGGAGATTTATCAAACTGGGGTAAAGTAGAATTGTCCTAGTTGCCCCTTGCAACCAATGAGATTCCACTTTTTATTTTTTAAAGAATCTGTGAGGAATGAAAGGTGGTATATGATTGGTTGCTAGGGGAACTAAGACAATTCTACTTTACACCAGTTTGATAAATGTCCCCTTATATGCAGGCACTGGTACACTTTGCATGATTGATTATGTACATCTTAGTTTCTTAGATGTGCTAGTCCCCTTTTTCATGTTTTTCAGTTGGGATTCATAAAGTTATTTTTTTTAGACTCTTGTAGTATGTGTTTATTCAATAAAGTATATACATGTTTAAGTATACTATAGTGGTTTGGCATCCTTTCTTTGGTGGGGTAACTAGAAATGCAATCACAATTTTTGCTGCACTCAATTGCATCTCGAGACAATGCCTAATGATGTCATGGCACATGAGACAGTATTAGTTAAGAATCATGCCCATTTCCAAAAGCAATCCAGTTAACTTTCTGCCTACCCTAAAGTGAGTCATTTCCAGATGCCTCTATCGATCACCAAGCCAAGATCAGCCGGTAAGTCTTTAGGCTATGTTCATACACAAAAAAATGTTGCCCAGTTGTCGCCGACTGCCTAGGGTCAGGCTCGCAACGAAGCAGGGAAGTCTTGGGGGGCCTAGCACTAGAACTCACACTGTCTGTTCCTGTCTTCCATAAAGGTTCTCTTACAACATGGCCATATTTTGGTCTTAAACTAATGGCCATCCGAAAAGACGGCTGAGAAACGACAAAAAAATGTCATTAAGGGAGCATAGTCTTATTCTTATAGTGTGCTTCATTAAAGTCTTTTAATTTAAAAAAAAACAGCTATCTAAGCACACATTGTATAAAAAAAAAATATGTGCACACATTTTTTAACTGAGTGTAATTTAGCACATTAGTAGATATTCCATATTTTACAGCTGTATTTTGCTTTTATTTTACTGTGTGAGAACCTAGTCTTAGAGGGGTTATCCAGCCCTACAAAAACATGGCCACTTCCCCCCAATGTTGTCTCCAGATTGGGTGGGGTTTTGAAGCTCAGTTCCATTGAAGTAAATGGAGCTTAATAGCAAACCGCACCTGAACTGGAGACAACAGCAGGGGAAAAGTGGCCATGTTTTTGTAGCGCTGGATAACCCCTTTAAAGGGGGGGGGGGTTTCAGGCAAAACTGATTGATTACCTATCCACAGGAGGGGCCATCAAGCCCTGATTAGTTGGGTGCCGACACCCAGCAACCCTGCAGATCAACTATTTCGAACCAGCACTACACAGTGAAGGGGACCTGGGGCAGTTGACTCCCTTCACTATGTAGTGATGGTGCTGGGTAATTGCAGAGAAGTTCTTATTTGCTTGTTAGTTAGTAGCTATTGCCATAGTCAGTCATATAAAGGATGAACACCTCTAAGGTACAGAGTTGCTTCAACTAACTGTATAGCCTTCAATACATTAGATATATAGGATATAGGCCCACACATCACTGCAGTTAGCACATGACTGTGGAAGCTGCTATCCACAACCAAAGCCAACTGATAAAAAGTATTTTAAATGACATCTTCTAATATTAGTTAACAACTGTCTGACATAAAACGCATAATTTGCTTTCTTCTAATAACTTTTCCTTTTGGCAAGACTTAAATACCCAAGAGAGCATGAGAAGAGACAAGCAATTTGGGAAGGCAGGTGTGAACACTGGCACATCTGTAGCATTTTAATCATGCTCATTTACATGTCCTGTTTCCCCTCTTTGGGTAAAACACTACACATGACCATCTATTTTCCTCTTTGGCTGCCACACAGAAATCGTTCAGCTTTTACGTGTGGCTGGAAAGCTGATGAGCAGCTGTTTTAACGCCTTAAATTAAGCCAACCACTGCCTCGCCGAGAAATATGGATGGGGTTGATTTTTTGGAAGAGGGATTGTATGAAATAAAAAGTGGAAGAAAGTATCTTATTAATATGCATCATGGTGTTTTTCTTATCTGACGGAAGACACACTATCTACACAGAACCAAATGCACATATTTCACATTACTCTGATCTCAAATGAAAGCACGCTCTTCAGTATTCTCTGATCGGTAAATCCATTCATTGTATGTGAAGAGCTAGGAGACAAAATAAATGACAAAAAAATATATAGAAGGTAAATACAAAATGACAGCGGGAACATCGCTATGTGTATAATGTGAGCATTAATCTATGTTATTGCTGTGGGGAATGAGTTACTATTATTTCATAGCATTTCTGAAACTACATGTTTGCATTAAGTGATCATATTGCATTATTCACTGACAGTAATATTACATACTAAGTTCTGAAAATATCTACCTATAGTTGTCTATAAAAGTTATGAAGAAACCATTGGTTTTATAAAACTTTAGGTTATGTTCCCAAAGTGTATTTCGAGGCTATGTCCCCACAACGTCTTTTTTTAGGTGAAGTAATGGCTATTGTTTTTAAAATAAAAGGCGTTATTTAATAATGGCAGGCAAAAATAAAGATCATGATCATTGTTAAGGACTGTATTAAATAAGACATTTAGTCTGAAAAAGACGTGGGTGGAACATAGCCTAGGGCTAAAAGTATGCTTGCTTTACAAACAAGTTTTGGTTTTTTGGGGGGCAAATTTTCATGCATGTTTTTTTGTTTGAGGCTATAGTCCCACAATGTCTTTTTTAGACTAAGGACAAATAATGGCCGTTATTTCATAACCACTGCCGTTATTTGTAAAATAACTGCCATCGTTATTAAATACCAGCATTGTTTGGCTGCAAAAGGCTAAAAAAATCCATTGTGTGGGAACATAGCTTTACTGTGTTTTTTGGAGGTTTTTTTGCATTTTCGGCAGCTTTTAAGGGCATTTTATATTTAGAAATAATTACACACAAAAGGCATTTGCTTTTGCACATACTTGCACTTTTTTGCAGCCATTATTGTTAAGGAATAAATCTATATGTTATTTGTCAAATGCTTTTCCATTTAATTGAATAACGTTTTATGTCTCAAAATAAACTTTATGTGAACACTGACTTGTATGGACCTGTATGACTGTCTGGTAACCAACAAATTATAACTATCAAATGAAAATGTCATATCTAAATCTGACTAAACTGCAATATGTGAATTTAGAGAAGAGAACACTTGAGAGTTAGACATTGATACCAACCTTACTCTGATATCCCCCTCTATTCCCCTTTTACTTTTTTTGTATTGTTTGTGTTTCATGCATGCATGATTATATCACCTTGGATATATTTTCCAACTAGAGATGTCCATCTCAACATTCTTACAGTGGGGAAAATAAGTATTTGATTTTGCAGGTTTTCCCACCTACAAAGAATGGAGAGGTGTCAGGGCCCTGGAGGACAAAGAGACAGGAGCAGCAACAGTGCAGGCGAGCAAGGTAAAATGATAGCAGACAAAGGCGTAGTCAAAAAAATGGGCAGATGTCAGAACAAAGAAGGCAGTAAAGTGCAAAGTCAGAAAGAGAATGGGTAGTCGAGAACAGAGGCAGAAGCAAGGTACAAAAATAGGCAAAGTACAAAATAAAATAGGCAGATAATGGTAACTAAACAGGCAAAGGTCATGATAGCAGAAAACATTAAATGGCTATGCTCACATGATGTTATTTTCTGTCAGATTCTTTCCTGTTTCTCTAAATGACGTCAGTCATTTTTAGTACCGAATGACATGACTTGTCATATTTGACTGTGGCTTGCTTGAAGGTGGTTTTCTTGACTGAAGACCCCCCTTGGCTCGGTTGTTCCTTCCTGGTAGAAGGTCTGGCTAGCTCACTGACTTAAAGTGACACTGTCACCCCCTTTGTGCATTCTGACATCTCTACACAGATGTAAAGGGTAAATTTACGTCATACGTCATGGTGCTTGTTCAAGTAAAAAGTCATCTTTTATCAACGGCAGATTGTGTTAAGTGGGCAAGGCCTCGCAGCATTAGCGTCACCTAGGCCCGCCCACAACGCCACTGTTGACCCCGCCCCCTAGTTGGCCATTGGAACAGTCTGGCCTAAAGGTCTAGACGACACCTCCTCTAGGTTGGCCCACCAATGGGCCTCAAGGGGGCGGGGCCAACTGTGGCATTGTGGGTGGGGCTAAGTGGCAGTTCTGCAATCTGCAGTTGATAAAAGATGACTTTTTACTTGAACAAACACCATGACGTATGATATAAAATAAGGTATAAAAACCGCTAAATTTACCCTTTACATCTGTGTAGAGATGTCAGAATGCACAAAGGGGGTGACAATGTCACTTTAAAGAAACACATGATCGTGTCTCTGCAGTATTTTTGCATATTTGATTTCCCAGGGGGCAATGTTGCTAGTTTCACTGAAGTTGAGAAACATGTGATGGTGTCTCTGCAGTGTTGTGGTTGATCTCCCTAAAGTCAACCACCATTCTCTTGAAAGCACTTACTAGGCTTTGCTCCCACTAGCCAGAATTCTACTCTACACTGGATCCATACCTTACTTGGATATTTCCCAAGTCCTGCCTTTTTTTTTTTTAACTGTGGCTTGCTGGAAGGTGGTTATCCTGACTGGAGACTGCTCCCCCTGGCTTGGTTGTTACTTCCCAGTAAAAGGGCTGGCTAGCTCACTAACGTTGGGAAATATGTGATGGTGTCTCCGATTCTGAATCAGCCCAGAACAACAAGGGAAGATCTGGTCAATGGCCTGAAGAGAGTTGGGACCACAATCTCAAAGATTACCATTAGTAACAAACTATGCCGCCATGGATTAAAATCCTGCAGGGCATGCAAGGTCCCCCTACTCACGCTACCACATGTACAGGTCCATAAAAGACAGCCATCAAACAGCCAAGAAAAGACAGTGTTTGAACATAGCCTAAGAGTGTTCATGACTTGGCATGTTGGTTGTATTGGAGTTTTCCTTTAGCAAAGAAAGAATTTTGTAGTCATCCACTTTAGTTGTCTATTGTACTCTTCCAGGCCTTTTAGTACTGTGGAACTCACCAGGGCATTCATTCTTTTCCAAAAGGTGCCAAATTGTTTATTTGGTTACTCTTTTTATCCCGGTCCATTAAAGGTCTCCTTCCTATGCATTGGCACCTCTTTAGACTACATATTGAGAGTTCTAGTGAACAGCGAAAAGAATCCCATTGAATTCTTGGAATTAAATCTAGACATTTTATCTCATTACAGCAAGGGAACAGGCCATACAACACAATGGGAGATATTTATCAATGTAAAAAGGCGTATTTTTTTGTCAGAAAGTGGCCAGATGCCAATAAATTGATTTGCAAATGGCCAATTTGCGAATAAACTATTTGGATCTGGCCACTTTCCGCCCGATATGCCAGGAGGGCGGGGAGGGGGTGTGGAGGGGGCAGAACGGCGGGCGCGGACTCAGAGTCCGCTTTATTCAGCATCTATTCTATTTTTTACGCCAGAAAATAGTCAGGAAACCTACTCCAGCTCTGACCTGGTGTAGGTTTCCTGGCGCGCGCACTGGTGCACATAGGATTTATATAGAGGCAGTAGGCCTCTACATAAATCTCCATAGTGGCGGCACTGCGGGGACATTTTTAAAACGCCAGACTTAATAAATGTCCCCCAATGAAGCATACATACATACAGTAAAAGAAAAGCAAAATACGGATGTAAAATAAAGACAAAATATGGTTGTTTTCCTATCTAGCAGTGTCTAAAAAAACAGCAGTGTGTATACCCACCAGATACAAAATGCATTCTACTTCATTATTAGATGATTGCACTGGAAAATAAAGATTAAGCTTGACTTACTCTAATAGTCCAAATTTATTATAATGAAACAAATAAAGCATAAAACCTCCCCCATATGTGCACTGTCATGATTTGACACATTTGCATCTTTTTAACATATACCATATGGCCATGTTCAGACCTTGTAAGAGACCGGCCGTTCCCTGACCTGGCTGGTCTCAGAAAACATCATCCCGGCCAGGACTGCAGTACCGGCCAGATAATCTTTTGCACCGCTGAGTTCTGATGCGGGCGCATCCCCACTGCACACTATGGAGCGTGCGGCCGGAGCTGCATGCTCCATAGTGTGCACGGACAGGGTTTTCTACGGTCGCTATTCACTGTCAGTTTTCTACGGCTCCGCTAGGGATCCCGGCCGGAGTGTATACCATGTGTATACACTCTGGCCCGGGATTCCCTCGGCCTGCAGCACAACATAAGTACTGCACTAATCACGGCCGTTGCAACAACGGCCGTGATTACCTCTGAACTTACGTTATGTGAACATAGCCCATAGTTGCACAATGTTCTCTTGCATATCAGTGCTAAAAAAAGTCCATTACAAGTCCACCTCTATTTCAGTCAAAGCCTTAAAGATGCTGACCGTGTACAAAGGATTACAGAACATAGGGTGGGGTACATGGATATGACTCCCACTTTTCTGTGTCTGGTTCCATACCTTTTACCTTTGATCCCGATTGAACTACTCAGCTGGATGCTCAGGACAATTCAACAAACTCTGCCCATCCTTCTTTAATAACCCAATACATTTGTTGCTTACGAGTGTTGAGGGAGCACTAAAATGCTTCAGTGCTCATTACTCAAGTCAGGCATTTTTCAATACCTGAATACTCGACCCGAGTAACAAGCTCCACTGAACCTGAAGCATATAACCAGGTGTCCCTTGCTTGGCAGAGTGGAGGCTGCCTGGTACACATCCAATGCAGTTACGTATTGCATTTTCTCCTTTAAATGTTTGTATATTTAAATTACACAACCCTTCAAGGGAGGTGATTTAAACTTTTATTAGGGGAGATTTAAAAAAAAAACAAACAAACGTTTTTTTTTCTTTTTACACATATATTAATTTCAAGTCCCCCTGGGGGACAAAAAAACTAGAATGGGAGGTATTGCAGTATGAATTTTGGGAGTCTATGTAGAACAGATGGTATAAAGTGGCGTCCATCATAACTATATGCAGGGGAGTAACTACCACTGTAGCAGCCACAGCGGCTGCTATGGGGCCCACCATGTCAGGGGGCACATCTCTGCAATACACTGGACCTCCTGAGCTGCCATTATACTACCAAAGTAGATGCCTACTATAGGGGAGATGTCTATTTTGGGGGACACTATGTACGGGGGCATACGAGGTGAGATGCCTACCATGGGGGGACACTATGTGAGATGTCTACCATGGCGGGCCCTAGGGGATATGTCTACCATGGGGGGCACTAGGGGAGATGTCTACCACGGAGGCACTACTGGGGAGTGGAAACCAGGTGAGATGCCTAACATATACTGGGCAAAGAGCTAACAAACAGGAGCATTACCTACAGTGGGATGGGGGAGAGGAGGGGGGCCCAATCAAATGTTTGCTATGGGGCCCAGCTATATGGGAAGGTATCTGTCAGGGAGCGAAAAGATTAAAAACATGGAGTGAATGAGATCTTAATATGGTGCATTTTTACACTGTCTAGTCTAAGTTTCCACTGTCAAGCTAATTGCCTTTTTTATTTAATTTTAAAAAGGTACTCTGGCAAAAAAACTTTTTTTCTTCTCAAACCAACTGGTGTCTGAAAGTCATACAGATTAGTAAATTACTTCTATTTAAAGGGGTAGTGCGGCGGTAAAGAATTATTCACAGAATAACACACATTACAAAGTTATACAACTTTGTAATGTACTGTATGTTATGTCTGTGAATGGCCCCCTTCCCCGTGTCCCACCACCCCCACCTGTGTACCCGGAAGTGTGGTGCGCTATACATACCTGTCACGTGCCGACTCGTCTCCGATCTTCAGTCATTGAAGTCATCTTAGGACGGCCGGGCCGAATCCCTCCGACCGTCCTGAGTGCCGGCCCCCGTCTGCTGCGTCATCGGCTGCTCAGCCAAACTGTGCTCAGCCAATCGCTGGCTTCAATGACTTAAGATCGGAGACGAGTCGGCACGTGACAGGTATGTATAGCGCGCCACACTGGGGGTGGTGGGACACGGGGAAGGGGGCCATTCACAGACATAACATACATTACAAAGTTGTATAACTTTGTAATGTGTGTTATTCTGTGAATAATTCTTTACCGCCGCACTACCCCTTTGAAAGTCTTCCAGTACTTATCAGCTGCTGTATGTCCTGCAGGAAGTGATGTATTCTTTCCAGGCTCACACAGTGCACAGTCTCTGCTGCCACCTCTGTTCATTACAGGAACTATCCAGAGCAGTAGCAAATCCCCTTAGAAAACCTCTCCTGCTCTGTCCATCTCATGAACAGAGGTGGCAGCAGAGACCATTGTGTCAGACTGGAGAGAATACAGCACTTCCTGCAGGACATACAGCAGCTGATAAGTACTGTTTTTTTTTGTTTTTTTTATGAAATACAAATCTTCATAACTTTCGGACACCAGTTGATTTAAATGAAAAAAAATCGCCGAAGTACCCATTTAATTCTATTGAATTTACAACACATCTAAGCCAAGATAAAGACTGTTGCACATTTTCCTGCTTTTTGGTGTTTTTTTGGGCACTTTTTCTTTTTTTTTTAGTGTTTAGTGTTGTCATAGTTTTATCCCCCTTTTTTTTTTTTTTTTTTTTTTCAGTACAAGTCATGTGATTCTTTATCATGTGATTCTAGGTTTGCTGTTGAAGAACTGGAGAAAAAAACACTAATTTCTATATAGACGTGTCAATATTCCTCCCTATAGAAGTCTGTAGAAAAACACCAAACACATAGCCTGCTATGATTTCACAAAACAAAACAAAAAAACACCATAGCAGAAAAATGCCCTGTGGGTATTGCGTTTAGCCCCATTGACTATGAGCTAACATCTGGTCTCTGTGTTTTTGACCCCAAAAATGCCATATGCCATATTTTTGAAAAACGCCTTTTCCTGCCATATAGTACATGAGAACATACCCCTCTCCCAAAGTTATTCACACGATAAGGAATACGAGAATTAATGGAATGTCCACACTATTTGAGGGGAACGACTGGAACCCCTACCAATCAGCTTGATTTCCCTTATGTGGATTTTGCAGGGGGAGGGGGCAGCTACCAAGGCCACACCTGCATGTATGGATGTGGGCGTGCAATACTTTGTCTTGCCCTCATACTGTCCACACACACACACACACACACACACACACACGAGCCACTGGGTGTGAGTATCCCTTTAATCCAGGGCTACGCACACACATGCAGGACTTCTACTATCCACTGCTCCATCCTACTTGGGCTCATTGTGAAGGTGATGGATCTGTATGGCAGGCAGATGTCCAGCTTTATGACTTTAAGCTTTTATGACTCTGCAATATAGGATGGATTCCCAACTCCCAAGCATAATTAGTTAAACCAGAGAACGCAAAATAAAGACACAACACATTGTAATCAGGTGCCAAATGGTCTAAATTTTATTTAAAATTACATGGCACTGAAAATGACAGACCCCCGACTCACGAAGAGTCACCTTCCAGCACCCAGGCCAGGAAAAACCCCCTGTGGGGGAAACCTCGAGGGAGCCATGGCTGGAGAGTTGCCCCTCCCCTGGGCTTAGAGGGGGATACCATACTATAAATATAATAAAGTGGATGTGAGAGAGATCTGGCTGCAATATCTGTCACCTTATTGATGGCTAGGTGGATGTATCTCTTCTCCCTCACAGATCCAGGTCCATTAATCAAGAAGATGGAGACTTGATGAAGGGGTAGTCTAAAGCAGAACACTCCTTTTCACCTGCTAGAACCTCCAAATTACATCATAGGGGGCAGTAAATTAGTCAATCTCAAGGTCCTCTGGCGCATCCAAGATGTCTCTGATCAGGGAGTGGTGCATTGCTTTATAGAACCTTCATTATGACATAAGTGCTAGTCATCACAGTGCATGGTTGCCATGGTTACTGCAGGTAAACACATCTGAAGTATTAACCCATTAATGACTGGCGATGCTCTTTACTGCAGAGGTCACTAAACACACTTGTGACCGAGCAAACAACTTATGGTTAGGCCACACTAAGAACAGTAAATAATATGGTTTGATAAGGCTCTTAGCAACCAATCACAGCTCAGCTTTCGCTTCTTAAATCACTCTGGTAAAATGAAAGATGAACTGTGATTGGTTGCCATGCGCAACATAGATAGTCTGACTTGCCCATGGAAACCAATCAAAGCTCAGTTTTAATTTTATAAGAGCTTGTTAAGATTCGAAAGGTGAGCAGTGATTGGTTGCTATGGGCAAATCAGACCGTGTTTTGTCTCTGGCAGATTGATAAAGCTGCTCCATTGCTGTAAAGCTTATAATAATCATGATGATTAAGATGATGATGATGATAATGATGACTGAAAACACATTTTATCAAGCTTCCCCATAATGCTTTGCAGTCAGCCCTTCCTCCATACCTCCAAACTTTTTGGAGGGATACTTGTGGTTCACAGACATTTCTATACACTACAATTCCCAGCATTTCCGGTCACTCAGTTTAGAATCCACTGGTATATGGTTATATACAGCGGATTTGTTAACATGAAGGAGATGGCTGACAATCTAATATAATTGTATGTTGAAAAGGCAGCCAAAGAGTATTATAAATAAAGCTGCTGAAAAGAATAGAGAAGGAGGGGATCCCTACCTGGAAATCCTCCAGAGTAAACACAGTATGAGTATGTTCATCAGGAAGTGGTGTATTCTTTCCAGTCTGACACAGTGATCTCTGCTGCCAAGTCTGTCTATGTCAGGAACTGTCCAAAGTAAGTTCCTGACATGGACAGAGGTGGCAGAAAAGAGCAATGTGTCAGACTGAAAAGAATACCCCACTTCCTGTAGGACATACAGCAGCTGATAAGTACTGGAAGGCTTGAGGGTTTTTAGTAGAAGTAAATTAAAATTCTTTATAACTTTCTGACACCAGTTGATTTGAAAGAATTTTTTTTAGCTTGATATCTCCTATCCTATGGATTTTAGGGGGAGCACCAGCTGGCCAGTGTCAGACTGGGGTACCTTGGGCCCACCTGAGAATTTGATTCTTGGGGCCCACTCTACTTAACCCAGATGTAATAAGCACCAAATCTTTCACATTACTATAGCAACTTTGCACAGAGCTGTGTATGTGACCAGCGATGCTAGCTCACTGCTAGTAAATTGCCAGTCACTCTATGCAAACAGCATAACATGGCACTTAAGTTTCTTAAAAGATGAAGTCCAATTAAACTAACAAATCTCAGGTAGGCGGGGGGTTCAGGAACATAATAATGAAAGTATACTTACCCATCCCTGTGCCCCCGAAGCTAATCCTTAATGATATGCAATAGCCACCGGCCTCCTGCAGCTTCTCCAGCTGCAACGTCACATACTCGGCTGATGGATCACCTGCTCAGCCAATCACTGACTGGGGATGGACACCGCTGCAGTCATTGACTGGCTGAGCAGGCAATCCATCAGCCGAGTATGTGACATTGAGCTGGGGCCGTGACATACAAAGAACCTGGCTGAAAAAGACTGAAAGTGACTTCCAGCGACTATGGGAGAGAGAGCGGTCCAGGGGCACGGGGACTGGTATAGTTTCTTTATTATCTTCCCGTGCTCCACTCCCTGCCTATTATATGTTACGAGACTTCTGTCAGCTGTAATTCGCGTTCCAAACTGCTGACACTGTTAGATGCTGTTAGGTCAAGACACGTGGTACCTTAAATATATTTGTATATATTTGTCTGTGCTTCTATAGCATAGAAATAGTTTTTATTCTCTAGTAGAGTCAGATAAGGAGGCCCACTTTCTGCCCGGGGCCCACCAAGGGGTAGGGCCCACCGGGGGATTCCCCTGTGGGCCAGTCCGAGACTGAGCACTGATATGCCAGAGGATATTTTGCGACTGTATGGTGTTCAGAATATGATTAATATTGAAAAGATGCAAATATGTCGAATCATGCACATATGGCGAAAGTTTTGTGTTTTATTTTTGCATGCATTGTAAAATTAAAAAAAATGTATTTCAAAATGTGTGCAATGACTGATATTCCCCCATAGATTTTAAAGTAGAACATATTTTCCCCTTATTATACAGTCTTTTTTAAAGGGGCGCATATCCTGGATTATGGATTATGTAAATTTCTGGGTAAACACTCAAAACAGGCAGATTAAAAAAAAATGAATAGAACCAAAAATGGGTATAAAATTCAATTGTTCAAAAATAGACGCAAAACCCTTCCCTCCTGGGCTTTTTTTCATGTGATTCTGTACATGCAAATGAGGTTATTTAAACCCACCAGTGTAATTACATAATTCATTTTATTTATTTATTTTGTGCAATAGAAAAAATTATCAATGTATATGCTATAGAGCTTACGATAAAGAGATAATTAATATAATTATAATATGATTTAAAATATGTTACGGAAGAACCATTTGGTCAGTGTTTAAAAGAAGAGATAATAAATTGCCCACTGATCATGATTTTCTAAAGGCTACCATGATAAGTCTCTAAAGACATAATAAGAAAAAAAGAAATTTAAATACCCACTTTTCCCATTTTCCAAATAAAGAAAAATGTAAACGCCACAAAAATGAACATAATTGAAATAGTTGCATATGGAAATGTCTTAACTATTAAAATATAACATTATTTATCATGCATGGTGAATGCAGTGTATAAAAAATTACACAATACCAGACTTGCTGTTTTTTGTCACCCAAATGAAACATTAGATTACTACTACTACTGCAGGTAAGTGAAGATTATGAAATGATAAAGGCTATAAGTAGGGATGGTCCGAACAGAGTTCGGTTCGGGTTCGTACGAACCCGCACTCTCGGTAATGATTCCCGCTGTCTGCCCGCTCCGTGCAGCGGGCGGAACCAGCAGGAGGACCGCCTGGAAAACTGGGATACAGCCATAGACATAGGCTGTATCCCAGTTTTCCAGGCGGTCCTCCCGCTGTATCCACCCACTCCACAGAGCGGGCAGACAGTGGGAATCTGATGCCAAGCGTTCGGGTTCATACGAACCCGAACCTCGGAGGGTTCGGACCATCCCTAGCTATAAGCACCTGTTCACAGTTTTTTATTAATGATTTTTTTCCTGAATACAAAATGATAAAACTTTTTAAATAGTCTTCATTAGAAATTTCTTACCATTTAACTGCAGCTCAGAGAATTAGGTAAATCTAACACACAGACTTTATTCTCTTTCATTGTAAGAAATAACAGCAGGGATGTTAGAGGGATGTTACACACCAGCTTAGATGGTAGACATAGTGAGAGAAACCTTGGAAGGCAACCTACACAGGCTGGAAAGAGAGCAGATTCAAGACAGTAAGCAGGAGGGGAATCATATAAGTTGTGTACATATAGGGACACACTTATCATCTGCACTTTTTGCTTGCAATTGCACTTTTTTTTTCTATGCTTCACAAAACTTAGTCCTTTCTCAAAATTTATCGTCAGGTGCACAGGCCTTGATGAATTTTGTGCATTTTTTTCTTGGCTAAAAAGGTGGAGTACTGCTGCACATTTTTTTGCACAACAAATGAAACGTTGCATATGATAAATCACCGTAACATAAAACCACACCTCCATCACGCCCTCTCAGAAGGGAAAAATTAAAAAAAGGCATAAACTGTTCAAAAATAGAGCAAAACGCAATGATAAATGTTGCTTAAAATTTTACACCATGTGCAAAAACAGCAAAAAAGCCAAAATACTATCGCAAAGAGAATGATAAATGTGCCCCATAGTGTGTATATACAGAGAACGCACAGCTCAGCTTAGCTCTGCAGGTAGCCTTCGGTAGCCATATAAACCAACCGACACCCCCCAATTGCATTGTGAAGGTGACTATTGGACACCAGACAAGTGACATTTATTTAAATGCTGTGATCACTATCAATAGTGGCATTTAAGTGGTTATATGGCTGACATCAGCCTGATTACTCATGGTCATTTGTGACTGCTATCAACATTCACTCAGCTACAACAACCAGCTGTGTAGAGGTGGCTGCATACAACGATTGTGTCGGGCAGCCTCCTGCTGGCTACTGTATATAACAATATACAGTACATGGGAATGGGACCCTGCTCTGTATATCACTGTATGGCAGCTGTCTAGTTTCCCCCAAAAAATGTTGCTGCTGCCACTCAATGGAAGTGGAATGGTAAATAAAAAACTAGAATTCATAAAAACATATAAACAAATGAACATGTAACTACACGCTTACAAAAAAATCTCTGTCTATAAATCTCATGCGGTTGCAAATGGTATAATACAGGATATAGACTTGATTAATTGTAGGTTAAAATACATATAATGCGGTTAAAATGAATATAGTACGGTTAAGTCCGCATGTAGTTGTTGCATCTGGTGCGGTTAAAACCGCATGCGACTAGTGCAGGGCCCTTGCAAGTCGCCGTGGTTTATTACTACTATATTTGATCAAGTCAGTTATCACTGTTCTGTTTCAGTTCAATATAAATTGCAACAGTTAGTGGCGCTTATTAGCGTTTTCACAGAAATATGTTAAAATATATTCGGTGGAAATCCACCGCTCACCGGTCTGAAGACTCTGATTCTATGAGGTCTGCGGCCGCAGACTGGTGGAAGCAGACAGAGGGTTATTTACTTGAAGATGTCGTCAGGAGCTCTCCTCATGTTCAGTGTTCCTCGTGTCGTGTGCACGGGGTCTTGTTTAGAGTACTGTCCGGTTTGGAGCTGAATGCTCAGTGCTCGGTTGTCTCTCCTGACATCAGATGGGTGTTTACCCTTAAGAGCTGCTCCCGTGTCCTCTGTCAGCATAGGCGCATTTGTATGCATTCACTATGCTGTGAGCTAATAAATGGTGGGACCGGTGGTAGGTGGTTATGGCAGTATATTTCTGCAATATATTTAATAGTAGTAGCAACTCTTTATAGGCATTTCAGAGCACTGCTCAGCTCTTTCCTCAGTAATGAGTTGCAAAATTTGCTCACAGCATAGTGAATGCATACAAATACGCCTATGCTGACAGAGGACACGGGAGCAGCTCTTAAGGGTAAACACCCATCTGATGTCAGGAGAGACAACCGAGCACTGAGCATTCAGCTCCAAACCGGACAGTACTCTAAACAAGACCCCAGTCTGCGGCCGCAGACCTCATAGAATCAGAGTCTTCAGACCGGTGAGAGGTGGATTTCCACCGAATCTATTTTAACATATTTCTGTGAAAACGCTAATAAGCGCCATTAACTGTTGCAATTTATATTGAACTGAAACAGAACAGTGATAACTGACTTGATCAAATATAGTAGTAATAAACCACGGCGACTTGCAAGGGCCCTGCACTAGTCGCATGCGGTTTTAACCGCACCAGATGCAACAACTAAATGCGGACTTAACCGTACTATATTCATTTTAACCGCATTATATGTATTTTAACCTACAAATAATCAAGTCTATATCCTGTATTATACCATTTGCAACCGCATGAGATTTATATACAGAGATTTTTTTGTAAGCGTGTAGTTACATGTTCATTTGTTTATATGTTTTTATGAATTTTAATTTTGATTTAGATAAAGTGTTATATATACATATATACTTGTGATTTAATTATACTTCGAGATAATATTTTAGGGGTATTGCTAGAGAGCCTACTAATTATACATACTAATTAGGTCATTTGGTGCCAGCCAAGTAATGCACTCGCTATACACCCATTCCATAACTGCACTAGAGGTAGAGTTCTCACACCAGAGTTTTTCCAAATAAAAAACTAGATTTGAATTTCCAGGGAAATACATAGTGCTTGAAAAAAGCGCCCCTTTACCAGGGACTTCTTTTTAAGATTAACTTTAACCCTGGGTGTCTTCCCTTTAAGAGCGACTTGGGTCCCATCCCTTTAAGAGCGACTTGGGTCCCGTCCCTTTAAGAGCGACCTGGGTCCCTTTAAGAGCGACCTTAAAGGGACCCAGGTCGCTCTTAAAGGGACCCAGTTCGCTCTTAAATGGACCCAGGTCGCTCTTAAAGGGACCCAGGTCGCTCTTAAATGGACCCAGGTCGCTCTTAAAGGGACCCAGGTCGCACCTTTAAGAGCGACCCGGGTCCCTTTAAGAGTGACCCAGGTCTCTTTAAGAGCGAAATGGGTCCCTTTAAGAGCGACTTAGGTCCCGTGCCTTTAAGAGTGACTTGGGTCCCTTTAAGAGCGTCATGGGTCCCTTTAAGAGCGACTTGGGTCCCTTTAAGAGCGACCTGGGTCCCGTCCCTTTAAGAGCAGCCTGGGTCCCTTTAAGAGCGACATGGGTCATTTTAAGAGCGACTTGGGTACTTAATGGTAAAGATCATTGCTCAGTTACCATGATGATCTTACTCATGTCAGTGAGACAAAATCGTTAAGGACCTTCCATCTTCTACATCTTCTATTGGCCAATAGTGGACATGTGACTGTGAAGATGTTGTGAGACATTGCCTGACAAGACCTTAGAGTTCCTATTGGCTGCTATATTTCAGCTATTTGCATATGTGCTGTGATTGGCTGTTAGCGTTTAGAGTGTGGCCATTATTTCCAATATGCCATTATTTTCTATGGGAAATTAGGTTTTTTTAAACGTAAATTTCTTTAAAACAACAATTCCAATCGAAAAAAAAAATAGATAGCACACCACACACCACCGAGGGCTTTGAAACGCAGTTTGAACAGAGTCTGTGCGCAAAGTGGTTCGGGCTGTATTACGCGCAGAATAATGGCTGGAAGAAGAAGAAGAAACGGAGGAAACGGAAGAAGAATGCGGATTACAATATAGTTCTTTTTCAAGCACTATAAAAACCCCTACACATTTATTTTAATGATTGTGCTGATATGGTTCTCAGCAGCACAGTATAGATCCACTGGGCAGCTTATGGAGCATACCAGCTGTGACTGCAGCAGTAGCTTTAGTAAGGAGAAAGAGTACTTTTTTTCTGCCGTGCGCGGAAGGGAGAAGGGTGGCAATTAGTCATCTGGGCGGGGACTCGACACTATGCAAAAAGGTCTGCAAAACATGGGACTAGCCAGATATGCCTCTAAGGATGGTACCTGTACGGAGACCACAAAAACCGCCATATTAAGTGACCCCTTCAGTCAATGTCCAACCCAGTTATAAGTCTGATGATATGACCAGGGAAATACAAAAGTCTGGTATCCATCCACAGACAGCTGTTTTGGGGTGTTGCCCCTCATTACTGTGGAGCAGGATTCTGGCTAGGTGGGAGCAATGTCTAGTAGACATCAGCAGCCGACAATGTCTTCTTTGCCTGGTCTCTATGAGATCAGTGATCTGTTTGCCGTGACTAGTCATGGGCGGCTCCCCGCCCAGTTGCACCCCATCCCGGTTTCGTGGGGCATAAAAAAACATCTTTTTACCCTTTGTAAAGCTACTGCTGCAGCTGCTGCTGGTATGCGCCACATGCTGCACAGTGGATATGTAACTGTGCTGCTGGGAACCACATCAGCACACTAGTGGTTCCCTTTAAAATAGAACTTTATTTAAGCAATGTATTTATTTATTTATTTTTTGTCTTCAGAGTACCCTTTAATTTCACTTTGGCTTAGCAGTCACATGTACAGGAAGTTTGTTCCAAGCATCTTCTACTCTTTCAGTAAAATAATTTTCTGACGTTGCTCCAGATTTCCCCCCCAACTAACTTGTGCCCCTTAATTCTTGTCTTTAATTTCTAAATTAAAACACTCGTCTCCAAAGCCTTGCTTGAACAGGGCTTAACAGGTCTTGAAAATTCCACAAAAAGTAACAGCAGGTCACGTTATAGGAGTTTCTTCAAATATACATCACTATAAAACCCAATGAGTTCTCTAAATGTTAAAGATAAATAGTTTGCACTCACATCGAAATCTGGAGAGATTCTAATTTTTCGGAGATACCAACTGTAAGGGGGAGTAGCTGGCAGAGTCTGTAAAGTATATGAATGGCAAAGTGGAGCCTTGTGATCATCTGCCAGGATATTAGGTGCACAAATAATAGGAAACTGCAAATTAGGAAACTTTCCCATTGGACTCTCTCCTTGGAAGCAGAAAGTCTCCCACAGTAACCAGAATACAGAGACTTCACTGCTGTACATTAAAGAGCCAACTTCGGTTTAACCTTCTTAAATGGCCTTTTCTTACCACATTATAGAGGAAATGTTTTAAGGTTTTATGTTTTGGTATCCTAGTACTTCATGGGTTGTTCCAGGTGGCAATAGGTCCTTTTTAAACCTTTAACATTTTTAGAGGTTTCACATCCCTTTGTCTTCTGTTGTTTTCGATCTATACAGATGTATTCTTTCCTAACTTTTCTCCAAGCATTCTGTCCTGAGCTATAGATGCTCTGTTTGTCTATGTTTGGACAATGATTGCTATATAAATGAAGCCTTTTGAGTTTTGTTATAGCATGTCTATTGTGTTTAATTAATTCATGAAAAATTACAATGCTTAGAGGAGTTTTCTACCTACAATGATACTCTTTAAAAGTACTAAGACAGGTGAGGAGGAGTGTGTAGAAACCATACCTTCCTTTTTCTCTTCCATGCCGCGTCTCTGTACTCCCCATTGCGCTGCACATCCGGGTTGGTGATTGTCATGAGACATAACCTGTTGTAGTAGTTTGCATTGTTATGACCACTTAACTTAGTAAAGCTAAATTATTTTTTGTCACATACATCTCCAGAATTATCAACACTATTGTTCTTATTTGTGTCACTGGCAAACAGGCAAACCTTACCTACCAAACCTATATCACAAACATGTTAAAAAAAAAAAAAAAAAAGTAGAAGCCAGAACAGACCCCTTTGGCACACTAAGTGTACCTAGTTATACACAATTAACAATGACACGTTAATGTATATCCTGCAGCCAATTGCAAATCCACTGAACTATCCATGGATTAAGTCCAATAACTTATTTATCAGCTCTTTATGTACTTTAATCCCACACCTTTGTGACACTGTAAAAGAGAGCAAGTGAATTATCATGAATTAGCATATTTTTATTGGATAGCCATTGTTTAACGGCAAATAACAGGCATTGTTGTTGTAAAAAAAAAAAAAAAAGGCGTTATTTGCTTTTAAATGACTTCTGCCCAATAAAAACTGTTATATTGAGGCTGAAGCTATGTTCACATACCGTCTTTTTCTGGCCATTTGACAATTGCTTTTTTAGAACGCCCGCCACTTTAAGTCCAAACAATGGCCATCATTGCACAAATCACGGCCATCCTAAAAGACAGGCATCAAACTGCCAAAAAAAGACAGTGTGTGAACATAGCCTAAAGCTGTCTTGTGCATTCAACAACTTGTTTTAAGCTTGTTTTTTCAACTATGCTTTTTCAGGAAATTTTTTATTGTTTTCTCTATTACAGAAGTCACTATAACTGGCCTAGAAGAGACTTCTCTGCTACTTTTCTTATGGATAAATATATTATTGACCATTTCCAATGATCAAAAAAATCACCTGTTATAAGATTTCTTAAAGTATAGTACTGCAGTATGCATTTATGTCATAATAGAGTCACAAGAAGTAAAAGTACTGGACCTATTAAAGGGGTACTCCAGCGTGGGGGCTATTTTTTGATCTGTCCGGGGAGGAGGTGGCTGAGAGAAAAGACGTCCACTCACCTCCCAGGTTCCAGCGGCGGCTCCCATATCGCGGCGCTCCGGTCCCTGGTTCCTGGCCGCTTCCTGGTGTCTGACGCGGGTCCAAGACGTGACGTCTCAAGCCCGCTCAGCCTGTGAGTAACAGAGGCGGGATCCGTTTCTAGTCCGCTCAGATCCCCCCTCTGTCACTGACTGGCTGAGCGGGCTTGAGACGTCTCGAGCCCACGTCAGACACCAGGAAGCGGCCGGGAACCGGGGACCGTAGCTCCACGATACGGGACCCGTCGCTGGAACCGGGGAGGTGAGTGGACGTCTTTTCTCTCAGCCACCTCCTCCCCGGCCAGATCAAAAAATAGCCCTCATGCTGGAGTACCCCTTTAAAATCAATCACTAATAGCAGCATAATTGGGAGGTCTAGGATAGTAATAAGATGTTCTGTGACAGTGTAGAGGTTAACGTCCTATACCTGGAAGTCTAGGGCAATGATGGGCTTAATGTCAAAATCCCTGGTGGTCTAGGCAGTAAAGGGGTTAAATTCAACACACCTGGTGGTCTAAGGCAACAAGGGGGTTAATTACAGTAAGGGCCCTATTAAAGAGAATGATTATTGTGCAAATTATTGTTACACCATTCAAATTTAAACAACGCGGACACCAAAGTCATAGTTAATCATTCACTAATCAGTAGTTCAGAGTAATTCCACATTGTTCCTTCATTTGCTGGGATCAAATGGAGTAAACGATCATAGTAACAATCAAAACTGAGGATTATCATTCTGTGTAATATGGTGAACGATTTCAGGCTAAAGATAAAAGATCTCGTTTGCAATCGTTCATCATAAAAAGGTAAATGAAGGAGCCGAAGCAATGATCTCTGCTGTAAGGCAGTCAAACGATTAATTTTAAGATCCCTGGTGACAAGGGATGGGTTAAAAGGAATCTGTCAGCACCTGGGCCATACCGAGGTACTGACAGTGTGCTATAGTTGGCATTCCCCTAGTGAGCATGTTACCTTTTGCTAATTTGTCTGTGGAGTGGACCCAAGTGCAATCTTGGGTCTTCTACTGTAATGAAGAGTCAAAGATAAGTTGTGGCTCAGCGTTTGTGCCACGCTCTGGCACATCTCACCAGTGCTTTATCCTTCCTCTTTTTCATGAATATTCTCTGCTGCTGAGCTGCAATCAGATATAGATCTCCCAGAATAACAGTGTAGGAGCTGTGGTCTAGGGGTAAATCACCTGTCTAGAGACCAAGAACAGTTTTTTTTGTTGGGTTTCCCCTGATTGAAATGAAATATAGATATTTATTTCTTTTTTTCTCATTATTGTATATTTAAAAAAAAAGGAAAGAATTCCCAATGAAGTCAAAAGTAGTTTTAAAATCCATTTTTTATACAATGATGAGAAAATACATTTTATTAATTTCCATCAGGGAAATTGAATGCAGGAAATCAAACCTGCTCTTGGTCTCTAGACAGGTTATTTACCCTAGACTCCAACACAGGCAAGCTCGATTACAGATCAGGCCACTGTAGGCAGTGTGGGCAGGAGTCCGGGCAGAGATTGTTCATGAAGAAGGGGCAGAAGGAATTACTGGTGAGGCTTGCCAGAGAGTAGCACAAATGCTGAGCCACAACTTCTCTTTGACTCTTTATTACAGTAGGAGACCCGAGATTGTGCATAATCCACTCCACGGACAGATTACCAAAAGGTAACATGCTCACTAGGGGCCTGAAAACTACAGCATACTGTCAGCACCTTGGGTGTAGCCCAGGTGCTGACAGATTATCTTTCATGCTGCATACTAGTGGTTGCTCACCTCTTCCAGCTCCAGTATTTCCCTGTGTTCAATATCCTGGTTCCTCTTTCCCTATGATTCAGAAGGAGTACTCTGGTGATTTTTTTTCTTTCACCTGGTTTCAGGAAGTTACTTAGATTTATAATTTACAAATCCAGTACTTCCAGTACTTATCAGCTATTGTATGTCCTACAGCAGTGTTGTTAAACTTAAATATACAGTGGGCCAAAATAAAAAAAATTGGACAAAATCACAGGCCACCCTGGATATTAATTGAAGCGTGCAAACAGCATTCCTGGCACTGTCAGAGCAGTGTGAGGCATTCCTGTCAGAGTACTATGCGTCTCCCTATGCTGTGAACTATATAATAAATTATATCATAAATTGATATGGCAGCATAGGACAGGAAGGTAGAGGACAGGGTAAAGGAAAGTTTAGGGAGGGAAGTGTCCACATGAATGCTGCATGTACATACTTACCACCGTCCTATGGGGATTGCTGGGCTGCAGCTTAATGTGCTGGTCCCTCAATAGTAGGAAACACCCAGTGTCCATGTACGGCAGTGACATGGAAGACAGTGGGGGATTAACTGTACCATAGATCCCTGGCTTTCTCCCTCCATGACATATCTATAGTTCATCGTAGGCACTGCACTTTTATAGCAACTTCTACCCACCTATATATTCCTCATCCATAGTGCTCAAAATGGTAATAATGTCCCCCTCTGCAGCCCATGTGGTATTAGTTCCCTTAATAGAATCCCCAAATACTGCCCCATAAAATGCTTACCCCGATGCAGAAGTTAGTCCATTGCCCCTTGCAGTAGGTAATCCCATAATGCTGCACCATATAGTAGTTAATTCCCCCAATAGTGCCCTATATAGTAGTTATTTTCCCCATAGTGCCCCCCAAATAGTTAATTCAACCAATAGTGCCCCATAAATAGTTAAATCCCCCAACAGTGCCCCATATAGTAGTTATTTTCCCCATAGTGCCCCACAAATAGTTAATTGCCCCAACAGTGCCCCATATAGTAGTTATTTTCCCCATAGTGCCGCCCAGTTGCACCCCATCCCGGTTTCGTGGGGCATAAAAAAACATCTTTTTACCCTTTGTAAAGCTACTGCTGCAGCTGCTGCTGGTATGCGCCACATGCTGCACAGTGGATATGTAACTGTGCTGCTGGGAACCACATCAGCACACTAGTGGTTCCCTTTAAAATAGAACTTTATTTAAGCAATGTATTTATTTATTTATTTTTTGTCTTCAGAGTACCCTTTAATTTCACTTTGGCTTAGCAGTCACATGTACAGGAAGTTTGTTCCAAGCATCTTCTACTCTTTCAGTAAAATAATTTTCTGACGTTGCTCCAGATTTCCCCCCCAACTAACTTGTGCCCCTTAATTCTTGTCTTTAATTTCTAAATTAAAACACTCGTCTCCAAAGCCTTGCTTGAACAGGGCTTAACAGGTCTTGAAAATTCCACAAAAAGTAACAGCAGGTCACGTTATAGGAGTTTCTTCAAATATACATCACTATAAAACCCAATGAGTTCTCTAAATGTTAAAGATAAATAGTTTGCACTCACATCGAAATCTGGAGAGATTCTAATTTTTCGGAGATACCAACTGTAAGGGGGAGTAGCTGGCAGAGTCTGTAAAGTATATGAATGGCAAAGTGGAGCCTTGTGATCATCTGCCAGGATATTAGGTGCACAAATAATAGGAAACTGCAAATTAGGAAACTTTCCCATTGGACTCTCTCCTTGGAAGCAGAAAGTCTCCCACAGTAACCAGAATACAGAGACTTCACTGCTGTACATTAAAGAGCCAACTTCGGTTTAACCTTCTTAAATGGCCTTTTCTTACCACATTATAGAGGAAATGTTTTAAGGTTTTATGTTTTGGTATCCTAGTACTTCATGGGTTGTTCCAGGTGGCAATAGGTCCTTTTTAAACCTTTAACATTTTTAGAGGTTTCACATCCCTTTGTCTTCTGTTGTTTTCGATCTATACAGATGTATTCTTTCCTAACTTTTCTCCAAGCATTCTGTCCTGAGCTATAGATGCTCTGTTTGTCTATGTTTGGACAATGATTGCTATATAAATGAAGCCTTTTGAGTTTTGTTATAGCATGTCTATTGTGTTTAATTAATTCATGAAAAATTACAATGCTTAGAGGAGTTTTCTACCTACAATGATACTCTTTAAAAGTACTAAGACAGGTGAGGAGGAGTGTGTAGAAACCATACCTTCCTTTTTCTCTTCCATGCCGCGTCTCTGTACTCCCCATTGCGCTGCACATCCGGGTTGGTGATTGTCATGAGACATAACCTGTTGTAGTAGTTTGCATTGTTATGACCACTTAACTTAGTAAAGCTAAATTATTTTTTGTCACATACATCTCCAGAATTATCAACACTATTGTTCTTATTTGTGTCACTGGCAAACAGGCAAACCTTACCTACCAAACCTATATCACAAACATGTTAAAAAAAAAAAAAAAAAAGTAGAAGCCAGAACAGACCCCTTTGGCACACTAAGTGTACCTAGTTATACACAATTAACAATGACACGTTAATGTATATCCTGCAGCCAATTGCAAATCCACTGAACTATCCATGGATTAAGTCCAATAACTTATTTATCAGCTCTTTATGTACTTTAATCCCACACCTTTGTGACACTGTAAAAGAGAGCAAGTGAATTATCATGAATTAGCATATTTTTATTGGATAGCCATTGTTTAACGGCAAATAACAGGCATTGTTGTTGTAAAAAAAAAAAAAAAAGGCGTTATTTGCTTTTAAATGACTTCTGCCCAATAAAAACTGTTATATTGAGGCTGAAGCTATGTTCACATACCGTCTTTTTCTGGCCATTTGACAATTGCTTTTTTAGAACGCCCGCCACTTTAAGTCCAAACAATGGCCATCATTGCACAAATCACGGCCATCCTAAAAGACAGGCATCAAACTGCCAAAAAAAGACAGTGTGTGAACATAGCCTAAAGCTGTCTTGTGCATTCAACAACTTGTTTTAAGCTTGTTTTTTCAACTATGCTTTTTCAGGAAATTTTTTATTGTTTTCTCTATTACAGAAGTCACTATAACTGGCCTAGAAGAGACTTCTCTGCTACTTTTCTTATGGATAAATATATTATTGACCATTTCCAATGATCAAAAAAATCACCTGTTATAAGATTTCTTAAAGTATAGTACTGCAGTATGCATTTATGTCATAATAGAGTCACAAGAAGTAAAAGTACTGGACCTATTAAAGGGGTACTCCAGCGTGGGGGCTATTTTTTGATCTGTCCGGGGAGGAGGTGGCTGAGAGAAAAGACGTCCACTCACCTCCCAGGTTCCAGCGGCGGCTCCCATATCGCGGCGCTCCGGTCCCTGGTTCCTGGCCGCTTCCTGGTGTCTGACGCGGGTCCAAGACGTGACGTCTCAAGCCCGCTCAGCCTGTGAGTAACAGAGGCGGGATCCGTTTCTAGTCCGCTCAGATCCCCCCTCTGTCACTGACTGGCTGAGCGGGCTTGAGACGTCTCGAGCCCACGTCAGACACCAGGAAGCGGCCGGGAACCGGGGACCGTAGCTCCACGATACGGGACCCGTCGCTGGAACCGGGGAGGTGAGTGGACGTCTTTTCTCTCAGCCACCTCCTCCCCGGCCAGATCAAAAAATAGCCCTCATGCTGGAGTACCCCTTTAAAATCAATCACTAATAGCAGCATAATTGGGAGGTCTAGGATAGTAATAAGATGTTCTGTGACAGTGTAGAGGTTAACGTCCTATACCTGGAAGTCTAGGGCAATGATGGGCTTAATGTCAAAATCCCTGGTGGTCTAGGCAGTAAAGGGGTTAAATTCAACACACCTGGTGGTCTAAGGCAACAAGGGGGTTAATTACAGTAAGGGCCCTATTAAAGAGAATGATTATTGTGCAAATTATTGTTACACCATTCAAATTTAAACAACGCGGACACCAAAGTCATAGTTAATCATTCACTAATCAGTAGTTCAGAGTAATTCCACATTGTTCCTTCATTTGCTGGGATCAAATGGAGTAAACGATCATAGTAACAATCAAAACTGAGGATTATCATTCTGTGTAATATGGTGAACGATTTCAGGCTAAAGATAAAAGATCTCGTTTGCAATCGTTCATCATAAAAAGGTAAATGAAGGAGCCGAAGCAATGATCTCTGCTGTAAGGCAGTCAAACGATTAATTTTAAGATCCCTGGTGACAAGGGATGGGTTAAAAGGAATCTGTCAGCACCTGGGCCATACCGAGGTACTGACAGTGTGCTATAGTTGGCATTCCCCTAGTGAGCATGTTACCTTTTGCTAATTTGTCTGTGGAGTGGACCCAAGTGCAATCTTGGGTCTTCTACTGTAATGAAGAGTCAAAGATAAGTTGTGGCTCAGCGTTTGTGCCACGCTCTGGCACATCTCACCAGTGCTTTATCCTTCCTCTTTTTCATGAATATTCTCTGCTGCTGAGCTGCAATCAGATATAGATCTCCCAGAATAACAGTGTAGGAGCTGTGGTCTAGGGGTAAATCACCTGTCTAGAGACCAAGAACAGTTTTTTTTGTTGGGTTTCCCCTGATTGAAATGAAATATAGATATTTATTTCTTTTTTTCTCATTATTGTATATTTAAAAAAAAAGGAAAGAATTCCCAATGAAGTCAAAAGTAGTTTTAAAATCCATTTTTTATACAATGATGAGAAAATACATTTTATTAATTTCCATCAGGGAAATTGAATGCAGGAAATCAAACCTGCTCTTGGTCTCTAGACAGGTTATTTACCCTAGACTCCAACACAGGCAAGCTCGATTACAGATCAGGCCACTGTAGGCAGTGTGGGCAGGAGTCCGGGCAGAGATTGTTCATGAAGAAGGGGCAGAAGGAATTACTGGTGAGGCTTGCCAGAGAGTAGCACAAATGCTGAGCCACAACTTCTCTTTGACTCTTTATTACAGTAGGAGACCCGAGATTGTGCATAATCCACTCCACGGACAGATTACCAAAAGGTAACATGCTCACTAGGGGCCTGAAAACTACAGCATACTGTCAGCACCTTGGGTGTAGCCCAGGTGCTGACAGATTATCTTTCATGCTGCATACTAGTGGTTGCTCACCTCTTCCAGCTCCAGTATTTCCCTGTGTTCAATATCCTGGTTCCTCTTTCCCTATGATTCAGAAGGAGTACTCTGGTGATTTTTTTTCTTTCACCTGGTTTCAGGAAGTTACTTAGATTTATAATTTACAAATCCAGTACTTCCAGTACTTATCAGCTATTGTATGTCCTACAGCAGTGTTGTTAAACTTAAATATACAGTGGGCCAAAATAAAAAAAATTGGACAAAATCACAGGCCACCCTGGATATTAATTGAAGCGTGCAAACAGCATTCCTGGCACTGTCAGAGCAGTGTGAGGCATTCCTGTCAGAGTACTATGCGTCTCCCTATGCTGTGAACTATATAATAAATTATATCATAAATTGATATGGCAGCATAGGACAGGAAGGTAGAGGACAGGGTAAAGGAAAGTTTAGGGAGGGAAGTGTCCACATGAATGCTGCATGTACATACTTACCACCGTCCTATGGGGATTGCTGGGCTGCAGCTTAATGTGCTGGTCCCTCAATAGTAGGAAACACCCAGTGTCCATGTACGGCAGTGACATGGAAGACAGTGGGGGATTAACTGTACCATAGATCCCTGGCTTTCTCCCTCCATGACATATCTATAGTTCATCGTAGGCACTGCACTTTTATAGCAACTTCTACCCACCTATATATTCCTCATCCATAGTGCTCAAAATGGTAATAATGTCCCCCTCTGCAGCCCATGTGGTATTAGTTCCCTTAATAGAATCCCCAAATACTGCCCCATAAAATGCTTACCCCGATGCAGAAGTTAGTCCATTGCCCCTTGCAGTAGGTAATCCCATAATGCTGCACCATATAGTAGTTAATTCCCCAATAGTGCCCTATATAGTAGTTATTTTCCCCATAGTGCCCCCCAAATAGTTAATTCAACCAATAGTGCCCCATAAATAGTTAAATCCCCCAACAGTGCCCCATATAGTAGTTATTTTCCCCATAGTGCCCCACAAATAGTTAATTGCCCCAACAGTGCCCCATATAGTAGTTATTTTCCCCATAGTGCCCCACAAATAGTTAATTCCCCCAATATCCTTTGGGCCAGCTTAAGGAAGTCAAATGATTTCCTCGGTGGGCCAAAAATCTTGGCATTGCAGGTCAGATTTGGCCTATGGACTAGAGTTTGGCATGCGTGTTCTGCAGGAAGTGGGGTATTCTTTTCAGTCTGACACAGTGCTCTCTCCTACCACCTTGTTTACAGGAACTGTCAAAAGCAGTAGCAAATCCTCATAGAAAACCTTTGCCACTTTGCAAAGTTCCTGTCATGGACAGAGATGGCAGCAGAGAGCACTGTGTCAGACTAAAAAGAAAACCACTTCCTGTAGGGTAAAGAGCAGCTGGAAGTCCTGTAAGACTTGAGATTTTTAAATAGAAGTAAATTACAAATCTATATTACTTTCTGACACCATTTAATTGGAAAGAAAAAAAAAATCACCAGAGTACCCTCTTAAGGGAAGAGTCAGAATTAGAGTTGTAGGAGAGACCTAGGGGCCTACTTTAAGAGCCTAGGTCCTACTGTTACTGACTCATACAGCTATGCCACTGCATCAATATATCTACACCTACAGGTGACAGCAGGGTACAAGTAAAGGGCTGCAGTAATTGAAGCCTCTTCCTCTCCTAAAACATTCAATAAATGGAAGTTTTTAGGTAAATGAAGGTAATAAACAGCATACAGGACTTTCAGTTTTAGAATTTAACAGCCACTGGAACCATAGCATAACTAAATACCATGTAAGGCTATGTTCACACAATAAAATAAAGGTAAAATACACCTGCATTTTTCATATAATAGCGCATTCAATTGAAACTGGCTGGCAATGCACAGCGTATAGAATAACAGCTGAAATTGACTACAACCATTCAAATAATGAACATGCCTATTATTCACGACCTGCTTTTGCAAAATATGGCTGTTTTTTCTTTGCTTTATTTTCACTCAAAATTACTCTTTATACAAAATTACTCATTATACAAAATTACTCAAAATCGTATTCAGTTTTTATTTTATTGTATGTGAACCTAGCCTAAGAGTATGTGTGAAAAATCTCAGGCATTATCAATACAAACCTTCAGACAGTTGCGAATTGATCACTAAATACATATTGCCCTCATCAACGTTGTATAGGAAAGAAGCAGAGAAGTTAAATGAAGTAAAAACACAGAAAAGTGCGTCTGTAGCATAGCTCATTTTATTGTTTAAACAGTTTTTTGCATAGGAAATATATCCGCTTCCAGTAATTGACTGCAGTATGAGCAGCTGCTAGCAGTATAGGCTGGATATAACAGTAACAATCACATTAAGTCAAGCTTGATTTACACCAGTTTAAAACTTATGGCAAATTGGAGCTCATTTGTTGCTTGCAATGAAATTACCACCAGAAAAAAAGCTTAATTATTCAAACTCATGACATGTTAAACTCATATTGTTTGCATGCTCAGCCTTGTCCTAGAGACCCGAATGTTCAGTACATCTAACCCAGTGATATTCATCCTTTGTTGGAAACACACAAGGGTCAAATTGTTATTCTCAGGGTAGTACTAACATACTGGTCAAGCTAGAGGCCAACAAAACGTGGGATAGATTTACTAATAACAACTAGTTAAAACTGAATGTAGTAGTATGAATTTAGCAGCTAGGAACTTAAAAACAATGAGGATTGTAAAGTTAGAAAAGAGTCTGTCAACAGAGGAAAATCATGATAATAGACTCTACTGAAATCATGCAAAACACCCTTGATGGTTTTACAGGAAAGATGGCAGCTTCTGTTTTTCGAATGTGCTTTTGCTTGAAGAAATGAACATAAAAAAGTAGTGACTAGGCATTCTATTGATTTGCATGCTGTATATATAAACTGTGGTGTGCTTATATATCAGTAAATCTATCCCAAAGATATGCAATAGTGGTAAAAAAAAACAAAAAAAAAAAAACGATACAACTGTGGAGACAATTTAGAAGATCATGTAAGGTTGGTGGTTAATGTGAACAAAAGTTGAGTACCAATGAAAACGACAAATACATCATGACTATGCCAGTAATTTGAAAATGTAATACAATTTGGAAAACATGCATACATGTTCTATGGAGAGGAGTAAGATGGTACAAGATGTGCCAAAAGTTTTAAAATGGATCAACCCTGGTGTGTAGCTAGCAAGCAATAAACTGACTACTAGTCACCTACAGTTGTACTAAATGTATCTAAAGAAACACACAGTCCTACAAAAAAGGTTGTTCTCAGAGAAATATCGATATGGGGGTAACCTTTTCCCAGGCTTCTAAGAAGTCCTATAAGACGAGCACAAAGAAACAGTTCGATAAAGAACATCTCATAAGATGTCAGTTTTTTCAGAAGCCCAGGCCTGGGACTGAGTTACCCCCTCACATTCTACATGGTGTATTTTTTAATTATTATTATTTATCTGTGAAGAAGAGATTCTGAAACATATTTACAACTAAACTCAACAGTGAGACTGTGAAATTGAACAGGCACTGCTAACTTATTTTGAGTTTTTGGTAAACATTTTGCTGGTTTTTTTCTTTCTCATTTTGCATCAACATTTTATCAGTCCGTGCAACTTCAATGCCCTCAATGAAAAATGCATAATAAGCCATACTTCTTAAAAAAAAAAAAAAAAACACGAAAACATCCTTCTGCATAAAGATACATTTGCCACATCAGTCCCTGTAGCACAGTTTCAAAACCATTCTGTCAAAAATAAAGTACTACAAACACTAGATACAGCATACCCAGGTGACTCTGCTTTCAAAGGTGTCAGCCTTTTAAGAGGATAAGAACCAAGAAAGCATGGCCAGCAGGTAGCACTGAACCTCAATATTTCACAAATTCAACATACATTTGAACTGCAACACACAGATATTTCTAAAGAGTAATAACTATTGAACCCTTTATATCATAGAAAAAAAACTACTTACAACCATTGAAGGAAATCAATTGCAACATAATATGTAAAAATTGACCGGCTCCAGCTAGTTCTTTTGCCCCCCCTTTAAATATCAAACATGTGACTGACAGAGTTGTGGCGGGAAACAATACAGATAATTGTCATGGCAATTTATTTCATGCAAGGGTCTTTGTGAAGGGTGAAAGGGCAAAGACAGTTGTTCATTTTATGTTCCAACTAAACTGTTTACACATGCCTACACAATGAGGTTGTGGAATTTGGAAAAATACAGGGAAACTAGCAGAAAGTGCAATTCTGAAGGACAAAGCTTGAAGATCCTTCAATTAAAATGGAGTATTAATGTGTTCAACCAAACCTGGTGAAATTGCTTAGTCTGCATGTTTAAATATCTTTACTATAAAAAAATAAAATAATGTCCATGAATCATGCAGCTGGTTAATGTCAACAAAAGACCTTGACAGGAACATGTAAACTATGCTTGGGGCCTAACTCCCAACATCACAGAGCTTTCATTAACCAAAAATACTGTACAAAGCACATGGGATCATTTCTACAGTCTTTTTCATTTCAGAAAACTTTAAATGTATGCAAGTTACTCCTGGATTGCTAAACGTGGAAGGCCATATATCTCATCCCATATCCACCAACATAATAGGGGGTCCCATCTGCCTTTTGTCTTCACCAACCATGGTTTCATACAATGTAAAAAAAAATGGATAGTATAACTGATGAATACATCCTATGCAATCTCTTTCCATTAAGTCCTTGTGAAGCTACAAGTTGAAAATCCGAAAATTATGCTCCCTGAGGACATGGTCATGTGTGACTTAAAAGGTACTGCTCTAAATTCTAGTTTTTTTTTTTTTTTTCAGGAGTGCTGTGTGCACCCAGTTCTTAAATACCAACATGTATTCACAATCACATAATGTCTTTTGCTAGAGGACAGTCACAAATGTACTAAAACAGTGATGCTTCCAACATTCTGAAATGCTCCAAAAACCAACTTTTCAAATACTAAATACAACAAAATAACCTTCATAAAATATAACTTTTCTCCATTTACATTTTTTTCTTAAATGATTAGCAACCTACACTTTTTAAGTGTAGGTGACTCTGAAACAAACCCTAACATGGACAGCACTTTTAAACTTTTTTTTAATTATTTTTCAAATACATAAATTAAGGATCCGGAGAGTTTTAACCCAAGTCCAGTTCCTATACAAGCAATATTCTTGTTTACTTTTAAAAAATGGAAACAAAATATATTCCCATTGCAAATGCTAAAAAGGTAGCTTTACAAATGAGGGCACGTGTAATTCAACAAAAATCATAACAAAACTATACAGTGTACAAATAACTGTCGGCAAGGTTCATTACAAAGACCCTCACTTCTCGCTACTTACAGCTTCACAGATTCATTCACATATTTTTTTTTTCAAGCTGCCCATCTGAACATTACCCCATAACTATATTGCTATAATTTAGGATTTCCTTTTTTGCCATGTCTATGTACAGTTTCCTTCACTGTTTTTATTCCCTTTCAGAAACTAAGCCTTAAAATGTTCATGTCACTCTAGGGGAAACACACTTCAGGGGCAACACCAAGAGGCCAAGACTGCAAAGCAATTAAATAAGAAACAGAACAGTGCACAAAGGATGATTAAATGTGTGGTAATGGTAAACGGAATCTTATCAATGGGGAAGGAAGGACCGCTGCCTGACTTTTTAGTTTTTTTTTTGTTTTTTTTTGTTATTTTAATTTTTATTATTATTATAGACCAAATTTAAATCCACTTTTTTTTATATAGAGCAGGATTTCTCAACAAGCATTATATAGTGTACCTCCAGAGACATATTACAGAGTTAGAGAACACTGAGCGTTCTGTTGTAGAGAGACACAAAGTAAATAAGGGCATGATAACAAATGTCTTTCATCTCTTAAATTAAAAGGATTTAATAATACAACAAATATATACAAAACTTGTAATGGTTGTAAATGCAATTGAATGGGAATGACATTAAATGAAATAAAAACACTTGTTGAGAAACACTGCTAAAAAAAAGAGAGACTGGTTACGGAATCCAACAAGAGAGCTGTAAGATCATTTGTAAAGGATATTTTCCTTTTATATTTGTAAAAGGATATTGTCTGCGATTTGCAGGGCCTCATTAGAAGAGAATAATTATACCTAAGACGCCCTTTAAGATTGGTAAAAGTGCAAATATACAAATACAGCCTTTTTCCCTTGTAGTATTGATTGTCCTTGACAACTAGCCCTAATAGAGAGGAGATTAATGAGCATGTTGTTGATATAAGGATAATTATCATTGTAGTGGTTTGCACAAGTTCATGTTTGCATTGGTTTTCCTGCTGTGCTATTGAGCATTTTAGTGATCTGCCTGAGTGGGTGAATCAAATGGAGTTGCCACATAATCCCAGTTATATCTATTCATTAGGTGATTGGCAGTGAGAACAATAATAAATGTAATTGTATGAGGATGTGGTCACCAGGGTTCCACAATTCTGCTGCCATGTTTCACTTATGAGTACTTAACTGATGAGTGCATTCACACTGGGTGGTGGGTAAAATCATATTAAATAGAGAACAATCACTGGGCAGTTGTCCTTTGCCTTGCGAAGTGATCAATGACTGCCATCATTAAAATTAACTGCTGTCTGTGTCGGGTCACTGCTCAAAAAACCCTGATGAATCCTCCAGAAAGGGATAGTCGGGAAATGCTTGACAAAATAATGCGAGAAAGAACTGTGCAGAGTAATGTTCATGGAGGTTACTTTAGTGTGCTGATATCATCAACAGTAAACAGAGCTACCAAAGAAGGCAATGCAGCATCACGTCGTTCTAGTGGTCATGAGAGGAAGGTATACTTCTGAACACTTGTAACCGTATTCATATTATAGCATGTTTTATACAGGTACTGATACTCCTAAGTATTAAGGCTTTGTAGTCAATAGAAAAAAAATAAGTGGAATAAATAACTGCAATTTAAGTGCAATGCCATATTACGTGTTTAAGCGTTTTCTGTATTCATTGAGACTAGTCTCATTGTGAAACCCTGTGGTCCATGCCACTTGAGGCTACAGTGAAATAGTTCAAGTCTAATGACATATTCCAGTATTTTGAGGGCATATAATAATTCAGGTTTAGTTAGGTAAAATTACTTCTTTTTGAGACATCAAATGTATGTAATGTTAAATTTCAGTAGATAAAACGGGTCACTTTGCAGTCATGGCCACTCTATATGGGCATTCTGCTGTTCAGCAGTCTTCTAAAGAGCTCAAAATTTCACTTTTTCTAGTGCCCACCCATAATATAGATTTATATATATATTTATACGCATATATATAAAACAAAATTCCCTCTCCATGTCAGTACACAAAAGGACCTCATCACACTGCAAAAATAGCAGTACCCACTTTGGTCAATTGAAAAAAAAAAGCATACATTAAATTCTTTTTTTTCTTCTTTTTTTATGTTTTTTCTTTATCTGCGAAATTACCTAAAATAACCAAATACTGCTAAAAGCACTACCTACATAGGCAAAACGTGGTATTGCATAATTTGTAAAAATTTTAACCCCTTTCCTGCCCACCCCTCCCTCCTTCCCCACATTAACTGGAAGATGAAAAACATGAAAGGTTAATAGAAAAACACCAAAATACTGAAAATATTGCTGGTTGATTACTATTTTTAAGCGGCAATTATACACAGCCATGATATGCTTTATAAATGTGAGAAGGTATAACTGTTTAAAAAATCCAGGATGTCACATAATTGATCTTTTCCTTGTGGAGTACAAAATATTTTTTGTCATAAAAATGGTAAATATTTAAAATTATAATAAATGCAGCAAAACAAGTTTTGTGATGTCAATTTTTTTTTTTTTAAATTCAAGGCAAGGCACGTAATGTGGACGTTATATCTTCGTGCAAATTAGAATTACTGGAAACTGTACTTTACTATTTTTTACCTTGTGAGAATAGAGGCATAATTCTGTAGGCTATGCAAAATTACATTTAAACTTCAGAATTTGTGGATTGAGAGTGATTTACTGACAGCACCATGCACATTTTAGCTGAATGGCATGGGATCAGCCCTTTCTGTTTAGGATGAAAACCGGCAGCTTGAACTGTGTTTTTATCTATTTGCTCTGCCTTTCTAGTGCTGAAGACTATCCCATTTACCCAATTCAACCGATATTTATAAATAAATAAAATATTCAGCCCCCTAGTGGCAGCCTTACCAATATAAGTGCTATGAAAGGTTTACTCTTAATAGTTCAGAATTATGATTCCTCTGGATTTTCCACGTTTTATGTTATTTATTTTCTTTACAACACCCCTCATACATTGAGGGAATTAAATAATTTTCATCTATTTTTTCCTGCCAGTACCAAAGATGACCACATGGAAAATCATAGGCATTGTCTGGCACTGGGCAGGTTGTAGCTTTACAAGCCCTACAGTTTAGAGTCAGAGGGCAAGAGGACTAACTGTAATTATGCCCCATTAAATAACTATTATATAGCACTTGCCTCTCATTTAATTTTTTGGGCATTACATCCCATTGTTCCATTGATTATTGAGGGATCTCTGTAAATGTACAAAGGCAATTGATTTCAGCAATAATCTGATGGACACAACTCTGCTGACAAAGTTAGGTAGCACGCCAAAAACAAGCATGGAGTATAGCAGGGATTCTTGTAGTTACGTCTCTTCCTGATATTAATGATTGAAGGTCATATAATGTTTGCTTTTCACATGCTGTATGACAACTGTTCTATGTAAGGAGATCCGCGGTAGGGGTGGCCTTGGGGCCCATTTTTTTATGCAGCTCTTTTGCTGCCTCACAGCCTTTCTTTTGTGACAAAAATGGGAGTAGTGTTCCCATGCGTAAACAACAAGAAGACTAAAACCAAACAGGACTAGCTTATCATGCAATTATTAAGGCATCTAGAAAAGTCATATAAAATATATTGTCGTGGAGAAAGAGTGCCTATTTCCCAGCGGACATCAGATAACAAAGGCTAGTTGCATTCTACCATCCGTGAAATATATTAGCCACCCTTTCAGTGTCACGACTGTTTCCGCCTTAACCCCTTATGTGCTCTGAAGTCCTGAAAAGTAATATCTTGCATTGCTTCACAGGTCCTGTAAGTACTAAAAAGGTTAAAGGAATCAGTGATTGTAAGTGCTGCAAATGCTGGTCAGTATATCTTCTCTCTCGTGTTTTTTTTTTCTTTTCCACTTGTCCATTCTTCCTACTTTCCATTTTACTTATTTCAATTGCTTGTCTCTGCTTGAAGAAATGGTTCTCCAATTATGTTTAGTCCATAGTTTTGGACATTGCTTGGCAGGATTGATGTCCTGTTTGATACTTGGAAAGGAACCAAACTAGCCCAGGTACCAGGACTGCAAAAAAAAAAAAAGCCAAACAAAAAAAACATAAATATTGACTTTACTGCTCACCAGGATTATTAGTCACAAAACAGTACAATCAATAAAACAAAGGGTTTTCAAAGACAGGTACATCATAGTTGGAAGCAATATTACAGAAATAACATTGGTCTACTGATGTTCCATTGAACTGATCTTAGAGCTCCCTATTAGAGTTGATCAAACCTCGGGAAATCCTAGATTCGCTCGAACATTCACGAACCTGCCGCATTTGATTGCTGAAGCCTTCCCGGTCCGTGGGGAAGGAGGAGAATGCCCAGGTACCGCCTGGAATTCCGGGATTCAGCCTAAGTAATAGGCTGAATCCCAGAATTCCAGGCGGTATCCGGGCACTTTTCTCCTTCCCCACGGACCAGGCGGGCTTCAGCAATCAAATGCGGCAGGTTCGTGAATGTTCGAGTTTGAACGAACCTAGGATTTCCCTAGGTTCCATCAATTCTACTCTCTATAGTTCTTGAGTAAACTTGTAGAACTGACCTGAAACAGTGAGTTGCACACATGCGATATCTGCTTGATATTGGATATTACTATGCAATCACAATAGTTCTTCTGCATTTTTTCACTCCAGTTTTTAGGATAAAAACAAAGGAAAAAAAAAACATATTTTCTACCTAAACTGTTACATCATTGCCTCGTCTACCAACCTCAGCCTGTAAAGTTTATTTCATTCACTCCAGCGACAACTATTCTACAATCTTGCTCCTGCTACACCTTCCCATTGTACTTTGTGCTTTGTGGACCAGGTTCACATGGTGCAATTTTGTTTTGTTTTTTTTTGCTGACAGATATATAAAAAGAGTAAATGTATAAAAAGAAAATATATAATTATCCTCTTTTTCTAGAAAAATATATAACAATTTTGGTCAGTCGCTTTTTTTATGACCTCTTATTTGCTCAAAACATCACTATATCTATACTATAACTTAATATCAAAGGGGGGAAAAAAGGAAAAGGGATATTGGATAGATATTTTGTTACTTAGATAAACTGCCTGAATCATTAATCCAATTTCATTTGCAATCTAATATTGTGCACAAATTGTCTTCTATATGTCTTGGATGCTTTGTAAATTGTTCAAAAATGATTAAAAGCAACTAGCTGTTAATACATTTATGGAATATTCAGTTGACAGCTTAGCATGAAAAGGATAGGGGAAGTTCAACTAAGTGGTTACACTGGTATAATACAGTGGGTTTAGATTTGGACATTCGACGGTGCAGGTAAATAAGTATAAGGGCAAAGTTTAATTTGGAAATGCTGACATGAATTTTGTGACACAGAGTTAAATGACAATGTAACTGACTGGTTGGCTGCCAATTACTACGTATGTCAGCTTTTTTTTTTTAATATAAAAATACAATATCATCTATTAAGACTTTGCCACGATTTAAAGTAAAAAAATTATTTGACTTTTTAGATCTTTATTTTCATATTTTGCACTAAGCAAACAACTGATGCAATGCACCTTTTGGCCACAACCACACATCTTTTTTATATATAAATATAGTTCAGCAATTTATTGTTTTAAAGTATTTGTCTAATTGTATATTTTGAATGACATTGTCTATGGTATTTGTGTATATAAATAAACTGCATATACTACTAAGAAAAAAAGCCAACTATTCACATTCCAGCATGGGGAAGATATACCTTAACTCCATTTCATTTAAGACAGGGACACACGGATGGCAATGCCCCTTGTCCACTACAAACACATTTTACACATGTGGGAGTTGCTACACAATATTATTTCCTTTCTTTCAGTCCTTCCAAAAATCACTTGACAGGAAACGTAAGATTAACTTTGTTATACCTAATTGAACAAAGAGTGCTTAGTGCAGGCAACTGGTTTACCGCAGAGAGAGGTTTACTTTTTTTATTTTAATCCTGCAGGAATCTGCAGAGGCCGCTCACAGACTAAAAGAGACAGAAGAAAACATTTGCTAGAACAAAAAAGTTGTTTTCTTTTACTTCCAACATCTTGTATCTGGACCATCTCATTCTGGTCACACAGCAGATCCTGCTGTTTCTCTCCCATAAATGTTAACACCGAGTTCCCAACATGGTCGTCTGTTAAATGGACATTATTGATTCCTATGGTCCATTGTTCCCACTGCCCCACATTCTAAGTCCCTGAAGTTCAAGTTCAATCTGGAATTACATCATGTCTCGTTTCTCCTGGTTACCAGACAGCCTGAGACGTGATCACAGCTACACAAAAAAGGGGGGAAAAGAAAACAAACATCTTTCTCTACTTTACAGCTACTCCTATCGATTTGAATACAAACTTATTCCACCCCTTTCTTTTTCCTTCAAGTGTGAGGCCAAGCTAATTTAGAGATCTGTTTCCAAATTAGATAATCTAATGGCATCCTAATGGATTGCTGATCTTTTTCCTGTGGAATGGCATCAGCAAGGTTTGGCCGGAGTACACAAGATCTCTTGACAAAATCTGGAGACCTTTGCTGTGTCCAATATGTACCATTTTTATATGGCCTTGAAAGCTGCGCTGGAAAGAAAGCATAGGTGATTGCGGAGTTCCCCATCTTAACTTGTAACTGCATAATTGCTAATTTAACTGATAAAGTACAAAAAAAGAAACAGCTGGATAACATTGTACATCTCAGCTTAAAAATTTAATAGTAGCTATTTTAATAAAGTTTTTTTTTATCCACAATGGGCAATTTATCACCTATCCACAGGAGAAGTAATAGATAACTCAGTTTTCTTTACTGCACTCATGCAGTCATGAACTCTTATTTTAGTGCTCGGACATCTATCAATCATTCTTTCTTTAGAAAGGTGTTAAACGACCATTGTGTGACTTTATTGTGTGACTGTTAAAAGGAGATAAAGACACATTCTCTTAAAAGGGTATTCTTTAAAAAGCTAAGAAATGAAATGCTCCCAAACATAGATAATCTTACTCAGCAAGTTCTCCTGAGTATTTTGAGCTATATCTCGTCTTTCTAGCTGCCGCCGTTGCTGAGCTGCAAGTTTTTCTAAAAGCTGATCTATATCAAAGATGGTGGCGGCCAAAAAACTACATTTCCCAGCATGCATTGCACCTCAGAGCAAACTGCTAAGTACCTGCCCATCACTGGCTCAATCTGTTTCTGTTGTACTCTGTAAACAAAATATCTATCTATTATCTGCAGTCACTCTTTAGGTATGGAAGTGAGGGATATTGTTAGTTCCTTGAGATTCTGATTCTGTGTGCAACATCTTCAAATGTGTATATAGTGATATTTAATGACTATGTTAATCATATATGTGATCACAGTGTTGTTGGTGGGCTCATCATGCCACCGGCCTTTCAGCGCTGCTCGGCTCCCTGCCGCTAGACCCAGGGTGTCGAGGAAAGGCTGGACCTAATCCTGGGTAACTGGGAGAAGTTTCCCAGGACTAGAAACAGCTTTTACCAGCATCCTGGGAGGAATGGCAGGGAGCAGAGCAGCGTTAAAAGGCCGGAAGTCCGGAGCGCTGATCAAACCAAGTGCTTTGTATCATTTAGATGAGCGATTTGCTCATCTCTAGTGACAGTGATGACATGATTCCTATCACCCACACAGCTTCTGCTTCTTACTGGGGCGATATGTTACAGGTACCTGAGTTTCACCAGTCCTATCCTGTAATCCATCTGATTCCCACTGGGCTGAATTCTCTCCACTTGTGGCCAATTCAGCTCCTGTGCTGTGATCGCTGGCAGCTGTATTCACCTAAATCTGTCACTGTTTCTACCTCACACACACAACTAAAAATTTTACCTCACAACAGTGGCTAGACTCCACACAAGATCCTTCTATGCCCCTTCTCTCACAGCCCAGCTCTAACTGTTAACTCCCTCACTGCTGGACAACTAGCAATGTTGTTTGCTGGCACTACCAGCATTCTCTAACTGCCAGACAAAGGAAATTAATTAACCCTTGACAGTGGCAGTCAAGCTTACCCTGGACCACACATCCATCTACAATAGGTTACAAAGAGAGAGGTGAAAAACTGTTTCATTTTCCCCTATACTGTTCTGGAGGCTGTCACTGTTTTTGGGGTTGGCCAGGTGCTCACTGTGGGTGGGGTTAGAGATGAGGTGTTACAACATGTGGACCAGGAAGTGAGGATTTTCAGCAGCTTCAGGGTGTAAGTAAGGATGTGCTACAGACAAATGGGCCCAATTAATGTAATAGAAACCTATTACAAACAAGCTTAGATTATGGGTGGGGACTGAATAGGGTTAAATTTTATATATATATGTATATATAAATTATATATATATATATCCAGAGTTATTTCAACACTCTAGGGCTATCAAAAAGACATGATACCATCCATTATAACTATTTGCTTTCTTGTGGAAAATTAAACAGAGTTACATTAACTATAAAACAGCCATATTCTAGTATAAACAGGCGGAGAAGGAAACTACTCTTAAAAACATCAATATTTTTCACCCTAAAACCTATACTTTTAAATTAGCTTATAAAGTTTTCACAGCAAAGCTCTGCAACAAACATATTGTAAGTGTCTGTGCGTAGGGTAAGGTGATGTTAATTGAGTGTAGACACTGTTTCATGCTTCTCAGCTGCTTGTATGAAGGAGAACCATAGATTAATGTTCTATTCCCTTATGTGACATCAGGAACTGACATAGATGCGCTTTTACTTCTTTTCCTATCTGGGAACTAGTCCACTTATGAAGAATTGCTATCAAAAAAACTACATCATTACCAAAGACCTATGTGAAACAATGCTTTTCTAAACAATGGTTGTAATCCATACCACAGTAATCAAATCTATACCATACCTTAAAGGGATAGTTCAGCAAAAAATATATATATATATATATTTCAAATCAATTGGTGCCAGAAAGTGCCAGAGATTTGTAATTTACGTCTATCTCAAGTCTTCCAGTACCTATTAGCTGCTGTATGTCCTGCAGGAAGTGGTGTTTTTCCAGTCTGGAGACCAGGAGAGGTTTTCTATAGGGATTTACAACTGCTCTGGACAGTTCCTGTCATGGACAGAGTTGACAGCAGAGAGCACTGTGGAAAACTGAAAAGAAGACACAACTTCCTACAAGACATACAGCAGCTGATAAGTACTAGAAGTACAAATCTCTATCCCTTCCTGGCACCAGCTGATTTGAAACATTTTGCTGAACTACCTGTCACTTTCATACACACACTTACCTTAGTCCATGAATCAGCTAGATCATGGTTGCTCCAGTCTTGCCACAATAAGTGGCACATTTTTACAATGTAATGTCTAAAGACATAGCAGGTAAATAATCCACAATTAACCCCTATAGACAACCCTAGATGCCAATTCAAATTACTTTAATAGTTAAAGAGAACCTTTATAGCCATCACAGGAAATCAACTCAAAAAGTTCAGTAATAAGCAAGAGGAGAATTGCCACCTGGATGCTGGGATTTGTCCAGCCTTGGCAAACGCCAATAGAAAAACATATAGCAAGGTATAATAGGTTTTCTAAAGAAATGACTAAAACATTTATGTTTTGTGCTATATGAAAAACAAACATGAAATTCTTGATCAAATTGTAATACGTGTATGACATTAAGAGGCATGCATATTTATAAATCCCCATCACCCACATTCTAATCAGGTAGTAGGTAGCAGCATTCTACAGAGTGCTTCATTGTACTTCCAACATGCAGGGGACAGATGATTAGCAGTGTATTACGTTAGCCAGCAGTCTAGATTATCTGTGGTTTGGGAAAGGCATGCATATTTTCTTACCTCAGAATATGACAAAATGAAAGATACATGTACCATCAGCAACCAGTTAGTATGTTAGTTGATTACTTATTTAGTTAGTTCTCTGGTTATTTTCCCGATGTGTGTACAAATGTAAACTTAATGTAATGACTTGTATGGAAATACGATTATACTATAAGTGGTTCAGGTGTCGGGAATAATGATTCCGTACATCTATATCTGCCGTGTTGTTGCTGCTTAATGATAGATGTATATTGTAGCTCTAATTTCCTACAGCATCTGAAGCTTGTAGTGCCTTAAAACAATGTTGAAGTATGAAAGCCTGTATTTGACAGCAACCATACGACAATCCAGACATGGATTAACCCACTGTCTGCTGGGCAAGTCATCTGCTGTCAACGAGTCTTGTTTTGCAGATACTCAGAAAACCCACTGGTTTGTCCAAGCTGTTCACCCGTCACAGTGAAAACTACAATGGAACAAATGTTTAGAAAATTCTTCTCACAAATGTTTTGGTTAATTGTGATATGTAAATAAATGTTTCCAGGAGAGAGAGAAGGAGGGAGTAGGGGGAAGCTACAACAGAGCTATGTCTCAATGTCATTTATAGATGGAGTGTAGGGTTGGAAATAATGAAAATTTTACCTTTGCCAAGTTATTCCCAATGTATCCTCACTGGCACTGGGGTATAAATGCCTGCCGTTTTGATTCATGGTCCAGTCACAAATCCTCAGCTGTCAATTGAAACCTAGCAGTCAGATATGGATCCAGCAGAACTGCAGTTTTTAGTATTTAAACATGCATATGTACAAAATGTAGAGTAAACTTGCTCCCTGCGTTTATAGATACATTCTTAGGCCTCAGAGTTTATTAGGGAGCAATATATATATATATATATATATATATATATATTGTTCCTGTGTATATCTGTGCACTTGAGGGTTTTCATTATTTTATAAGTAATACTCGATACAACCTCATGGATAAAAGATATATGCATGAAGTTATTCCTGGAATATAAATTGTCAAAAAAGTCTACAGATATACACGTGACCAGTATACAGCGTGTGTGAAAGTTAATTTCTAGAAAAATATTACCTAGGTACTGGGAGCATACACGATATAAGGTGGTATTTCTGCACATTCCTATTAGTCATTGTTAAACTTAAAAAAATGTTAATGACCAATAAAGAAATAACTTAAAAAAGAATAGGATGGAGGGCATCACATATTTTCTGAAGTTGTTCACCTAGTCTGTGTCTGGCCTGTGGCATGCAGATGGATTAAAACAGAACTATAGAAAACATGCAATTTTTTTAGATGTAAAAACAACATAGGTAAAACAAATCTAGAAAGGAAGGATAACTATATCAAAATAATCAGTAATAAAAAGATGAGCATTTTCATATAATATGTATACATGACTATTGCTAAATAAGAAGGTATATGGTCTGTAAAGATTTGTATGCCCACAGCTAATTATCCCAAAATTTCTTTAACAATCCTTAGGCTAGGTTCACACTGCGTTTTCAGCATCCGTTTAACGCATCCGTTTTTTGCAAAAAACGCATGAAAAACGGATTGCAATAAACGGATTCATTTGTGTGCATCCGTTTTTCCATTGACTTCCATTATAAAAAAAAACGGATCCGTTTTTTTTGACGGACCAAAACGGACAAAAAAACGTTGCTGACTCTATTTTTCTGGACGTTAAAAAAAACGGACCCGTTAAACGGATGCTGAAAACGCAGTGTGAACCTAGCCTTAGTTATCTTTCAAAATTTGAAAAGAGGAACCAAAGACTTTGGAGGGAAGTGTGAGAAAGTATGAAATAATCCCCAGCACAATGCCACGTAAACAGAAATGGGGTTTTCACTATGATTAATGAAATTAGCGCAGGTGACTGCAGGAGGGTGATAAGTGGGACATAGAGGAGCAGAGTATTGGGTAGCTGAAGCCAATTAAAAGCATAGAAGCTTCGAATTGTCCACTTTTCCCTCTTTTTTCTAGACTAATTGAAATCTACATGGCTTTCACTACTTTACATCTGCTGCCTTGTGATAGCAGATTTAATATTATTGAAAACTTCATGTTTTTCTATCTTAATAAACCATATGAAAATATGTTCCTAGTGTGATAATATATTAGTATTACAGCATAACACAATCATTCAGATTTGTGATACCATTGGAATGTCTTTTATTATGTGGAACGTCATTCTGATCATAATAAAAATATGTGCATGATTGTCGTGTTAAAAGAGATTATTATGAAAATGAAAACATTCGATTATTTTCTAAACTGAGGAAGTTCTCTACACCTTGGATTTACTATACATGAAATGATACATCTACTGTTGGTATGCACACGGCCATAATAGTTTTCTAATATGACACCCAGGCAAAGTACACCTCTATATACATCTATATTTCAAGTTATATATCTATTTAAAGATACTGTACTTCTAACAGGTATCTAGAGTATTTAGGCATCCCTAAAACTGTGTGCTGCAGTACAGGCATTATGCAGACAGCTTTGGATAATGTATGAGGCCTTGAAGGAAATGGGGAGCCATTATTTCTGGTATAAATGCATTAACCCCTTCCCTACCAGGGACTTAAAGGGTACCTGCAGTGTTTTTTTCCCCAGAAATGGCATTGTGCATGATTTTTCATTTCTCTAACGCACATCAATTTAGAATTTGACGCTGAATTAGGTCTTCGAGCGATGTTGTCCCAGCTCCCTGTCACATACAGTGGAATCTTATGAGAAGGTGTGTCCCGCTCCATCTCCATAACTCCTTTCTCCAGTCTGAGACACAGCAATATAGACTTACACAGCGCTTGGTCTCTCACTGGAGATGGGTGCTATGGAAATGAATCAAGGGTGCACCATCTCATAAGGTTCCACTGTATACGACGGGGATCCTATTTGGGCATCAAATTTAAGATAGATAGCATTAACCCTTTGACGACCAAGGGTCATTGATTCCTTAATGCCCAGGTTGTTTTGGACTTCAGCTTTCCCCTTGCCGCTGTTAGAAGCTTGTAACAGCAGCAGGGGAGAGAGGGGAGTGGGAAGAGCTTGCAGCGGCACCAACCTTACCTCCCTCCCTTCCCCGCCGGCCTCCTTAGCTAGGACATCGGAAGCCTGAGGCTACCAGTGTTCATGGCTACCATTGGGGCTCTGCGATCACATTGCAGAGCCCCAATGCTTACCAGACAGAGAATTCTCCCTGTGTGGAGGGAGAATTCTCTGTCTGAAGCCCTATAGATGCTGTGGTCGTGCCGATCGCAGTATCTATAGGGTTAATTATCAGCACCGGAGCCCTCAGCTATCACTGACAGCCAAGACCCACCGTGGATGACACAGGCACAAAAGCTTGGCTGCATCATATATTAACCCTTAGGGGACACAGCCAGTTTTCATTTTTGCGTTTTCGTTTTTCCCTCCTCGTGTATATAAGGCCATAGCGCCTGCATTTTTCCACCTAGAGACCCAAATGAGCCCTTATTTTTTGCGCAACTAATTGTACTTTGCTAAGGCAGATGTAATTTTTGCCTAAAATGTGCCGGGAAACCAGAAAAAAATTATATGTGTGGTGAAATTGAAAAAAAAAAACGCATTTCTTTTATTTGGGGGAAATGTGTTTTTACGCCATTCGCCCTGGGGTAAAACTGACTTGTTATGCATGTTCCTCAAGTCGTTACGATTAAAACGATATGTAACATGTATAACTTATATTGTATCTGATGGCCTGTATAAAATTCAAACCGTTGTTAACCAATATACGTTCCTTAAAATCGCTCCATTCCCGGGCTTATAGCGCTTTTATCCTTTGGTCTATGGGTCTGTGTGAGGTGTCATTTTTTGCGCCATGATGTGATCTTTCTATCGGTACCTTGATTGCGCATATATGACTTTTTGATCGCTTTTTATTACAATTATTCTGGATTTGATGCGACCAAAAATGCGCAATTTTGCACTTTGGGATTTTTTTGCGCTGACGCCGTTTACCGTGTGAGATCAGGAATGTGATTAATTAGTAGTTCGGGCGATTACGCACGCGGCGATAGCAAACATGTTTGTTTATTAATTTATTTATTTATTTTTATTTATAAAATGGGGAAAGGGGGGTGATTCAGACTTTTATTAGGGGAGGGGGTTTTGTGTTATTAAAAATACTTTTTTCTTTTACTTTAGACATATACTAGAAGCCCCCCTGGGGGGCTTCTAGTATATGCACTCTGATCTCTCATAGAGATCCATGCAGTATAGTTATACTGCATGAATCCATGAGATCGGTGTTCTATTACTTTTGGCTGCTGCAGCCAAAAGCAATAGAATGCCGAGCCGGGATCAGCGCCATTACGGAGCAGACCCCGGCCCGGTATGGATGCAGGGATCGCCCCCCCGCAATCGCGCCGCAGGGGGGCGATCCCCCCACTAGACCACCAGGCATGTATAACCGCAAGTATTTAGAAGCAGCTGTCAACTTTGACAGCTGCTTCTAAGTACTTAATTAGCGGGCACGGCGATCGGACCGTGCCCGCTAATAGCCGCGAGCCCGGGCTACACGCGGCACCCGGGATCGCGGCAGTTCAGAGGGTGGTCGCCGCGCGACCCCCCTCTGAACTCCCATAGCGGCACGAGGACGTTAAATAACGTCCTGGTGCAGCTATGGGTTAATGTTGCTGCAGCATCGGGCATAAGCTGCAGCAACGTTTATTTGCTGTGCAGTGGTGGGAGGGGGTTAAAGAAATGACTGTCATGCTGCAAATCAGGCATTTCTGAATAAAACAACACTTGTGATACATTTTAACTTAGCACAAAAAAAGGATGTGTAAGATATATCTGTGCTATTAATTTAGCCCAGACTCAATAGCAGTTAGAGTTGCTTCTTAGCTTTAAAACAAGACTGAGACTGTGGTTCCACCCATAAAACAGCCTGAGATAAAGCAGGTTAAGGCTATGTTCCTACACAGTATTTTTGCTCAGTATTTTGCAACCAAAATCAGGAGTGGATTGAAAACACAGAAAGGCTATGTTCCCACACTGTTGTAATTAAGAGGATGCTGTAATAACCGCTGTAATTTCAAATCAACGGCTGTTGTTCTAAAAAAACAGCAATTATTTCCCATTAAATTATTCACTGCTGCAAATCCTTGTTATAGATGTCAATAGCTGCACTTAACAGGTTGTAAGCTTTAAGGAAATATATGGGGGTTAAGTGGTGCAATTCCTCTTTGCTGTATATAACCTCTGTATTTTGTAGGTTGCTATATTCTTAAATCTAGATTTAGATTTCTTCAATTGTGGTGATTTGAAGATATCTATGTAGACATAGACATACAATACATGTATGTATTAACTGTGCACATGTTGAACATTTATGTTTACGAGGTGTGATGTCTACAACTTCCTGCTTGGGTCACACTTCTAGACGCAAATAACAATTTGTATACATTTTCTAATAAAAATAAACTGTATATAAAGTGATAGGCTGCATTTTACTAATGTGTCAGGTATATAGTTTTTGGAATATATATGGTACAGGTGTTTAGTATGACTTTTTTATTTTGCAAGTTAAATCATAATTTCCTGTGTCAAATGTGTGGAAAATTATCCCAGCTACCAGATCTACAAAGTGTTCAGAAAATTCCTTCCAGCAAAAGGGTTAAATAAGGGATACTCAGAATGCCGCACTATTTAAGGTCTTCTAGAAAATTATCTTTTGACTTCAGATAGATCCAGAGATTCCAGCTCACATCTGTATCATAATATGTTTGGACATTCTGCAGTGGAGCATATTTAGCCAGAGCACTTCTTTCATGGTAGGATGCTTACAAGTTCTGACTACCCTGAGATGACCTACAGAGCCAGATGAAGCCAACTGTTCCAGGAGCCAGGAGCTGCATCATATTATTAAAAAGTTGAGGACAACATAATAGTGTAACATTTTTAATATAAACTACACAAAATTTAACTTACAGGACTTAAAAGGGTTTATGAAAAAATAACATGAGACACCCGGTGGTGGGGACCTGTAATTGTAGCTCAAGCCCTGTACAAGTAAACAGGAACTGAGCTGCAATTACAGGTAGAAATTGCTAGACAGTAAAAGGAGGGAACTACTTCCAACACCATTCACTGTGTACTGTGGGTGCCGAAAGACTGATCAGTGTGGGTGTGGGCTGTCGGCACCCTGTCGATCAGTGACTGATGAGATATCCTGTGAAAACCCTTTAAAGAAGCTGTTGCTAATGTCATAGTGAATTCTAAGTCTCAACAGGTCAGAGCTCTTTTGTTGGCATTATGGGAACCTACTAGAGATGAGCGACCCTCGAGCATGCTCGAGTCCATCCGAACCCGATCGTTCGGCATTTGATTAGCGGTGGCTGCTGAAGTTGGATAAAGCCCTAAGGCTATGTGGAAAACATGGATATAGTCATTGGCTGTATCCATGTTTTCCAGACAACCTTATCCAACCTTTTATCCAACTTCAGCAGTCACCGCTAATCAAATATCGAACGATCGGGTTCGGGTGGACTCGAGCATGCTCATCTCTAGAACCTACACAATATTAAGCAGCTAGTCTAAATGTTATGGCTGATGTATGTGTATATCTGTGTATGTCTGTTATATTGCGTGAAATGTAAAAATCCAGGACTACAGACTTAAACTTGGTGTAGCATTTGTCACAACAACATTAATGTTTTGGCTAGCAGTCAAATTCTGCTGGTCTTTAGACACATTCATCCACTGTTACATGGACCTTGAACACATGGCATATATGACTGTGCCAAATTCTTCATAGCATCACCATGAGTAGAACAAAGAATATCATGTGCCTGCCAATCTCCATTTGTACTTCAAGTCTACATATATTGACTGAAATATAATAGAACAATATCATGTATCATTAGAAAGGTAAGGAAAGTCTTGCTTTAATTATAAAATAAATTCTATTTGTCTAAACTATTATTTAGAACAAAAGGATACATAATGTAAGTGATAGTAAGGTTTGTTATTTCAGTAGTCAGCTAATCTCTTCAAAAGAAGCATTTGCATAATGTCATGAGGACTCTGACTTCCTTTAAATGTGTTTCCTCTCCATCTTACATACGTGTACGGTGACCTCTTATCCATTTTCATACCACTCTGGTAGTGATGTGTCATGGTTTTACGTCAAGCTGTCATTAATGATAAGAGACACAATAAGAGTATTCACAGTGTTGATGGGTTGTTTCCTGAGTTTGTTGGGGGCTTTTTTTGCAGGGCCCACTTGGGCTTTAGTCTGCAACATTCAGCTTCCCTTTTAAACAGATAGAAAATTTAACTTTGGTGATCAGTCTATTGAGCGTTCATCATGAAAAAAAAATATAGGTTTACTATGCACTTCATAAGTCTGTTTTTTGGGTTTTTTTTTACTTTATGGAAACTTCCCCTGTCTCTTCACAGCTAAGCCAGTAAAAAAAATACATAATAAGAACCAGAAATTGACAGTCCATCACATGGTCTGTAAGTACTGATGGTACATATGAATATGCACTACCATGTCTTGCATTTAATATAACAACATCTCCACAACAAGAACAGAGATCCTGTATTGTCACCTGTGGGCTATTTTTTATGTTGCTAATCAGCAGACGGAATAGTTTAGGTTTGCTGGTTAGTAGAAAGGACATCTGGATAGCTAGTTATTAGGGAGTATAAAGGAGACTAATGGATGATTACAAATGGAAACTCTGTTTCTCTTACCAGTAGTTCACTGATCGTGACAGGAAAAAACAACAGTCCAAAATGTCTTATGGTGGTTTTAAAAAACAAAACTATTTATGCAAACCTGCTTTCTTTAACAGCGTTTTATTTGTTTAAAACACAACGCAAAAGACGTGCATACCTCAACCAGGAGTGGATAGAAGGCTATGTTCACACAATGTTGAAATTGAGTGGCTGGCAAAAATATAATGGTAAATAACTGCCATTATTTCAATACAACAGCAAATATTTGCCATTATATGGCAGCCATCCACTCAATTTTAGCATTGTGTGAACAGAGCCTTTCTGTGTTTTCAATCCACTCCTGGTTTTGGTTGCAATATGAGGACCACAATACTGACTGAAATATACTGTGTGAACATAGCCTAAGCTGGTATAAAAGCATCTGCAGGAATTTAGGAGACTTAATGAAGGATCTCTAACATACAGGTACCACAGGTATAAATTACATAGTGCACAATCTCCATATTCTTTGGGCAGGAATGCTGTTAAGAAAAGGGCAAGTGTTGCATGTGCCTCAGGTGCTGACTGCCAGCAAGGACAGCGAAACAGGGTATTAAGATAATAGTTTGGAAAATAAACTAAACCTTTGTCCCAGGCAAATGAAAGGCAAATTTTGCCTTAAATTTTAATCCCAACAATGTAAGGGAACTGCTAAATGGCTGACCAAGGCCAACTGGAACCATGAAAGTTGAGGGGCTACTTAATTCTATTGACTGGCAGAGTTCACAGCAAATGGCCTCTACTGATCGAACACTAAGCCTTAAAGGGAGACTATCAGCAGGTCAGAAGAATCTATATGTGGGTGTCACATTTTAACCTAATATGGGTATACTTATGCCACATAGTCATATGTATTGGGAGGTCAGTAGAGATAACCAACAGGTACTGAAGTTGCACTTCCCATAAAACTGGACCTGGATTTCTGGTAAGTATAGTTTTGTTTTACAGCATGATAACAACAACAAAAATCATGAATGTATATTGCAAACTTGCTTTATTTCACATTTACTGTTGATTTAGATTTTGAAAGTTATAACGACAGTGACACTTTAAAGTCATAGGCCAAATAATTTCAAGCATTTGATTAGCGGTGGCTGCTGAAGTTGGATAAAGCCCTAAGGCTATGTGGAAATCATGGATATAGTCATTGGCTGTATCCATGTTTTCCAGACAACCTTAGAGCTTTATCCAACTTCAGCAGCCACCACTAATCAAATGCCGAACGATCGGGTTCGGATGGACTCGAGCATGCTCGAGGTTTGCTCATCTCTACCCTAAACTAAAAAAAATTTGGCTTGTAGGCAAAATATATTTATTATTTATTCAGTGTTATTATACTTGTAGCCAACCCACAAAAACTAGATTTTACTACCATTAAATAGCTTAGGACGGCTGTGTTCCTGATACCAGCTGTGGTCTAGTTTTGCTAGTTTCTGCTGATGTCAGCAAAGCCAGGACCAAAGGATTGCAGAGTGGGAGCAGCAAGGGGAGCAAGAGGGAGTAAGTATGGCTGGTTTATTGTGTTATGCCATGGGGAGGCTATAGGCAAAATTTTTTATTCTGGTTCATAAGAAATTACACATTATATATCGTGTATATATATATATATATATTATATATTTGTCATTCATGCCACTCCTCTGTCCCCTACTGGGCTCTGCAAGAGGGTCTGTACTTCATAATTGTACATTTTCTATGTTACAATATTTCCTACTGACATCACATTGTAGTCAGAATGTATGCAATTCTAACTGTAATGCTAGTATTGTCCTACTCTATTTAGTAGCTCTAGCATTTTGGTCATTTAATTTATGTTTTGGTCATTTAATTTTTATTCTTTCCTAATAAAAAAGGTTGGTTGAATATGCTTGACAATACTTCTCATTTCCCAGGGGCATAAATCTCTTTAATACTCTCCAACCCTCCCATCTGACATAACGTTTAGAATGTACCTGTGACAGTACTTCTTTCAGAAGGGTCAATGTGTATTAAAAGGGGTTGAGGGGTTGTCTAAAAGGCTTTACCACTGCTAAAATCATCCTCTGCTTAATTTAGAATTTCTCTAAGCTAATATAAAATGATTGATTGTGTGCATTTCGTGTACCTCTTGGTTCTCGCTTTCATTCATCATGGGATGTTTTAAATGAAATGCATTTAGAACCTGCCACCATCAGAGAGGAATCTCTTAAATCTTTGGAAAGCAGAACGAGGACACAGTAAATCAATCTCACTTTAGTTGTGCCGCACAGGGCAAGCTTTACACTGACAAAGTAATTAAAGCAGGTTTTGTTTGCTCTCCTTCTAGTCCCCTTTTTTTGGCAAGAAAAAAAATCCTGGAGTAAAATAATGTATATTTAGTTCAGCATGGAGAGCCTAGAGTTTTAGGGAATTGAAACTCATGAGAGGTAAACTCATTTATTTTCATGGGTGTATTTTTTCATACTAACCTAAATGTTCTGTATTCTCTCTAGAAACAGACAAACTGGATGAAACTAATGAGGTAGTGTTAATAAATACATGGGCGATGACTCTTTTACAGTTCTTTGTAACTTTACATTACCTAATAATTTTTGTGATTTAAACAAACGACTATATAATTGTATGCTATGGCATTGGGATGGCTTCATGACCCATCATCAGGGTAATCTGCCCAAAAATTACTGTGAACTACTTTTAATAGGAAACTCTAATAGCTGACTCATAGAAATCTAATGTTTTGGACATACAATATAATTCATTTGTGTATGTGTGTTCAACATCTTCATATGTGTATATAGTGATACTTATTAACTATGTTAATCAGAAGTGTGATTGCAGTGTTGTTGGTGGATGTAGATGATAATGTGCTTGTTCAATCCAAGACATACCATTGCTGTTGCAATGCTTTATTGAAGATACTTTTAGCATAGAGTGCTGAAAAAATCCTCTGTTAAATAATGATCGCCTTAAGTGCAATTGATATTAGTGCAGCAAGATTTATGCTGAGTCCCAATAGCTGTATTGATCCTGTAAAAAAAATCTGACTTCTCGAAGGTCATGGCTGGCTATTTCTCTACATCTCAGTCTAAACCAACGTTTAGCAATACTAAGGATTATCTTAGTGTAATGGTAAAATTCTGTGATTAGATCTAGAAGAGATTATAATAAGTTATAACCAAATCATAAACATTTAGTGTTATGTTAACAAGCTGTAGAACTATGAAAATCATAGTTCACACAGTTAAATCATGTCAGATTAGCAGACATAAGTTTTAGTTAGCTACTCAATAAACCCAGGTAAATGTGGCATTGTCAGCAAGTTCTTCATGATCAAGGTGGATTCATATGTTGCAGACTTTGTTGCAGAAACTTGCCTTTATCCATGTGCTTGCAGCCAAACAAGCCCAATTAGATGAACAGAACTGATTATTCAGTTGCAAGAATGTCTGCAACAAAATTTGCTATGTATAACTATGTTTACATGACGTTTTTTCTGTTTGTCTTTTTTTCTTCTCAAAATGACGCCAGTCATTTTGAGTACTAAATGACATCAGTCATTTTGCGTTTTGGGCGCCTGTCATTACAATGACGGCTGTTCGTACTGTTGGTGTGAACAACTAAAAATAATGCCTGTTGTTTTCAAAAAAACTATGCACAAATAATTGTCATGAGCGTTATTTTAATGTCCTTGCAAACAATGTCCTTTATTTAAAACACTGTGTGTATTGGCGTCCATCATTCCATTGACTTTAATGCATTCCATTGATGTCAATTAAAATGTGACAATACCTGAGGTCATTTTGAGAAGAAAGGCGTCCGCCTTATCTCTTATGTATAAATTAGTGTGAACATAGCCTATGGGTCTATCCTAAAACCAACCTACATTTTGCATGTCTACATTAGAACTTTTGTCTGTTACAAAATGGACCATTATACTTTGGGATGTACATTCATTTTAATTAGAGGGTTTATCTTCTTGGAATCTCTTGACCACTCAAAATAATTTACACCTTCACAAACATTACATAACCCACTGTGTTGGATAATGTTGTATCCTAAGCCGCCACAATAAATTAATCTGTGTGGGTCTGGGGCATTTAGATTCCCCAACTGCTGTGAACTTCAGAACTAATGGACTGCCTATCTGCTCAGATAATCTCCACTTTCCCATTGCTTTTTTGGCACAATATATATGTTTAATGGCAGTGCAGACTTTATAAAGTTAAAGCGGCTATTTAGGGAGCAGAAAAGTTCTTACCTGTTCTGCTCCATGATCCCCCATAACTGTCACCCCTCTTTCTCTATGTGCAGTTCTCCTCACCATCAGTAAACTTAGATGATGCACATTCGATATATACCTATATAAAACTTGTCTGTGTCTTCTTTCTGCTTTGAAATCGCTTAATTTGATTGGTGAGCAGTGTCACCTAGGCGGGGCTTCATGACAGTTGGGCCCCCTATCCACAGCAGGGAGATTGAGCCTAACTGTCGTGAAGCCCCACCTAAGTGACAGTGCCTATCAATGAAATGAAGTGAGAGGGTGACAGTATCACTTTAAGCATTTGGCATTTGGCATTTGGCAAAGGATTTCTTTGTGTACTGAAGTTCACCCAACTGTAACATTTGTTACAAGTGTAAATGTTTGTTTTATATGGGGCCTGCAAAAACCTAAATACCACCTGACAATCTTTGTAAAGCACAACAGAGTATGCTAGAGGTATCAAATCAAAATAGAATAAATAAATAATACATTTCACACACTAGAACTGCCATAAAAAGCAAGGTGTTAACTGCAAAAACTGCACTTAAAGGGGTTGTCCGGCGCAAAAAAATTATTCACAGAATAACACACATTACAAAGTTATACAACTTTGTAATGTATGTTATGTCTGTGAATGGCCCCCTTCCCCGTGTCCCACCACCCCCACCCGTGTACCCGGAAGTGTGGTGCGCTATACTCACATGTCACGTGCCAACCACGGTCTCCGATCCTCAGCAGTGACGTCTTCTTCGGGCGGCCGGCGGATCTTCCCGAGTGCCGGCCGCCCTCTACAGCGTCATCCGAAGCTCACCCGCGATTGGCTGAGCATAACTGTGCTCAGCCAATCGCAGCTGAGCAGCTGATGACGTGACACAGGGAAGGGGGCCATTCACAGACATAACATACATTACAAAGTTGTATAACTTTGTAATGTGTGTTATTCTGTGAATAATTTTTATGCGCCGGACAACCCCTTTAATATCCCAATTCTGGCCATATGGTTAAAAGTATTAGCAGTAAGGGTATACAAATAGATCAGTTCAATAAATTAGGATGAAATGTAGATCGTCTATTCATTTCTCTTTGTCTTAGTACAAACTTTAAAAATTGGCTAGATGTTAACATCCCAGATTATATGGATATTATCCAAGAATTATTAAGCCTAAACTTCACCTGCTTTGCATATCCCTGAAAGAATAGAGAACAGGTTCTGATATTTTTACTTGACTGTGTGATAGTCCCCTATAAAGTGCCTTGTTTGTCACTTTTTGGTTCAGACTCCCCTCCTTCAGGCTGTGCTGTCCTGGTCTATGATGATTCTGTCCAGAAGATGGTCAGCATCGAGGAGCATGTGACCATGCCCCGCCCTCTGTGCCCTCCATAAGCATATACAGCCTCAGTGGTAGACACAGAGGGCCGGGTATGGTCACATGCTCCTCAATGTCAGCCATCTTATGGACAGACTCACCACAGAGCAGGGCAGCACAGCCTGGAGGAGGGGAGTGTGATTTTAGCTCTATGTGGGATAGAGGATGCAACTGTCAGTAAGTGCAGTGAGTACACTTACACTGTACACTTAGCAATTTTACTAGTTTACTAGTTTAAAGTGGACAAATTTAATTAAAAGGCTAGGTAGAGGAAGGGTTGTATGTAGGGGGCTCGGGAGCTGAGCCTACTTTATATACAGTGGGCGTCTGCTGCTTTCTAAGTTTCTAATAATGATGGTGTTCATTTCACCCTCTAAGTGTTGTGGTCAAAGGCGATCGTGGCACTTAGGTGGTTGTCTGAGAGGTGCCCATTCTGTCAGACCTCCGATCGGCACCTCCCATAATGCAATTCTACGCCAATCAGTAAACATTGCAGCTGGTGACCTTCTAAAGGCCCCTTTTTCTCCCAAGTTAACTCTACTAATAGATAAATGCAGAAAAATTGGCCAGTACATCTACCAGAACTATTATAACTATGCAGGTGCCATGGCTAAAATACAGATGCAAACACAAAAAATGTACAAGAGCACTCTGCAAATGCTGACATATACAGCATGCGTAATAGATATATTTTTAAATGGCAATACTGCTATAGAAAAATAGATGTTCTTAGTAAAACATTTAATAAAATAGTGTGTACCATCCCACCATGATAAGGCAGAATCTACTAGTAGAGTGCTGATTTTACAAATCAATAGCAGTGCATTGAGCTGTATAAGCAATCAAACGATTACCTAAAAATGCTCTCCAGGTGGAATAAAAAACAAAAACAGAAAAATTTTACATTTCTGGTTTTGCTTGCTGATAAATGAGTCTCCTACTTCTGGAACCTGCATTTATGTGAAGTCCTGACCTAATTGGTGAGGCATCTGCTGGCCACCACATTCATGTGGAGGGTGAATGAAGAGATGGCCTCTTGTGAGCAGCCACTTTATTAGGTAAGTCAGGGGACCCTGTTTTCCACATGTGTGTATTTATTAGATAGGATTAGTTATTAGACATTTTAAAGTTGAAGTTGGAATAAACCTTTGTGGATATAGGCACAATAGACTGAAGGGGTTCCTATTGACTTCTATGGGAGAGGTTTCTAAGCATGCTCTGTGAAAAGGCCATTTTGCAGGGAGAGGAAATCTAGGCTCTCAGCATCACTTATGAATGGATTAATCTTATCCTATCTATACATAGGTGTCACCTTTCATTAAAACCTTTACAGGTTCTCTACAGTATAGGGAATGTCTGATTATTATTATTATTATTAGGCTTTGTGGCCAGAGTGAAAATTTCATGATTTTAGTATTATTGTATATGATAAATAGTAAGATAACAAATAAAAAAACACTAAACGTTCTTAAAAATATGTTTAGCAAAAAGCTTGATTGAAACAATAGATCATCTTCTGACACATCCCTTATACTAAATGTAGAGAGAAAGCTTTTCCTTAGACTGTGGAAGAGATTTCTATCAGGAGCCCAATGAGTACTTTGCTATTTGTTTATATGTTTAAACAACCCCAAACCTATGCATATGTTGCATTATAGCAAATATAGATTTCTTTTATGTAGTTACAACTAGTAATGTCAGTTGAAAGGGAAGGCTAATAATATATAAGAAATATATTAAAACAAAAAAACGTGTAGATGCTACCTCTTGCATTATGGCAACTAAAACAGGCATATAATTTACTTTTTTAAAAATCAGCAGGTTGAAGCAGTGAGTGATATCTCCATTATGTCAAGAGGAAGAGTGCCTGGTCTGGAATGCAACCTGCCTACATTGTACATGTTATATCTAATTGTATTCTAACATATAAAGATGTATCCTAGTTTGGAATGTAGGGCACCTCAGAAACCTCTCTGAGTAAGTATTGTATTATAAAACAAATGAAATATGCAACTGGGAAAAATAAAAATATTAAAAGACTAAGACTAAGATCACTACATCCCATAATGTACGCTTGCTATGTGTCTTAAGGGACACTTTTTAGTGACACAGACACTTTCAATTAAATGTGTTGATATTTGACGTGCCCGGTCATGATCAGAGAACAGCAGGATTTTGTTTTAATCCAAGCTATTATGAGTGGTAGCATGCATGCTTTCATGACACTATCCCCAAGCATCTCAAAATCATTACACCTGATGTGAAAGTAGCCCACCTGTTGCTGGTGTAGGAAGGCTGGATCTCTAGGGCTTAGTCCCACATATCGGTTGGCTTGTGATGTGCCAGAGGCTGTGTAGGCTGGAAAAAAGAGAGAAGGGATACAGAGCCAAGATCAGAGTCACAATACTCAAAGACTAGCTGGGTGTTCCTATTCTCCTATTCAGCAACTATGAATTAGGTAACAGTGACAGATCTACACAAGTATGACTTATTGAGTCCCTGAAACAAACTGCAATCTAACATTTATGATCATTCAATGGTTAAAAGAATCACATATAGACTTTGCAAATCCTAGTGGAAACTGTGAGGGGAATTTACTAATCCATTTAATTCATCCAAGGTACTTTGACGTAAAGAAGCTCATCTTTGGCACATCTTTTTCTGATAGCAGAATTATAATGGAGTCAGCTGTTTGTACTTTACTTTCTTTGTTCATTAACACAAAATTCGCAAACAAATCATTTATTTGATAAATATGGTTCCCTGGAATGAAAATTTCCATGCAGTCAGTGCATAGTAAAACATTTTTTATAAGTAACAAAGCAGTAAGGATAGTCTCGGCACTACCACCATGGGGAAAACCGCACCATGTGAGCAATCCCTTCGATCCTTAATGTCCGCAGGTGGTGCTCAATCAACAAATAGATTGTAGAGGAATCATAAACTGTAAGAGTTTGGAAAGTTGAGGCACTCACCACCGCGTCTTCATAAAATAAATAGCTTTATTTACATAAGTGCAGGTACATAGATACAGACGAATGAATGGGCGACAGCGTGTTTCGCGTGTCTAATCATCACGCTTCCTCTCGGCCCGAGGGATTTTATGAAGACTCGGTGGTGAGTGCCTCAACTTTCCAAACTCTTACAGTTTATGATTTTTTATAAGTAAGCCTAAGCCTTATGTCAGGATCTAACTGGCAACTATCACCAGGTACTCAAAGAAAGCAACAGTATAGGTGACAGGAATACAATGTAACATTACCTGATAACAAATATTAATGGGTTTAATGATTTTGTACTGAATATATGATACCAGGTGTGTGGTCTGTAAGTTGTGAGTATTTTGGTAGTTGTTAAAGATACACGGATGTACTTGTAATATTTACTGGTATTCTGTGCTTTTGATTATGTGTTATGTACTTTCTATACATTTTCTAGGGGGCTCATTAAAGGGGTTTTCCAGGCAAAACCTATTAATTGTCTATCCACACCTGGAGCCCCTGCTGATCAGCTGTTATGCACAGCTGTGGTGCCAGAAGAAAACACAGAATACATAGCTGGAGAGTCTAGCTCTATACATTGAGTAGTGGTGGCACAAGGGTACTGCAGCACAACTTCCGCTTAAAGGGGTTATCCAGTGCTACAAAAACATGGTCACTTTCTTTCAGAGACAACACGACTCTTGTCTCCAGTTCAGGTGCGGTTTGCAATTAAAGTGACACTGTCACCCCCTTTTTGCATTCTGACATTTCTACACAGGTGTAAAGGGTAAATTTAGCAGTTTTCATACCTTATTTTATATCATACGTCATGGTGCTTGTTAAAGTAAAAAGTCATCTTTTATCAACTGCAGACTGTGTCAAGTGCGCGGGGCCTCGCGGCATTAGCGCCACTTAGCCCCGCCCACAATGCCACAGTTGACCCCGTCCCCTGACCAGCCATTGGAACAGGCTGGCTGAAAGGTCTGGACCCCACCCCCTTTACATCGGCCAACCAATGGCAGTCAAGGGGGCGGGGCCAACGGCGGGGCTAAGTGCCGCTAATGCCGCGAGGCCACGCCCACTTAATACAATCTGCAGTTGATAAAAGGACACTTTTTACTTGAACAAACACCATGACGTATGATATGAAATAAGGTATGAAAAACGCTAAATTTACCCTTTACACCTGTGTAGAGATGTCAGAATGCACAAAGGGGGTGAAGTGTCACTTTAAGCTCCATTCACTTCAATGGAACTGAGTAGAAAAACCCCACCCAAGCTGGAGACAAGAGCGGGGCTGTCTCTGGAAAAAAGTGGCCATGTTTTTGTAGCACTGGATAACCCCTTTAAGTAAATAGGGTCCAGCAATCTGCTGATCCTTTGGAGTTGCCATCAATGGATTTTCTCTGGAAAACCCCTTTAAGGGATACAATAATCTCATCTAAGACATTTATGGCAGATCCACAACATGTGCTATAAATCTCTGATAAATCCCCACCAGAACAAGGCTCTCTTTGATAAATGACCCTATAGAAGGGTTAAAATGTTGCTGTTTTTACATGTTGGACCAATAAACACTATGATGGAGTGCTGCTGTTGGATACACTGGATCTTTAAGTTCAACCTCTCGAGCTTGCCCTACAGATTTTCCCCTACTGCCATAAAAGATAAACCCGCATTGCAGCAAGTCTCTCCAAACTCCCTTTCTGGTTGGATGGCTGCTGCCAGCCTCTGCATCCAGGTCTACAATAAATGGTGAGATGCCCGTGCATGTTCCCAGCTTACTTCTATGCCTTGGGGGGATTGGGGGATACATATTTAGGATAAGTTCACACTATGTAAAAACAATGGCCTTATTTCATAACAACGGCTGTTATTTCACAAATAACTGCCGTTGTTTGCTTATGAAATACGGCCGTTGTTTTTACACAATGTGAACATAGCCTTAGGCTGTTAATAAATACATGGGGGGAAATTTATCAAACATGGTGTAAAGTAAAACTGGCTTAGTTGCCCCTAGCAACCAATCAGATTCCACCTTTCATTTTCTAAAGAGTCTGTGAGGAATAAAAGGTGGAATCTGATTTGTTGCTAGGGGCTACTGAGCCAGTTTCACTTTACACCATGTTTGATAAATCTCCCCATAAGTTTATAGTCTTACATTTTAGTTATGTCATCTATGCCGCTGTTTTTTTATCGAATTAATCTAACAAACTCAAAAGGCTTTTCACAGTCCATATATATGTTTTCCAGATCCAGGTGCTACAAAATAGTATTGTATTTCGTAAAGTAACATTTTTTAATTTAAGAAAACCTATTCCTACAGTGTTTTTTTATGTTGTTGCCTCATAACTATAAATCATATAGCTTTTTTCAAATCAATATATTGTTAATAGTCGTAAATCTGCCAATATGTTACATGTGATTTCAGCTACAATTTATACCAGCTATTTATACCAGCTTTCTGACATGAATCCGTTGAGCTGGGAAGAACATGCCCACTCCCGATCCCTACAAAAATGTAGTGTGTGGTGCAAACTGAAGCTTGTGCAAAAATTTGTGACTTTTTATGCTGAAAAACTGTCACACAGACATAATAAATTCCCCTAATATCCTAAAGAAAGTGCTTACCTTTGTATTCCACAGTTTATAAACAGACAAAACCAACATAAAATGGATTAACTTTACACACATTGCAATTTGTACAAAGGCCCTGAGTTACACACTGTTTTCACAATGCTGTAGGCTTCATTGCTAAAATATACCTGCATTCCTTGATGAACTGATGCCTACAGACACGGGAAATATGCACCCCTGGTGTATGCCACAGGGAAGGAGCAAAATCTTGTCATCTCCCTGACGTACCCCAGCCATAACCCATACTCACCTGATGGGTGGGCACAGGAGGTACGGCAAGGCAGGGAGCAATTGTGGCCTCCTCCTGCACCTAATTTATCAAGGTTTACAGGCATAAACAAGCTGCAGACTGGTGTAGACTTTTGCGCAATGCCTGTGCTCGACGCAGGGCCATCTGGCTTTACTTGGGCGTTTTATCTAATACTGGTGTATGAGTACGCCACTCTTGATAAATGTCCCCCACAGTGTTGATTTGGGGAAGTGTCCTCTTTACACCAGACACTGTATAGTCTGCTCAGCAAAGAAGACCTGGGCTATGGCACAATGTGTATTAGTATCACACTCTAGTTGCCAAGTGAAAAAGCAAAAACAACAAATAATTCAACTGAACTCTGGATAATCTCAGAGATGAAGTCATTCCATACTGAATACCCTTGCTTGAAATAATAAGAATATATAGACATCTAAGCCTGAATGGTCACAAAGCCCAGTATCTTCATTATTCACATGTCTTTTGCAAACTTTATCCCAAATACACATTTCTAGAAGAAACATTCTGGGAGTGCTGTTATCACTTTGTTCCGCACACTCACACAATTACAGGTCCTTATTAAAAAGTAATGATATGGGGATCATATTAAATCCATGTAATCAGGCATTTGTCATACTTTCATTTATTATGCCTTTCACCAAGTTTATATCCCCAAGCAATCTTCAATTAGAAGAGATTAGCTAATCTCTTGGCACTGTTATTACCAATGCATTATTTGGTCAGCCTTATATACATTGCAGAAATCTTTGATTCTACAGCACGGCTTACCCTGCTAAACTGGAGTAATCATTCTGACAATTAAGATTTTCAACCCTGACGCTAACACAAAGTGGATTCTATTGAGCTTCAATATAATGCTGGAAACTGTAATACTAGTATCTGAATCAAGTTAGTTAAACGTAGCTCACCTTCAGTGGATGTAGTGATGGGCTTTGTGTCAGTCATGGTTAGTGTCACAGGTCTCACAGCACCGTGATGAGGTGATGGCGCCAACACAGGAGTGAAGTGGCCGGGCACCTTTCCTACAACTTGCCCGCTGCTGTTAGGCTGTAAAGAAACAACCAAATTACTAATATAGCACAGATCACCATTAACCTTTATTTCAGTGCACAGGACCAAAACCAGAAGTAAATGTTGGAGAGTAAGGCAGCATTTTTACAGTCCGTTTAATGTATCCGTTCTTAAATGGTTACTATTAGAACACACAAAAACGAGGTCGACCACATTTTTGTGTACGCTTAAAAAGAATCCATTTTGATCAGTGTTTTTCATGATGGAAGTCATTGGAAAAATGGATTGCACACAACTGCATCCGTTTTTGCATCCATTTCCCTTCATAAAACATATACATTAAACTGACTTCAAAAATGTAGTATGAACCCACCCAGTATGCAAACATAAGCACATTGGTGATCATAAGTTTCCATCACCCATTGAAAGCAGTGGGAAAAAGGAACTGTTGCAAATACATTTTTTAACAGGAAAAAAAAGTTTAGTAACCTGTTTTCTAGGAGTCTCCCCCCCCCAAAAAAAAAAAACCAAAAACGTTAGACAGCAAAAGCGTGAGTAAATGTTAGTATCATTAAAGCTATTGATCCATTGGGCCATACACTTCTGTTCTTTTTTTTTTTAGCTGGCAAAATAGACACCACTAACAGATACCTTAAATATGGTCTCTTTCTATACCTTATTTTCAAATGATATGTTACACAAGGTCCCTAAATGCAAGCAATCAAAAGACTTCCTTATTCACATGAGAGTTTGAGATATGTTTATCATTGACATCTTATTCTTGACACAGGTTTGGAGAAGCCGACATTGATACGTTTTTCTATCAGGCATTGATATTTAAAGAAAGCATGAAATAAGTTAACACTTAAAAAAGAAAAAAAAAAGAACTTTTTTGTTTCACGGCATTCCCATTAACAAGAACACAGCTGTCTTCTAAAAACAACTAGTTTACAATCTCTAATCTTTTCATGTCTTTGAATTGACAAACATAGGCATAGAAAGTCTAATGAAATATGTTATATAACAAATGAATTGAAGTGGGATTGAAGAGGCAAACAGAGGAGTTAAACCTGAAAGCAACAGAGGGGAAAGTTGTATCCATACATGCTGTCAGGCAGACCTGCAGCAGTTGCTAATGTGTCTATTGAAACTGTCACACAAGACAAAACAATAGCAAAGACTCTATAACGAGCTACATAGAATTTCATCACAATAGAGTCATTGAAACACACAAAAATCACTACAAGCATTTTAAGAAAATTTTGTTTGTGAAACAGGCAAAGAGCAGTCTAAGAGACTCTTTCCTTGTGCCTACAGTCTGTATTTGGATAGCCCTTTTCTCCAATTTACAGCCAGTAACGGCTTTTTGTTGGGAGCAGTGAAGTACGTATCCCAAAGACGTCTACACCTCCAAGTAAAAGGAATTACAGTTAGATCCTTTTGCCACTAATGTGCTGACGCAGGTAACCTGGTCAGAAAAAGGTCTGTACAGATGGATCTGCTGCCTTTAAGTTTATCTTTAGGCTGTATAAATATATCATGTGATGGTAAATATTATTATTACTACTCCTTTAATATTTGAACTGGTTTTTCAATAAAACATGAGTCCAAATGAAAACAAATACATTTTCATTGGGATCAGGCATCGATATATTTGAAACAGAAAGAGGTTTGTGTGTTTTTGCTTTGTGCCCTGTTTGAGGAACTATGGAAGGCTTAGAATATATTTTTACAACTGTAAAACAACAATACGCACAGATTCTTTATCAGTTACTGACGCAGCATTCTCCAGCTATGGACTGCTGTCATGTGGCAATGGCGGTCAGACTTTTGCTCGGACTCAGGTGTTAAAATGCAGCAAAAAGCTTTCCAACAAAGGCATCTGGCAGTTTGGCAAGCTTTGAAGCCAGTTGTGATCACAGCTTTGGGGCTGCCTTGGGGTACGCCATTTGTCTTGGACGCTGATCAAGTCTGTAATCATTGTTTTGGCCATGACAACCTTTTCTTTTTCGATGCTAAAAATAATTCATGTGCTATGTGTCTATAATGTGTCTGCAAATACAGTAAAATTGCCAATGTACAAGTCAAGCAATTCAAACATTTCAAAATTGCCTGGCAAAAGTTATTAGAAACATAGAATTCAATTACTAAAAACACAGTTTTATTAGGTGCCGTGTCCTGGGCAGTGCTTCTATAATATTAAAAGCTCAAATGTAGACAAACCGCATTGATTTTTAAGTTTATTTTCAATTCTGCCCTGTGTTACACATGTCACCATCAAAATGATTTAGCCCGTTTTTCACTATTTGCATTACAAAGAACCTGATCTATGGAAAATGACTACAAAAGGCTGAGATTCCAAAATGCTTTGGTGGCATTGCTGTAAGTCTGCCATTGCATACACCTCACCCCTAACTGTCAGGATATGATGACATTATTGTACTAACTATTTTAAATACAATAAAACTATTATTCTTAAAACCAAAGATTTTCTGATATTGAAACGTGCTGTTATAGGATTTGGCAACTGTTAACTAAAGGACTTAAGTGATTGCTGAGGGTTTATCGATGATAATACAGCAACACAATGTTTAGCAGTACTTTGCATTTCTCAGGAATTACATTAACAACTAAAAAGGAATTCATAAATGAGGAATGAAGATCCTGTTCACGAGAACGTAGAATTTCTATGTACAGTAAGTGGAGAATGCTCCAGTCTGATCATTCGGCATTTGAATTCCAGTGCTGTTACTGATGTAAGATAGAGTCCTTTGCTAGACCTACAGATACGTCTGGTTGCTGCACTCAGGATAGACTGGATAGGGTGAGTTTTTTTGGGTGAGGAAAGGTCAATAAGTAATAAGGAACAGTAATTAAGATGGGAATAAATCAGAGCAACTTACTACAGTAAGCAAAGGACAGATTCCAGAAATATGAGCATGCAAATGATTAAAAATTTGTAGTGAAATTAGTAGGGAGTGTTACAGCTTAGTGACAGATGATCCGTACACAATTGTTATCTGAAATAACAGTCTCATACGATGCTAGGGTCTGTATGTCACCTGTGTAAAGAAGAACTTTTATGGTATCAGCGTATATACTGTTTAATTGTACTGTGTATTTTCATTTACTCTGGAATTTTACCCAAGCTCTTGTCCCTGATCCATAGAGCACAGAACTGGTTTATCAGACAATTTGTTTTACTTAACCTGCAGAAAGAAAATGATCCACTTTGTTTCTCGATTTAAGCCAATATGAGCTCTATAGAGCTAAACTAATTTTTTCCCTACATATTCGATTGAATGGCAAAGCTGTTTCTCTATAATCAGTGCAGCGGTAATGTAATTACACCACAAAATTGCTGTGGGGACTACAAGACAGCTCAGTTGCTTGTCCTAACAATCTAAATGAGAGCATTACGGAGCGTGGCTGGGGAAGAACAGTTCATGTTAGGTAAAAGCTGGCATGGTATCTGTTATTTCCATCTGTACTGCTGTTAAACGAGAACCCTTTCACAGATGCAGATATTTCCGTATGGGAAGGACGCACATTCGGCCCAGATGATATTATATTTCACATATTATTTTCTTTACATTTATCGTAAAAGAAGAGTTGTTAAGGAAAAGACATGGCATATGTTATATACTGATTTATTTATCTTACTGTCTTTCCATAATCATACTATGGATTAACAAAAAAAATGTAAGATAGCAATAAAAGCAAGATACCTGTCGCTGCAGGCAATACAGTAATGCTTTGCGTAATGTCTGTAATGAATTGTTCTTCTTCCATAAAAGCCTTAATTTCTTCCTTTATATAAAGCACTGGTCTGTATACTCTTGGAGTCGTTCAGGTCTGTTACATGCTATGTACACTAATCTGTTCTGCTGACACAAGCCTAGAACATTTTACTTGAAGCCAAATACACCACATTGCACAGCATGTCTCATCAAATCCTGTGAGACTTTTTACAGCTGTTGGTTCACTTTGCAGCAGATGTTTTGCTTTCTGACCTTTTTGCAGCACTGTCCTGTATATCACATTATGTACCATGCCAGGGTTGCCATACTGCCAGCACATATTGCATTCCTGCTGTTGATGCTTGCAGTTCCCCAGACGTATTGATCATTAAACTGATGAAACTATTCCCATTCAGGGAGCTTTCTAAAAATACTTACTCTTTTCTATAGGTGGTGACCTTACTGTATATGGCTGCTAAGTGTTACAAAAACATTATATTAAGCATCAGCATGTCATTGTACATGGTTTGGATAGAGAAAACTGGATTATACACCCAATCTTTTTCTGTTTTGCTGGTGAAGCCCTACTGCAGACAAATATTAGGTCATTCATTGACCACCTTACGGCTAGTTTCATGTCAGTTCACAGTGTTTTAGCAAAATCTGAATTCAACAAACAGGACCCAATGATGCGAAGCCAGACTAAGGTTTATTTTTGAAGACCATAGAATGGTAAAATGGGTTAATTCCACAAAGTGAGACATGAGAAGTAATATCTTAAGGCATACCATTCAGTTTGTTATTGCTGTACAGTTTACTTGTCTAAACATTTCCCATACAATGATGGCAGTGTTTCAGTGTTTACCTATGTATAAATATGGCACATTTAAGGTGACTGTACAGATTCTGAGACAGACACATGAACAATTTTAATGCACAAACTATGTAACCACTGGGCCTGCTGTCTACAATGAAACAAGTCAATGTAATTGGAGAGCAAATAAGGTCCCACCTGTTCTGCTCTTGGGCACTCTACTTTCTCCCTCTGGCTTTCATGGAAGGTACATCTGAGAACAGAGGGGTGCAGGTGCATGTTCGAACCCCACGCCCATAGGGGTACAGGTATTAGACGTAAACCATCTAAAACCATTCTCTATTGAGTAATTTTCTTCTATAATCACCAACTCTTTGGGGGAGATTTATCAAAGGGTGTAAAATTTAGACTGGTGAAAACTGCCCACAGCAACCAATCACAGCTCAGCTTTCCTTTCAGCACTGCCTAAAGCTGAGCTGTGATTGGTTGCTGTGGGCAGTTTGCACCAGTCTAAATTTTACACCCTTTGATAAATCTCCCCCTTTGTGTGGAACTAACTTACTTGATCCTATCAGGTTAAGGCTAGATCTGCACTGAGATTGGGCACTATATACAGTGTATGTTGGTAAATTATCACTGTGTATAATTTCCCATACTTTTACTGTACCCATAGGCCAGTAAACATTTGTATACTTTATTTGTCTTAACTATTGAATAGTATATTTAACTAAATTAAGACTGATACTTTATTGCAACCGTGGAGTGGACTTTGTACTGTGTGATGTGCCACTAAAGGGGTTATCCCATGATTTAAAGTTATTCACAAGAAAGCATCTAAAATGCTCAGATGTCCCATAGAAAAATGATTGGAGCTTCTCCATTAACTTATGGTGAAAGGGACCTCTATTTGTGTGATCGTTAGTGGATCCAGCAGTCAGCTGATTATCCCCTATCAAGGTGTATAGGTAAGGACAGTAAGTCTTAGGGCCCTAATACAAGGAGCGATAACCTGTCAAATCAGGGCAATTCGGCAGATTGTCGATCTGTGTAATAAAGACAATGATCATCCGATTACAACAATCATCTATCTTGTGGTCTTTACCTAAGATCACCGGCCACTGGCTATGTATCGCTACCTGTAATAGCAATGCATGGCTGACGGCTGATAAAAATGTGTTAAGAAATTAATAGAGTATATACACTACCTTTCAAAAGTTTCGGGTCACATTGAAATGTCCTTATTTTTTAAGGAAAAGCACGGTACTTTTCAATGAAGATAACTTTAAACTAGTCCTAACTTTAAACAAATACACTCTATACATTGCTAATGTGGTACATTACTATTTTAGCTGCAAATGTCTGGTTTTTGGTGCAATATCTACATAGGTGTATAGAGGCCCATTTCCAGCAACTATCACTCCAGTGTTCTAATGGTACAATGTGTTTGCTCTTTGGCTCAGAAGGCTAATTGATGATTAGAAAACCCTTGTGCAATCATGTTAACACATCTGAAAACAGTCTAGCTTGTTACAGAAGCTACAAAACTGACCTTCCTTTGAGCAGATTGTGTTTCTGGAGCATCACATTTGTGGGGTCAATTAAATGCTCAAAATGGCCAGAAAAAGAGAACTTTCATCTGAAACTCGACAGTCTATTCTTGTTCTTAGAAATGAAGGCTATTCCAGGCGAGACATTGCTAAGAAATTGAAGATTTCCTACAACGGTGTGTACTACTCCCTTCAGAGGACAGCACAAACAGGCTCTAACCAAAGTAGAAAAAGAAGTGGGAGGCCGCGTTGCACAACTAAGCAAGAAGATAAGCACATTAGAGTCTCTAGTTTGAGAAACAGACGCCTCACAGGTCCCCAACGTGCATCTTCATTAAATAGTACCCGCAAAACACCAGTGTCAACATCTACAGAGAAGAGGCGGCTGCGGGATTTTGGGCTTCAGGGCAGAGTGGCAAAGAAAAAGCCATATCTGAGACTGGCCAATAAAAGAAAAAGATTAAGATGGGCAAAAGAACACAGACATTGGACAGAGGAAGACTGGAAAAAGTGTTGTGGACGGATGAATCCAAGTTTGAGGTGTTTGGATCACAAAAAAGAACGTTTGTGAGACGCAGAACAAATGAAAAGATGCTGGAAGAATGCCTGACGCCATCTGTTAAGCATGGTGGAGGTAATGTGATGGTCTGGGGTTGCTTTGGTGCTGGTAAGGTGGGAGATTTGTACAGGGTAAAAGGGATTCTGAATATGGAAGGCTATCACTCAATTTTGCAACGCCATGCAATACCCAGTGGACAGCGCTTGATTGGAGCCAATATCATCATACAACAGGACAATGACCCTAAACACACCTCCAAATTGTGCAAGAACTATTTACAGCAGAAGCAGGCAGCTGGTATTCTATCGGTAATGGAGTGGCCAGCGCAGTCACCAGATCTGAACCCCACTGAACTGTTGTGGGAGCAGCTTGACCGTATGGTACGCCAGAAGTGCCCATCCAACCAATCCAACTTGTGGGAGCTGCTTCTAGAAGCGTGGGGTGCAATTTCTCCAGCTTACCTCAACAGATTAATAGCTAGAATGCCAAAGGTGTGCAATGCTGTAATTGCTGCAAAAGGTGGATTTTTTGACGAAAGCAAAGTTTGATGTAAAAACAATGTTATTTCAAATACAAATCATTATTTCTAACCTTGTCAATGTCTTGACTTTATTTTCTATTCATTTCACAACTTATGGTGGAGAATAAGTGTGACTTTTCATGGAAAACGCTACATTGTTTGGGTGACCCTAAACTTTTGAACGGTAGTGTATGTTACCTCTCCACACTCTCGGGTGTCTTCTTGAATTTTTCACACTCCCCACAGGCACCGTTGCAACTTCAGGGCCGGTCTCTGCAGTGACAAGCTGCTCAGCCAATCACTGGCTGGGACGGGACCACCACGGCCAGTGATTGGCTGAGCAGCCTGTCACTTCAGAGACCGGCTCTGAAATTGCACCTGGAGAAGCCAGGAAGACAACCAGGTGCATGTGATAGGCTCAGTAAACATTACTATTACATTGTAATATGACCCTTAGGATAAATCCTTTCATGATCCTGTAAGATCCTGTCAATAAACAAAGTTCTACTTTTTTTTTCTATTTCTACAGCACATGTAGAAGAATGCAGAATGGTGGCATGACTCTTAATTTGCATAGGGTCAGTACTCATGCTACCACTCTATTCATTGTATATGGGGCCACTGAAGACAGTCAAGAGCTGTACTCAGCTCTCCTCATCAGATCCACAGGTAGTAGTAGTGCCAAAGCCTTTCTGCAATAAATCCAAGATATTGAAATCAATTTTTTCACAGTAGGCAACTAGTCAGTAGAATAATCTTGTACCATGTTAGCCATAGAAAACAGTAATCCAGCGATACCTTTTAGAGGCTAACTGAGTATATTTGATTGTAAGCTTTCGGGAGTCAAGCCCCCTTCTTCGGACATGATGTTATACACAACTGAATTCACAGACTTATATACACACTAGACAGAGATCATCAAAGGATTTTAGAAACTTTAGAAATAACAAAATGCAATACACACAGAGCAGACTCTTCTCTGTAAGTATGACATTTTGTTATTTTTAATGTTTCTAAAATCCTTTGATGATCTATGTCTAGTGTGTATATAAGTCTGTAAATTCAGTTGTGTATAACATCATGCCGAAGAAGGGGACTTGACTCACAAAAGTTTACAATCAGATATATTCAGTTAGGACCCTGATACACAAAGCAATAATCAGCCAAGTCAGGCCGATTCTGCTGATTATCGCTCCATGTAATAGAGACAACGACCTACTGGTGACAATGATCATGACAACGATCATGTTGGCTGATCATGTCTTTTAGTCCTGACCTAAAATCGTTGGCTGGGTGCACATCGCTACGTCTAAGGGCCCTATTCCACCGGACGGTTATCGTTCAGATTATCGTTAAATCATTCGAATCTAAACGATAATCGTTCGGTTGAAATGCAGTTAACGATTAACGACCGAACGAGAAATCGTTGATCGCTTTATAAGACCCGGACCTATTTTTATCGTTGCTCATTCGTAAAACGTTCGCAAATCGTTTGCATTGAATAAGACATCGTTCGGTCGTTCGCAATAGATACGAACGCAATAGCAAATAAATAGCGAAGAAAAAACTATCGCAATTACGATCATAAGTAACGATTATCGTTCCATGGAAATGAGTGAACGTTTTCAGGTCTTTCGCAATAGCGGTCGTTTGAGATCGTTAATCGTTAACGATTATGCAAATGATAATCGTCTGGTGGAATAGGGCCCTAATAGTGAGCTTGTCTGCTGCTTTTATGTCTGACAGATTATCTGACAGATGTTTTCAGCCAAAGCCAGAAATGGTTTTGAAAAGAGGCGAAAGCTCAGTCTTTCCTTTTCGATCTGTTCTTTGTTTATTGTCCATTCCTGGCTTTGACTGAAAAATCTGTAAGATAATCAGTCAGACATCTGTTGGTGTAATATGGTGCTCTTATGTGGCCTGATATGCGGCCGTGTATGTTTGTTAGGCAATTCAAAAATATTGTTATCTGCCGATCCAGCCGACAATGATAATTTTACAAAAGATCAAATCAGTTGACGTCCACGATCGCTGGCACTGTATCGCAGGGCTGAGCGCTGCAGTGAATGCTCATTGATGATAAAAAGCCCAAATGTAAAAGGCCTTAAAAGAAGTCAAAGTAAAAAAAAATATTAGCGCCTGAATTAGGGTCTTACAAGTCTCAGTGATAAAATAAAGACAGATACCAGAGATGCTTTGGGGTTAAAGAAACTGGAATAGACTATGTTCTAAATACATGATCATACCGGGGAAAGGAATCCGTTTGGTAATATTGATGGACGCAAAAAATTATCTTGATCATAATTTGCGACTGGCAATGTGAACAATACGGATGCCTTTCCCTGCATGATCCCGCAGTGGGAACATAGCCTTAGCCCATGAAGTGAGTATGTATTATTTGCTTTAGGGTAGCTTCACGCATACCAGATCCGCAGTGGATTTCACGCTGCGAGTTTGCAGCAAAATCCGCTGAGGATCCTGTACTGTGAAGCTGAATGGGTCCTATACACGCAGCGGATCCGCGCGTGTATGGGACCCGGCCCCTTTAACTCCCCGCTGCCGCCCACCCGCCTGCAGCCCCGAGCATACATTACCTGCTCGGCACCGCGGTTTTGTGTGATGCTCCCGGCTCCCCTTGCTCCTCATTGGCCAATCAGACAGCACTGATTGGCTGATGAGGAGCGAAGGGAGCTTCACACACAGCCGCGGCGCCGAGCAGGTAGTGTATGCTCGGGGCTGGGGCTGTGGGTTAAAGGGGCCAGGTCCCATACATGCAGCGGATCGGCTGCGTGTATGGGACCCATTCAGCTTCACAGTACAGGATCCGCAGCGGATTTCGCTGCAAACTTGCACCGTAAAATCCGCTGTGGATCCGGTACGTGTGAAGCTACACTTAAGGTGTAGATGGAAATTGAATGTCATAACTCAAATGCTCTGAGTGATTATTAATAGCTGTAGAAACCTGAACAAAGTGGGGGATAGTCCAGTCAGGCCTTTTACAATTTATCAGAGCCAATAAGTTTAAGGCTTACTAAACAAATCATAAATTAAAAAATAATATGTTAACCTAGAGAATGAACATCCCATGTAACATTCTGAGATGTCTGATCCGAGTGAAAAATGTATTCTATCTGGTTTTATCTTTGTAGATCTTCAAAGTAACCTCTTAAGTGTTTTGGCTGGCTTTTTTGTTCAATGGAAATATTCCATGCGTTTTATAATGTCCTTCCTGGGCTGGAAAAAATAGCTTGCATTTTCAAAATGCAGTAATGGCCTTTTATTCATAGCTGTTGTAGGACATTAAGCAGTACTTCTGTGAGGATGGGAAATATAACTCTTATAATGATTGGCCAGATTTATTGTGACTTCTGTTTTTTTTCTTTGTTTTTTTTTTTGACAAAGCAGAACCCAAACCCTGCAATCTTTGAATATGAACTACTAAAACATTAGCAAAACAGTATTTGCATATTTATCAGCATTGTTAGCCTGTTAATCTGTGCAAAAAGTGCAACATATAAACACATAAAACCTGACCTTGGCACACTGAAAATTTGCATGAAATCTCTGTGAATTACACAACTAATGACTAAATTATCATATCCAAAAATGACTGCACATGACAAATAAAACCACATACACATCATGAATTGAATCCTTGCCCAATTACACACTTTGAATAACCAAAACATTAGAAAACAAAAAGTCTTAAGGGAAAAATTTTGCTTTCATAAGTATCTTTGTTCCAAAACAGACATCTTCAGCCATCTGTGTATTCACAGAATAGAGATATCGCGTAAATCGCAGATCAGTCCAGTGGATATAACTGAATGCGTGCAGCATATGGGCAACTGCTAACGTGAACCAAGGGCAGTTTCTTAAAGGTCAAATATTGTTCATGAATTTTACAAATAAACATTTATAAAAATAACACTATATAGTTGAAATATATATATATATATATATATATATATATATATATATATATATATATATATATATATATATATAAAATGTTCAGCAACTCTGCAAATATCTTGGTTAAAGAAACATGACCATTCTTTATCTGTATTACAGCTGGCTCTATAGTTCTACTGAATGAGACCATATTAGACAGCAAGAACCCATCTGTGCAAGGGGTTATACAGCCCTCACAAGGCTCAATGAGTTGTGCGGCTAGGCAACATGAATGATTGTTGAAGCATTTGTGTGACTTTTTCCTGCAATCAGCCATCGGTCACCCTTCCCCAATTACCTGGGGGGGGGGGGGGGGGGCTGATGATCAATGATTTTTTAGCAGGCTAATAAGCATTTGCTGATTGGTCAGCTGATTGCTAGCTCTATTACACAGGACAATATCGGCTTGTTTGGCCAATTATTGTCTTGTGTAATAAATAATAAATATGTAGAGATTAAAAGAAAAAAAAAATCATGATAGATAAGGGAAACTTGTGTTTTCCCCTTGAAGCTTTATTGTCAATATTAACATTGCTGAAAGACCAAACTTTTTACGTACAATTGTGTTGTTATGTTGAAACCACTGCATTAAAAGAACTGACTTTCCTAGTCTATTGCCCACTGACATAATTGATATAATTGGCAATTTCTGTTACCTGGCTTGTCTGCGGGCTGGACGGGTCATAAGAAGGAACATAGTTCTTCAGGGCATCCTGAGGGTTCAGGTGTGGAGGATATCGAATTGTTGGATGAGAAAAGTAGGAACTTGGGGCCGGAGGAAGAATAGCTTGGGTTGCAAACGGTAGAGGGGAAGGTGAAGTCCTGGTTGAGATGACTGTTAACACAGAAAAAGAAAAAAACAAAAGTTGATGGTATGTTAGCAAAAGATTGCCTAAAGAGTGTGAGAGAGTCTGGCCCACCTGAACTTGTGAAAACACTCCCCCAAACACTTGTAATCCATCTTCTAATACATGTACTTGATTATTTTCCCGGCTGTACTAGCAATTCAGATGAAGCCCAAATACCAGACATCCCTTGAGAACTAACAGCCCAAGTTTCCCAGATCAAGCTGCTCAAAGTCTTGTTTAGCTTTCAGGAATTACACCATTCTCTGATTTAGCATTGCTTGAAATAAAAGCATTATTCCCAGAAAGAAAACATTTTTCACTGGTTAAGTATTTTCTCCAGAGCCTTTAAAGATAACAAACCCCACATTTTTGTGTTCCTTAACATCACACTGGGAAATAAGTCATCAGCAACTTATAATGACTTTTGGCTCCAATGAACCACTACATACCTGTAAGACTTATGGGATACTATTTGCTAACAAAGGGAGCCATCACTTTTTATAAATATGCTATATTATATAGCAATAGCTCCAACCCCTAGGGTGTGTTCACACGTACACTACATACAGCAGATTTGATGGCGCAGATTTGCTTTGAACCTAATCAGCGCTGTCAAATCTGCTGCAGATCTGCCGCATATAGTGTACGAGTGAACGCACCCTAAAAGTCCAGGCTTCTCCAGACATTCCAAATCTGCATCAGTCATTCAAAAAAAAAAAAAATTACCAAAAAGAATTGAATTATCAATTTACAAAGAGCAGTCTGTCTATTTTCATCGTACAGATAGGGCAACTGTTTTTTGCGACATCAATATTTATTTATTTAATTAATTTACTTATAACATTTTTTTCAGAGAAATGAACAGGACTCGCTGGCAGATTGTGTTTTATTAAAAGAGAATCAATAGAGAGAAGAATGAAACAAATCGTATTCTAATCAAACCAAACATTTGTCCTGATCCTTTCTAAGCATATAAGTTGATTTGCTTTGCCTGATAACAATGATTTCCATATTTCAGCTTCACTGCCATTTTTAAGACAGCGCTATGTTAATAGCTTCATCTAAGAGCTTGATAACAGTGTCAAGCTGTCACTCAGCAGTAGGCTCAGCATCTGTGATACTCAGCCAAATAGCAGATCACTACAATGAAGCTTTGCCTATGCTCTGAAGTTGGAATCATCATCCTTGCCCTCATTCATGTGAACCCATATGAAGAGTCTCTTCTGCAGCAGCACCAGTACGAGGCTAAGGGGAAACTGATGGCCATCTTTCTTCAAGAACATAATTATTATTTGCAGCTGTCATTATTTTCCCTTTGTGTGAACATAGCCCTATGCAGAAGTAGCATAATGATGGTAAAATATACACTCACCAGCCACTTTATTAGGTACACCTGTCCAACTGCACGTTACCACTTAATTTCTAATCAGCCAATTACATGGCGGCAACTCAGTGCATTTAGGCATGTAGACATGGTCAAGACAATCTCCTGCAGTTCAAACCGAGCATCAGTATGGGGAAGAAAGGTGATTTGAGTGCCTTTGAACGTGGCATGGTTGTTGGTGCCAGAAGGGCTGGTCTGAGTATTTCAGAAACTGCTGATCTACTGGGATTTTCACACACAACCATCTCTAGGGTTTACAGAGAATGGTCCGAAAAAAAAAAAAACATCCAGTGAGCGGCAGTTCTGTGGGCGGAAATGCCTTGTTGATGCCAGAGATCAGAGGAGAATGGGCAGACTGGTTCGAGCTGAAAGAAAGGCAACAGTGACTCAAATAGCCAACCGTTACAACCAAGGTAGGCAGAAGAGCATCTCTGAATGCACAGTACGTCGAACTTTGAGGCAGATGGGCTACAGCAGCAGAAGACCACTCGTTACAAGCATGGTGTACCTAATAAAGTGGCCGGTGAGTGTATGTTGCGTTTTATGGCTATAAACTGCAAAGTATAATACATAATAATGGAGGCTAAAAAACAGGCTAGTAATTAGTCTTCTTAAAGGGGTACTCCGTGCTGGGGTTATTTTTAGTGTATGGCCAGGGAGGGGGTGGATATAGACGCCACCGGTCACTTACCTTCCTGATTCCAACGCCGGATGCCAGATCGCGACGCCCCGTTCTCCAGTCCTGCTGCCGCTTCCTGGTCTGAGCTGCGGCTTGAGACCAGGAAGCGACAGCAGGACATGAGAACGGGGCGGCTCGATCCAGGACCCAGCGCTGGAACTGGGGAGGTAAGTAACCGGCGGCGTCTATATCCACCCCCTCCCCGGCCATACACAAAAAAATACCCCTAGCCCGGAGTACCCCTTTAAAGTTAAGAAGCCCTATACTTTTGCTACATGCAACTGTGAAAATAAAGTAAACCAAGAACTTCTGGATAATACAGAACCCACAGATTATTCATATTTTCATCACACCTGCTCTATGTTAAAATCATCTCACATATATTGTTGGTTTTCAAGGCATACTGTAGTGGTTCTTAAGTGAACTGAGCAATGCCCTTGGCAGGTTCTAGAGATAATCACTGAACACAGGTGAACGCCCCAAGTAACAAGTGAATGTGATATCCACCAGTTAGCCAAAATTTCATTTGGCTCAGAGCCTTAAAAGGAAAATGAAGTTAACTTAATGAAGTAAACTGAGCATAGATATTCCCATACTCATTAAACAGAAACATATGTGTAACTTCACTTTACCCACTGTACCTGAAATAACTCAGTCTAGTATCCTGTTGAAATTTCCTGTTTTGGGGGTTGGGAAAATTTACCAGGATGCAACAGGGCACAAAAATTATGCAGGTGCATTTGTTTCTGTTTTGTTAAGTACAAGATAGAGATGGATACTGTTTTAGGGTGCCTTCACACCTTCCGAATCCGCAGCGGATCTCACTTCTGCGGATTCGCAGCGAGATCAGCTGCGGATCCAGTATCAATTCACCCCTATGATAGCACATACTCGCAGCGGGATTGACATCCCGATGTGAATATGTGCTTTAACCCCCCGCTGTCCGCAGCCCCGCTGCCGCATCCCCCATCCCCGGCCGCATCAGCCATCCCCGGGCCACATCCAGCAGCCCGCATCCCCCATCCCTGGCCGCCGAGAGCATACATTACCTGCTCGGCAGCGCAGGTGCAGTGAGGCTGCCGGCTCCGCTCAGGGGGATGCGCTGGGGATGGGCTGATGGCCGGGGATGGGGGATGCGACGGCGGGGCTGCGGACAGCAGGGGGTTAAAGCACATATTCACAGCGGGATGTCAATCCCGCTGCGAGTATGTGCTATCATTGGGGTGAATGGTACTGGATCCGCAGCGGTTCTCGCTACGAATCTGCAGAAGTGAGACCCGCTGCAGATCCGGTAGGTATGAAGGCACTCTTAAAGGAAACCTGTCATCCCCGTGCCGGGGTGACAGGCTCCCGACCCCCCGCTACAGCCCCCTATACTCACCTGATCCCGCCGAGTCCCGCTTCTGGATCCGGTCGGGTCACGGAGATCTCAGCAGCTGCAACAGGGCACAAAATGACGAGTCCAACGCTCATAGAGAATGACGGAGAGTCCAGCGCTCTGTCATTCTCTATAAGCGTTGGACTCATCTCTCAGCGCGCGCGCTGGGCTGCAGCGGCTGAGATCTCCGTGACCCGACCGGATCCAGAAGCGGGACCCGGCGGGATCAGGTGAGTATAGGGGGCTGTAGCGGGGGGTCGGGAGCCTGTCACCCCCGGCACTGAAGTCGAGGGTAATGGGATAGGCAACCAATTGCATAGTGTTTAAAAAGTAATTTTTTTTCTAACCTCGAAAGAATAAACTGGATGTTTCCTGGAAGTATGCAAAATGATCAGGGCTATGTTCACACAACATTTTTTGAGGCATGTTCTACATTTATGGCCGAATTTGATAAAATATGGACATATTTTCGCCTCAAAAAAATTGTGTGAACATAGCCTAATCTTAAAGGGAATGTGTCGTCAGAAAATACCTATCCTTTAAATCAAATTTTCATGTTAATCATATATTTGTAAGAACTTTTGGTGATGTTTATTCTCATTTTCTATATTACTTCCTATATTTTAAACTAATCCTGGAATCTTGCAGTTTTTATTCTGCCCCCTAAACCTAATATTAAGCTGAAAGATCAATTTCTGTAAAGAATAGAGAAAATTGCTAATAGACAGTCACTTATAGGAGATAATTTTGTGTAAGCAGAATTTAAAGATGATATTTTCATTTGTGAAGAAGAGGATGCCCTGGGAGCATTTACAACGAGTATGAAACAGCTACAGAAGCAATAACTGATGGCAATAACCAGCCTTGCATTGGGTTTTACTACCTGCAAGAAAGGGTCCAACATAATGCCCGCATATATCACTGCTTGAAACATTAGTCTCATGAAGAAAGTGTAAGTCATGAGTATAAGGCTAGGTTCACACTGTGTTTTTGCAATCCGTCTTTTTAATCAGTTTTTTGCAAAAAAAAACGGATGAAAAAAAAAACGGATGCATTTGTGTGCATCAGTTTTGATCCGTTTTTCCATTGGCTTCCATTATAAGGCTATGTTCACACTAGGTAAAAGTATGGGCGTTGCCATCGGCAACAACAGCCGCACTTTGCATGTGTATGCACATTGCCTCTCCTTCTATGGGATCCCGGCCAGAGCGTATAAACATAGTTGACACTACTTTTGTGTCAGTCAAAAAAAAACTGATCTGTTTTGATCCGTTTTTTTTTTATAATGGAAGTCAATGGAAAAACGGATAAAAACGGATGCACACAAATGCATCCATTTTTTTTATCCTTTTTTTGCAAAAAAAAAAGGATTGCAAAAACACAGTATGAACCTAGCCTAACATGGGTAGGGAGAACTAGACTACATGACAGTACTGTTGCCCTTACCACTATGTCCTACTCCTGGAATCCCCGGATGATGATGCTGGGGAAAAGTGCTGAGTCTCGAAGAATCCTGTGGAGATGTTGGACTAAACAATGGCTTTTCAGGCTTCTTCATTGTTGGGGAGGACATATCTGTTTAAAGTAATACAACAAGGTGTTTAGATCCAAGCAGGTAAAGGGAGTGTATTAGTCATCATCAGACTTATTACATTTGTATTGTTATGGCTATTATTATTATTCTTGAACAATTGCCCACATTCACTATCCTCACAATCTCTCAGTATATCAGTTCTAAGTAGTCACAGCCATGTGCCCTTCTTAGTTTAGTTATCAGACTTCAATGTGACAGGCAGACAAACAAGCACGAATGACTGAACTCTAGACTTCAATAACAGTTTGCTTGTCTTCAGCCTATTAAACCCAAATCACATTCCTTTCATACCAGACAGAAATATCACTGGAGTAATTCAAGTATCTGCTATTTCCCCGAATTGTACTACATATTCTGACAATTTTGTTTCAGCAAAAAAAAAAAAAAAAAAAAAATAGAAGTCTTCCTCAACAACTATATGACACTGTTTAAAAAGCTAATCTTTTCCCTATCTTTTCCAATAGCAGACAACAACATAGTGTGATTTTGTAAAGTCAAAATACCATTATAAAAAAATTGCATATTCTATACAAAGGATGACTGACATTTGCATGTTAAAAAAAGAAGGAGATAAAGCAAACATACAAGTCATGTAATGATATGCATAGTGACACAGAGACACAATTGGTCTTGTTGCAAGGCACTTAAATATACAAAGCCCTCATGCAAGGACTGGAGCAGTGGAGAGCCCCAGGATAATGAGGCCATTGTATTAAGCACTGTCTGAATTCCCATCAGGTCCTGAGTTCTGCCAACTGCCCATCCAAAGAGTTGGTTCTCATCAGCTGGCACGCTGCTAAGAAAAGCCTCTAATATCAATGAGAACTCTTTTTAAGCGCACCTTATGGATACTCATTTCAGTAAAAGCAAACAATGTAACTTAGTCACTATGTAATAGTACTTATAAAAGAAAAAAAAAACGAAATAAACCTGTTGATATTTGCTATATGATAATGGAGAATCTGTCAAAGACTGTGCTGTCTGATGTGCGGTTTCAGATTAGTGTGCTATAATGTCCATTCACATCATACTAGAGCATTACATGGGTGTATGTGCCTGAAAAGTTTTTAAAACCTGAATAACGCTAGTAAAATAGAAGCTAAAGGCTATGTTCACACAACATCAAAAATGGAGAAAAGGTGTCCGCTTTTGCAATGCAATGCAGTCAATGGGAAGACAGACGTCCAATGCACACGTTGTACTGAATAATGGACGTTATCGCTGCAGACGGCAAAATAATGATCATGACAATTATTTTCGGACGTCTTTAGCAAACAGCGGACGATTTTTATTAGTTGTTCACACACAGTTTTTCTTTTGTCACCGTTCTTTCTCTGTTTTTACTATTAAATTCAATGGACTTTTCAATTAAGACACACCCAAAGGCCAATCAGTAACCCCAAACTAGAATAATGTGCAAACACCCGTCATTGCACTAAGGGGAGGCCAGGCTGCTAAATGACATCCATTATTTTAGACATAAAATAACAGACATCATTTTAAACAGAGCTGGAAAAACGTTGTGTGAACATAACCAAATACTGCAAAATACCTAAATACTAAAGGCAGGTGGAAAATAATGAGCATAATGGATGGTCATAATCAATTACAGCCATTATTCTATACAGTGTGTACTAAATCTAGCCTAAATTTGAGTAAACAAAAAAAGGCGGGGGCGGTAACACACCAAACACATTAATTACCCTAAAACTGCCCCTCTCAAGAAATGTTGTGCCTTTAAGGCCACATTACCATTTCTTAAACTCCAGTTAAGAGACAAGTGATTATCCTAATCTTGATGTACTTTACAGAGTAAAACATTTAAAGGGAAATATACTCTATTTATAAGTTAGGTTTCCTTTCCTTCCATTGTTGGACATTTTGAGAAGTTTACAATGGCTTATGTTATTCATCTTAGATAACTTTGTTTCTCTATGAATTTGAGAAGGAGATATTGTTCTAGATACCCAGCCAACATAAACTGCCACTGTCATCATCAGACTTCCCCAATGACTAAAATCATTACTGGTATGTAAAAATAATCATTGTGCTTGCTTATTCTGTACCTAACTTTTTATATATATTTTTGTCCAATAGAATTGTTTTAGCTTTATGTAAGTCATATACTAAGCAAGCATACTCTAACTGTTAATAAACTTACAGTTGTATATAGCTTTAGGTGGAAATCCTCTCTTAGGGTGCCTTCACACGTACCGGATCCGCAGCGGATTTCACGATGTGAGTTTGCAGCAAAATCCGCTGTGGATCCATGTAGTGTGAAGGTCTATGGGGATATATAAGCCTGCCCCTTTAACCCCCCGCCGCCCACAGCCCCCGGCCTGGAGCATACATTACCTCCTCGGCGCTGCAGCTGTGTATGAGGCTTCTGGCTCCCGTTGGCCCCCATCAGCCAATTAGTGCTTCTGTGCATTGATTGGCTGATGGGGAGCGAGGGTAGCCGGGAGCCACACACAGCTGCGGCGCCGAGCAGGTAATGTATGCTAAGAGCCGGGAGCTGTGGGATGCGGGGGGTTAAAGGGGTCGGGTCACATCCTGGCCGTGGAATGAAAATTACACTGCGGGTATGTGACCCATTCACTTCACACAACCAAACTTGCAGCGTGAAATCTGCTGCGGATCCGGTATGTGTGAAGCTACCCTAAGATAACATTAGCAACTGCTTTATTTCCATAGTGCACATTGCCAACAATCTGATTGTTAACTGACACAAGAAATTATATCAGCTTTCATCTGTTTTTCAATAACTTTGTTGAGCCCTTTTGCTTAACAGGATACAAAGAAATAAATTTGTCTACGTCCATAATTTGAGGGTTTTTTCACATTTGTGGAAACCTTTCCCAAACAATCAACACAATATACAGGTCACCCATTAGTATTTTAATAAAGCCAATAACCCATGAAGACTTCGGCAACATGCAATAATAGTATCCAAGCTCTATACAATAAACGGCAAATGTTTTAATATAAGCACATAAACACAAAACATCTTTTAGCCTACAGTGAACTGTCTAAAAGCCAACGGGGCAAACTGAAAGTTAAAGCAAATATTTGCTCTAAGTGTTGTCAAACTTCTCTTGGTGTGCTGTCTACTGTTGTTAAAACATCCAGCCATTATTGTATGTAGAAATGGACAAGTGTACTAATGTCCTATATACATTGCTTGTGAATGCCATATTGTACTAGTCTTCGGTAGTCACAAGACTGTCAGTAACAAAATACGTTCACAAGGCACAATTGCTCCATTCTACTGTTCACAGGCTATCACAAAAGGCAAAATTTATAAAAGATTGAATTTCATTCTTAAACAAGAAGAAAGATGTCAGAGTTAACTTGCGGACAATCCAGAAGCACAGTACTAAGTGTGACCTATTTAAAGAAGTCTACCAATAAGTAATTCGGCCCTAGTTGTGTTTTAATGAAATATATTGTATCATCTATGTATTTTACGCTTATTAAAACCAATCACTGATTTATGTTCTTTATTTCTCATATGGTTGTAGAGTGTAGATTGTGTAGATTTTATTCTATTGTTTTTTCCTGATTATGGGAGCAGCCATCTTGTCTGAACCTGTAACAGCATTTACAGATATGTGTCTATTTGCTACTGTGAATAATGAAAACCTGTAATAATGGTCTACAAATGTTACCTTGTAATCCTGCCAAATTAAAAACTGCAAGATTTCTGATTTTTTTTTTATGAGATAACAAGTAAAAAATTACCAAAGATTCATTTAACATATAGCAGTTAACTTACTGTATCAAATTGAATTAAACAGTAATTTTTTGATAACTTATTCCCTTTGGGACCATGGGGGGGGGGGGCATTTATCAAGACTGGGGTACTCGTATACCAGACTTAAGCGAAGCCCTCGCCCCTATTTACCAGACTGAATTTACTAAGAGGCGCAGCATTAATATTACTCATGCACCCCTGGCGGGACGATTATCAAGCCATGTAACAGGCTCTGTACGTGAGTGCCGATCTAGCACCTGCTTCACCGCTGCTCACGATGTGTAAGCAACATTACTCTGTGAACAAAGCTTCAATTGTACATTGCCCTTTTGTGTCATCACTTGAGAAGTATTTTCTTTTTCTGTCTTGGAAAATAGTATATTATCTCTTTGTGATGTTCGGTCTAATAGCCCAGCAGACCTGTTTCTATAACATGCTACTCTTTGTTAGAGTAGATTTACTTATATGTTATGTTTATAGTTAAGTATCAACTAGCTTGGAAAATATTTATTACAGAAAAAATATATGGCTTATTCCGTCTTTCTCCGCTTTCTTATTGCCACAGACAACAGGTTCCACACCTGTATTGACAATTTTGGACATGCAGCTATGTTTCAAGTGAGACATCAGATTAAAGAAATGACATTAGGTGGTCATTAAGGAGCTCAATGGATAAGTCTTCAGCTAGCTTTAAAATAAACTTAACTCTCCAAGTTCTCACCTTCCATTTTCATCTTAAGCCAACAACAGTCAGAAGCCCCGACTTCCTCCATTTTCCACTGCTTGTTTCTGGTTGACTGTCCTGTAAACGCTGTATGTGACGTTACAAAAAATGAATGGGGCTTAATGACTTTTTCATATGACACTCTATTGTAAAAAAAATTGTCACGTCTTCAAAACTGTCCTGCCTGATATTTTGAAATATTGTTAATAATAATAGTAATAAAAGTATTCCAATAACCTTATTACACCAGAGCTCAAATAAAGTGGTCATAAGTTGGTCAGTGTTGTAAGGGTCTATTAAAGGGGTTATCCAGGGTTAGAAAAACATGGGCACTTTCTTTCAGAGACAGCACCACTCTTTTCTCCAGTTCAGGTGTGGTTGGCAATTATTCTCCATTCACTTCGATGGAACTGAGTTGCAAAACCTACACCGAAACTGGAGACAAGAGTGGTGCTGTCTCTGGAGGAAAGTGGCCATGTTTTTCTAACCCTAGACAACCCCTTTAACATGGCATTTGCAGTAAAGGTTTAGCGCATCTGAGAGGGAAACATCTCTCAAGTGTTAATTCAATGTAAATGTCAAACAAATGACTTAAATGCAACATAAATAGAGCCTTACACCATGTTTGTTAAAGTCGGTAAGTGAGTGATTCCAATCTTTTTACATCCCTGTTGAATATGTCAATGCTATAGATATATTTGGAAATCAATCAATAGATTCACAATTTCTCATTTTCTTACATACTTTGTTGTGAGATGTTAGGTCTATATCCTAAAGCACTAAAAATAGAATAGGACTATATACAGCTTCATCTGTCAGAAAGTGTTTACTACTATAATTACACTGGATTTACAGGAAAAAAATATAATGCAAAACAAATCTATACACTGCAATTTTAATATCTTTTGTAGATGACTATGAGCTACTTCCAAAAGACCATATAGTATACAACACAATATATAAAACAGTAGAATCAGAAAAAAATATATTCACAAGAGGTAAAACATTCTGTAAATTCAATAAAGTATAATAACAGAGTATGCACCTGCAACAACTCCCAACTGACTAAATACTACACCCTGTCATAGCGACATACCTTCTAAGCAAAATGTGTAGATATGCCATAGAAACATTATTTGAATTCTACCTGCTTTGCTGGACAAATTCATCTTTTTCTATACTGGTTACCAACCTGTGTGGCATTTACAAACTAACTTTAGTATGCTAAATCATGTCTTGCTATCTAATTTCATGCCATGAAAGATAATAAATCTGTGTTTTATATGGGCTGTAAAATAAATATAGCACATACATTATACCTAGTTTGCCTGCGGTTGAGATGCATTTGAAATTTTCATGAGCTCCCATTCCTAGTTTGCAATAGACATTTGTGGCCATCTTTGGGTCATGCTTATCTTAAGACCACATCAAAGTGAAGATGGCTTATGTAAATTATTTTTTTTTAGATGGATCCCTAGACATGAAGCTGTATCTGTACATGAGGCAAAAGGAAACTGGTGTGAGACCCTGCGTATGTATTGACAGCTTGCACAAATGGAATGCCAGATGCATATCTGTTTGACTCAGCCTGGGGCAACTCTGATGGACTCTGATGTGCTAAAACGCTGCAGGGGGAAAAGTGTGAGGGAACGTGTTTTTACGGGAGCTCTTAATTAAACTGTTGTTCTCTTCCAAGAGGACCTTAGGAAACACTAATGAGACATGAGTTTGGGCAATATCCTCATCAAAGCGATAAAGAAAAGCCCCTCTTCCCCTGCCCGCAGCCATCAGACATCCCCGGTAGCTCCCTCGATAAACATCACATGGTCAGCCAAGTGCCTCTAGCCACCTGTTAGGGGGACGTCATGGCAATCAACTGGTGATCTGGGGGCAAGTTCAAACATCCCCAGCAACACCTGCTCACTGTAGACACCTGCTTTGCTTCCTGCAAGCAGAGAACCATATGTTCACTCTTCTGATGTATACTGTGGATGTCGTTCTTAAAAGAATTCCAACACAACAGTTCTAGGAAAGCTAAGGAAAAAAAAAAAAAAGAAAAAAAGTACACTCCTGGAACTGGAAGTTGAGTGAGAGTGCTTGGCTCTGCCACCGCATCCAGATTAATTGGAATGTTTGTTTTACAGTTCAGACTGTCATTAGTGGCTTATCAGATTTAGACATGATATTCCAGATCCAGAGATCATCGGACCAAATGTTAGAGAATCAATGTGACAATGGTATAAATTGCTAGCATCTGTGGGCGAGAAATGAAATGTAAGGATAATAATAATAATGAAATGTGTACATACTGTAATAAGTAAACTATTGGGATGAGGTAAACACTCATTTTGATGCAAATCAAGCAGATGGTAATTAAACCAGGATTTGTTCCTTTTATTTATTGAAAAAAGTTCAAGCTTTCAGTTCTTTTCAAGGGAAAACATGTACAATATACATAGGAGAAGCATTTTCTCCTCACTTTCCGTCTACTTTCAAGCGCACCAGAGATAATGAGGTTGAATTGCTGTATCTAAAGACATGATTAAAATAGTTATTCGTCCATATGACAAGGCATATGGGTTTGATCCCGTAACAGTTGTTGAATGATGTCATTTCAACCACAAGTAATTAACCGCCAGAATGAAAAATAAGATGTGTTTGCTTAGTTCCCCCTGTCAGACAAATGGCCATTTGAAATGAATGCTACAAGGTGTGGAGTAACAACATGATACAAGTTAACTATTTACTCGAAGGAGAACTAAAACAAAAAAGTTCTATTTTCTAGAACTGGACTATTTTTCTCATTAACTATTTTTTCCTGAATTAGTTTACATGCTATGTATTGTACTCCTGCAAACTATAGAATCAGTTTGTTGCAAATTAAAGAGCAGAATTAAGGAAGACAGGTAGAACACCAACACTACGCACTTTTCCAGTACACTTGGAATTTACCTACATTCTGTATATTCTAATACCGTTACTTAAAGGGAAACTAAGGTTCTTACCTTCATCCTCAGTGCCGTTTCCGTGTAGTTTGTGGTTATTGTCTTAGGCTAGATGGGTGGTTTGGAGCACTGGTGGAGGAACTTACCCCCCAGAGCACCGATCCGCCCTGCCCCCGGCCATCCCATTTCCTTTTCATAGAAACATAGAATACTGTTGGCAGAAAAAGACCACTTGGTTGGTCTAGTCTGCCCTATTGTTATTTCTGTTCTTATTATCTTAGGATAGATATATGTTTATCCCAGGAATGTTTAAATTCAGTTACTGTAGATTTACCAACCACCTCTGCTGAAAGTTTGTTCCAAGCATTTACTATATTACTTTAGTAAAGTAATATTTTCTCACATAGCTTCTGATCTTTCTCCCATCTAACCTCAGACTGTGTCCCCTTGTTATAGAAAATCCCTTCTCCCCAAGTGCATTATTTTACATTTGGAAACATTTAACTTCAATTTCATCGATTGCTGTGTTCATCGATTGCTGTGTTTTGTTGGTCTATTTTTAATTTCCCCTGTTAGCCAGAGTCCTACTCCACACTGACGAGGGGCAACTACCCTGAAACGATCGTCTGTGGATGGATGCCTGCCTTGGTAAACCCTTGTCATGTCGCAATACTCGCCGCAGAGTTAGACTTTGATGTAAAAGGGGCCACCTTGGTATTTCCCTATTTATGTTCCAATACTTATAACAGAGTGGGACTTAATGGGTTACGTATCAGGGTGGTTTGGTGATCTCCCCATTGGGAGTCACCCTCTTGGCAATAGGCTTTCCTCCCATGGAGGGATATCTGGCTATTTCTGTGTTTTGAGACTCATAACTGAGACTCCACAGGCCCCTCTTTTGCATATTTAAATTTATAGGGGCCAATGTTTCAATGGAGACTCTTTAGTGAGTACTCCATTTGATTTTTTTGTCGCTGGTCTCCCTGAGTTCAGCGATTGCTGTGTTTTGTTCACTTATGTAGTAAAGCTAAATAATTTTCCATATTAGTGACACCTCCAGGAATTTCAACCAAACCTTACCTACCAAACCTTCTCCTATGTCACTTACAGAAAGAAAGAATAGGACCCAGAACAGACTCCTTGTATCAACAACCCTCTGATATCTATCCTTCAGCCAACCACAAATCTACTGAACTGTGCAGGAATTAAACCCAATTTTATCCAACTTCTCTATCAGCTCTTTATGGGAAGGGGCAGGCCAGCCAGGGATGGATCAGTACTTTGAAAGCTAGAAACTTATCTCAATGCTAAGTGCCCTTTTCAGAAAAAGGACATATCAGCAGGTTAGATTTGTCTAACCTGCTAAAAGTTTCCCTTTAACGGGAATGTGTAATCAAAAAACAGACAAATAGCACCAATATAAGGCAACAGCAGCACCCTGTGAAAATACCTCTTAAGGCTAGGTTCACACTACGTATATTTCAGTAGTATTGTGGTCCTCATATTGCAACCAAAACCAGGAGTGGATTAAAAACACAGAAAGGCTCTGTCCACACAATGTTGAAATTGAGTGGATGGACGCCATATAACAGTAAATAACTGCCATTATTTTAATACAACAGCTGTTATTTTAAAATAACAGCAAATATTTGCCATTAAATGTCGGCCATCCACTCAATTTCAACATTGTGTGAACAGATCCTTTCTGTGTTTTGAATCCACTCCTGGTTTTGGTTGCAATATGAGGACCACAATACTGACTGAAATATACGTAGTGTGAACCCAGCCCCAGGGTGCGTTCACACCTACAGGATCTGCAGCAGATTTGATGCTGTGTTCACTTATTTAAATGAAATCTGCTGCAGAAAATCAGCTGCAGATCCTGTAGGTGTGAACGCACCATCAAAGGTCACATCTCAATGAGTTGCTCAAATTCATATAAAGGGGACAGGTCCTGTCTATTGTCATCTAGTCCATGGGGCATGATGTAAAACATATCACTAACCACTGTTAATGAAAACAGCTTAGATAAGATGGCAGCCCCCATAAGAATGGAAACATGTATAAAAAATTATAATTAGAAAATAGAAACACATTAGGAAAAAAGAACATGTTTCAGTATGTGGTTCTAATCAGTAGAAGAAAATCTAGGCCATACATTCTCTTTAAGACTTATGTTGAAGTTTCAAAATTTCGTAAATCAGCGGAAAAATGTTGGACACAGGAGACTGATGTATGTAACAATTCAGGGAGATAAAAAAATAGCTACCATATTTTCTAGCAGATAAAACAACTGGGCGTATAAGACCACCCCCAAATTTTCCAGTTAAAAAATAGAGTTTGGGATATACTCGCTGTATAAGACCACCCCTCTTCCAACACACACCAAATAAAAATGTATAAAAAACATCAGACAGCAGCGAGATCTAAGAAGCAGAGAAGAAGGTACAGTAATACCGATAGGATACAAGGGCGGGTCAGACGGGTGAAAGAGATATTTTTTTTGGGCATAGCACCCATCTACTGTATCTTGCTCTTGCTCTGCCCTTCATACGGTTGCTGCATACAGCAGGGATGCGGCCGTTTTTGAGCTCCCCCCACCGAAGCAGCAACTGCAGATTCTCCAGTCCGGTTCTGAATTTTTTGTCCCTATAAGACAACACCCGCCGTATAAAAAGAAGTCTTATACGCAGGAAAATACTGTAATTCTAAAAGAGCAAAGTGTACACAAGAAAAAGGGAAAACTTACGAGTAACATGACAGGAAGGGTTTCCATGAGTTAGTAAAAGTAAATGATACAAAACTATAACATATGAAATGCAGCTATTGTTGTTAATAATTAGATTTCCCCCAATGACTCATGAGTTCATTTTAAGGCCAAAATTTTCTCAACAGTTGCAAAATATATATGTAATAATGATTTCCATTCTGGCAAAGTGTTCCTCTGCTCTGCACTGCAGGTGTACAAAGACCCTGAAGTAGCGAGAGGAAAGATTCTGACCTCTTGCCTCTGCACTGTGTGCCTTGGGGCAGCTTTCATGTATACTTTATTCTTTCAGCTTATTTCCGATATGCTTTAACTATCACTCATACATACCATCTAAAAACCTATATGCATAGTTTTATGCATAGCTAAATTTGTAAAGGTGCTAACTAGAGATGAGCGAACCTCGAGCATTTTCTAGTTTGTCCAAGCCCAAACTTTCGCCATTTGTTTCCCGGTGGCTGAATAAGTTTGATGCAGCCCCTGGGAGTCTTAGAAAACATTGCTGTATCCATGTTTTCCAGGCAGCCCTAGGGCTGCATCCAACTTCTTCGGACACAGGGAATTAAATGAAGAGAGTTCGGGTTCGGACGAACCTGAACATGCCCGAGGTTTGCTTAGCCCTTATACATTGGGACAGATTTGTTATGCCTCAATTCTTAAGTATGGAAAGGAATCAGAGTGGCACTCCGTGATATGCAGGTGGTGCACGAGGAAAGGAGCGTAGTCCCAGCACAAATTAAAAGTAGGAATTCCGGCAACTCACCACTTAATCATCAAGTAGTTTATTTGGTTACATAACCATAATAGTGTGAACAGCAGAACGCGTTTCGACAATGTGCCTTTGTCAACAGGCAGTTGACAAAGGCACATAGCCGAAACGCGTTCTGCTGTTCACACTATTATGGTTATGCAACCGAATAAACTACCTGATGATTAAGTGGTGAGTTGCCGGGATTCCTACTTTTGATTCACTTCTTAAGGAGACATATCGTAGTGGTAAATCTTGCCTCATAATATGCATGTTGAATAGGCTGACCAATAGGTAGTATTACACAGTATCAGTAAATCTGTCCCATTTAGCTTCCCTGTAAATACAGTAAATCTTGGATGGGCACCTTTACTATGGTGCAGAAACAAGGTGCTCAACCTTTCTCTCTGGGCTGATATGAACAGGTTAATATAAATGTGTCACTGTAACAATCCTCAGTAAAGTCCATGGATGATTTCTTTATAAATCTTATTATATACCATCATCCAAATAATGAGAGTTTTTCACACCAAATCTGGGACACGGGCAGACGGGTGGACTCTATGTGCTGAAATTTGTGGTTCAAATACAGTAAAAGGGCTTTTCTCATCTTTTGAGGCATCCACATATTTTCCAGTTGTAGTCGTTTGCCATTTAAGAGGATGTTTTTTCTTTTCTACATGTAACACTTTAACCAACGGATGAGTGGGCTGAGTTATTGAGTGCCACAAGGCCAAAGGCAGGCAATCCCTAGAGATGTACATAGTCTAAAAATGTATTGCACGAGATTAACAAGACATTTTTGGAATATTAAAAACAAACACATTTTAGGAGCTACAAAGTTCAAGTCTCAGAGAAAATGAATACAGTTTGGGATCTAACCTCTGATAATAAATAGCACAGCTTGTTGATATATTTCTTTTCCTACACAACTTTCTTTATACTGTGCTGAACTTACCTCTATTTCTAGCAGACGAGCTCTCAACATTTAACTTTTGGCTTACCCAGCATTCCATTATTTCTAATGACCTAAGTATGATATTTATTTAGTCAAATGTAAAACATAACAGCCCTCCAGCTCATGAATGCACAATTCTTGTCCATGAATGGTAAAATATAGCTGATAGACAGACCCAAGGACTCCTAAGAATAGTTCTTACTCTTCACTCTTCTTTTTTTTTTTTATTTAATGTAAACAATTTTAAAATCTGAACAGATATCAATATTACCAACTCACTGTCCCCATATTACTGGTTAGTGTCTTTATTTTGGTATGTGCATCAATAGTGACCACGCCATCTAGTGGAGAAACGGACGGAAGATGACCCCCCCCACCCCACCCATCCTGGCTGTCACTTACTGACACCCCACTGACTTGACTTGGCATTTAGGAGTCTACCAAAGGTCTCCAGGCACTGTTGGGGGAATTCTAAATGTTTGTGTCTATATTATGCCTTAGTCGTATGATCATGCATCTTTTCTCTGCGCCAAATTTTCCAAAAGGACTTATGGATCATTATAAAAGTTGCAGTTGATAAATATACAGTGACTGGCAAAAACAGAACTTTACTAAATACAGGCAGCCGTTGGAGGCCTTTGGTAGACCCTCAGAAAATGACTTAGCATTACTAAATAAGTGGTCCAAACAAGGGAAACTGCAGTTCAATGTTTCCAAATGTAAAACAGAGCACTTGGGGAGAAGGAATCCTCTCTTCAAGTACCATATTGGCAGTTCTGTGTTGGCAAAGACTATAGAATAGAAAGTATTAGGGGTAGTGATTTCTGACAGCCTTAACACCAGTCACCAGTGCAGTCAGGTGGTAGGGAAAGCTAATCCTATGCTGGGCTGTATAGCTAGAGGTATAACCAGTACCAAGAGGGAGATGTGATCCCGCTGTATAGAGCTCTAGTGCGACCACAGCTGAAATACTGTGTTCCAGTGTCCAGTCCTAGAGACCTCACTTAAAAAGGATATTGACCAAATAGAAGAGGTCCAAAGACGGGCCACAAAAATGGTGGATGGTGTCAGGCATAAAACTTATCAGGAAAGACTTAAGGATTTGAATGTGTAAAGTTTGGAGGAAAGTTCAAGGGGGAGGAGAGTGTTTTTATTTAAAAAACTGAACTCAAGAACAAGAGGACACAGTGAGAGGTTAGTTCGGGGAAACATCAGAAGCAACATGCGAAAATATTACTTTACTAAAAGAGTAGCAGATGCTTTGAACAAACTTCTGGCAGATGTGGTTGGTAAATCTACAATAACTGAATTTAAACATGCCTGGGATAAACATATATCCTAAGATAATAAGAATAGAAATACTAAAAGGGTAGACTAGATAGACCCAGTGGTCTTTGTCAACAATGTTCTATGTTTCTAGTTGAGCAGAGTAAACTTGAGAAAAGTCCATTTTTTTTTTGCACAACAAATCAATTGCACAAAAATCTGGGATTTTTCCACGTTAAAGCCCATACTTAAAATGATTATAAATTCCCCTTGTGTGCCTATAAGGCAGCTTATTACTCACAGGCGAAATCTTTTGGTTTACTGTATATACCAAAGCATTATTTTAGTAATTAGAAGACCGCATTGAGACACCTCTTAGAGGAACAAAATACTTCGTTAAAATATGTGCATGTCATTAGCAAAAACTTTTGACTTGTTGCAGAAACATGTCAAAAGTATTGATACATCTGTGATTTCCAACTTCCATAAATTAAGGTGCTAAAAAAATTATAAAAAAAGAAAGCAAACTCACTTGCCCTGATCCTAGAGTATGTCACATAGATGGCTCCCAGACCACTCACTGTTTCCTGTGACAAGTTAACCCTGCAGGTCCTGCCTTCTTAGCCTGCCAGTAGCCCTGGCAGTAATCGTCTAAGCGGGCAGCTCCTGTGTAGTCAGTGTATCACCTGGAAACAGGATGGGTAGCAGGGAGTACCAGCAGCTATCCCTTTTGTAAATACATTTGCCTTTACTTCGTACACAGTGCTGCCACCTAAATTTAATCTCATGTACCCAATTTCCCTTATTTTTCCAATTTACCTTCATTATTATCCTTTCTTGCAATGCTATTCCTGTTTTTCTTTCTGCTCACATAGCACCTTGCAAATGAATGGCTCAAACCCCCTGACGTCTCCACCTTCCCCCCCCCCATGCCATCTATAGTAGTGTACTGGGTAAATCACCACCTTGCACATCGGCCACCAGTTCAGTCAGGTGCACTTTACCCAGCAATATGTTATGGCATTGCAAAGAGTAGTAGGTGTTGTCCTTTATTGATTATACTGCTGCCAAACAAAACATCTCTGGTCTCAGCCTCCTGAAATGGCCAGAAAGCAAAATCACTGTGCATCATGGAGAGTAAGGGTGGTATTACACGGAACGATTATCGTTCGAAAAATCGTTAAGTCGTTCGGATTTGAACGATAATCATTTCGTGTAATAGCAGGCAACGATTAAACGACCAACGAGAAATCGTTGATTGTTTAATAGGATCCGGATCTATTTTTATTGTTTGATCGTTCGCTTATCGTTCGCACATCGTTCGATGGAATAAGAATTCACAGCTGAAACGTACGCAATAGCGATGACTAAACGACCGCAAGAACGATCATAAATAACGATCATCGTTTCGTGTACTTGGGCGAACGATTTCGGGTCGGGTCGTTAATCATTAGTTGGCGAAAAAATTGCTTGGTGTAATAGTACCCTAAGGGTTCAGCAGTAAGAGCTATAAATCACCTTGTAACCCCTTTTAAGGCTGGGTTCACACTACGTATATTTCAGTCAGTATTGTGGTCCTCATATAGCAACCAAAACCAGGAGTGGATTAAAAACACAGAAAGGCTCTGTTCACACAATGATGAAATTGAGTGGATGGCCGCCATATAATGGCAACTATTTGCTGTTATTTTAGAACAACGGCTGTTATATTGAAATAATGGCCGTTATTTACTGTTATATGGCGGCCATCCACTCAATTTCAACATTGTGTGAACAGATCCTTTCTGTGTTTTTAATCCACTCCTGGTTTTGGTTGCAATATGAGGACCACAATACTGACTGAAATATACGTAGTGTGAACCCAGCTTAAAGGGTAAAGGTAACAAAACTATGCAGGTTTTCTGTACAATGGAGTAAGTTACAGTTCTGTCAAAAAATTTGCACTAAACACTAATTTACTTCAAGACATCTACTTAGGATTCACCTATAATGAGGCATTTTATTGGCCCCTGTCAGAGCTATGTGGTTAAAAAAGGATCCTGTCTTGTACATATCACAAATGAAACACTCGCATTGTTGAGCTGTACTTCGATTGTCACATGGTTCTTTGAGGACTTGTATTGGATTAAAACACCACAACTGCTTTTTCCAAAAATAGGTCACCAGTTGTGTACAGGTTGTGTGGGGTACTGCAACTCAGTCCCATTCACTCCAGCAGTGCCGAACTGTAATTGCAGGCACAAGCAAGGGACAGGTACTGCTCCTGGAAGAAAGCAGGCATGTCTTCCTCACCCTGTATGCCTAGTGTTGGGAATGGCTACCATGGGCAATAACCTTTTTAAAGTTTTCATAACTCTGCCCCAAGATTGTGAGCTTTCTTTTTGTATTGTGAAGTTTACAAATTAAATTTTTCCAAGTCTGGCAGATAACAAAATGACCACCAAAGAGCTAGCTATATCTCATTGTCTATAATTTATTCCATGGGCTCCTTTCTATATTTTGTAAGGCTTTTTTCATCCATAAGCAGGTAGGGTGATCATGGTAATAGCTTAAAAAGTCAATTCCAATTGATTTGTTAATGTAATGGAGTTAAAGTACTTCTAAGCTTTAAAGACTTGGCTGCTTTTATCTAATCATGAAAAATGCAGTAAATGGGAAAATATAAGAAGGCAAAGGCTTGGAAATGCATATAGATGCAATATAACTCTCAATGTGAAACACCTATCAGACTGATATAGCTATGAAATAAAGGTTCAAACCAAGAGATTAGGGCCCAAGGTAAACCACCTCTAAACTCAACTTCCCTGCACTGAGTTTGTTTTCAGTCCAGTTTTCTGTAAATAAAGATCAACAATTGAAAATTATTTCTTACTTCTACTTTCTAGTATTAGTTGAATTTAAAGTCTTTACTATTTTCTAGATCTTTGCTTGAAGGCATTGACTGGAAGCCTCATCCAAAGACTGGAAACATGTCTGTGATACAAACATTTCTACGACCCTGTCAGCTGGCTGCCCCACTCTCCGACCACTACTGTATCTACAGGCTGTCAATCACTCTGGAGAAGACGAGGCAGCAGCCTCAAAAAAGACCGGCTATAGGAGACCGGGGTGGGAGCTGACATAGATCCGCCTCTGTGACACTGTCAGCCAGAAATACAAAACCTTTTTCCCAAAGATGCCGAACGCCACAGCATCGCTAAGGGTATGGATGCAATGCTTGTGTGCAATGCTTGAGTATCTGGAAATTGTAAGCACAGATATATGCATATCTGTTCTGTCAGTTTTTCTACCTCCATGGCCCATATAGTTGCACCTCCGTCAATAACACAAGACGGTCATATATTATGTAAACTACTACAAGGGGTCTTAAGACTTTGCCGATCTAGCAAGATACTTCATGCCACCGGCAAGGTTAAAAAAATGAAATGCTTAAAACATTTGTTATGCAAGTCGTAACCTCTAGGAAGCAGCTATGACAATACTAAATGGATAATACAATTGAATAATGTCTAGAAAAAAGAAGGAACCTATTAAAGCAGAGAGATTACATTAATGGTGTCATTAGTGCCATAAGGAGGGAGCTTCACTGAATGAAGTACAATGGATTTCTTTGCCCTGTCTTCTCTGTAATGTCTAACAAATTAAAATATGTCTATTGGTTTTAGAAAAAAAAATATGTTTGATTAAATATTAATCTGTGAACTCTGAGGAGAGAAGTGTGAAGTGTTAGTAATCCTGAGGCATCCCACAGAGGAGACGGACGGAAACAATTATGACGAGGAATATCTGCCAGCTAAAAGCTCTGATAAGGAAAAAAAACACCATAAAAAAATCATTCATTCCTGCCTCAAAGAAGCTTGAGGTTGGGGGTGGGTAAAGCACTCTCTAATTCTTGCCCAGTGCTGTAGTTTGACTCTACTGTATAAGGTCTTGCTATTGCTGCACTCTGGGGATTTTCGTGGTAACTCTCATTGGTAACCACTGACATAAACTATGATATTAAAATTGTAGAATTATTAATCAATGATAATAATAAAGACTAGAGCAGCACTGGTAGATACTAGGCTATGATTCACACCAGTTTTTCTACTTCTTTTGCAATATGTTTTTTCCCCCAATTTTGCAGCTGATCTAAAAAGGATGATTGTCATCAATCTGCATGCATTCCTTTGGGATTATGGATTGCAAATAAATTAACAATTGTCAAAAAAAAATTAAAAAAAAAAAAAAAAAAAAGAACATAATATACCAGAACAACACAAGTACTTAATTCAAGAAGCCACTGGATTTACAGCATAGATTGATCTCTAGTTATTACGAGTACAGGTGACTCCAAAGTCATGCATAACTTCCTCTAGCTCTGTTGTTGTTCACCTGGACATATTTACCATTTTAAAGAAGCCACACAGAACTTCTTACATTACAGAAATGTGTGGAAAAAAATCCTAAAAGTGTATCTTTTTACCTTGGTCTCTATCGTGCCATGTCCGACTCCCAGCTGCTGGTGAATTTGGAGAAGGGTAGAAGTCTCCAGTTGGACTTGGCTCCATATTTTCATCTATGGAGATGGTCTTGGGTCTTTTACTGTTAAAAAAGGAAAACATTTTGTTCCGTGAACTAGTGGATACCATTGTACTGAAGAAAACATGGCATGCCATAAAATAGTTAGAAATCTGTGCACATAAATCAGGAAGCTAATGTAGCCTTTTCACAGAAAGGAAGCTGAGACATGTACATGAATGTAGCACACAGTGAAAATAAGGTCCAAAGAGAGAAAATAGAAAGGTTACATTTTCTTGTGGAAGCTTTACATTCCATGTTGATAAACTTCCTTTCTATGTTTAATTTAATAGACATAACCTTGTATGCCTTTCCTTTCTGTTATACAGGTCATGACTGTTATTAGGAAAATATTAAAAGGCCTTTCTTTGAAGAGGAACTTCCTTTGTTGAAAATGAACCGTCCAGTGCATGGATGACCTTGTAAAGCCTATAGTTATACTAAAACATACATCTAAAATTACTATTATACTGACTCCGTCATTTGTAACATTTTGTACCATTTCATATGTACAAACCGTCAATTGCCCCAATATTCAGTGAACGTCAGTAAGTCCCACACACTGCCTAAATAACAGGAATACTGAAGCTTTGGTAGACACTAAACACATATTAACCAAGTGAATAATGGCGGACCATATTTTACATCTACTAAATTTCTCCTAAATGTTGCTCATTGGTACAATTCCTTTCCTAGTCTTGAATTGTATCATTTAGATTTCTGTATGTTACCCACAAATTAATCCACAGGTATCTTGACCCAACTGTTGGATTTAAGTCCTGATTAAGAAGACAACTATCTAGATCTGTCTATAGTGGCATTCTTCTCAGTCTGTAATGGTGTCCAACTTTTGCTTTGTCAATAATAGTGATTAATAGTCTATTAAAGCTATCGTTGCTATTAGGAATATGGGAATCCTGATTAAAACCTGACAGACCTCACTGTATGTCCATGAAGAATTCAGGATTTGACATATGGATCTGACAAATTTGTCACAGCTTTGCTATAACGAAAAACCCTAACAATAATGTAAACAGAGACTCAGATACTTGCCATACAGCCTTCATATCAATGTCGTAACTTCACGTGGACAACTTCCCACGTAAGAAAAGATTTTTACCATTAAGTGACCACCAAAACCACTTTTTACAGCTGTCACTAGGGGGCCTTATTCCTTTTGCCTTTAATGGCAGGGTCAGAATAAGGTGGTGCGGGGCTCTCACATTGGGATCATGGGAGCTTGGCTTTCAGTGGCTATTTTAATCTGTAGGTAACCTGATGCAATTGTCGGCTGCCAATGTGTATCTTTCCAAAGGCTCCCAAGTATCCTTCTGATGGCCCCTTAAGCCTACCATGTATATGCCTCTATACAGCTGTGCTGGAGCCACGACTGTATAGACTGCCGGTCAGCATCATGTACAGAAGTAGTAGTCTGTACCATTACTCCCAAATACCCCCAAATAATAAAATGACACTTATATCCCATACAAAATAAAACAAAATATATATACACACACATTTGGTATCGCCAAATTTAAAGCTGTAAAAAAAGGCGATCAAAAATATATGATTAAAAAATGGTATCTATAAAAAGTTAAATTTTTTTGTGCAAAAAAAAAAAAGAAGGTTGAACAAGAGAAAAATTAAAATGCTATGGGCCTTGGAATGTGGTAACAGTTTTTATTTGTATTGTGCCAAAGCAGTAAAATGTAAAAAAAAAAAAAAAAAGTTACAAATTTGATATTACTGTAATCGTAGTGGTCCAGAGAATATATTTATTATTATATTTATTATTTTTGCCGTGCAATGACTATCATAAATTTAATATGCCAGAAAACAGGAGAAACAAATGTATCTTTTTTTTTCTATTATCCCCCAATCACTAAAGCTTTAAAAAGGAAACTATAGGGAGATCCTATTTATGTAGGTACTTCTGCAGAGTTACATTTCAGCCATGCTGCGCAGTTACTATTATCAGTTACCTGCTTGGTGGAGAGGATAGTGACCTCTGTAAGCTGACCGCTGAGTTCATATCATGATAGTATGGCTGGCTTAGTGGCTCTCCCATTGGGAAACTGACGCCAGAGCCCTGTGTAATGGGTGCTAGGAAGAAATAACAGCTGGTTATTTATACACAGAATACATTTAAGTCAAGGTTTTTAAATGCGGGAACAGTTCATCTGGTTTTCTTTTCAAAAGGAGAATGAGCGAGATCGCTATTTACGGGCTGAGAATCGAATGACATTTTATAATCCATTCTCATTTCATTCAGAAGCATTTCATCCATTAGAAAGTTAATGATAAAAAGTAGGGCTTTTAACCAGTGAGTGTCATATCTGTACATAAAGCTTCCATTAAGTATATCTGGTGGTATTTGGTGCCAGCGAGGAGGAGCCTGCATTGTATACAAAGGCTTGGTGTGCTGAGTGTCACTTTGTATGATCAGAGACCTTGGGAACAAGGTCCAAATCAATTCTCCTTTTGTTTTAAGGATGACGGTGTCCCTAATTTATGCGCAGTGCAATTATTTCCTGATGAATGGTTAATTAGATGTGACTGCTGGCTCCCTTTCACTCGGGAACCATATTTCCATGCTACAGTATGTACTGCATGTGGGACATCAATCAGTGCTGCAGGGTCACATCTCTGGGCCCCACTAAACTCACTGCATGCAGATAGTCCTTTCAATTAGCCCTGCTGGAAAGAGAGATGCTGATGACAGAGGTGGATTCTTGGCATATTTGGATGAGCAGCAGAGTGCTTCTCTCTTATATCTTTTCCAGAGATGCCGATTCAAAGCTGCCCTTATACCTGAGAAAGGGAAAAACAGCTGCCAGCTCAAATGGCTTCAAATCTACAAACTATTTTAATCCCCTGTGAACCGGGGACCATGAGTAAACAAGGCCTCTAGAGGAATAAAGTGTGTCAGAGGGGGCTTCGGCTGTGATCGCACCACGTATGGACAGTACAGCTGTAGCATGGTGCAAATAAATTCAACGCAACCTTTTTCCTTTTTAGACATGTTTTTAACAGATCTGACGGAATAAGTCTGAAACATGGTATGTGCTGGGTGTGATGATTTCATTTTTGCAACTGGTAAAGCACACCACAGTCTCTTGTGGTTTGAGGTAAATGAGAGGTTAAACAAATGCCAGATGAAAGAAGCCAGCCACAACCACAATCCGAATGCTATTATTAGATAAATACAGTGTGACAACCAAAGAGCCGATAATAAAGCAGTACCCTCCAACACACCAGACCATTATGTGTGCTTTAGCTCTACAAACCTTACTTAAAGGAGAAGTCCGGCGAAAATTTTTATTAAAGTATTGTATTGCCCCCCCAAAAGTTATACAAATTACCAATATACACTTATTACAGGAAGTTTTTTATTTACTTTTTTTATTAAAGTGTTTTTTCCCCTGCACTAACTAAAGCATCAAGGCTTCACTTCCTGGATAACATGGTGATGTCACGACCCGGCTCCCAGAGCTGTGTGGGCTGTGGCTGCTGGAGAGGATGATGGCAGGGGGATGCTCACTGTCCCTCCAGTGCCCTGTGTCCCTCAGTGTCCCCCTGCCATCATCCTCTCAAGCAGCCACAGCCCGCACAGCTCTGGGAGTTGGGTCGTGACATCATCAACAATGCACTTTATGTGCATTTCTTGTAATAAGTGTATATTGGTGATTTGTATAAGTTTTGGGAGGCAATACAATACTTTAATAAAATTTTTAACCGGACTTCTAAAAGGCACTAAAGCTGCATTAGCTGTAAACATCATGTACTACTGTCATAGAATGGATTTACATTGCTCTCATATCAATTATGATGAAGAATGTCAGATACGTTTCCTTGTCATTAGAACGGGGGAGAATTAGGCTGACAAATGAGGAGGGACAAAAATTGTAAAAAGGTCTAAAGCGACCATTGACTCTCAAAATATTTTTATTTTCCTGTTAAAAAACTTTACCATATGCCACATTAGTGATCATGCATATCATACAGCAAATTGATAAGGTCGGGATATAATAGCCAATGAGACATAGTGGAACCGTGAATTACATGATCACCCATTTAGGTGAATATGTGCTTCTCTAACATCATCTGGCTTTTTGAGAAAGGCTTGCCCTGAGGGGGCAATTTATTTTTACAATTCAAATCTACCAGTGGTCATGAGTGCATGCAACTTTCATATGGCTTCCATGTGACAATTATAGGATAAATATAGAAGGAAAAGGGTTGAATATGTATTTAATATAACTGGAATTGTGGCTTACTTCTTGACACCCGCACTAGCTCTGACACATTGAAAACTCCAGACTTCACAAAACTGTCTTCAAGGTATCCTAGAAAAATAAGACAACTGTGTTAGGAACGCACGCTTTACTATCTCCAAAAGCATTAAAAAAGAAAAACTATTTTTTACACACTGTTACATAGTAACACCAAACACTCCCCTTTCATACTTTTTCTTTATACACCATATGTGTCTATGGAAGTTGCTAAACTGTTCTGTAACCCCTGTAAAGATGGCTATAAACCTGTTGGCCAAACGACTGACAGTTATTTCCCCCTTCCTCCCCATAAACAATTATGTTCGGTACCGCTGGGCACTTTTTGTGTTCTCTATCGGGAGAGGTGGGGTAAAGCGCAGCCAGACTGCTCTAGCGGTGGCTTATCTCTCCAAGGCCTAAGTGATTCAACATCTGATTCTGGAGTTTTAGGAGAGCCTCATATACTTTGTACTGAAGACCAAACCCATAGTAAGCAGCAGACAGTGTATAAAGTGTATGGGAACCTTTACACAGTTTTTTGTACCCCCCACTGGAAGCCCAGTAGAAATCATTATTTCCGACGTCTTATCAGACATATTATCAGACGTCTCATGCCTTTGCAGAAGTTGCCATCTTGAGACTGCACGTCACAGTGCTGTTAATGGATGTGGCCGGAAAGGGGTGGGGCTTCTCTAAGAAAGCCCCACCCATTTCAAACTTTGTCACTGCTGTATGGGGACTTACTCATGCTCTCTATAGTCTATAGCTTCCTCACTTTTCCTTCCTTGCTATAGCTTCCTTGCTTTTAAGCTCCACCTTTTCAAACCTCACGACTGGTTTATGAGGACTCACTCGTGCTCCACACAACTTTCCCTCCTCATGTTCTCAGCCCCCCCGGGCTGGGATATCCATCCACATCCAAAATCAAAAATCAAATAGCTAAAAATCAAATAGCTAACTAGCCAAAGAAAAAAAATCACTCTCTTAAAAAAAAAACCTGGAAACATTTAGTGTTATAATGATAAAAAATTATGGGTACAAATAACATAAAAGAAAATGACCATATAACCACAGAATGTGCATAAAGGTTTACACTGACAAACAAGAGTAATGGAGAAAGGAAAAGGAGCGATGTGGTTTTGAATGTATGTCTGTGTAAATCCTTTCCTCTGCTTCCTCCTCCCTTATTTGAAGTGGTGAGCTCTTTTATTACTAAACACCACATTCTGGCCAGATTAGTAGACAGCCCATGTTCCCAATGTCTCTTTCACTCACACCCGGACTTCTTCATCTGCTATGTAAACATATATCCAGACAGTTTTTAAACAGTGAGCCATTTAGACCTACTGCTTCTGACGGCCTGCTCAAACTTCTTGGTGTTGTTTGGAATAAAGGGGGTAAATAAATAAGGGATGAGATAAGTGATTTTACGTACAATAAACACACTGGGCCTTTTATCTGCAAAATAAACGTGAAAATGTAAAACAAGAGGGTTTCGTTTGTGTGTTCCGAGATGTATTGTTTAGCTCAACTTTTGTTAGGCTTTAAATAAAATATGGAAAGGATTCTCTACGGCTACAATTATTTTACAGTTCTACTGTATTTACATATAACATGTGCACTGTACATGCTGGTGAAATTTCTACATCAGTGATTCTTGTTTCACCAAACAACCCCTTTAAATTACTGTACCTGTACGTGGTTAGCAATGTGGTTCCACTCCAGCCAAGGACAACATCTACATGGAATATATACGCACTTACTATATTTGCGTGGGTTTCCTCAAGGTACTTAGGTTTCCTCCCACACTCCAAAACATACCGATAGGCTAATAAACTTCCAATAAAACTGTCCCCAATGTGTATGTGAATGAGGGGAAGGAAATTAGACTGTGAAACCCACTGGCGACAAAGACCAATGTGAGGGTTTACCAGGCCGGATTAGGAAATATATAACTGTTCTAATACATTTAAACTAATATGCCCCATTGTATTTAGTAACCTAGAAGTATATGGATAGCTATGTTCTCACAACTTTTTTTTTATCATGATCATTAATAACGGCTGCAAAATGGCTGTTTTTCACCTAAAAAGACATTGTGGGAACACAGTGTACTCTAAAATTATGAGCTATCACATAATATATCCGAAAGCCAGGCTACTGATTCCCTGATTAGATCATGATTTTTATTTTTTTTTTGTAGATATGCCATGTCAAATTAAACATAGTAAGGTTATGTTCACACTACGTACAAAAAAACCTGAAAAAAAACACCCACTTTTTTTATTTAAAAGACATCCGATTTTGCCGCAATTTATTTGATTTCAATGCAATGTAATGAAGTCAATGAAATGACGGATGTCCCATGCACACAGCAAACTAAATAACAGACGTTAATGACATTGACAATTATGTTTGGACGTCTGTTGCAAACACCGGACATTATTTTTTTCAGTTGGTCACACAGTTTTCCTTTTTCACTGTCCTTTCACCATTTTTTTTATTAAATTCAAAGGACTTTTCAATTTATGACACACCCAAAGGCCAATTAGTCCACCTAACCTAGAATATGCCAACAGCCATCATTGCACTGACAAGTGGCCAAACTGATGACGGACATCATTTTTTCTTTTCAAAAACGTAGAGAAAAAAAGTAGTGTAAACATAGCCTAAAGGCCCTATTACACGAAACGACTGTCAGCTGTATTCAGCCGATATAGGCCGATAATCATCTTGTAATAGAAGGCAACGATCAGCCGACGTTTGCTTCTCTCAGTCGCCCCGTGTAATAGGGGCTTAAGTGTAATAGGAAAAATCCTTTAAAAGATGCTGTTGATTAGCATGGCATACATCCTTGCAAATGAACAGTTAGAATCTACTTTGTTCAATCTAAGAAAAACTAAATGCTATTTCTTTTTGGTCCTGAAAATAGAACAAAATGACTGGAAAGAAGATCTAATGCTGACTTTTTTTTATCTGTATATTTTTATGTGTATTTGTGGTAGACAAATTTTCCTCAAATAAATGCACATCATGTCCACACTCCAAGAAAAAAAAAGATTGGACCATCAAAACTTTGTTAGTTCTAACAGAGGTTGTCCTGAGTGGAAAATCCCTTCAATTTAGGAGGTTGTGGCATTGTGCTCTCAATGCACAAAGAGTTAAAACTCAAATTCAACTTTGCTACATCTGTATATATGCTGTATCATTTCCCTAAATATCATTGACCTTTATTGATCATCAGATGTGTCAAGAATTGTCAAATATTACCTGTACCCATCATGTTAGAAATGGGGAGGTTTCCCACCCGGTTTTATTGCTTCACATCGGCCATTTACATAGTTCAGGTGAAGTCACAGCATTTTGACACTAATCCTGGTACGAAAACGTGATTTGACTGCTCTGATTCGAGTTTACCTACTTTGCCAGGACAGCTAACAGTTAAAGGGATACATAGTTACATAAAGAGTACTTAAATTTACCTCCATTTAAGACTAATGCCTGGGACCACATGGCCAACAGAAAAAGGATGTGACCTTTCCTATGTTTTGCAAAAAGTGTCTATTAGTCAAGATTCCAAATTTCCCAAGATAAAGTGAATGTTAATGAAGTTGCAGCTAAGCATCGGTAACAATGAAAGCGGTAACATAATCACTGCTTGTCCTGATTCTTCCCATTGCCTATGCAAAGCAGATTGCTGACCAATTATACACTTTTAAGCTATCACAGTACGACTTTTGTTCTCTGACATTGTTAGAATGTAAATTTTCCAGGGGTTATATTTACCTGGTGGATTCTTGGCAGGATCATTGTGGCTTGGGCTTCCTGATTGTCCAGGATCTGTAAAGAAATCACAAGAAAAAGGTGTTTTGTGTTTTTACAAGTATTACGTTTTTCAGAATGTTGAGCAGTTAAAAAAGACAAACAAACGCAATTTACCCTTTTTTATTTTTTGCCAGCCAAACATGCGGAGTAGATTTCTAGGTACAGATGAGTTGATTACATTGTATAAGAAGCTTTGCATAATTACACTTTCACATTAATTACTCTTTCACATGACACAATGCAGACCTTTAATTCAGTCTAAAATCAAGACGAGAGACACAAAGACCACAATGGCAAATGGCTGAAAACTAGAGCGCTCAATGACTCTGTACTTAGCTGTTTATTATAGCAAGACCCCAAAAGATGCTGCTAAAAGCGTATATTGTTTCTGGGCTAAAATAAGAAGAAGATGTAAGCAACCAACAATGGAGATGGCAAGAGCAATCTGCCGAGTTACTCAGGCTGCAGAAAGAGATAATAAATTGTACACACATGTAATGCATAAAGAATATTTGCATGGCAGACATTTCTACCTTCATACACGATCATAAAGACATAGGTAAAACCAACTACTGCATCAAAACTGCACGGTTTTACCTCTCCCATATCAATGGAAGACGTGGGAAACATCACTCTATTTTCCCTGCAGGTAAATAGTGGCATGTCACTTCTTTTGCAGACTAAAATCAATAGTATCTATAAAAAAAGCTGTGCAGGACAAACACGTCAAAACCAGCATGGCAGATTCCACTCAAATTCTAACATCCATAGAGTCAGGCATGGCAAGCTGATTGGTGAGCGTCTGATCCCTGGGATCCCAATAATCCCAAGATCGAGGTTAAAACTGTCCACGAAATAAATGGTGCCACTGCTCCATTCATTCTCTATGGGGCCTCCAGACATTTACAGACCTCCACCAATCAGCCTCCACCAATCAGCCTACAGCCCAATTATACCCTATACAACGGATAGAGGATACCAAATTGAGATGGTAATACATTTGTCGCAGGTCTACTGCAAGCTCTGAAGTGCAAATAAATGACATTTAACCTTCATGCAATACAATCCCAATATTTTCTTTCTTTCCTATCAGGTTTAAAGGATACCAATCTGAGTCAAAGTTAAGAAAAGATACCATTCATCACTACTAATTTCCAGCACAAGGCAACTCTCCCATTTATTTTTAGGTCAATGGATGTTACATATTAAAATATTTAAACATATGAAAAAGAATGTGTACAATCTCCAAGACATGAAATTGGTATTCTAAGTGTTTGGCAGCGAAGTTGTGTGTTTATATCAAACATCTACTTGGAAAATGTATCAAATGGCATTTGCTGATTTGTCTTGTGTAGAGCAGAGGTTGGGCATGGATGGTCCCACTTAATGTGTGGCATGAATACAGTCTAAGCCGCATTGTGGTCTGTGTATCTCCACCTGCCAGTTTATGGAATGACAGAACTGTCAGCTGTGGAAGTGAGCCTGCATGTGTGTCCGTGTACGTGCTGAGGGAAGGGCACAGAGGGAGGAAACCATCTGCCTTTGCAAGGCATCCATTCATTGCTGGATTTAACAGCTGCGAAATAGGAGTGCCCAGAAGGACAGAAATGTGCAGCCTGAGAGAGACAGAGAGACCATGGGTATAAGATTTGGCACTGCCTACCATTTTTCCCAGGGAATAAAGGCTCTCTCCAGATGTCTGGGTGGCACAAAAAGAAAGGAATGCAGTAAGATTTCCTAGAGGTAAATTAGCAGAGGATAAGGGTGCCAGTCCATATTAACCATTTCAGGGAAAAATTACAAGACACAATGCCCTCATAGGATAGTTTGATGACTGTGAAAGAAAAGAAATTTCCCAGAAAAATGCATTTGTTTCTCCGCTCCGTACAGATCTGATTTCATTTCTGGGGAAGCCAATGCAGAAGGGTTACATTGTTTGCCACAATTACAAATATAACACAGTTTGAGCTCTTCCGTGTACATTCTGTTAGAAACTTTGGGCACTTGTTTTGCCCCTTGTTTTTCTGGTAATATGTCTAACACTGATGCCAAGCAGAGAAAACCCAACAGCCTGGAGCACAGTGTAAAGTTGCCCATACACAATGAAAATTGAGGAAAATGGTGGATTTCAACCAAAATATACACAATACATGTGGTTAACTGTGGTTTCTCACCACTTGCTCTGCATTAGTTGTATCTCCGTGTATCTGTAATGTAGAAGAACCAATACTCACACTTATGCGCTTGAATACAAAAGTCCTTTTATTCCTTAGAGTGCAGGTATACAGTAACACTCACAGCTGATGTACAGATTCTTGCTCTCAGACGCCCAGACACGCCACAGCTTCTGCGGATGTTTCAGAGGATTCAGAGTTTCAAAGGAGGAGCTATCCTCTAAAACATCTGCGCATGAAGGAGGAGCTATCCTACGAAATGTCCGTGTATGAAGAAGGAGGAGCTATCCTCCAAAACGTCCCTGCATGAAGGAGGAGCTATCTTCTGAAACGTCCATGCATGAAGAAGGAGGAGCTATTCTTCAAATGTCCATGCATGAAGAAGAAGGAGCTATCCTTCAAAACGTCCATGCATGAAGAAGGAGGAGCTATCCTCCGAAACTGTGGCATGTGAGCTGCGGCGTGTCTGGGTGACCAAAAATGAGAATCTGCACATCAGCTGTGAGTGTTACTGTATTCAAGCACATTAGTGTGACTATTGGTTCTTCTAAGGAAGAGCTACATTACAGATACACAAAGATACAGCTGATGAATGAGGAACAATTGGTGAATAACCACAGCTAACCACATGTATTGTGTATATATTGCACTTGATGTGGACGTATTGGCTTCAATTTGGTGTGGAGATATGTCCTTGTGCTAAGTGTCGACCATTGTTACATTATTAAAAGATTTCAACAGAGATGAGTGAACCGGGTTCGGGTTCGAGTCCATCCGAACCTGAACATTTGGCATTTGATTAGCGGTGGCTGCTGAACTTGGATAAAGCCCTAAGGCTATGTGGAAAACATGGATATAGTCATTGGCTGTATCCATGTTTTCCAGACAACCTTAGAGCTTTATCCAAGGTCAGCAGCCACCGCTAATCAAACGCCGAATGTTCGGGTTCGAATGGACTCGAACCCGAACCCGGTTCGCTCATCTCTAGATTTTAACCAAAACAATTGTTTATTGGGTGAAATTTACCAAATGAATGACTGCTTTAGCTGGCTAATAAAAGACAGTCATCATCTGATGGTGGTTGGCTGCATTTGAAATTTTTGACCAATGGTTGGAAAAAAGATCTTTTGTCTAAAAGCAATCTTTCAGGAAAGAATGTCCTGTGAACATCCTCGTTTATACATTACAGCCAGTGTGAACTGTTCTCAAATATGGAATAAAAGACATTGTGGGAACATAGCCTTGGGCTCTATTATGTAGTATGCTTTCATATTTGTACGAAGCTTTATCTTTTTTACAAAGACATTCAATGGGGCCGATTTACTAATGTGTTCCCAGCATGAAATAGTTTTTGTCCATTTTCCCAGTCGGTTTAGTGTTCCAACATGTATACTAAAGGTGTGCGACACAATTTTTCCAAAAAACAGACAAACCCGCAGAATTCGCTGGGCCCGATGCACACCAGAAAGACAATTCTCCCTCTGTAGAGGGAGAATTGTCTCTCCGGAGCCCTATAGATACTGCGTAGGGATGGTCCGAACCTGGCGAGGTTCGGGTTCGTATGAACCCGGACTCTCGGCAATGATTCCCGCTGTCTTAAACCTCCGTGGAGAGGGTGGATAAAGCGGGAAGACCGCCTGGAAAACTGGGATAAAGCCTATGGCTGTGGCTGTATCCCGGTTTTCCAGGCGGTCCCCCCCCCTTGCTGTATCCACCCTCTGCACGGAGGTTTAAGACAGCGGGAATCATTGCCGAGAGTCCGGGTTCGTATGAACCCGAACCTAGGCAGGTTCAGACCATCCCTAATACTGCGGTCTTGCTGACCGCAGTATCTATAGGATTAATCACTGATAGCCAGTACCCGCCGCAGATGACACAGGCGTAGCTCCTACGCCTGTGTCATCCTCTGCAGTAAATTAACGTTGCGCCAGCACCAGGCATAGGCTGCAGCGACGTTAATTTACTGTGCAGCGGTGGGAGAGGGTTAAGCAAACCATGATTTCTGACAGGTTTTCTATTCTAAAAACCAGCCGATTCTAATGTGGCGAGATGGTCACGTTTTCAGTTTTGTCCTGTGAATAACCTTCCAAATTTCCATAGGGTGTGCGCCAGATTAATGAATTTGGCACGAAAAGGCAGACACAAACAACAGCATAGCGACTTAAAATTGACGCATTGTTAGTAAATGAGGTCCAATGTGTTTTTTTGTGGTTTCATAAGACCAACTATGATTTAGCAGATGTTAGGTTAGCTAGGTTTCACGCACAGCTTTTTGTGGCAGTTTTTCATTCAGTTATTTGAGCCAAAGTCAGGAGTGGCTTCAAAAGGAAGGATAATATTTTTTGTATAATGGTTAGTTATGATCTTCACCACTCTCCTGTGTAAATCCAGTCTTAAGTCCAGTAGACCAACCTAAAGAGTAAACTTCTAGTACTGGTTTAGGATGTATTCCCACATTGCAGTCGCTGCATGCAGCCAAGACCATGCCGCCATGGGGTTACCAATAATTATTGAAAATATTTTCAATAATCCCACCAAAATCATGCGGCTATTGGTGAACATATTGGGGATGCATTTGTGATTGCAAATGTGGCAACACGGTGTAAGTCCTTCCATCTTTTACACAGTTCTACCAATAAAGCAAATTCATTTACAAATGTATCAGGTGAACTAACACATCAGTATTACCAGGCTGTGTTGTGCTATTGGTTTAGGTTATGATGACCTTAAACGGCTTTTCGTTCCCTTATTTAATGACCTATTGTTCGGAACACATGTGCTTGAGACGTCTGCTTATACAAGTTTGACAGCATTTTCTTTAGCATTTATTAATTGTTTGCTAAAATAGCTTTGTAAACACAGCAGCGGGATCTCTGTGTGACTGATATTCATGTCTCTCACAATTGCCCTAATGTGTGGGAAAGGGTTCGGAGAGCTGTGCATGTGTCTTCGCATTGCTGTGTTATGGATTTTAAAAGTGCTTCTCCTACAAAATACTGCCTTTTGATGAGTTTACAATAATGTTTGCAAGACAACAGCCTTAGGGAGAGGGTGTCTGCTCATAGCTTTAACAACTAGTTCTACTCCTCTGCTGGAAATGTATAGTCAGCAGCCCACATACTGCGACTATAACCCACATATCATGTCAGGCCTTAGTCTGTAACAGCACTGAACTTACTGCTTTCTTCTCTACGTGAATTACAAACCTGACGTCTTCCATTCAGTTCAAGGTTGATACCGTATGACATAACAGGACGCATACAGATGAAGCGCCAGTAGAAAACCGCAGCCCTCTTCACTTGCAGTCTCATGCAAAGCCACAGAAAGTCCAATAAACTATGCTACCTGAGTAACACAGCTCTGCTAGAATAAAAGCCTCTAAACATAATAATACTTGAAATGGGAATGTTTAAGTCTCTTGTTGATCTCTTTAGAACAGATCCTAAGATCTGTCAAAAATTTCTTATCTTAGTATTTCTGGGATTAGACCTAGAGTGTGATCTACTGAGTGCCTCCGCTCAAAGAATTGACATGTCAATTCTTTAAGAAAAGAGTGGAGGCGTGCACACCTTTGCATAGAGACGGCATCTGAAACGGAAGCAGGCGGGATTCTGCAGCGCAACTTCACCCCAGCGGAATTCTGATCCAGTGTAACCATACCCAAAGTAGGAAAACATTTCACTTCAAAGAACTTTGCCTGGGTTGGAGTTCCTAAAAAAATCCTTAATCCTACTTTATGTTCAATTATTATTCAATCTATAGCTTAATGGGGGGGAGGGGGAGGTTCTTCTATATAAAGGTATTCATAGTTGTGCTACTGTAATGATGTGAGTGGTATGTATCACCTACACCTGATTAGAGTCAGATTCTGAAACGTTCCTTCTATTTCAAATTTGTTTCTGATTAGTATTTTTTTTTATTTATGTTTAGCATATTATTATTATTGGGAATGTCATTTAGTGTCATACTTTCTTACAAGCTTCATGGACACAATGAACATCTCCAGACCCTATTATTTGCATGGAACAAACTTGTTAGCATGCTCAGTAACCTTAGTGGCACGTGGAAAGGTCATTCCACAGAGACTGTGCTGGTGTCACCTGGTGTCACCTTGCACTGTAATGCTGTACTGATCACTTTACAGCATCTCCTGTGTCTAAAATGCACAATGAATGTGGAGAAAAGTCCCACGCAACAGATTTGTAGCCAAAATTCTGTCAGAGACACATTAGTCCGAGTCAATGTGTTTAATAGTAAGCTTTATGATAAATTCTATAGCTACTTTGTTCTAAAAGGGGGTCTCTGCCACCAAATGTATGTATGGAAGTTGCAGAATTCTTGTAAACAGCTGTGGACTTTGTTATGTACTGTATAACTTTTTACTGAGATGTTTTTTATAGTATATGTAATTGTAGGCTGTACCTTAGTACCCCTTCTTGACATTTTGCCAAAGTACAATTTAACGGAAACCCTGAAATCGTATGTGAATGGGGCCTGACAGACAGCTGTAATGTTTTATTTTTACATCAATGTTGCTGTATGAGTTTTTGTTTCTTGCAAGACATGTCATTTTTAAATTACATAAAAATTTTAATTATTATTATTCTTAAGGGACGGATAAAGGACATAATATTTTACTGATCCCCATAAATGATGTGATAGCTGTACTGTACTGGTTGTTGCGCATACAGAGATACTAAAGATGTTTTTGTTATGTATAGTTTTGTGATGCTTCTGTAATAAAGCGTGTTACCAAATGTATTAGCTGGATTTGTTTGCACTATTATTTGTAGAGATTTTAACACAACTGAAGAATAATTCACATTATTTATTAGTCCTATTAGTCCTTGTAGGTGCGATCGCTTGAGTCTTGTAAAGGCACAGCAACCGAGCTCCAATCTCGCTGTTCGCTGCTTGTTTGCAGCCCTACATGGTCCGATATCGAGCCTTGAAAAAGCGTGCCGCATCCATCTGCCTTCTGCTGTAATCCATTGTACATTTACCTGTGCACATCCATACATTTTAGACACAAAGCTCCAAATAAAATGAGAAAATAGAATTTCTTATCACAAAGACATACTACTGACACCAACTGACATCATGAGATGTCTTATCGTATCTTAAATTTTTTTAATAAAGAATAATTAAAAAAAACAAAACAAATAAAAAAAGAATAAAAAAAATGTCCTAGTACCCAGGATATAAGATGCTGGCCCACTAGAAGGACAGACAGGACCCTGCTGACTGTATTGTCATAACGTTACAGGCGCAGGGCTCAATGTGTCGGACATATCAGAAACATGTGCTATGGTGCATCCATCTCTCTTCAACTGTTAGCATAAAAAATATTTTAATTTCACAGTTCTGCCCAACATGTATACCTAGCCTGTGAACCTCCTTTCTGAGCTGCATGATAATCTTTGCAGTTTTTATTGCATATGCAGGATATATCATCAGTTACATCAGGTACAATAGATCATTTGTTGATAGGAAAGAGACTCTACTGGCACGTGGTTGGCTCCAAAGTCAGCTTCAAATGGATTTTTATCTGCTGGGCTTTTGGCGCTCATTTTTATGCTAAAATCTAAGGATGAAAACACACGATCATGCTTAGAAGCTGACTGTGAGTTTTCACCCTAAGGGCCCTTTTAAATGGGCCAGCAAGCGCTCTAAACAGGCGTCAATCTTGTAGATCAGCAATTATTTTGGGATCCTATTACAAGGCTTGACTATTGTACAGATGGGGATGCACATTCCTTGTTACATAGTGTGTGGCTGACAAACAAGGATTTTTTGACCTGTCAAAATGTCAGCCAACAAACGATCAGCCCCAGACTAAAAACTTCAACTGATCAATTCGATCCTGCTCCAGATCTTTATGGCATTGTTGTGCTTTAAACACACAGACAGCAATATATATGTACAGAAACATTTACTATTAAATTGCCAAGTGCATGCCCCTCTTAGGCTTTTTTTCAGTGTTTTTAAAATTAATGCAATTCAAGCTATTTTTACAAGCTATTTTATTTTTACAAGCTATTTTTCTTTATTTTTGTAACATTTTGAATGCAAAGAACATTTAACCTTAAAAAATCAGCAACAAAATCCAAAGACACCCCAATCCCAGTATAACTTAAACATGGCTGTATGGCAGCGTCACAACTTTCCCCCAAAGGGCATGCTAGATATCTACATGCCCAATCCTTTGGTCCTCAAGAAGCATATACTGCCATTTTCACGTTCTCCCCTTTGAGAAGACATGCAAGCTCTGGTCAGTCAAGCATACATGTATATAGGGGGGGGGGGTAGTTTAAATCCAAGAGCTATCTAAGGCATATGGCCACCTTTAGGAAAGAGAAGTGACAAACACAATTTTGAAAGAATATTATTGTATGTAAATGTTCTTTTGTGTGTGATGAAGAATATATGGAAAATAAGCAATATTTCTGGATATAGAGAGTGAGGCTCGCTATTAGTACTCAGTGTGAAATATGCAATGAGTATAATGTACTAATTGTGCAAATAATATAACTATGTAGCATTACTGTATTTTTGAGCTGGTGCTTTAAAATCCTAAAAGGTCTGAAGGATTGTGACTGTCAGCAGCACAGGTGATGTTGGCCTGCTCTGCGCTGACCAGTGCTGGAATATGTTCTTGGCAATGTGCACTTGGCACACTCCGTCCCATCCTCAGCCAGGACAATGAGGAAGACAGGAAGTGCAGAGCTGGTCCTGTCTCCTTGGCAGCTAGACTGGCAACAGGGTGAAGAGCCAGATCACTGCCAAACCTAAATCAGTGGGGAAGCCCAGCTTGCTGGCAAGCAGCGAATGACTGTTTAACACCCTGATCTCAGGATTCCCAATCACGAGAAATGCCAAGGCCAGAGTGCTCCTCTGTTGTCTGAACAGCCAGCTACTCGTACACATTACCACTCTGGCTTTCACATAACTTCTGTTTGCTAGAAAATGACAAAGAGAATTACAAGATGAGGTTGTCAGGATTTCTTATCTTTAACAGAACAATACAAGTATGCAAGATAGAGTATGCAGATACTGATATTGTTCTGTTACAATGCTTACTTCAAACTAAAAGTATAGTAGTCATACTAAATTCTCTTCAGTATAGTGCAATACAATTCAGAAAACCTTTGACCCTGTCATAGCGATATGTCCAAAGTTTTGTTTTTTGGGAATCTGGATGCCACAATCCTGATCAATCACTAAGATGAAGGGTTAGAAGTGCTCGGCCGGGTGCTGTGCCAACAAATCTGTTCTGACTTGCCTCAGAAAAGTGGGGCTAGCGGGGTAGAGGCTCCTAGAAACTGTATGAGTACATAAAGCACTCTGTCTTTGAGAAAAGTGATACAGAGATGAACACACTGATCATTTATTTGATCAGTATGGGACTCATCTCCAGATTCCCATCAATCAAAACTTCATGGAATTATGATGTGTCAGACGCTTTCTAAAGCTGGAAATAGCGCCATACATATACTGATGCTTAGGGATCCACAGCTTTCTAAACATCAGAAAATAACCACACAACTTCACACTAGCTGATCTTTTAAATGACAACACACAAAATTAGCTTTGGCGGTAAGTAAGAAGTCAGCAGTCTAATATACAGCATTATACTGTGACTATGCAAACAATCTCCCCTAAATGTAAATGAGAGAAGTGCTAGAAGACTCAATCTGCAGGGGTCATGTTCATGAGCGGCTTCTCTTAGAGGCTGCTCTGGAGCAGTAAATCTGAAACACCAAATAATATAGTGTAACTGGATATAATTCAGTCAAATAAGGACACGGCGCGCACTATCCAATGTTTATTACCCAAGAAGGGGGAGTGTGGAGAGGGGAGAGGGTGAAGAGGTTACATAAGGATATCAACTAGTTCATGTGCGTCCCAGTTATCTATCTCCTAAAGAATGTACTGTCCCAATTTGAAAGCAAAGTCTACCATTTCATTGCATGGATTAGCTTCATAGTGTTTTATTTGTAAGTTAATCATTCACATCATTCAGCTGTAAAGGCATACTAAAATACCATAACACTGGCCTCCAAGTGCCATTTTGTTCTCTGCCTTAAAAAAAACAAAACAAAAAAAAAACAACTTGTGTTGCTAGCCTTCCCCCTGGTAAAGCAGCAGGAGAGAAAAAGAAAGAATATGTGCTCTGTCCTCCAGTCTATTTGGCTTCAGGGCTCAAAGATTCTTTATGCCAGAACATTGCTCTAGCGTCTGTATATTCCTTGTGCTAAGCTCAAGGCGCTCTTTCCACAAGAAACCTCTAGTGATACACCTGTTTCTTCTATATACAATACACACACCCACCCAAAGGTCATGCCTTCAATTTGTCACAAATTGGTATGTGGGTTCATGCATCTGCAGCAAATCCGCAATATAATATGCATGATGCGGCTTTAGTATAAGCAGCATACCTCCACATCTGCAGCAGAAATATCCACTACGTGTATTAGGGCTTTGTGGATCGTTATCGGCTATATTATTTGTAAGGCCACTATTCTTTCTCTCAGGTGACAAACCAAATGTAGTCATCATTAAAGGGGTATTTCAGTCAATTATACCTTTTGATAGGTTGCTGCCCATGGTGAGACTAATAATTAATTTCATACTTTATATAATCTGTTTAGTCTCCTTCCCCCTGTTCTCAGCTGCTGCTTTCTGCTGAAAAGACAAAAACTGTATGTGAGCTGTTCTCTCCCCCTCTTCCCCCCTCTCTTCTGAGACAGCTGATGTAAACAAGCTCCTGGCAGGCTTTATCTGCAACATTGTAATTTCTTTGTAATGCTGAGAGAGTTATTCTGAGGTCAAGTTGCTGATGAACACACTGTGATTAACACTCCCAGCATTACTAAGAAGCTATAATGTAGCATATAAAGCCAGTCAGGGACTTGTTTACATCAGCCGTCTCAGAAGGGAGGGGGAAGAGGGGGGGATAGAGAGAAAAGCTTATACACGGCACAGATTTTAGTGTTTTCAGCAGAAAGCAGCAGCTGAAAACTAGGGGAAGGAGGCTGAACACATAATAACAAGTATGGAGTGAATTGTTAGTCTCACCATGGGCAGCAACATATCAAAAGTTATGTTTGTGTGGAATACCCCTTTAAAGGTTTTACAGGGTTTGTCATCAACATTCCCAGTCTTATGAATGCCATATTAGCTTGGTTATGTAACTGTACTTGCCAGGCTTCCATATTACTGAGTAACTAGGTAGATTTGCTATAAAGAAATCAGAAAAGCTGAGTGCCAGTCCCTGCTAGAGCTGGAATACAGTGAAGCTTTCTCAAAGGCATGTGTGCATTAGTGACAGTTGAATAAAAGAATGTAAAGAGTTTTTATTAGGTAACATAACACAATGCAACTGGGATGTCACTGTGTCTGTGACTTGTGTATGAGGGCTCTGTTGCCTTCATGTGTCACAAGAGTTAATGGAAGTTATCTTTATTTATGTTCAGCTACATTAGGCATATCACATTCTCTCAAAGTCATGTGCGGGAATCCACCCAGCCAGGATAATTACTGATTTAAGGCGTGTGGGTCTTGGAATGCCGCTACCCACAGGACAGCCAAGTCCTTGTTTTGAATTCTGACGTAAAAAAGTATATATATTTCACATGTATTTTGTAACACGCGAACCAAGATTTTCTACATCTTCTGAGCCACATGTAAACACTTTATAAACATACCTGACATTAACACTGATATTGCTGCGCTTACGAATATTTACTTTTAAGGTTGCATGTCATAAACATTAAGTGAAACAGATTAACTAAAGACTGCCTTACTCTAGAACCCAACTGGAATAAATATTGTTCCGTACTTCCCAGCATTATTTACAGCTATTGACACGTTGCTTGTAAGCCGGATCCTCTCTATCATGTTGGGCTATTTTTGACAGCTTCCAAATTCCAAGCTTATCAATTACACAGGACGCAGCAGCATGCTATACACTGTTCTCCAAAGGAAGGGGCCCTGAACGCTACTTTATAATGTTTACATTTAAGCAGTCAATGCAAATTTTCATTTTCCTGGCTTCATGCAAGCAAAAATAACTATACTGCAAAGTTTTAGAGTCCACTGACAGTACCTATCATGCAGCTTTCACCCAGCGATGAGTTTGGGTGTACTTACTAAAGAGTGCCTAGAGTAAATACATTTTCTTTAATACCTAATATATAAATTACCATCTCAAGCATGGTATTGCAAATCTGAGTTCCCCACTGCATGCATACACGTATCAGGCTGCAGACAGGTGAGTTTATGAAAGCTTCCTATTCCATAAATAGGTATCTGAATGCAGCATGTCCTATGTGTGATATAAAAGGTAGACCAGGGATTGCTGTAAATAGCCCTAGGACACTACTTGCTCCAACCATCCCCAAGCAGACACGTGGTGCTCGGTCGACGACATTTCAGGATAACTGTTTGGCAGCCATTTTAGATCCAGCCTGCGCTCGAGAGCATGTGTCTGACTGCCAAAATTACAGACGCTCGGTGCCAAAACACTCTTGGCAATAGAGATAAACTTTGTGGAGATCCACAGTGTAGAAATGTGTAGTAATTACAAAGCGCAGGGGGGCAGAATGTTTTTACAATACAGCTGTGCTAATGTAAACATTTAATTTGGCAGCCGTCTCCACCCACTTTTCAATTAAGCGGCTTTTATGCAGATACTTTAGCTCTGCAATAAACTTTATGGGTCCTTCTCTTTGAGTACACTTTATGAAACACAGATTGAAGGTGTTTGGAGAGAATTTCATCCACTGATAGGTTTCTGCAGGACTGCCCTTCTTTCTGCAGCATTAGCATGCAGGGCTTTGTATTCCATCGCTCCTGAGTGTGTGTGCACTGTGGCCACCGTCCAATACAAGCAGCGCTGCATTGCTAGTGTTAACCCATGCTACAAAGTCACAAGTACACACATGTATCCTATACAGTTTTACAAGCAGTGATGTGATATGGATTCAGGCAATACATGTGCTCTGTCCCTAGAGGTAGGTTTTTCTGGAAGGAAAGGGCATTTAGGGCTAACTTTTTTTTATTACAAAGATTTGTGTGACGCATGGTTATAACTACAGACTCAGTGCTACTGCTTAGAAGGTTATTACAGTCCTAGGCAAACAGTAAATCTACAAACCAGAGCTGAAAACAGGAGGAACTATTAGGCAACTTAAAGTGTACCCATCCATTACTGGTAATGTTTAGGATAAATGAGGAGCAGCACTATAGCAGGCCATTATATTGTATATTGTATGTGGCACTTTTTAGCAGATATTTGCTCCGCAGGCTTTAGGTATGATTTCCCTGGCCCCCCTCAGCCTCTATGATATCTTCCATACACTGTACTTACACAGAAGACCTTGCTCCCCATATCACTCTATAGCACAACTTATAGAGCAGCAGCATGGATGACATTATGGAAAAGTTTATGCTGTGATTTAAGCACTGGTGTAACACACAGTAAACTCTCTCTGTCTCCTTCTAACTCTCTCCATTTCCCCTTGTCCCTTCCCTCTCTATAGACTTGTATGAGTAGCAAGTAACCCGACCCCTCAGTTTGCTGCTAGTACATCTTGTAAACACAAATCAAAATTAAACAGTTTTTAGAGAGAAGGAAAGTTTGGAGGGAGGAGAAAGGCCTTAAGATAGATAGATAAATAAATAAATAAATAAATAAAATACATTTTGACATATCATATATTTTATTTAATGATAGGTACACTTACTGTGGATTAACCAACTACATCTGCTTGATGTTTGTTCCAAGCATCTACTACTCTTTCTGTAAAATAATATTTTCTAATGTTAGTCCTGATCACGTTAGACCAATGACTTCCATATCAACACAAAATTTCCTGATTTGGGGATTGAAGGTGGTGGTGGGGGAGTTTGTGGTCCTACTCTCAGGTTCTGTCCATTTCAGAAGATTTACAGTCATGATTCTGATGACCAGCTTCTGATACTACTACATACTGATGTATACCGCACTCTACTTCTAATAAACCTATAGACTTTAATGGACCAGCAATTAATGATTACATTCAGTCCATTTTACAAATACATACTGTATGTTGACTCTGCTGGTCAATTAAAGTCTATGGGCCCACTGGGAGTACCCTGCAGAAAATGCTGGCAATGGTTATGTTGGGCATATATCCTCCTCCACATGACTGTATGCTTCTATTTGTATACTGTTTGCAATTATTGATCAGAAATTACAGACAGTGTAGAACCTACTGATCAATATGGGTCAATGCACACAACAGGTTTTTTTTCATCAGGTTCCGTAGCATCTGGAAAACAAGCGGAGAGACAACCACACTGCTGCACACTCTTCTCTCCGCTCTGTGTTTGTGTGAGCAGGACGGTTCCATACACATAAGGCCCTATTACACGGAACGACTATCGGCCGTATTCGGCCTCTACAGAAGATTGTCGTCCTGTGTAATAGTGATGAAAGATAAAGGCTGATCGTTGCTGACACTATGATAGCAATGATCAGATGCCGTCGCTCCGTGGAATAGGAGTGGCGGCAGCAGACCGCTGCTATCTGCTACGGGCTGCCCAGACAATCTAGCAATGACCCGGGCAGCCCCCACCCCAGCACCTCTCCGTGGCCCCCCTGTACTGACCAGCTCGCTGCCGATCCGTGTGATAGTGACAGTGAGCTGGAAAAGAGGAACAAGCAAGCGTTGAGAGCGCAGCCACCCTGGTTACAAGACACAGAGAGCGTGCTGAGCTCAGACTTCTCCCAGATTGTTCTCCTGATCAGTCTTGGTCTGAACACTCATACCCCAACCGATCAAAACTTTTGACATATCTCTGTCACATGTCAAAAGTTTTTTTCTAATGACAGGTACGCTTTAAGCACATATCCCTTTTTTGCAGATCTACAAATATGGTTACAATATGGATTCATTAAAGATTTTTGACAGTCATGAATGAGAAACTTTTTTCTTTAATTTGCAAAGCACATACTTGGGATGGCTGATAGGATGGATACTAAATCAAAAGATATTCAACACAGAAGAAGCCATGAAGAGCATATTTTGCTGGCTATGACTTAACATAGGAAAACAAATTCTGTGCTGTGGTTACTCTGTGATGATTGTATTTCTAGAGAACTGTGTGGGTTTCTTCTTCTTCCCACTGCAGGGCACTTTCCCCTGGAAGCTTAACTTCAGACTCCCGAGAAGACATGATAATTATATGATTTGTGTGGAGTGCTAATTTGTTTTAAGTGCTCTTTGGTATTACACGTTTAATGGGAGATTTGCTGAAGCAAGATTTTATTGTGTGATGTAAAAGACGGCTTCACTAGCTAAATAACTTTAGCCCCTTTCCACTAAATCTCTTACTGGTAGCGGGGCAGTGCTGGTACACTTTACCCATTTATAGGTGTGACCTTCCAAAAACCCACAAACCTGTTAGTTTAAAAGTCAGACAGAGAAAAATCCAATGGCTGATGTTTTTAATTGTCGCCCACTGCTCCAGTCTCCCAGCACTTGCACTCGTATGATTTTACTAAGAAACACAAGCTCAGTAAAGAGGTGAAGGTATTAGGCGTGGGGCTCCGTAAGGACCCCAAGAAGTCTGGATTATGCACTCAATGCATGTAGCGGACATCACTATATTACCTCACTTATCACGCCTTTTTGCTATTAGGAAAAGTTGAATACATTGTAAGACACGACTTCCCAAAATGCTGGGTCTTTGAATGCATTAAGATGTATCAAATAGGCGCATTATTCCACTGCAATAACAACTCCACTAGGAAGCAAAGAGTCACAAGGAGTCTAGCAGCAAGTGACAGAATCAACTAAGATGTACTACACTGAAGGGTGCTTGATATGTTTACGTTTTTTTGTTAAGGAATTGAAAAAGAAAAAAAGGAAGACAATAGACACCACAGCGGACGCTAGGCATGAGATTGCCAGGGATGGGAAACTGAACACTAGTTAGGAGGCAGTGGCTTGGGGACATGGCTTTAATTGTGTATCCATATTTTTATTCATTAAGCTGAGTAACCCATAAAATCCCCACACCCTATGGTGTCCCAGCCGCATAACCCTATTAATAAAGTTTCTTAAAAGTTTTGGCAGGGGGCCAGCACAGTCCATTAACTCCTTGAAAGTTGTTAAATAAAGAAGGAAGAAAGACACTTCAGTTTGTTTTGTGGTTATGAATGAAACAGCAGGAGACCTGTATAGAAACGTCACATTGGATCCAGCACTGATCATGGATGCCTCTGCGCCAAGCCAGAGACATGAGAGTTGTGTCCTGCTACAAAGCATGTCATATAGACTGCAATCTCAGGAGGAAGAGGAAATCAGCAGCAGAACACTGTGTGCACACTACCGTTCTTGGGCCATTATTTCAGACGGAAAACTGCCAAAAACGGCCAATTTATACCTCAAAGAATTCCCAAAAAGGCAAGAAAAAATGCCCTTAGTTCTCAGTCCCTTAGTTCTTTATTTTGCATCCGTAATTGTTATAAATATAGAATTAGATGCCATGGATTGCTATTGACCCATATATATCAAATACATCTGAAAAGTTGTTAAAAAGAGTTTCAATGAAAGGCTTACAAAAGGCCCTAAAGCTTTTTTTCTCATCCTGAAAAGGATCCCATAAAAAGTTTGTGGGAACACTGCCATAATCAAAGGAATACAGTTCTGTGTGCATCTTCTTGTAGATTTATGAGGAAACTGCTTAAAGAGTCACTGTCATATTTATTTTTTTTTTTTTGCAGAAATCAATAGTCCAGGCGATTTTAAGAAACTTTGTAATTGGATTTAATTGCCAAATATGCCATTATCTGCATTTAAAAAGCCTTTTCAAAAGCCCCCCCCCCTTCCTCTTTTCCATTCACTGCAAAAAATCTGGAAATTCTGATTTGTTGCATCAGACGTACCCAGTCTGTTCTAGGGAGAGGGGAGGGGGGAGGAGGAAGGAGGGAGTTAGCCGACAGCGGAAAGAAGATAACAGAGGATTACAGGCACAGAGCTGGGTGACAGCTGTAATCGGAGCTCAGAGAGGTCAGTGCTGACTGTCAGAGGAGATAACGGGTGAGGTATTTGTAGATTAACTCTTTGTTGTCCTGTTCTGGTCTTCTATTTAGCTCTCTCTATGGGAGAACAATGAAGACAGGGGGGAGGGTTTCAAACTGCTTTTTCATGATAAAAATGCATTTTTCGGCTAATAAACCCAATTACAAAGTTTCTTAAAATCGCCTGGACTATTGATTTCTGCAAAAAAAATTCACGACAGTGACACTTTAACCCCTTAAGGACAGAGCCTGAAATGGCCTTAAGGACAGAGACAATTGTCACTTTTGCGTTTTCGTTTTTTTCTCCTCTCCTTCTAAGACCTATAACGCTTTCATTTTTCCACCTACCGGGCCATGTAAGGTCTTGTTTTTTTCAGGAGCACGTGTACTTTGTAATTGCATCTTTCAATCTGCCATGAAATAAATGACGGAACCCCCAAAATATCATTTATGGGGTGAACTTGGGTAAAAAAAATGTGATTCACCAAATTTTGGGGGGCTTCCACGTTTACGTAATCCACTTTGCGGTACAACTGGCATTTTTCCTTTATTCTATAGGTCGGTCTGAACACGTTGATATGCAGGTTTACTAGGTTTTCTTACATTTTACTATTTCTATTAGCAGTAAACCTTTTTTATTTGCAAATAGGCATATTTAAAATGGCCGTATTGTGACTCCTATAGCGCATTTAGTTTTTCACCTACGAGGTCGTATGGGGTGTCATTTTTTGCGTCATAATCTCTAGTTTTTATTAGTTAAATTTTTTTCTAGATCAAATGTATTGATCGCTTTTTATTAAATTTTTTATACATAAAATGTCATTAAAAAGAAGCAATCTCTGCGTATTTTTACCGCTTTTTTTTCACACCGTTCACCGATCCAAGGACTGCACGGAGGTAAGGAGAAGACCTCCGGCAGTTAGGAAATGCGATCAGGACCCCCGCATGTCTACGGGGGTCCCAATCGTTAAGTGACCGGAGATGCTCCTGTCACTTATACTTAAACGCTGCCGGCCCGCCATTGAGGGTGAGGGCCTGGCTGCAGATAGCAACCGGTCCTCACCCGGTACGGGGTGGGCTCAGCTCGTGAGCCCGTTCCATAGCCCGGGACCACGCCAGGGCGTACATTTACGTCCTCCTGCGTTAAGTCCCAGGCAGTGAGGGTGTAAATGTACGCCCGTTGTGGTTAAGGGGTTAAGGAGTGATTGTCAGATGATACCACTGGAGAATCAATGAAGAAGAAAGCTAGCAATGCTGTAGTGGGGTAACCTTTGTTATAGGGGACACGTCAGCTGGTCCCCTACAAAACCAGGGCTGGATGGTTTGCCTGACATAATCCCTGGAACATACTTCTCACACCTAGTCAAGCAGGAACCCCTGGAAGGAAGGTCTATTCTGTAACTTTTTTAAATTTGCTTGGTTCGTTGCTTTTACACTGTATATCTAGTTTTGGGCAGCTGAATACCTTTGAAGCAGAAAGCATGACTAGGAAAATGCAATATGCTCAAGACATACCGCCCTCTCCCGGGATAACATAGTAAGAAGCACTATATACAAACCTAATTTAATACAGTATATAGTTCTGTTAAAGGTTATGACCGCCAAGCTTGACTACTCCTGTACTCCAGCCATTATAGCAGTATATACATGGGAATACATGGGAATATGCCATTTCTGCCTGCCACAATGATATCAACACTGTAGTACAATATAATAAGCCAACTTTCAATGCATGGTTTCAGGTACAATAAAAAAAAATCCATGAACTTTAGACACCACTAAGCATAAATGTAAATGTCCGCATCATACTGTTATTACAGAAAAGAGCTGCCTGCTATAAACGCAGAATATTATTTTATTATTTCTGCAGTCCTCTATGGAGCAGCGCTTGAAGTATCTAGGGTGTCTAGCTGTGTGGTTGTCCTTTATGTTGCCTTACAAATTTGCATTAATCTGCTATATTTTCCCATTCTCTTTTATATGGCCATCTGTTCACAGGCATTCTTTATTCACAATATTACGCATGTATCTGTGGCTTGGTGTTTTCTTTTTGTCTTCTGAGCTCACACATGAACATTCTCAGCTAAACACATATGCAGACCCTCATAACAATCCCCTGGTGATATCTTCCTCATATCTGCCGGGACTGTTCAGCCAACAATATGAGTGCCGTCACATAAGCTACAAACTTCTTCCTGCAATGTTGGCATTGTGTTAATTGCCTATATGTCCCCTGTCTGGGGCACTCGTGGCCACCACTTTATCTTTAGGCTCCTAGTAGGTGCCTAGACTAAGCAACAACAGCTACTATATGGCCCAGTATAGTAATTATAATGACATGCATTGGGTGGTCATCTTCACGACTCTAAGGGCCCTATTTCATGTGACGATTATCGTTTGGATAATCATTAAATCGTTCGGAACAAAGTGATAATCGTTCGGTTGAGTAGCAGTTAACGATTAAACGTCGAACGAGAAATCGTTGATCGTTTAATGAGACCTGGACCTATTTTTATCGTTGCTCGTTCGCAAATCGTTCACATGGAATATAATGTAATTCGGTCGTTCGCAGGAGCGCCGAACGCAATAGCGACGACAAGACGACTGCAAGAACGATCATAAGTAACGATCATCGTTCGGTGTAATTAAGTGAATGATTTCAGGTTGTTCGCAATAGCTGTCATTTCAGATCGTTTATCATTAACGATTATCCGAACGATAATCGTCCCGTGGAATAGGGACCTAAGACACCATTACAGAAATGTGTTTCCATAAAGCGTATGATGCAAGGAGGAGGGAGGGCATCTTGTAGGTGCTGAGCACCTGCTAGCTAAGTGTTATTACTGCAGTGGGAGGCAAGCTATCACATACCGCCACCCAGCACACTTTTGCTTGAATTTTCCTAGTTGCAGACAATAAGATCAGAGCAGGGAATGTGTAATTGAGTTGCCGTCCTGTAGTGTAATTGATTATCATACTGTTTGGCTTTGTGAAAAGGTTTTAAGGGATATCGATAATTCTAGAAAGGGTTGCAAGCCTCGGACAAACGCCTAATATTTCAGCAAGCTTTACTAAGCACCTCAAACAATATTACTTTTGCTGAAATGAATACATCAAACAATATTTTACTTGTTGAATGTATCAGCAGACATTTTTCCAACTATAAGAGCATTATGCGACAATCCCATTAAATACCAGGAACAAGGAATCTCTTTACCGCTGCCTCGTGATTTAATCCTTATTCTGCCCCTACATCTCATTGTCAGCAATAGTCAAAGCGATATCATGCTCTACAAGATTGTAAAGACACTTCAGGAAAAATAAAAGGTCACAGGAATGAGCCACTAGGTTCTGACTATCCTGCCTCAGAAGATGACCTGGCCACTAGGTGGCACTGTGCTGTATTACTCACTTGCTTACATTGCATTTCACAGACTGGGTTCACACTGAGTTTGCATTCGAAGCATACATTTTATATTATTGAAAAGGATAAAAACATGACACACATTATAAAAAAAAAATTACAACTATAGAGTAGTCTGTTATACTTTTGTGTACTTGATTATGTGTTTTGTGTATGTTAAACATAACATAGTATTGTACATTTTACCAAAATAACTAGAAATTATTGGTTGGCACAAGCTGTGTTCGGTACCCACCACCTAATGGCAGGGGGGTCCCAAAGCCGCTATTATGGTTGCTATGGCTAAAATTAAAGGTGTTATCTAGGCTTAGAAATACATGCCTCCTTTCCTTCAAGATCAGCACTACTCTTGGCCTCAGTTTGGGTGCAGTTTTGAAGTTTAGTATCGTTGACGTGAATGGAGCTAAATTGTAATACCACTCACAACCATAGGACAGGGTGGCACTGTTTATGACGGCTGATCACCTCTTTTAAGCTGATTTTTAAAAGAACACTGCTTGGCCACATATTCCCCCCATGTAAGAGGGTATATAGAGCTAACAATGATGGAAGTAATGGGCTGCACAAACAATCCAGCAATCATTCCCAGTCCCACCCAAAGTCATAAAAATTTGTAAAATACTAATTTCACAAATGGATGATAAAGAAATCTACCTATAATATCCTCTGGTCAGCCCCCCCCCTGTGAATATACTATTCAGCCTGTGCACTTAGCAGAGTATTCAGTGGTGGTGATTGGGGGGGGGGTGTCGTGCTTTCATGAGCTGCATTCAATGTGAACAGAAGTCCTATTATAAGAAGATAATGCTTCACTATTGGTAACATCCCTGAGCTTCACAATTTACACTTCTGGTTACTAAGCAGTGACTGGATAGCTCAGACAAAATAAACCAAATCTTTCAGTCTGGTAACTTTCATTATGGGCTCTTGGAGAAGACCCAGCTTCATTATTAAGGCAGACTTAAGTTCAAAGCCAGCAGCATAAGTGATCTATTGTTAGTGAGGGGCAGGGGAGCAGGATCATGTCTCCCCTGAACTAATGAAGGCAGCCATTAGAACTGCAGCGCAGTCTACCACCACTTAGCCATATGGCATTAGGCTGGTTCCAGTTGGAGAAATAAATGTTCTGTGTCTTAATGTGTAATCTGTGCCGAGAATATGGCACTTCCAGATAGGCCACAACCTCCTCCCATTCTGTCTTTCTTTAACCTAGATGCATGGTCCATTGAGAAGGATTCCATGTACACGTACGAAAAAAAAATCTAATAAATACATTGTGTATAAAATGGGCATTTTTTTCTTCTATTTCACTAGAAAACTGAGTATAAACTGAGCCTAGTGAATAAATGACTGACGTGACAAAGAGAGAACAGAGTGCTTGGGTTTATGGACACAGGAGAAGGAACGAGAACGGTAATACGCTGTGCATTCACATGCCCGGCAGCCTATGTTCACTGCGTCTCTTCTTCTCACTCCAAAAGAAATCCCCACATCTTGCAGGAAATTTTTAATTACACATCATGGACCGCATAGCTTGTGTGTTCCTTACTACAGCCAAATAATAATAATAAAAAAAAAAACCCACAGGCATAAAGGGAAAGCATTCTGTAGAGCATGCGGAGGAATGTCATAGTTGGAGTGACACACACTTTCACTGTCAAGAAACAGGCTTGTGGTTTGGCCGTTGTGGAGTGTGTGAGTGGATGTGTGCTGGAAGAGGCAGCTCGTCTGGCATCGCTCATCATGACTAGGCAGTAAATTATTGAGAGCAGTCTTTTATCGCTACTTTGGCCTTGCTTCTTTAGTATTGCCTGTGGACAAGTTGTGCCTTCTACGTCACAGCAGAAATCAGGCAGAATTCATTATTTCTCTTCATTTGCAACTATACATTTGAAACCAGCAATGGGAGACTTGCTTCATACAGTTATGTTACTGTTATTAATGTTCTTTACTTATATACAGGGACGAATATATTACACTATATAAGAAAATGTGTAAAATCCCAACTTTATCATATCCTCTGGTCAGCCACCCCATCAATATAATGTCTGTCTAGCCTGGGAGGTCTTTTGAACTGCATTCAAACAGAAGTTCTATTATGAAACAATTATGCTTCACTATTATGCCTCAAAAATTACAACAATATTCTTCAGGATCTTCCATATTTAGGTTTAGCATTAAGTTATTCTGTAATCTTACTGGCTAGGTTCACACTATGTAAAAATGATAGCCGTCCTTCATAACAACGGCCATCATTGTGCAAACAACCTCTGTTACTTTAAAGATAAAAGAACGCAATGACCGGCGTTGTTATGAAAGAAAGGCGTCATTTTAACATAGTGTAAACCTAGCGATACACTGTTATTCTTGAACACTTACTAAGCTAAACTCGCACGTCATATATCAGGTGCAATTCACATTTAGGACTACATCGAAAATTCTGCACACTGTAACATGTCTTTAATAACTCTGCTGAAATAATTTAAAGAAAAAACAGTGGCACATTGCCTCCTGGAGCATGTAGTGTTTTCTGCATTGGACTACATTTCACATTACATGGGCAGACACTGAACCAGCAAGAAACTTCTGGAAAAATGAAAGCCCATGCAGCCTGAGAGCTTAGGCTGGGTTCTCACTGCGTTTTTGTGCATATGCTTTACTGTTTCTGTTTGAGTATCTCTAACTTTGTTGTATACAAAAGTGTAGGCTATTGTATACAGCAAACTAAAACCACTATGACACTAAACTAACATGCACTAGTTCTGCAGTATATTGGTTTAATAGCCCTCAACATACAAGGACGCTAAAGTCAACCGTGTAACAAAAGGGGCCTGAATAAAGACAAGTATTACATGCACAGCATAGTCTATTCTTGCTATGTTACAGGAAAACCAAGCATTTGTCTTTGCAGACCATGAAAAAAACCCAAAGGGGAAATTGTAATCTCCACAATATTGAATGAAAGAAGACAGGATTAAGTTGTGATTCTTTTGTTCTTTTTTTGTCCCTGTAGACTTCTCTATGTATTTATTGAGTGAAGTGCAGGGCAAACAGTGCGCGGAAGAGGTTAAACAGGAGATATGCAAGTTTTTAAGAAGGAGGGAGGGTGGGGTTGTAATTTTATATCTCACTAGTAGACACGTGAATGGTTCATGCAAGGGCAACAAATGCATGCCAGAGTAATCCTCTAGCATAAAATAGCACATCCTTCTCTAACTCACATATGTGGAGCTGCTATAACAATGGCTTCATTGTTTCTGCTCTACATACAGACAGCTCATTGAGAAGGAACGTATCTCCGTACTGTACATAGGTACACCAGGCTCAGCTACTATTTGCACTTTACTGACAGATGTATATACATTTTGTACTTGTTTTAGTTAGCTTAGTCATCATTTTTACGCGGGTGGTTTGTGGTCTGGTGTTCATGGATGTTGCTATATGCATAGAGAACAAAAATTATGCATCCTGTCATATACATTTGACATCTAACAGGGCTCCCTTTAAGGCCAAAGCTGTGTAATAGATTTTCTAGTAGCTTTGGGGAATAAACTCTATTACTTCACTGTTGTAGAAGGAGCTGCTAATGCCCCCTATACCGCACAATGAGAAGGGATAATGTCAGTAAGAACAAGAAGAGGGAACTCTTCACGTAGAATCACTTCTATGCCAACATGGAATACATTTTACATGTGTTTTAACCCAAATCGCATAAAACCAACAAAGCTATGTTCATATCACATTTGTGAACACGTTTAAGAAAAATGCTATTATAAACACTCAACCTAGAAAAGTAAACCACAACACAGTAAAAAAAAGGGTATACAACATGGCATACATCCTTACTGCCAACTCACTCTACTGTGCATATATACATATAAATCCTCCCAACATATACCTCCAATGGAGGGCTCTAGCTCAATACTGGCAATAGTGTAATAATACAGAGCTAGGGGGCTGTGGGGGCACCTTCTCTGAATACTGGCTACCAGGGGATACCCACAGTGCCAACAAGTCATTCTGCTTTGGCCAGGGCATTTGCCACGGAAGAAGGAAAGCCTAAGAAAACTAGGAGTATGCTTTAATTTGATGAATATAGCAATTAATGATAGCATAAAAGGTGTACAGAACACATTTTGGGTGTGGTATTAAACTAATAAAGCATCATGTTCAAAGAAAACGAAGTGACAATAGCCAAGTCAATCGTGTTTGTGCCGTTTCTGCATGACTGCATTTTCTCATACAAGAGCCACTTCTGGACAATAATGAGACTCTGGTAAAGCATCTGCTTAGGGATTAGGGACCCTGCAATACTGAATGTTCAATTTAACACAGATCAGTCTCTTAACTCTGTGCTCCCCGATCTGGGAAAAGTCTCGGGAGGAAATTAGCAGAAATGTTTCTTCCAAACAACAATAGCTTTATAAAACTAGACAGGACTGTGTCCTGCCCACAATTGTTAAACTCTAAACTCTTGTATGCTATGCTTGTGGTGAGGAGCCGAGACTGTGGCACAGCTTGGTGCAGCGCTACCCTTAACTAGTTAACTGTTCTGAAGACGGTGGGAGTGTTCCAGTCTCAGATCTTTGGTACTCCAGACGTACAGTATCTGCTGGCATTTTTAGTCTTACAAGAGGGCAACATGTACATGTGAAACATTCTCTCCTTTTCACCAACCCTACTCCCACTGTTCTTTCTTGTCAACAAGTTCCCAATGTGATTTGGTGCAATTAATCCCTTGTTAATAAAAGAAACCTTAGTCAGGAGTTTGTTCCTTTCATCCGATAACCGAGATTAATCAGAAATGGGCAGGTTTGGACTGAGATTGAAAAGCTGTGCACTTTGAGCCAACTCCCTCATCAGCCCTGCACATAGTAGTATAAGACTTGCCAGCCTGCAAACCACAAGTAGAGGGAACGTGAAACAAAGTTACATAAGGCCATGCAGCCCTTACTGTGTAACAATTCACACTTAGACACTCACTGTATGTCCTAGAAAATAAGACACTGAAATACTAACTGAAATACTAATCCCCTTGTATCAGACCAATTATTGGGGGATGTATTACAATATACTATATTATTTATTGCTTGAATCCAACTATATACTGTGTAGGTAAAAATGTGATGTGAACATAGCCTCCTTATCTATACTAGATAACCCTTATAATATAGAAAAAGTCAAATATTTACAGTGCTAGATATCTTTGTGGAGGAAGCCAGGTGGAATATAATCAGGCCCTAAACATTTGCCATATTTGTAGGCCCTTCCAGTTTTATTAGCTGTAAAACACAACTAAAGCCGAGGTGCTGAGAATGGGGTGGCTTCCTGAGTGAGAAAGGTGGGGGACTAATGGCGTAGATCAGGGCACCCTCGGCCACGTGGTGTGCTCTGCAACTATGACTCCAGCCCAAATGTTCACGCTATCATAGCTTCAGAGGAAAAGTGTTCACTATTACATTTCAGTAAAAATTATTAAAATAGAAAAATTATTTTTGCCGTAAAACAGTGTTCTACTGCTGAAAATACAGACAACAATTAGCTGTTTCTTTATTTACTGAGTTCTATTGAGCTTAATAGTAAAACGGCCATTAGTGTACACAGGCATTCATTCATACAGCTGTAATTTTTATGGCTGTAAAATGAACTCACATGCCCCTTGTTGGCCATTGCAAGACAGAAAAAGAGACATTTTTAAAACTGGCAATTCCCGCCACTTAAAAAAAAGTCCATGGAAAACTGCAGGGGAAAAAAAGTTTTTGGTGGGTTTTTTTGTTTTTTGTTTTTTAAATGAAATTTGGCAATTTTTTTTTAATTGCTGAAAATAAGGTTAATAAATTAGTGTGTTACTATAGCCCAGCTGTGTCTTCAGGTACAGAATAAAGCTTTAAATAAATTTACATTGAAAGACCCTGAACATTTGACTGGGCTAGGTCTGACGGCAGTATGGCACTGCTAGATCGGCGCTCGCTTACAAAGCCTATCAGATGGTTCAATAATTATGCGATGTCTCTGCTGCCCTTGTTTTATTCCGGCGTCCCTGTATAGAAAATAATAAGGAATATGCTTACCTCTCCACACTCCCTCAGTTTCCCCCTGCCATGTTTTTGCATCCCCCACTGACCGCAGGTGCAGCATAACATCTTTATAATTTTCTTTATAACGGAGTTCCCCTCTCAACAGCTGTTGGCCGCACATCAGCTATTACAGCTATTAACAATGTGCGGCCAGCACAAACAATTACTCGCTCTTTGGCTGATCCTGGTCTTTATTACATGGGGCAATATCTGCACGGTTAGGTAGATAATCGCTCTGTATAAAAAAGGCCTTGAAGTAACTCTGTACCCACAATCTGACCCCTCAAACCACTTGTACCTTCAGATAGCTGCTTTTAATCCAATATCTGTCCTGGGGTCCGTTCGGCAATTGATACAGTTATTGTCCTAAAAAAACAACTTTTAGGGTATAAACCCACACACCGTATACACAGCGATACGCAGCAAATACGCAGCAAATACGCAGCAGATTAGATCTAAATAACTGAACACAACATCAAATCTAAACCATCAAATCTGCTGCGTATTTGTTGCGTATCTGCTGCGTATACGGTGTGTGGGTTTGTACCCTTAATCTTGCAGCTCTGTGTCAAACTGCTGTGGCCTAGAGTGTCTGTGATCTAACCTTACACCACCCCTCAGTCTCTCCTTCCCACCCTCCTCATCATTAGGAATGCCACTGGCAGGATTTTTCCTATTCCTCTGCAGTGAACACTGCACAGGTGCCTTAAAGCGACTCTGTACCCACAATCTGTCCCCCCCAAAACCACTTGTACCTTCAGATAGCTGCTTTTAATCCAAGATCTGTCCTGGGGTCCGTTCGGCAGGGGATGCAGTTATTATCATAAAAACAACTTTTAATCCTGCAGCGCTGTGTCTAAAGGCCGGGGCTTACATTTGTATATGCATTAGGCTGGCACCACCTCTCCGTCTTTTCTCACCACCCTCCTCATCATTAGGAATGATCCAGGAACATTTACTGCTGTTTAAGCTTTGCACAGGTGTATTAACGATCCAGCCCATGTTCATTATACACACAGGTGGGGAATAGGAGACAATCTGCCTGGAGCATTCCTAATGATGAGGAGGGTGGGGAGGAAGGACAGAGAGGGTGTGCCAGCCTAATGCATATACAAATGTAAGCCCCGGCCGTTAGACACGGCGCTGCAGGATTAAATGTTGTTTTTATGACAATAACTGCATCCCCTGCCGAACGGATCGCAGGACAGATCTTGGATTAAAGGCAGCTATCCGAAGGTACGAGTGGTTTGGGGGGTCAGATGGTGGGTACAGAGTCGCTTTAACAATCCAGCCCATGTGCCGTGTTGACACAGATGATGAATAGGAGAATACCTGCCTGGGGTATTCCTAATGATGAGGAGGGCGGGGAGGAGGGACAGATAGGTTGTGCCAGCCTAATGCACACACACTCTAGGCCACTCTAGGCCTACTGCATCACCCACCAAACGGACCCCAGGAAAGATCTTGGATTAAAAGCAGCTATCTGAAGGTACAAGCAGTTTGGGGTGGGCAGATTGTGGGTACAGAGTCACTTTAACCTCTGGTATTCCCACCAATAACCAGAGCCAGAGGGACATTGCTAGCCCTGTAGCCTCTTCACTAAGACCCAGAACCAGAATCAGCATCAACACACATGATTTCAACTAGTACAGCGGCTCATACAAGAGGTGCTGGAGTGTTAGGCCCAGTAACATTAATGTAAAAGCTGCAGTAAGGTTGCATTCACATGTTCAATAAAGTTGTCTGTGCACACGGACAAATTTATAGCCCATTACTTTGTATTGGACTATTCACATGTACAGTGTTTTCACGGACCTCCAATTTGTTCCGTTTAAAAATAGGACATGTCATAACTGGGAACTAAAGCACTGCATGGATTCCCCATGGAGATCAATGAGATCTGAGTTTTCAAAAACACGGATGTGGGTAAGCAAACAATCTTGTTAAGGAAAATAATCTCTGGCTTCATAGCTTCCAAAAATGTTTCCTTCAGTTTCATTGTATTTTGGAGGGATATTTGGTAATGTCCAAACAAGGGTTAACAAGAATTTGCAGAGGAATTCTTCCATCTGAGTAATTGTGATTAGCGGCCAAGGTCAAGGAGAGCTCCAGTCAGGGATCCCTCCAACACAGGAAGGGCTGTGCAGGCAGCTGCTGTGTCCATCACAGTATAAACAGGACTTCCTCCTACACGTCAGGAAGGATGAGGGACTCTGCCACTGACTTACTGGGATGTTTCCAGACTGACCCAGGATCAGGACCTTCACTGAGTGACAAGCTGCAAGCTGGCAGATTTTTTAGAGGGAGATAATAATGGCACATAACAGCAAGCCTCATCCTATACAGTGTGCATGAGTACAGCAGACATTCTACTACCTGGCACATAACAGCAAGCCTCGTCCTATACAGTGTGCATGAGTACAGCAGACATTCTACTATCTGGCACATAACAGCAAGCCTTGTCCTATACAGTGTGCATGAGTACAGCAGACATTCTACTATCTGGCACGTAACAGCAAGCCTTGTCCTATACAGTGTGCATGAGTACAGCAGACATTCTACTATCTGGCACATAACAGCAAGCCTTGTCCTATACAGTGTGCATGAGTACAGCAGACATTCTACTATCTGGCACATAACAGCAAGCCTTGTCCTATACAGTGTGCATGAGTACAGCAAACATTCTACTATCTGGCACGTAACAGCAAGCCTCGTCCTATACAGTGTGCATGAGTACAGCAGACATTCTACTATCTGGCACATAACAGCAAGCCTTGTCCTATACAGTGTGCATGAGTACAGCAGACATTCTACTAACTGGCACGTAACAGCAAGCCTCGTCCTATACAGTGTGCATGAGTACAGCAGACATTCTACTATCTGGCACGTAACAGCAAGCCTTGTCCTATACAGTGTGCATGAGTACAGCAGACATTCTACTATCTGGCACATAACAGCAAGCCTCGTCCTATACAGTGTGCATGAGTACAGCAGACATTCTACTATCTGGCACATAACAGCAAGCCTTGTCCTATACAGTGGGCATGAGTACAGCAGACATTCTACTATCTGGCACAGGACACCTGAGCTCCCTTCTATTTAGGCTTGTATGCTGCATACATTGGCTGACCATTGCCATATAAACAAACATATATCATAAAAAATATTTTATAAACTCTGTAAAAAATATGCAAATTAGCTGACCTCTATGACAGCAGTTTCAGCGTTCTTGCACCTCTTTAGTAGTGATAAGGATGGGGTGCAGGCAGGGGGAACTAACTTGCATAAAAATGAAAAATCTGACTACACCATAGATCTATTCAATATGAGCCCTACCTGAGCTGCATCTAAAAGCCCTCATTCACATTAGACATGTGTAAGCCGAACATGTCGACTTTCTACGAGTACAGACAAATCTTCCCCAACATATCATGAGAGAAGAATCCGACATAATGGATTTCAACTATCCTGCTCCATTCATTTGGGGACCACCATTGTTATAATCTATGGGGTTCCCAGAAGCTGAACTCCAAAACAGCTGTCTATAGATGGCTAGAATGACAGTTTTCTTCCTTCTGCAGGAGAACTTTTTCCCATGGGGAATTGCCTGTAAAATAGGTCTCCATATACAACTGATCTTAGGAAGAATAGGAATATAAAGTTACAAATGGTAGAAGATTTACCTAGTAACATTGAGTCCTTTGATACTGTTCTAAACAGTACACAGGTTTGTACACTGGCGCACCTGCATGTTCCAGACACAACAGCTTGAGATCCCGGGAGCAATTCTACATTAACATAACAAGATCATCACTGCGTCTTAATTCACCTAACTTGGCACTTTATCACAGCATGAAGTTTATATGTACAAAGTTTTACTAATGCATTCACCTGTATGATAAGTGACCAGGCTTTGCCTAGAGTCTTTGTGTGGTGCTGGTGTGGCCTGGTACTTTACATGTATAATACAGCCCCAGCTGCGTGATACACTGTGACAAAGATATAGAAAAAACAGCACAGAGAAAAAGTGGATCAGTTGCCTATAACAACTGATCAGGTTACAGCTCGGTCAAACAATGTTATATATCACCCATAGCTACATACATTAGTAAACTGTATGCTGCACAGTATGGGGGGGTTTATTATTGTTCTGCATCTTAAGTCATGAGTATATTTGACACAAATTTTTGTCATTTTTACATTTACGAAACACACAACACAGGCAGCTGAAAACTTTAACACTGTTCAAAATTCATGCCTGATGTATGATTGGCAACTTTGATGAAAAAGTTTCCTTTTTTTGGTACTCCTAGACCGCACGTAGATACAGTCAAAACAAATCAAGTTACTAGCATGAAGACTCGCACTTTAGTTATGAAGACACATGAGAATCCTTGATAATTAAGAAAAGGTGCAATGCAAATAAAATAGAACACGTATGAGAAATGTTGCCGATAATAAATCCCCCCACCCCCCATATATGATTTTGTAATTGTATTGAAAAATGCAGTTAAAGCGAATGTACCAACAGTACATTCACTTAAAGTTTTGCCCATGGATGGAACAGCACCAACGCGGGGAAGTCGGTGCCGCAAACCTTTTTTTGAACCTGTGAACAACGCCGTCCCATTACCGGGCACCGGCCAGGGGTTAAGCACTGGAGGCGGGCAAGCCCACCTCCAATGGGAGAACCTCCCCCCCCCATGATACGGCTCAATTGATTCTAATGGAGTTGCGTCATAGAGGAGTGGGGATTTCCTCCCACTGGGGGCAAGCCGGCCCGCTTCCAGTGCTTCACCCTGGCCGGTGCCCGGGAACAGTATGGCGCCGTACAAGGGAATCGGCCCACAGCTCAAAAGAAGGACCACGGCACCAGCTTTCCCACGCTGGTGCAGTTCTATCCATGTGCAAAACTTAAAGCGAATGTACTGATGGTACATTCGCTTTAACCTAGTGCATCTGCTGATTGTAAATGGAAACAACATGTAAACAAAGCTATAATTTCACCCTAAACACCTTATATATAACATAGGGATCCTGTGGATGAATTAAGGTAACAAATAAAAGTGTCACAGATTTCACATCCAATAGGGTCCTATAGGATGTATGATTCAATTCATGGTCTTGAGAGAGGCAGTAAATATAACCGTACCACTATATCTGCCTAGCCTCACAGATGTAGGTTCTGCAGGAATCTTTGGGAAGCCAGTTCGTGAATGAGGATGTACAGTGTAGAGTGGTGTCATTGTTCTATCATTTCCCTTGTTTATTTGGATGGATTCAGAGCACTGACTAGGAAATATGCTGGTTGGCAGCCTTACCCTTAAATACTGGATAAACACACCAGCAAACAACACATCGACAGTACTTCACGGCTCCCAGCATTCACACAACTGTTTCCTGAACTCCTTTAAAGTACCTTTTTTTCCTCCCACCATACAAATCACATCATGATGTAGCATCATTACATGCACTGCTGAATAGTTATACACGAAAATACATGTAGTGTTTTTATGTACAAATACATATACTGTACATAGGGATTTGTAATGGTACTCGCACATTCTTCCATGAACTGCCATTCCTAACTTTACTTAAAGGTTTTGTCTGGAATAAAAAAAAATTTTGGGAACAGATTTGGTTTCGGAAAAAAAAAAAAAAAAAAAAAAAAAAAAGAAAATTATACTCACTTTCCTGATCCCCCTCCAATGGTATACTGATGGTGCCCTGTCCCAGCTGAGCAGCACTCTCTACTTTTAATCTCAACATCCTAGGAACTGCTCTGGCCAGTGATTCGTTGAGCAGGCATATTCTGGCTGTCTAGCCTAAAGCAGGGAACACTGCTGAGATAATGTACTATGGAAGCAGAGTGGGATCAGGTAAGTATAATTTATTTCTATTGGTAAAACAATGCCTGGCTCCATGCTTAGTTATGTAATAGCAAACACCAAAGGCAGAAGGCACACCACAATCTCTATAAGCTAGACACCCACTGCAAAAAAAAACAAAAAACGCAATTACTAATGTCATTATATTGTTCATGTTTACGGTCTAGGCCCCCATAATGTGACTGTAGGTCATCCAGATTAGCTGTTTTGTTGACCGCAAACCACTATGGTCTTCTTCAGGAAGCCTAATAGGGAGCCTTGTAAGGGACACAAACATAGAATTTTATTTTATTTTTTAAATCTCCGCCTTGCAGCCAAGTCATTGTAAGTGAAAGAGCAGTTCAGGTAACAGAGGAGGGCAGCAGCAGCAGTAGCAGGAAATTATTTTTTTTCTAAATAATGTAAAGGGTTTGGGGAGATTAGTCTGGTTAGGGATGCAGTATATCTCCCCTGTCAGAGCGATCCCCTCAACCTTTTACAATAAAAATTGCCCACCACAAAACATAAAACCTGCCCTTGGCTTTAGTTGTTCCAACTATTACGCTGTACATATAAAGAGAGTAGGTATCAGCGGAGTGTGTTAGCAGCAGATTCATACTGGTCCATTCCCATAGCCCATAAAGGAGGCACATGCTTTCCTGGAAGAGCGCAGCTGCAGTCTCACGTCCGGAGACATTCACTCACTTGTTTCCAAACAAAGCTAGGAAACCGCTTAGTGTGCTTCTTTCTGCACAGCATTACATCTACCACTTTTCCAACACGCAGAAATAACACAACCTCTACAGCAACAGTTTCCAGCATTCCCAGTTGTTTATCACACCCAAAAGACTCATATAAGAGGGAAAGTATCATGGATAAGGGCAGTGCTCCTGATGGCGGTAGATGCTCGGATGAATAGACTACTAGTCATCATAATAAACTAAATGGCAAAAAAGGATCTTATGATATATCCATAGTTTACTGCCCATCATGAGTATGAAGGTTCCTGGTGTTTCCCAGCACATAAATAGGTAGTGTTGGCAGGTCTATAGGGGGCTATAGGTGACTGCCTGGATGTGCTACATTTATATATGCAGTGTACCTGTATGAGGGCACGTTTGGTTGAACAAGAGAAGGCAAACGGTAGCCAATGTGCCTAGAAATGTTGTGTTGGCTCTCAGAGTAGAGAGACTGGAGACTGGCCTGGACAGTCTCCAGTAATTTGTCCTTCCCAGTGTTAACATATTATTTTATTAGCCTCTTTATCAATTGCAATGAGTTTACAAATGTGGAATGTAAAAATGTAGATGGAACATATCTTTAATAACCTTAGCTAATGCCCCATTCTCTGACTGCAGGTGATAAGCTGTTACTGTACAATGACTCACATTCTTCCAGGCCTAGCAGCCAACTTCCAGAGAACAAAATGAGTTGCTGAAGTGATGGAATAAACATGTTTGCACTGCGTTCTCTCTCGGTATAACATCTCACACAAGCATTTATCATGCCGACATCCGAGAATTATGCAGATATCCTTCAATAAGTCTTTTGGTCTGCCCATAAACATTATGGCTGGCATCTCTTTAAAAAAGGCCTTCTTTACTGTGGAATATTGGAATATAAGCTTATGATAGTGAGCAAAGCAGACTAAGAAGTAAACATGTGAAAAAGATGAGAAAGATTTGACATTCTCTGGTTACTAACACTTGGCAAGAAGTCCAATAGAAAAGCATGTTCTAGTCTGTCACGTGTGTCTACCAGGAGGATAACTCCCAGGCTGTAAGCACCGTAATACGGCCACCACTCCGGATCTGGGGCAGACATTTATAGTTGTGTAATGGACTACAATGAGCCAGTGCAGATATGCTCCCAGTAATGCTCAATGCATATAAATACACATATATATCTTATTCTTCTCTCTCTGATGCAGCACAAAGGAGTTCAGGACTTACTCCCCTCCTATTTCACATGTGCCAACATGTAAGACTTCTTAGGGCACAAACTAAACTGTTGGCACAAGATTGGGTAAGTAAACGATCAATATAAAGTTACTCACACAACTAACACCAGGGCACCCAAGCGTGTAAAATAAGTTACAGATGACTCAAGAATATCCATGTAAAAAGTGACTGACAGCACTGCCTGATATGGACAAACCAAACCTGGAGAGTCAGGTGACGTGTTTTCTGGTTTTATTTATAATTAATATGATGGATCATGTGAGTAATGGATCCTACTGGATTCTGATAAATCACTTGATCTTGTTTCTGTAACATCTCCTTTTTAAATAAAAAAAAGTAGAATAACTCAGCAGGGAATGTTGGATACCTTAAAGAATGGGCGTCATGCTAGTGTCAGCATAGCCTAAAATCTATCTTTATCTAAGCAGGTTTAAACTATGACAAATGCTGAAGATCCCCATTTTTATTGCAGTTACTGGTAATAGTATTGGTGTGGCCAGGGTTCGATAGCTCCAGATGTTCCAGGCTACTGACACTGTATGAGTTCCCTGGCTGGGAGATTGGAGCTGGGTACCAAAATGAGCCCTGACAGTGTGATGCCGAATCTCCCAACATCTGTGCTCCTTCTTCTCCATCTTACAGGCTCCGTTGTTTATTTACATAGGCAGCAACCGAATCATTAATGCAAAAAGCACACCATGTAGAGCTGGGAAACACCACTGACTTCTGTTAACCTCCGCCCTGCCAGAAGATAATGCCTTGCCAATGTTACCCCTTTGGAATTACAACAGAATGTTAAAACACAATCTGCAGCTGAAGTATAAGAAAATGAAAGCACTTTCTGTTCACGATTGCCGTCAATGTTCCAGTGCCTGAAGGAGTTTGTGTAAATGGCTTTGGAGAGTGTTGCTAAGAGCACAGGGGTTAACACGACTGGCAGACAATAATAAAAGAATTCCAAGTAAAACTGCCTAAATATCCATAGCAGCCTAGTCAGAAGGACGCTGATGGCACACTGCCCATCATTCTTTGAGGCTGCTCTTGTCACATAAACTACGGCAGGCTGTCCAGCTAGGCAGCCGTCTGATTTCTAGGGAAGTCAATGGGGCTCCCGGCCAACCCCTGAGATGGCTGCCAGCCCCCTGGGTATTTCAAGGCCAAGTTGTTCAAATGCAATTCACTTTGCCAGAATTCTGTGATGTCAAAACTAGTCAACCCCCAACCAGAATAACCAGTCATTCAGGTTACACTAAGCGAGAGTGTCCAAGTATTGCTGACCTATGCCCAAAAGCTGCCTGTGTTTCTTTTTACAGCTCTGTACAAATCCATACAGCGTACGCAGTGGTAGCACACACTACACTTCACAGGCAGGGCCATTCGGAAACATTTTGTACTACTTCATACATTGAAAATCCATGCCATACCCAGGGGCATATGCAGGGCTTTGTCAGGGGGGGTGCCCGGACTTGAATATGTGGGAGGAACTTGGATAAGAAACACTGATTAACAATTCACATTGATGGACACATAGACTCAGTGCCTTTACATAAAAGCACATCGAAACAATGGCGCTCTATTGTACAGCTTAACAATTGTGCCCTACTGTATGCATACAGAATGTTTCCATATGGTAACCTGCAAAGTACTAATGTCATGTACTAGAAAAACAACACATATTTCTGAAATAAAAAAGCAGAATAGTAGCAAAAAGATAGATTTTTATTTTTTTAAATGTTTTACCTATTTATAGCTGTATGTATATTAACCCCCAAAAGCACAGCTGCCAGACTCCAGAGAAGACCCCAACCTTAACCAGACACCAGACCAGCCTACTTCAGTCTTTAGAACAGAGAAAAAAATATTCAGGCAAAACACAAGGGAATCTCTCAGCGGCTTCAGCTGCCCAAATAGCTGACAGACCCACAAAGTCAAGTGGAATGACTTGGTACTTCTGGTCTTGGTAATTTTGCCTACATGAAGATAAATGTTGTTCTGTGCCGCGACTGCTGCAAGCATTAAAGGGGTAGTGCGGCGCAAAAAAATTATTTACAGAATAACACACATTACAAAGTTATACAACTTTGTAATGTATGTTATGTCTTTGAATCGCCCCCTTCCCGTGTCCCCCCACCCCCGCCCGTGTACCCGGAAGTGTGTGGTGCATTATACATTAGCCAATCGCGGCTGAGCACAGTTATGACGCGGCTGAGGGGGGACGGCGGCAGCGATTTGGCCGGCCGGCCGAAGATGACGTTTGGCACAAGATGGCGAACGGGCTCGACACGGAGCAGGTAATGTATAATGCACCACACACTTCCGGGTACACGTGCGGGGGTGGGGGGACACGGGAAGGGGGCGATTCACAGACATAACATACATTACAAAGTTGTATAACTTTGTAATGTGTGTTATTCTGTGAATAATGTTTTAGCGCCGCACTACCCCTTTAAAGACATAGGCTTTTCTTCTTCTATGCCCAAGCTCAGTGCATTGGTAGCTTCTCTGGCTCTGCCTTATATGTATGATTGACAGCACAGTGCCCAATCAGGAGACCACTAGAGCTGTCAATCATATGCTAGGGGCAGGGCCAGAAAAGACCATTGTATGCTGGAATAACTGTAAACTGAGGTCATTGTGGTTTGACGGTTCACAGGCATACCTACGGAGAAGCATGTCATTCTGTTTACTCCTCAGCTTTTGAAATGTTATGCCGCAGTTATATCGGGAGGGTACAGAAAATCAGATTGTAGTGTAAAGGGAAAAAATTATCTGAAACTCTATTTAGACCATTAGCAGAGGGGCAGTAAAATGTTACTAACCTCACATCCACACTTCTCATGACATTTGTGGGTAAACAATGGTTGGAAAGCTATGGGGCTATTAATGGGAATACAAAGGATTTCATTTTCTAGGATGCATGTGAATAATATCTTTTTGGGCTGTCCGTGTGACTGATAATAAAACAGTTCCATGAGGACCCAAAGCTACAATAAGGCGGATTCTTCTAGATGCATGTTTGCACTGAACTGTTTATCTAGGCTCAATAAAGCTGGATACTGAGTAGGCGGCATACTGTTGGCAGTTTGGAATGCAGAGAGGATGGTGTGCTGCAATTGTGAGTAAAAACATACATACAAGCAGTAAATTACCATAGTTGACTATTTTTCTGCCATTAAAGCTAATGGGACCCATGCCTGCATGGATATGTTGGCATCCTGATTTGCACATATGAAGATAACCATATGAAAAGCCCTTATATGGGGAAAAGTTGTAAATTAGTGTTGTGGAGAAAGGATCTAACTCCACAGTATGCAATATACGCTACAGCAATGCCATACATTACCCACTATACCCTATGGAAGGTTGCATTCACAACAAATACATAAATGCATTAATGTGAGCACAACCTAACACAACTAGTGCTATCATCCTATACACTGTACTAGTTCCGCCATATGCTCCTTCGGAGAGATACACAGAGTCAATGAATTGTGGCTTCTTTGAGCAGCACCATGTGTAAGCCTGTGGTAGACTTTCCCTAAGGGATCAGCTCGGATTGTTGCAGCTAGACAGAGATACAACAATCACAGCTTTAATAAAAGGTTGACTTGTCATAAAAGGTTGATTTCCTCATCCACAGAACATTCACTTTCTTCCTCCTGGATTGCTCCCAGAGATACCATTGCATTGCAACCTACGCAATTAGTTTTCACAGGTGGCTGTTTCGCCTCCAGTTAAACTGCTTTCTTTCTTCTCCAGCAAGTCATAGCAGAGCAAATGTATATAAAAACATTTCAGATATGAAATAAACAATTTTATAAAAGCAGCTGGGATCCAAAGCGTAGTGTCAGACTGACCGAGAGCTGAGACCCAGACGTTAGATGTAAAACATCTCGGTTCATCTGAGGGGGCAAGGCACAGGGGGAGGGCAGTCTGAGAATATTAATAGGGAGATGAGAACAGTAAACAGTATAGAAATATCTCCAAGCATGCACACTTCCTCATAGTCGGAGCGCCGGAGAAAAACAACACTCGTCATGTATAGGATGAAATGCATATTCAAAGGGGATCAAACCTAAACAGTTTTATGGATAAAGTGCTATGTTTGTTTTGTGATTTAAGACCGAACATCTGGAAAGATTTTCACAGACTCTCTCTCATTCCAGAAACAATAGGTGGTCCATGTAAGCCTTAAATTAGTAATCATAAAAGTTTCTTATAATAGCGTATGAGGGTCCGGAGTTACCCTTATGAATCTGAACATAACAGAAAACAAAGCAACGTTCACCCAAACTGCTTTTCACATATGGTACACTACTATGCACGCTTCCTTTAGGACCATCCACCATGGTACCATGCTATTGCTAACTCAGCAATTTTAACTCATCAATCTTAAAGTGTGATGGGGCCAGTACAGCTGGAATGCCTGCCTTGTCACTTCTCTATTACAACTGGTATGACATGCAGTACAAGCATCTTTCATGGCCTGGTAAAGAGCTGTGACACAAAAACTTTTCTAAATAATACAATAGCACATTCCAAAGAAAAGGGAAATTAGAGAGGTGACTTGCCAAGCTTTCTTGCCAAAAATCAGGCAGAAAATAAGATTTACAATATAACAAACATGAATTCCAGTGTTACCCTTGGAGAGGGAAGAGGAGGCACAGGAAGCAGTCATCAGAGAATCAGCAACATGACAAGCAGGTACAGTTTGCCGTCTAACATGATAGTTCTTTAACCAACATCTACTGGTAAACTAGACACATCTTAGACACTCAGCATCAGCAGCAGCTGTCTAATACTGCATAATATTTATAACTTTTATAGCAATGAACTGAGGCCCAATATTTCCAGGAATGCTACCTGGTAAGGGCCACCAAAGTGCCATATATAGAGACTTTGACACTGTCTAAAAACATACTGGCAGAATTCTCACATCCCGCTCGCGGCAAACATAACCCCATAATGGCTATACACTTAGAATGGTTGTAAGTGTAACAACTTCAGTTTATAAACTATTTAATATAGAAGAAGCGATAGCCATAGGTAGAAGATGTCTGCATGGTCCTGGCATTACTGTAGTAACATGTGCTCGATATGGCAGTACACTTCCTAGCTCTGCATACCTCGGTGAGTGGAATGCACTATTTACACAGGTGGAGGAGAATGACCTCTCGTCAGGTAAAATGGATTGTTTCTTCTCGCTTCTATCTAGTAGGCTACATAGATGCATCAAGTCTACAGCTAATGTACCAGCTGTGACCTGTGGAAAGTAATAAAACAGAACAAAACAAAAAAAATTACTTGTGAAGGAGACCTAACCCATATCCAATTAGGAGAGATAACTATCAGACAGCTACTGAAGGTGTATGATCACCTTAAGGCCATATTCACATGGCTTAAGACACCGGCCGTTCCGTGACCTGGCCCGGTGTCTGAGAAAATCATCCCGGCCTGTCCTGTTTGTCAGATACAGAATTAGACCACATTCACACATCCGCCGACTCACCTATAGTGGTGGACCCACAGCTACGGGCATGGATGTGCATCTGCAACTGTCCAGAGCGTGTCCAAAAGGTCACAGACCATTTAAATTAAGATAGAGGATAACACATACAGAAGAATAGGGCCATAGAAATGAATTGGTCCACAAATGCTAACAGATATGTGAAAGGGGCCTTAGGCTACATTCACACATCCGTAGTGCAGCCCGCGACCGCGGAGCTGCGGTCCGCACTACGAATGTGCATCTGTGGGGCTCCGTGCTTCATGGAGCACTACATTGCCACTACATTAGTATAGTGATCGCGGATCGCGGCCCCATACACACGTACGTACGCGTGAATGGGGCCACTGAATGCGTGACCGCAATTGCAGACAGAACAACAGAAGTGTGAATGTAGCCTTGCTTCGCTTGGGTAATGTGTTGCCCTTTGTTATGACCGCTCTATGGCATCCACTTAGGTGTTCAACTGTAATCTAATGCTCTGTCCTATTAGTTCAGGCAGTTGGTCTCCACTGCACATGCAAGCAAGGGGGATTTGGGGAAAGTAATTGCACAGTTGCATGGTGACAGTATAGTTACCGGGTCTATGCGGAAGAAGAACTGTAGAGAGATGTAAGGTATTTTACCTAAAAACTGCATATTTGTCCTCCTGTAGCCCCTTTAACTGTTAATGTCTATGTGGTAACTGTTGTTGAGCTGCTTGTCACTGAAGTCAATGTGAATACTGTACTGACTGCCTGTACATGTCGGTGCAGTGTCTGCAGGAACGTGTGAGCTCAGCCTGATAAAACATGATAATGCTCTGAAGGCATTACCATACAAAATACGTTTTTGTACTGAGCAATGTTGTAACACAACTGAGCACATTGCCGAGAAACATGAGAACATGCATATGCATTTCCCTATTCATTACTATTGTACTTATTATAATGTCTATTGATCTAAATTAAAAGCATCAGCAACAAATAACTAGGTGTGTACATTGCCTGTAATGTAGGTCTATAGTTTCTCAGAAAAAAAAAAAAAAAAACTAAATAGAATACAGGAAACTAAGTGTATTCTGTGGAAACTTTGCCTAGCCTAGCCTGCAGTTATAAAGCAGATCCAGCAAGTTCTGGTGTATCTCAGAACAGTAACGTTCATTACATAAGTTGATAGGTATGAAGCGGGGTCTCTGAAGGCCTTTGGAAAATTGCACACAGACTATTTAATACAAACCAGAAGCCAGTGACTGCTGGATGAACATCGGATTCGTTCCCACATGGGTAATTTAGCGGGCCGGCCTACCTCTCCCACCCCTCTCTGCTCTCTATTTGCAGATTTGCAATTATAGGGTGGGACTGGGGAAGAAGGCATAAAGACGGAGAACTGAGTGTATTTGGATTATGGGAAGAGTTTCTTCTCGCTGCTCTGATTCCCTCCTCCCTTCTCCTCAGCATGCCTCTACCCCTCCTACGGCATTCTCCAACCACTGCAGGGGAAAGCATGGATGTAAAGCACAGCTTCCCCCCATTCTAGCATCTGCCTTACCCAATCTTGCCTGGGCCAGCTCCAATAACAACATCTGCTTGGCAGCTTTTCAAACCCAGGGATAGTTATCTAACTGGGGCTTTTGTGCTACACTGTTTATTCTATGTGAAGAAATGCCTCCTTAGTTGAAAGCGTACTTCAGAAAAAGGCTATGCACAGCTATTAGCAAGTGAGGCACAAGGCTAATAACCCCCACCTGCTCGTCACATTAATGATGACATCTCAACCATTAGAGGAAACATGGCTGCAGCTTCTCCCCATCATACAGGACTAGCCATGTGTGGATCTAATGCTGGTAAATCCTTCCCACGTACAACACATCCTTTTCGCAACAGGTCAATGTCATCAATTAAGGAGGGCACGTCTTTTAGATCAGTTTATATGGATTGCAAAAGTAACTAAATATTAAAATAGATCTGTGTTGTGTAAGCAGCGGCGGACTAATAATAGAGGCCCTGAAGCCAAGGCTATGGCTCTATTTGCACGTGTGCATATAATGTAAGATCATGTAGACTACACATGTGGGACCAGTCATACAGCGTATACATGGTCATATGTTTCATGGGGTTCTTTAGCATTTTATTTTTATTTGTTGTTTAAAACTTTTAAAAACATTAAGTTGTGCTCATCTACTGCTGTTTGGACAGTGCTCCAGTCTACCCGTTCCTGGTCTTCTGTCATCACACAGGAAATGCCAGTGTGGCCAATCCCAGGTGGCAGTGCTGAGATCACAACCAGGAAGTACAGATCAACAGGCATCTTGACGCCAGCAGAACAGTGGCAGCATGGGCTCAGGCAGGTGAGCACAGCCTTTTCTTCAGCCCAGCCTGTACACCTTTAAAAATCTGCAGAAAAAGACACTGGACAACCGGTAAAATAAGGTATATTGTGCTAAAGTGCTGCTTTTTTCAAATGGTTTCAGCAAGAACAGGTAAAGCAAGAGATCCTTTGAAGAAGGGTAGTCCCATTTGTTTTGGAATTGTTCAATAAATCTCCAAATGGCTAGTGACCATAGTATACAATACACCACAAAATCAACTTTAGTTCAAAAACCTAAATGGAGCTGCTGCCCTGAGAATGAATTATTATCTGATTATGGATGCAGAAGGATTAACATTCCAGCTCTGAGGCAGATGACAGCACCTCTCAGTTAATACCAAATATGTAGTCCTCTATGGAACTCATATGAATCTGCAACTCACTTCATCCTCGTGCTAGAGTTTACCAACAGGCGAAGACTATGACCACACATCTTTTTTGGCCTTTTGATGCCCATTTTTTGGCTATCATTTTGCGCCCAAATCAATCAAAATACCAGCCGTTATTCCACACATAATGGTCGTTGTTTTGAAAAAAATAGCCGTTATTTGAACGCAAAATGGCGGCCATCCCCCCCAAAAGAGCCAAAAATTGGCCCAATACTGTATATTAGTGTGCACATTGTTTTTGTAATGAATCCTCTATTTAGCTAAAAGTTTAAGGCTACATTCACACGATGCAAATCTTCTGCGGATCTTTGGCGATTTTTTGTGATCTGTAACAGCTTTTCAATACATTAATGTTCTTTTTCTTGTTCAGTATTTGAACCTTTTTTCTGCTGCAGAGTTTCTGTAACGGATCTGTAGCAGCTTCACATTGTGTGAACATATAGAAACTACTTCTTACGCCATAGGCCATTTATATTCTATCAACATTCAAACATAACTTGGCTCATTCTTTGTTCATTTTTTGCCCTTCCCTTTATAACGTTGCTGTTTTTCTGTAGGATTATTGGCAGTCCTAGTTTTAGAGAATGGCTATAGCCCTTAAATACTTCTGCTGACTTAGGGTGGGTTCAAACTGCGAAATCGGTGCAGAGAAGTTCCGGCGGATTCCGTTACTTATACCCGCTTGCAGCGGCACACATCTCCGCCCGATAGCAAATAACGGAATCGGACCAGTCATACAATGGTGTTAATGGCAAGGGCTGAGTTGCGCGCCACCGCAAGCGGGTATGAGTAACGGAACGGGTAGTCGGCCGGAACTTCTCCGCGCGGATTCCAACCCTTTAGAGGTTGTGACTATGTTACTAATGCCAAACTAGGGCTCTCCAAGCAGAATGGGTGCAATATGGATTGATCCACCCATTTCACCATAGCTTTGTTGCTACTGATTACTGGCAATGGTTACAGTCTGCAGGCTTTAAATGAAATGTCATAATGTTTTCCAGAATCAATACATCTTCTCATGCACAGCATTATAAATGCATCTATGTGTTTTCTGTAGCCTCCCTGTACCGTACACGAGTCACACTAGTACAAGTTTACCAATTTTGTAGCGCTCTCTTTCTCCCATCTCATTTCTGATATGAGTTGGAACAACAAACACAAGCCTGAACAAATATTAAAAAAAAAAATCTCCATTGCAACACAGATATCCTGTACGTTAGTACGTCTCCTAGAGGTCCTTTAAGGACACGCTGAGGGCATCAAACAATGTGTAGGTTTGTTTTACTCTGAGCCTTGAAAATAAATAAATAAATAATTTAAATGTGGTTACAAAATAAAAAAAGAGGAACCTATCTTATAAACAAACGGTTCACTGTAAGGAAGAGAACATTGTGTTTCCCATTGATAATATTACCTGAGGTCATGCACATACCTCAGTGTAGACGTAGAGATTGCAAACAGAGCACTGAACAAATCTGCTCCATGCGCTTTGGCACTGGAATACCTGACATGGCCCGGCCACATAATATGAACCATATACATAGACTTCTACCATGCAGAAATGTGTGTAAATCACACCACTCAAACAGGTGCAAGATCTTAAAGACAAACTTATATTGGCTCATGTTCTACATTAACGAAAGAATATTAACCGTAATATGGATAGCACAATCTGCAGCAAACATCTCAGCAGCTGCCTGCAAGAATGGCTTACCCCTCTTCTTCCCCATCTAAAACTCTGGGGATTCTGCATGGTGGTCTTTAGGTCATTTGCACTGTGGATAGACGGTACAAGTATATTAAGAGGTGCACCTCTTAATATTTGTGCACCATAAAGTAAAATCTATGACACCCCACATGAGTATTCTTCCTTCTTTAATCAAACAAAAACTACACACAAGCTTTTAATATACCAAAATAAACCTTTAATGTACTTCCCCAATACTATCATGACAAACCTGCTTTTACGCATGGTAGGCTATGGCTACATTTTGGTGGCCCGTGTGTCCAGTCTGTCTCCCAGCTACCCAATTCTCTTTCCTTCTCTTCTTCCTTTCTTATTGTATGCAACAATAAGTATACGAATAAAAAGCCAAACGCCCAAATAAGCCAGAAATTTCTCTTAGAACCAAAACATTTAGGCCATTAGACCAATCTAAATAGTTGTTGAAAGCTCCTCTACACATCTTAAGTCCGTGGTCACCATTTTCTCACACCAATAAATCTCTGTTGAACTTGTTATGTCCCAGTGTGTTTTTCGTCTAACTCCCAGATTAGCTATGTTTGCCTAGGACATACATTTGGATACATTTGCAATTAATAATAAATAAATAATAAGATTTAAGGTTTTTTATTTTTTTAAAAAAGGTATATCGTAAAGTGCCATTAGAGGGCATAACTTCTAATAAGCTCTATGGATACATTTGTAATATTTTCCAAGATCTCTGGTTGCTGTCAATGAATAGAAACACTCAGGCCAACCACATAAGCTGTATTTACTATAATAGAGCCTATTTAAGACTATCACGTCATTGAGTACTTACTTGCAGATATGCATTCTTAATTCAGTTTTTTGGCATCTCATGTAATGATAACTTGAATATGCTATGTAATGAATGCAGCATGACTTCAGTTAGGTAATTTTGTGTAAGTATCAACGCAAGGTGAAAATGCATAGCTGGTCGTCTGAGGTAAAGCAGCCAGAAAAAGGGTGGGACAAAGAATAAGTAAGAAGAATGTGTGCAAGACTTGAAAAGAGTTATGAAATTTACATCATAAATCTCTGCAGTTCATAGCCGTCAGCTAGTACAGTGATTTTCATATTCATTTAATCTAGACATGCATCTCCACCCTAACTTCCTTTCCAATGGTATGCGGTCTTGAGCACACAAATGCTTACGTTTCCTGAAGCCGAGCTACAGAGGAAAAGTCCCAATCCCTGGGGGAAGAGTTGCAGGCTGTTTTGGCTCCCATCTTTACTTTGCTGCATAGTAACATGACATTTTGCCTCAATGAAAAAGATAGCCGTGATAGAAGTTATTCCTTATACTAGACTAAATAACACAGCCTTTTCTGCCCAAAGTGAAACATGCAGGCCGTCTTACCATAAGAACACGCATGCAAAAAAATATACTGAATATTCCAAGCATGAAAAGAAGAGTCTGCCAGTCCACAGCACTCACCATGCATCTGTGTTCTTTATTAAAAGGTCAAGAGACACACAGGTAGGACAGGTATGACTGCATGGTGAGTGCTGTGGACTGTCAGCCTATTCCCTCCATATTCCATAAGAACCATCTGCCAATCCTGATAATTGTGCCACGTATGGTGAATGGTATATACTTAGCAGTACCAGCTGACCTACTTGTGTCAGTTCTGTTCATACTTGTCCTTACATGTTACATCAAGAGTTCTGGTAAGGCATTACTGTCATTTAAAAAACTTTTGCCTTGCCACACAGACATCCAACTTGTTGCAGTACGAGGACTCCATTGTAACTATGTGTCAAGCTTTTTTTGTCAGTAACACTTTAAGCTTTCTGGTATTATTAAAGCCACTAATTGGTCATTATGCAGCATTATTCATGGAGTCAGAAATACTTTAATATTTTAAGACATCTTTATTCCATAAGGGTGGGTTCACACTACGGAATGCGCTCGTATAAGTTTAGGCCGTTTCCATCGCTCATACCCGCTCACGGCAGCGCGCATCTCCGTCCGTCCCATAGACTCAATTCTATGGATTAACAAATTCCGGCGTCCGCCGAAAGAAATGACAGGTCAGAATTGAGTCTATGGGACGGGCGGAGATGCGTGCCACCGTAAGTGGGTACGAGCGACAGAATCCGCAGGAAATACTCCGTGGTTTTCATAGTGTAAACCCACCCTTAAAGTCAACAAGGTCCATCATGTGCATAAGGGGACCGCTGGCTTATCTCTTGGAACACCAAAAGGTTTCAGTCCCGAAATTCAATATGTCTGATCTCTTCTCTCAACATCATCATTGCAGAAGAGTTAGAAGGCCCCCAAACACATGAGCCAGCTGGCTGGTTTCACAGTAACTGTGGGTTCAACAGTTTTTTTTTTTTAGTGTGTCTTGGGACCTAAACTCGGTTAAAAACTCAATTATAACCAAACATACAAACACTGCAAAACATACAAAAACTGCAGTACAATATTCCATGCACCACTTGTGCCTCTGAAGCAAAAGTAAGGTCCAGCTCCTAGGAATGCAGTTAAAGCTTATTTATTGCGATGCCAATAAAAACACGCTCACGGGTGGGTTACAGCCAACCAACCATGGTCCCCAATGGTCTTAATCCCAATGTGAGTTTTTTGTTATATTATTAGTATGCATAAAGCAAAGGCTATACTTCCAACTTATTATTAATACATATTATGTATATCTTTAATGAGCCCTGCATTTCATTATTATAGGTTTGTCCTTTTTGCTTTCTTAGAACACAATATATGATGGTATTTAGCTTGTGAATCCTAATGGAATATGCTGCAGCTTTTTTATGTCCGTATTAGCACTACCTAATGCAAGTATTAGTATACCATTTAATACTAGCCTTATAGTCACACATACTTACTCCATGTAGGATTTGCTGTTTTTACTCTTTTGTATATAACATAATATCTATGTATCTGTGCAGTAGGCTGTAGCCCACCTGACTATGCTTTTACTGACATCATAAAAAAGAACCTTTAACTGCATTCTATGAAGCTGGACCTTTCTCTCACTTCTTCAGTTTGCCTTCAGTTTGGTCTATGTAACAAGTGGAGGCAAGAGGTCAGACAGGGTGAGCTGGATTTCGTTTTATCTATTATGTACCACTTGTTCCTCTCCTTGGTAGCTGCACCATGTCCTCTGAACCATGACTGACCTAGTGCACATTTACCCTCTGTGCACAGCTGCATCATGTTTTCTGTTTATAATACAAACCACTGGTTAATATTGGATCTGTTGCACGGCAGATATCACCTGAGCCTGATGGATCTCACTGATTTATTATTGGTCTGTTGGTTTCCATTCCCACAGAAGAATATCGCATTATACAGTTCGAACCCTCCAGTCAAATATGTCAAAATTTGCAAATGCACATGTGAATACCTTAAAGTGGTAGTGCGAAGGTAAGCAATTATTCACTAAATAACACACATTACAAAGTTATACAACTTTGTAATGTATGTTATGTTAGTGAATGGCCCCCTTCCCCGTGCCATCTTGTGACAATGATGTCATCTTCAGGCAGCCGGCCGAACCGCTCTGACTATCTCTCGTGCCAGCCCCCCTCTGCCGCGTCTGCCGCCCGCCCGAAGATGACATCATTGTCACAAGATGGCGGACGGGGGTCGACACAAATCAGGTGAGTATAGAGCACTACACTTCTGGGTCTAGCGTGGGTGGGGGGGAACACGGGGAAGGGGGCCACTCACCAACATAACATACATTACATAGTTGTATAACTTTGTAATGTGTGTTATTTAGTGAATAATTGTTTAGCTCCGCACTACCCCTTTAAGGTGTCCATAATGCTTCAATAGCTACCTCTCCCGTTCAGACCATACACACGCTTGGCTCGGCTAGAATTATCTGGCAGCTTCCTATCTCTGATAGAACAAAGAGCAGGTAGGAAGGCTCTCAAATGCTACATATACTGGGTTCAGCCAGATTTTCTCTAATGAGTATGTAAACCTTTACTATACTGTTATACAGCAAAAACCTGTATGTAGATATTACTAAATATTGTACAGCATATTAAAGCATATTGTACAGCAGCTGTAACAAAAAAAGGTTTAGATTTCAAGTTGAATAAATCAATCAAGTAAACTTCAATGTCAGTGGGGGATCCAAGGATCCTTTCTAATAAGTACATCCAAGCCAGTGAAACACTGCCCTAAATCTCACAATGTGTACTTAGACTCAAACAGGTGACCTGAATGTCTTTTAGACTGGTATATAGATGCCAACTACAGACTGCAGTCAATGTCGGGTACAAAGTGATAGAGCTGCTATATGACTTGGTTTTGACGGGTGTTTTAAAGGGAATTCCTTTATCTATGCAATAGTGAACATGCATGAAACAACGTTTCTAACAATTTCACATAAAGTTAATGTGCCTCTGCTCTGGCTAATAAAAAGTCTCAATCTGGAGACCTAAGAGGACATATATGAAAAGGTTTTAATGAAAACACCCCATTACCATCAATTACTTACCACGTTCCCCGGTGTCCTCCGGCCTTCCCTGGTCTCTGCAGCTGCAGCTCTGCCTTCTGTTCCGGTGTCTGCACTGACAGGCCGCTCAGCCAATCACTGGCTGAGGTCATGTCTCCGTCAGTGATTGGCTGTGTGGCCTATCAGAGCAGAGCAGAGCAGACTTGACCAGAAGGCAGGGCTGCAACTGCAGAGACCAGGGAAGGCCGGAGGACATCGGGGAGCGTGGACAGGTAAGTAAATACATTATGATTTTATACTACAATCATCAGCCGTTGTCCACTCATGTCTATTACAAGTAGCGATGCGCGCCAGACGATTTTAGGTCCTGAGATAAAGAAACGATCAGCCTTGCAAAACCACATCCCATCATGCCCAGACAGCTAAAGCTTTGGATTTGGCTGTCCAGGCATGATGGGAAATGTAGTATTGCAATAGCTGGAGGGCCGCAGTTTGGAGACCCATGGCCTATGACCACTGACTGATCACTCACTCTCCTGTCTAAGCTTGTCACCACAGTGTAGAAAATTCACAATGAACTCCAGCAAAAGTGTTGAACAAATGGGGCTCTTATCCATTAATGGTTTTTTAGCCTTTCAAAGCAATTAATACAAGTTTATATGGGCAGAGTGAATATTTAATGCACTCTGGAAAACAATTACGGATTAGATTGGATCACAGAGTTTGAAGACTATGCCAAATATAAGAGAACAGCCAACCTCTGGAACCAAAGGATCACATTGCATTGTGCCAGTAAATATCTAATATGGTGCTCCCAAACTGCACAGAGTTTTTATTGTTAGAGGCTCTCGCAGCAAAGAAAAGAAGGGAACATTAGGAATGTTCTTCGGGTGCTTTCTACTAAGGAAACAAGCAGATCATATTTTCAGCAATCATTCAGCCTTTATGAGTGCTCTGTCATTAGACCATTACTGCTCAGCAGCCATATCCTGTTGCAGCCTGCATTGCGCACTCATTAGGAAACTCGCTTTGAAAATCCTTTGTTAAACTTTCATCCAAACTTTTTATTTCCTTAATGTAATCTGTGCAGTTATAAGAATGTGCAAAGGTCTACTAAACACTGAAGCAGATGCAAGTTGAACTCTAGCGAACAAGGAAGTATGGCTAAAGAATATCTTGATTTTTTTTTGTTTTTTTTAACCTAGCATACCCATATTTTCTTAAGCTTGGCACCTAGATAATCTCTATAAATTTCTGTGACTCATGAAACAGCTATTAAAAATATTGGTAGATCGTGTAGCTTTTTATTATGCCTTTCAAGCTTTTCCCAAAAATATACACAACAAATTTCACGCCCCTTGCATACACCTTGGTAATACATGAATAATAATAATTTTTGTATTTGAGCAAAAGCATCAGCAATGGAATAATAATTTAAAAAAAAACACTGGAATTGTATACCTGTTTGCACTCTGCATTGCTGCCATGCTGAGATATGTTTCATTGGCAGTTGTGGAAATTTGTCTCTGTGGAATTCCTGATAAATAGGTTGTTTGGATTAACAGAAAGGGTATACTTTGTTAGTTATAGGAATAGGGGCATTGAGTTTGGTATTGCAGCTCAGCCTTGTTTCATTGAAGAAGAATGAGCTACAAAACCAGACACAGGCAAAAACAGCCAATCAGGGCGGTGTTTGGCCGCAGCCACTGTTTGGCGGGACGTCAGGATGGCGGGAGCCACAGGAGGAGGCCGGAGCGTGGACCAGGTAATGTATGCAGGGGAGGGGCAGCATTTACATACTCGCAGAATAGATTTCTGCAAAATATTTTAAATGACAGTAACACTTTAAATGGAAGAGCTTTACCATATTTTCAGGGGAACACATCACTTTTTGATAACTTATTTTGTACATTTTTTGATGGCTGACTAGTGAACAGACAACAGCAAAAAAAAATGTTTGTCTTTTTTATGGCTTCTCACTGTGTGGGATAAATGAGGTGATAATTTTATAGTTTACAGGCACAGTGATACCAACTACATGTTTTTCTTTTTTCATTTCTTTCCAAAAGTAAAAGACTAAGAGAAACATATGTTTTTGTTTGTCTTGTTTTGGGAAACTGACAGGATCTTATGTCATAGAGACATGTCAAAAGTTTTTATCAGTCATGGTCCGAGTGTTCAGACCTGTACTGATCAGGAGATAGAGCCAGGAGAAGACGCTCTCCTGCCTCTGTGTCACATGATCTGTCAGACTGATCAGTCAGGCTCCATAGAGCTCCATTATAAGGGAAAGGGGGCACTGCAGTGTGTCTTCTCCAGGCTCTATCTCCCAATCGGTACTGGTCTAAAAACTCAGACCCGTACCGATCAAAACTTTTGACATGTCTCTGTGACATGTCAAAAGTTTTGTGAAGTGACAGTGACACTTCAAGTATCCAGATTTGGAGTTATTTCCGATTCCAAACACTGCAGCAGAGTTTGGCTGTAATATACAGGTGTTACCCACTGTGGATGGGGCAGACTCTGCTCCTGAAACCCCTCGATCACTGCATCATAAGTGTATGGCACATAGTGCTAACTACATGGCCTCAGCGATGTAAATGTACTGAAGATCATTTTAAAGAGGTTAAAATCTGTAAAATAGTGGTTGGCTGGTAAAACTGAAAGGAACTCTTGACAAGGATTGCCTGGAGTGATCATGAGCTTCCTGAGCATAGAAGCTGTCCTATTTATGTATGGTGTTTAACACGCTGCAGAGCCACTTGGTAATAGTGGTAAATCTGGAGCCTTACTTCATACAAGTACGCTTAGTGAAAAGTATTTTTCCCTCTCTATTTAAACCAGATCTGCTGTTCCCCCTCCATAATGCATACCATGTGGTGAACAGTAAGATTTGAATGTCTTTAATTTTATATAGAGCCATATTATATGAGAAAAACTGTTGTACCTTTCTGTATTTACACAAAGATATAAAGCAGCGGGCTGCACTAATTGCTATTTCTCTCATCTTTCCTCCTTTACAGCGTACATTCAATTTTCAATATAAGCCAACCGATATAGACATTGCTGTATTTCACCGATAATGTCAAAACTGCTGCGTGATGTAAAACATCTAGACTGAACAAAGCAAACATAAAAGTGTCATTGGAGAGGCCCCACCAGGACACCTGTTACTCTCTTAAAGGGGTATTCCCATCTCAACTAATTAAATACATTTGCTAATTTATTCATTTAACAAACTTGCCTCTTTCTTTTGATATTCTTCATATTCCCTCCCATAGATGACAGCTCGTTGTCTTGGATACTGGCCACCACTCTGCTCTAAAAGCAGTGGTCATACTGATATATATAGATATAGGGGGTTATTTATCAAACTGGTGTAAAGTAAAATTTTCTTAGTTGCCCCTAGCAACCAATCAGATTCCACCATTCATTCCTCACAGAGTCTTTAAAAAATTAAAGGTGGAATCTGATTGGTTGCTAGGGGCAACTGAGCCAGTTATACCTTATACCATATTTGATAAATCTCCCCCATAGTGTATACGTATAGAAACATAGGGGGATATTTATGAAAAGGTGCAAAATATACACTGGTGCAAAATAAACTGCCCAATGCAACCAATCACAGCTCAGCTTTCAGCTCTGGTAAAAGGAAAGCTGAGCTGTGATTGGTTTCTATGGGCAGTTTACACCAGTGTATTTTACACCCTTGGCTATGTTCACACAACGTCCAAAAAAGGAAAAAAGCGTCTGCTTTTCGTGTTTAAAAAGACGTCCATTATTGCATCATTTTAAAAGACAAATAAAATGCATCGAAGTCTATGGGAAAACAGACGTCTTTTTCACACATTGTATTGAATGAGTGACATCTTTTGAGGCGGACGCATTCAATACAATATGTGAAAAAGACATCCGTTATTCAATAGACTTCAATGCATTTTAGTCAACCCACTTAAAATAATGCAATAACAGATGTCTTTTTAAACACAAAAAACAGACTTTTTTTTTCTTTTGGACGTTGTGTGAACATAGCCTTTGGTGAATCTCCCCTACAGTGAATATGTATTATATAATTATATATATATATATATATATATATATATATATATATATATATATGGTGGTTGGTAACCTTGACAATGAGCAGTCAACAAGGGAACGAAAAGAGAAATATCAGAAAAAGGAAAGTCTGCTAAATAAATATATATGCAAAAATATTTCACTTGAGATACAAATACCCTTTGAATATATGTAATGAGCATGGCACTACTTTTAATAAATAGTTGAAACACCTACACACTGGAAACCATAACGCCCTGTAGCCAAGTCCGAAAGCTCTTAGCTACAAATCTCATCCCAAACCTGATAACAAGTGTAAGGAAAGGCTGCACACTAAAAGAGGGGACTGCTGAACCAGGCTAGTGTGATTGCCATTACTGGATACGTAAGAATTCATCAAGACCACCAGCAGAGCAACCAGAGCTCTGTGTTAGATTAAGGATGTGCGAAACGTCTGGCTTCTTTGTGAGGCGGTGATTTGTACTGCGCAGCAATGCTGAGTCAAGAGAAAGTGAAATCAGATCTGGTGAAACACACAAAAAAGGGATGAAAGTCAGAAAATTTCATGTGACTCATAACTCCAGCACTATTCATGTGGGTAGTATCTTTTCACAACAGTAACACCAAAGGAGACCAAACCAGAAACAACCGACAATCTTTGTAAAACCAAAAGAATGTAAAGCAGTGCCACTGTCATATCTGACAGATGAATGACATTATCCCATGCAGATTTTGGCTTCCTACTTCTTCCCCTCAGCTTAGAGCATGGATGTAATTACTGTTGTGATTCTCAAAAACTGTGACGTTTTCTGAAAATTTACACTGAATGCAAGCAATATTCTTCTATTCTGTAAAACACACAGGAAAAAAAATTGATGACAAAAAAATACTTAGTCATAAAAAGCAGCACTGGTTATTAAAATAGCAGTCTTCTGTTTGGAAACTGTCCCAAAATGTCAATAGTAAAATAGTAAAAAAATAAACAAAGTCATAAGCAGCCGGAAAGTGCAATAGGGTATCGGTGGCGATCACCTCCTCACTATGGCATATTGACATATTTAACTCAGAGTGACTTCCTCATCACAAAGGAACATCCCCTCAACAAGAAATCACAAAGATAAAAGATTAAAGGGGCACTCCGGAGAAAAAATGTTTTCAAATCAATTGTTTTCAGAAGGTTATACAGATATGTTAATTACTTTAAAAATCTCAAACATTCCAGTACTTATCAGCTGTTGTATGTCCTGCAGGAAGTGGTGTATTCTTTTCAGTCGGACACAGTGCCCTCTGCTGCCACCTCTTTCCGAGACAGGAACTGTCCAGAGCAGCAGCAGCAAATCCCCATAGAAAACCTTATTACTCTGGACATTACCTGTCACGGACAGAGGTGGCTGCAGAGAGCACTGTGTCAAACTGAAAAGAAAACACCACATCCTGCAGGACATACAGCAGCTGACAAGTATAGAAAGGCTTAAGGTTTGTAAATAGAAGTAATTACAAATCTGTATAACCTTTTGGCACCTGTTGATTTAAAAACTATTTGCTCTTTAAGCAATCTCCCTTCCTATAAAGACATGACCTTTTCATCTAAGCCTTTACCTTACGACCTGTAAAAAAAAAAACTAATACAAATAATAAATTTGTCTAAAATGAGATGTGCTGAATTGTGACAAAAAGTTAAAAAGAATTGATGCATTTTATGCCAAAACGCAGGTTCACATGTGTAACCGTGTCATAAAGATGCACAGGTGCCCTAGCTGATGCGCTGCTGTTGTTATTAGGCTGGCCTACTGGAACACATTGAAAAAATGTTCTCCACACAGAAAGGACTAGATGTGACATTGCACAGTATCACACAGGGGAATCCAGGTCATGTGTGACAGTCACTCAGCTGTGACAGTAGTTGGTGGTGCAACAATCAAGCGCACACTCCTCTGATTGATGCTGAAGCCCTGACATGAGCAATAATAAAGTAATTATTTACTCAGGTCATTCATCAAAGTATACCAAGCAAAAGACCAGCTTGGACTTTGCTATAATGTTACTGATAGGTACAATCAAATCAGCAGATATAAAATTTGTTAGACTGCAAACAAAGTACAAGGTTCAATAGTGAACCTAGGAGGTTTCCAAATAAACAAAGCAGCTTCATGCTTAAGGCGAATGTACCATCAGATCAGCACCAGCGCGGGGAAGCCGGTGCTGCAGTCCATTTTTGGAACCGCCACCCGGTTCCCGTGTACGGTGCCGTTCTATCCACAGGTATCGGGCCGGGCTGAAGCACTGAATGAAGGCCGGCCCGCCCCCAGTGGGAGGAATCCCCCGCCCCTCCATGATCCAGCTCCATTGATTCTAACGGTAAACATGAATACAGTGGCTCCGTACGCGCGAAACGGGCCGCGGTTCAAAAAAAGGACTGCAGCACCGGCTTTCTTGTGCCGGCGCCGTCCGATTCATGTGTCATTTTAAAGAGAGTGTACCTGATGGTACATCCTCTTTAACTTAAAAAAAAATATTGAATGTGAAATACAAACTTGCTTTATATCACATCTAATGTTGGTTTACATTTTGAAAGTTATAACAACAGTGACACTTTAATAAAGGCTGGAGAACGGCTTCAGTGGCTACAACAGGCTTATGCTTGGTAATATCTTTATGATAATACCTGGTATATGCCACTATATGCCACTTAGTACCGCTACACTGTGGCTTTCATGTGTATGTTGTGCTTGTTTTTGGAAACACTGTCACTGTTATGTTTATGTTTGTGCTTTTGTAAAGTTAAAAAAAGTTGAATGATAAAATTCCCACCTGTAGCTGCTTTTAATGCCACAGTATGGCACCTTAATATGGCATCATATTCTTTATCAAAAACAGTGCTACCTTGGGCAAATACCTATCTTACATTTCATACAAGTAGGACACTGCTTTTGTACCCCGTATTCTCACAGACTAGCCCATGTCCAGGATCCATGTGCATGGGGCTAAAATACTTGCAGTGTTTATTGGTTACAACCAATGTAAAAATGTAGACCTATTTCAATTGGCATTAGAGGAGAAAATGTCCTATGGTTCCTGATTGTATTGATGAGGTTTATCGGTATAGTAAACTGCATGTTCTCTATTCACAATAGCTGCTAGAATGTTATTCAGAAGGAAAACAGGAAGTTTCAGGTCAGTGGCACTTCTGGAATACTGACTATGGGTTCTAGGATGTGATTTACAGTATTGTGCTAGTGTCTATTTAATCATGAGCCTTCTCTGCAAAGAATATCAGTCATAACACAAAGGCCACAAGCCCCAGGCAACCAACACCCTTTTCTGGAATTATTACTTGTGTAACGCATAAAGTACATAGATTGAAATTCCACTCAACATTATTTTGTTATTGCCGTTTGCGGATCTCATAATGTAAACATTCGTACATGTCAGGTGCTTCAGTAACTATCTACCATGGGGATCCAATGAACAGGTCCCTACTGGAGATGAGCGCAGGTCAAGCATGCTGCAGTCCCGTCATCTGGCATTTAAATACTGGTGACTGAAGAAGTTGCATGTAGCACTAGGGCTGCAAGGAAAAGATGGATACAGCCATTGGCTGTTCTTACATTGTGTTGGTACTCTGCAATTCCGCCAAGATGACAACTTGGTGAACTGAGACCCTGCACACCTGATATGGGCAATGTGTAGTAATAAGTATAGGTCACATGCACACATGACATGTCTTCTTTTTCATATTGAAGGAGTCGTCTCATAAATATTACCTCTGCTCATATAGATGTCATAGAGTATGGTTCTCCAATGTGGGACTTCCCTCTATAAGCCAGGAAAGACAGACAATCTGACCATGTGGTTCCCATTCTGGCACAGTCCGCTCATCTAGCAATGTCAGTTGTTGCAGGGGGCACAAGGGCTGGCACTGCATATGAAATCTCCCCTTTAATGTCTTTTGTTAGAAATTACAAATTATACAAAGTTCTAAACATTTGTTTCCTTAAGGAGAAAACAGCATGGACAGAAGAAGCCTTCAATGTGCTAATATAGTTTGCCCCTATTTAAACCCTTTCTTTCTTCTGGTGGGTGAGGGTAGCAAGGGCTCAGACTTTAACCAATCACACACCTATCATATGGGTCAGCCATTAATTTGAAAAAAAAACTATTTTAATCCATGTTAAAACTGATGATATACCATATAGTTTAATAATGCTGTCCCAAGCTGTCCCATTGATTTCCATAACAGGGATATTGTGCACCAAACCTACTTCCTAGGATTATACAGTGTACAGAAAGCAGGAGAAGTTACAAAGATGTCATTACAGTGACAGCAAGTGTGTGCCAAAGAGCATGCTCAGCCCATGGGTGTTAGGTTTTCTATATATCATACAGTGACAGTTCAGCTGTTTTTAAAGTCAGATGGATTCAGATTAGTTTATTATTATTATTTATTCAGTTTATTAAACATACATGTTAATTGTATGAACTGTATTATTACTCTAAGACTATGTGCCAATAGTGCACAAGACGTTCCAAGCACAATATCTTGTCAGCTCACTTTGGGTTAACATCCTCATCTTCTTGGGGGAGATTTATCAAAGGGTGTAAAATTTAGACTGGTGCAAACTACCCACAGCAACCAATCACAGCTCAGCTTTAGGCAGTGCTGAAAGGAAAGCTGAGCTGGGATTGGTTGCTGCGGGCAGTTTGCACCAGTCTAAATTTTATACCCTTTGATAAATCTCCCCCCTTATGTACATGTCATGTTGTGTGCAATGTTTGTAATGTTCTTATTATTATCATGTTGTTTGGAGCTGAAGTGTGTGGGGACTTACTATAGTTTTTAAACCTTCACTTTTATACAAAGGCATGCTCATTCTGATGCCACATTACTTAGGCATTCTTTCCTTGAAATTCTTTTTTTTTTTTTTTTTTTTTAACAGATGGCACCTACTTTATGATAGAACTATATGTAGCAAAGAGAGTTCCTATTAGATTTTATGTGCCAACACATAGCCTCCAACCTAATATTCTGCGGTGACTATGATGTCGAAACTAACACTCTGTGGGATATATACGCACACAGCAGATATACTGCATGGTGGATTTGTGTGTAGAAAATCTGCAGCACAGTCTAAGCAAGTGGATGCGGTGTAAAATAAATCAGCAAAACTGTCATGTGTTCTGGATTCCAAATCTGCAGCGTGTCAATGTTGGTGTCCGTAAACCTGCAGATTCTCCAGTTACTTCAATGGGAAAGTCAAAATATGCAATAAAATTACAGTTGACGCAGATCTGCCAAAAAAAAGCTGCAGAAAAATCCTGCAGATTTCAAATACATTGGGTGGAATAAATAATTAACAAACCTGATATACGGCCGGGAAAAGTCTTTTTTGTGCCTTTTCCCCGTCGTACATCCTGCTAGCTTGATGGGCAGGCAGGGGGTGAGAAGGAGGCATGGCCGACTCCCATAAGTGATTTATCAGGATTTACGCCTGCTAGCATCCAGCCACAGATTTGCAGGATTTACTGAGAGGCATGCGCCTCTTAGTAGATCGAATGAAGTACATGGAGGCAAGGCTTTATTTAGGACCAGCATATGGGTATGCCATTCTTGATAACTTTCTTCCATTGTTTTTATTCCTACAACAATAACAATCAAAATCTGCACAATTTGGTGCAGGCTAGGTTCACATACAGTAAAATAAAAGCTTAAAGTGTCACTGTCGTTTAATTTTTTTTTTTTTTCTTCAGAAATCAATAGATTTTAAGAAACTTTGTAATTGGGTTTATTAGGCAAATATACCATTATCTGCATTCAAAAAGACTTTCCCCAGGTCCACCCCTTCCTCCTCTCTCTCATTCACTGCTCATTCTCAGTAAATCTCGATTAGTCGCCAGCAGAGAGCAGAGAACAAAGGATTACACAGTAGGAGCTGTGTGAAAGTCAGTATTCAGAGGTCAGAGAGGTCAGTGCTGACTTCAGAGGAGATAGCCGGTGATGTGGCTGTAAATTAACTCTTTGTTTTCCTGTTTTGGTGCCTCATCTCCCTCCACCCCTCCCCTCTCCATAAGAGAACCATGAAGACAGGGGGAAGAGCTTCAAATGGCTTTTACACGATAAAAATGCATTTTTCAGCTAATAAACCCAATTACAAAGTTTCTTAAAAACCCTGTACTATTGATTTCTGCAAAAAATGAAACAGTGACACTTTAATATGACTGTGGTTTTGAGTGAAAATGAAACAATGTATGGACAGATAAAAAATAATGGCCATATTCTGAAGGAGCAGGTTATGAATAATGAGCATGAGCAGTATGATAACACAGGACAATGTTTTACCTATAACTTGCAATAATGACAAGGTTTCTATTCTAACAAGTAAATTCCTAGCCCAGCTAGTATTTGAATGTTACTAAATGTTGCTATCCCTTGGTACCTGATTTAAGCAAACAGTCACCAGATGTGTTACGACATGCTCTCTGGTGCTCTCTACCATTGGCTGAGCTTCTCTCCTGTTTTTATGATTATTCCTTTGCTTATAATGCCTTGAAATCCAATTGACCATTTTACTTTGCATCTCCCACTGCGATCTTGATCTCGAACCTGTGGTATGATTTTCCCATTGCCACATGTGTTGTATTAGAGACATGTCTGAGGGTAAAAAGTAGATTAATTCTAGGACCTAATGATGTGTTTGTTAGCACTAAGAAGTCATTTCAAATGTACCAAAAAAGGATTAATGCAGCATAACAAGTCTATTTAATCCCTAAAAGACCAGTGATCCTCATATTAATGTAAGCAGCTTTCTCTCCCTATTTGGTCTCTGTAAATAGAACAGAAAATGTTGTGCGATATTCATAAATCATTGAGCAAAATATTTTGGTTGGGCTACAAATACAGCACTTGAAGCAATGTAAGAGCAGCCAAGTTAGACAGTCAGATTTACAGCACTTATACAAATATTGAACACAAACATATGTGTACCGTTTTAAGATTATGCAAATTTTTTTTTTAAGATAACAATTTAGACGCTAGCGTTTCTGCTGAGGTTTGGAGTGCGGAAATCTGCCTTCAAAGCCTGTGTAACAATGTGGCCTCTATACAGATTATTTGCTTTATTCCCCTCCTCATATGGAGGATTTTAGTAACAATTTACCTTCTCCGCAGTAATTACACCAAATTCTTTCTTGCTGCTCTAAACGCTTGCAAATGTGTGGAAGCCAATGAAGCTTGAGGTTTGCTCTTGCATACAGTAAGCGTGTCTTATCCCGACTTACCGAGTATGATGACCTCTGATCAATGAACAGGTTTACTGCTTCCCCGGAGTGATGGACGAGAGCTGGGGCACTGGATGCCATCAAAGCATTTCAAGGGCTCAACAAAAGTTTTTTTTTTTTACGTCAACTAACTTTAGCTTTTGTAAATGTGAACTACAATGTTATTTTCTCCTTTCCTTATCCCAAATACCCCTAGTATTATATGCCTCCATCACACACACTTTTTGTAACATGTTTTTTTCTGGCATTTTTACGTTGTATTGAGAAGCTTACGGGAACTACACCATACCTGAAGCATTGTTTGTAGTACATATCATATTTCCCTACAGACTTTAATAAAACATCTGGTAACAAAAATTTGGAAGAAAAAAAAAAGCTACAACATGTGGAGTTTTCAAAACAGAAAACAAAGAAAGCTATATATGACGCCACCCTAAGAGACAGCTTCAGGAATATGCATGGTGTATCCAATCGTACATGCAACCAAAAACTATATAAAACTATAGCTTGAAAACATTTCACCAAAAAGTCCCAAACACACTATGGTATTTGCTCCTGAATTATATGATTACGATGTTTAAAGGGGTTTTCTGAGCCAAACAGATTGATAACTTATCCACAGGACAGGTCATTCATCACTGATCAGCAGGGGTGCTGGGTGTTCAGCACCCACACTACACAGTGAACAGAACCTTAAAGGGGTTATCCAGCGCTACAAAAACATGGCCACTTTCCCCCTACTGTTGTCTCCAGTTTGGGTGGGGTTTTGAAACTCAGTTCCATTGAAGTAAATGGAGCTTAATTGCAAACTGCACCTGAACTGGAGACAACAGTAGGGGGAAAAGTGGCTATGTTTTTGTAGCGCTGGATAACCCCTTTAAGCAGGTGTCTTTTTTCATTGTTCTGTGGCCAGACCTGAATGCTACAGTTCAGCCACTCCACTATTCGTCTGAACAGGAGCTGAGCTGCAATTACATTGGGGGTGGTACTATACCGGGTACCCCCCTGTGGGCTTTATATTTTAATTGTTTTTAGTTTTGGGATCAGTAATATTTAATATTGTACCTGTTATAATAAAGTACTTTTATTTATTACATTACTTGGTGTGCTATGGTTTATGTGTTTGGCATAGCTGTTTCTTTGATATAGTTATATTGGTTTATATGCTTACCATTTAGCACCCATCATTTACACTGGGTTGTGCATGTCCAAAACTTTTGCTTGCTGCAATTACAAGTCGCCACCGCTACACAGTGAATAGAGACAACTGCCTCATTCACTGGGTAGTTCAGGCGCTGAACAGCTGATCAAAGGGGGTTCCGGGTGTTGGTAGCCCGATAATCACTGACTGATGACTTATCCTGTAGATGAAGTATCAATCCGTTTTTCTGAAAAATCCCCACATACAGGATCTGCAGCAGATTTCATGGCCCAGAATTAATTTGCTTTAAATCTGCAACTTCAAATCTGCTGCAGATCCTGTACGTGTGAACACACCCTTAAGAACTACATTTATCATGCATGTATGTATACCTCATATTTTGACAGCTCCTATTACTTTTTACTAAAATCAGCTTACCTTAGTAACAGCAGCTACACAATTAAATAGACAGTAGAAGCCGGTCTACTTCATGCATCCTATATTCTGGGAATATTCAGCACTTTTCTACTTTAGCAAGTGTCAGCATTGTTCCATACCATTTCACTTGTTGTTACTGTGATATGCATTTCATCCACTAAGAGTAAAACGTCTCAGGTTTGCAGCATAATATTTAAGGCTTTGTGAAGCTGAAGAGATTTATGAATGGGTCACAAAAAAGGCAGAGAGCCAGAGAGGTAAAATGAAGTCTCCTCCTAAAAAGCTGGAAATCCTCTTGACACCTCTTGTGCCAATTTGTCCCTATTACTGTCAGCAAACAAAAGTAACAAGTACAGCCAGACCACATCAAACAGAAGACTGGGCCCCTCCCGAGGGATTGCTTGAGAGCCACTGGTGTGTAAAGCCATGGCTGAGGCCTACTTGTCAGCTGTAACCACAAAAGATTCAGAGGGAAAACAGTGACACCAGCAAACAAAGGGAGAGTTCAAATGGCTGCCAGGCGTCCCCTGACCCAGACGACTCTAGGGGTCAAGGGATTCAGGTAGCAAACTTGGCCTGGGCTGTCCGGTTACTGCCCTCGTAAATGAATTGTTTTAACAAATCAGCTCTGGTCAATTAAACCTAACACTAGTGTTGCATCACTCAGCAGGGGTGCTTGACATTACAGCCAGAAGCCCAGACAAAACACATAAAACAAGTGGTTTCCTTTTTTTTTTTTTAAACAATGGCAGGACAAATTTATAGTAGCCTGCACGGCATCTGCAGAAACGTGGGGATCAAAAATCACACGGTCGTCCTCAAAGTTAAACAATTTGTTTTGCTTTTTCACTTGGAATACTTTTAAAGCTGGCTGATCGGCACCTAAGAACAACAGTAGGTTGAAAATTACTGCTGGAAACAATTAATTTGGGTGTTTTTAAGGCTCAACCACAAACCAAAGTTGAAAATGAATTCAGAATTTCAATAGGCCTAGTTGTTTATTCTGGAGCGCTGCTGCTGTCTTCAAATGACTCGACTGTGCAAACCGAAAAACTTTTAACCCATTCAGCAGCTCGCCACAACACAGAAAACAACCAACATGTTGTAATGTGAGGAAGCAGATCCACAAAATTCACCTTACTAGCTGAAAAAAGTACAAGTGGTCATGAAAACCCAATGCATCCTTCATGTTCCCTCAGATCACCTCTGACAGTCCATGTATAAGCAATGATTTTTATGGGACCCTAATGGAGATCCTTTCATTGGTCGTAACAGGTCTGTTATTTACTGAAATTCTTACTTTATTGCAACTTGGTCAAAAAATTGCGACAAACAACATGTACAAAGGTCGCAATGCAGGGAATGACTGTCTAGATTTCATTTATTGCAAACATCATTGAATAGCTTCCATTTAACTAACCTTATAATTCTAACATCCCTATTGTTGTCAGGTTCACATATGTCTGGCGATCTACGCTTTTTTCCTTCTGGCGGTACTTGATGCTAAGTTGATCCCAATGTTTCGGCATCTTAGTTAAAAAAAATGCATAAATAAATAAATTCTACAACTAACAGGCTGTGTTCTCTATGTTTTTAGTCTGTATTTTCAGATGTAAAATGAAAAAAAAAAAAGCTTTCCCACTAAATGCCATTGAATTCAATTAAAAACAACTTGTACATTCACTTAGATTTATATCTGTGATTGTTATGGATGTAGAAATGAGTGCTGTGAACTTCTTCTGAGCCATTTACATGCCACAATATGACTAGGTTCACACTATGTACAAATGACGTCCGTCTTTCATAAAAATGGCTGTCAATGTGCAAATAATAAAAAGTAAGGGCCCTTTTACACAGAAAGATTATCTGACAGATTAGCTGCCAAAGATTTGAAGCCAAAGCCAGGACTGGATTTGAAAAGAGGAGAAATCTAAGGCTTTCATGTATGACCTGATCTGTTTATAGTCTGTTCCTGGTATTGGCTTCAAATCTTTGGCAGATAATCTGTCAGATAATCTTTCTGTGTAAAAGGGCCCTAACAGACTTTATTTGAATAATGACGACCATTGTTAAGAAAGATGGCCGTCATTTTTACATACTGTGAACCTAGCCTATGTCTGTATGTTGGCATGCGTTTTGCACATATTTGGGGATTTAAAACATTCCCAAAAAATATGAGACAAATATGAGACTCCTTTAAAAAAAAAAAAAAAAGTTTGTTTGTCCCAAAAAAGTATGACAAAGTTAAAAAAAATCTAAAAAACGCCCCAAAAAAAACACATTAAATAAAAGCAAAATACGACAGTAAAGGTATAAGACATGGACATAATTTGAATCTAATAATGTGCTACATTAAAGCCTTTTGGAAAAAAATTGTTTCTTTACAATGTGTGCACATACTGGCATTTTTCCATAGTAATTTGTTTTTATTTTACTGTGTGTGAACATAGTCTCAAAATACAGCCAACAAACTGTGTGGGGACATAGCCTAACAGTATAAGGCTATGTTCACACTACGTAAAATAACGTCTGCTGTCCGCGCCGCAAAACTACGCCCATTGTTTTGAGGTTCCCTATAATGACTGCAGTGCAATTTAACTACGGTCGTTGAATTCACACTACGTATCAGATAACGGCCATTGTTTATATGGCCCCGTGAAAAATGAACATGTCAATTATTTATGGCCGGTAATACTGCAACATTGGCCGTGGATTTCAATGCGGCCATGAACGTAAAACTTATATCTGCCGAATTAAACTTGATTTTGATGTAAAATATCGTCGTTTCTAGGACTGGGCGCAGTATTTAAAGTAAATGACCTGTTTCATCCCATTTATAAACATGCTAGGAATCAAAATTAAACAACGTCCGTAGTTTAACGACTAGCCCGTACGATTGTAATTCTACGGCCGTAGTTTTGGTAGCAAAAGTCCGGCCGGTGAAAACAACGGCCGTTATTTTATGTAGTGTGAACATAGCCTAATACTACAACATGTGCCATCCCTCTTGAGTCAGCCAATGTAACACCATGTGCAAGCAACAGTCTTTAGCTTTCTCTATGATATTTCTGTTTACATTGCTTTAGGTCTAAAAGAATCAAGAGTTTCAAGAGCTCAAGTGTCGGCAAAATGTTTCTTATAAAAGTAGATAGAAATTTGTAGTGATATTTGGAAGAATCACCTGAGGGCTTTGCTTTGTATTATAACACTACTAAGAGCGCAAACAGCAATAAAAATAATCAATGACAGTAGCTTAGTTCCATTAGATTTCTCTAGTTCTCTACACCCCAGGTGTCCAAGGCACGCTGTGAAATTTAAGCACACAAAAAGACGTAGAATGGCTTTATACTGATATGCTCAATAGTTTGCTGCTCCCTTGTTTAAACAGCAGCACAAAACTGCTGACTATCTAAACCAAAAGGAGAAAACCCTCTAAAACAGACCGTGAACTGTTTAAAACAAGACACGTGATAATAAAATAAAGCTGTAACACGCAATAAGGACTTAATAGCACTCTGCACTCCACTGCAGCGGACAGTTACGTGCCCATTGTGTCAAGCAAATGAAATGGAAAAATAATTGCAGCGTTGTGAGGTCACAAAAGTAGCAAAAATAGCATTGCTGAACTTTTTATACAGCCGACACATCCGCTATTGTTTCATGTGTACATATCGGAATAACGACACATACATGTACCTAAAAATCTATGAAAACAGAAGATGAAAGTTGCTTTCCTAGTAATGTAGCCATTAAAACAGGAGAAGCAAGTCACAGGCGTTTATTCCAACTACCCATTGTGTAACCTTAATGATGAAAGTCCACTGATCACCTACATTTACATTCTAGTAATGCAATGAATTACACTGATAGACAAATGACACCTTCTCAGAGAAGTGTATGTATGCTTTAGTGCTCTTCAAGCCTTGACTGCATTATTTCTACCCAAAACAGGCTGCCAAAGAGTGAACCTAAAAAAAGAATGCAAAAGTACAGAAGGGAGGATGCTACAATAAGCATATACTTCAGTACCTACATATATAAAGGGATTCTCATAAACATCATATTAACCCTATGTAAGAGCAACCTCTGCCTAGCTTTTTAACTTATAGAAAGGATAATCTTTTTTTTTTTTTTTTGTTAGAATGGTATGTAGGATTGGTAGAAACCCACACATCGATCCATTCTACGTCCCCAATGTGCTGGAAAAAAAACACCAGACACAAAATGGAGTAGTGTATTATTCTTTCATTCATTACGGTGTATTTCAAGCTGATTTCTTTTAGCAAATGATGGGAACTGGAAGCCATAATATGCAGGCAGCTAACAGCTTTCTATTCCCTAGTAAGAAGCGGGTGCCAGGCTACCCTTAATGACAGCTGGGCCCTGTGTGTCTCACAGTTGCCACTCAGTCTGCCACATGGCCCTGAGAGCATAGGGGACGTAAAGAGTCTTTGCAAGCCTCTAGAAAAAAAAATTCCCAAATACTCCAACCTCACCTCCCATTTAGTGACAGCATTTCAATATTTAAGACCTGGCTTTTGGCTTCATCTTCTGATTTATTGATCTTTTGCCAATTTGTATGTACAAATTCCCTGCCGTGCATTGTGTAATTTATACAGGAAATCACGCTATAGCAGATTGATAGTTTCAGGCTAAATGATACTATTGTTATTATGTGCTTTCTTGTGTAGGAGTCCCTGCTCTACCTAAAAATAGTCCCATGATAACCCATTTAATAAATATCAGAAATGATAGAAAATCTGCAAGCAAAGCATTCACAGCATATCAAGGTTTTGTGGTGTGTCTCCGTCTGTCCCTTCTCACAAATCCCTCCTGAGAACCAAGATCCTCACCTACTGTCACCATCTGGACCCGGCACAGTATTGTGCAACCATACATAATGCTACCTCCAATTGTAACATGCTAAAAGGCACACAAGATGTACGCCTGACAAGCAGAAGAGGGAGATGAGGAATGAATTGGCTGCAAATGTTCTTTTCTCAGAGAATAAACCATTCTGGAGTGATAAAATATCATTTTCCTTACTAATTATGGAGCGCCTGTCATTTCATAGGGATGCAGGCAATTTTTAATCTAATTGAAAAACAAGGTAAATTTTACATTCTCACATGACGTACATTCTTTTCAGGATTATGTACATGTGGTGCTGTTTACCTAGGCCTCTACATAACAGCCCTACAAAAGTACATTGAAGCACTCATGTATCAATAGTGTAGGACATCTTTGAATTTGTATCATAAATGGTTAAAATATTTAACCAAATGACCTACAAAACGTCTCCCATTTGTTACAACATGAACCGTACCACATCTACCTATCTACTATATTCTGCCCATTATAGTTGCCTATGTTTATTCTTATATATGAGAACTTGCAATTGTTTGCAATGTGTCAAAGCTGTCTGGATCTGGGATGAAATACAGAATAGATTTGTAAAAATGGCGTACGCTCGTCATATTCCTTGATTATTCCTACATGATATGACATATAAGGAGTCATCATAGGCAGAGGTCCTCCTCTTTATATGGATGCCCCTTAGGATAGGTTTACACTGCATTTAGTGTTGCATTTCACTTTTTTTGTTTTATTACATTTTATTTTGTTGTATACAAAGGCGTAGTCGGCTAAGCTACTGAATATAGGAACAAAAAAGTATATGTTGCAGTGTGTTACTTTTATGCTGTAAGCCAATGGGAATTTGATTCTGCTGTATGGCAGCCTCTGATTATAGCACCCAATAAATAAACACTTTTATCCTTTTTAAGAGTATAAAACATATATGTTAAATGTAAACTGGTACCTATAATATGCAACTTATATGCAATGACTGATAGAAGCAATGCAAAGACTGAAAGTTACAAATCAACTGCACAAATCATCCCTGTGATGGGTTATGTAGGCGAAAACTAAAGCTTGTATAAAATACGTACGACAGATGTACATTTCTATATAAGCAATACACAAAATGCTTTTTTCTTTAAAAACTCTTTTTATTCAAAAGTACTACCAAGAACAGCAAAATGCTAGATCCTAAGGATGCTGTATGATCTCCATGTGTATACAGTACAGTACAGTGAGCACCAACCTATTATTTCCTATAAACCTGCTCCGCTTGGCCCAGCTTTCTTAGTTGGAAGAACTTCAGCACATTGCAGCTCATTTTCTAATTTTATTTTTTCTACCTCTGCTATAAATGTTGCAGTGTAATAAACCTTTATTTATGCTCTATGTGTACTTGTCATTTACACTGCAATATATATATATATATATATATATATATACCCACGCTAGACATATACATTAGACACATGTACGTTCACACAGACAAAGAGGCATTCAAAGCTGTGGTTTTCCCTGAAACAAACACGTAAAGCAGCTTTCATTCTGTGATTGTCAAAAACTTTACAATTTGCCCACTGCATTGCGGATGCCAACCAACGAATCAAAGGCATTCAGAATCTAGACAAAGAGGAACTGATGCCAACCTCGGTGCCAGTGGCAACCATTATTGGCATCATGCAGATTCTCTGCCTTTTTTTTTCTAATCTTGGCACTTGACAACCAAAATGGCGGATCTCAAAGCAGCAGTCCACAGCAGAGGGAGAGGAAAAAGAATTATAAAATATATGAAAGGAAAGTCTTCCCGAAACGACAATGAGAATTCCATATACAGATGTCCCCCCAGATTTCTGCAGCGCTCTGTACAGCGATTGATACTACTACGCTATGACTACATATTATTGATTATTTCCCTCACCTCAGTCGTCCTGGACATACGGATGTTTTCTGCTTTATGGTACTTTTTTTTATTTGAAGATTTTCCTCTGAATACACAAACCTTCTAAGCACATACATCCAACAATACCAGAGACATTTAGGAAATTTCTTCTGCAGAATCTTCCAGCACAGAAATAGTTAAAAGTGCAAGACTCTTCAGCTAAATGCATTCAGCACAAGGAAAAAGGAGACAACTGCAAAAGCTGCATGGACTATGAGGAAAATATAAAAAACTAAATCTTCTAATATTTGGGGGGCGAAAAAAACTGAAAATGCAGTTTATTGACTTTTCTATTTCTGGAAATTGTCAATATATTGAAGCATCGCTCGACACTGCAATGCGGATGCCAACCAGCGAATCACAGGCCTTCTGAACAAAACAAAGAGGGGCTCATGCCAATCCTAATGCCACTGCCAACCAACACTGGCATTCGAGCTACCCATCCTCTTTTCGTGCATGGCATCTAAAGAAAAAAACACCCATTCTCCTTGCCATTTAGAGTGCATGTAATGGTTTGCACGTCCTTTATCGTCAGTAACATACAAGATATAATATTGAATTTGTGCGCAAGATGTAGAAATGGGTGGATAGACAGATAGATAGATAGATAGATAGATAGATAGATAGATAGATAGATAGATAGATACCAAGTGTAAAACCAGACACTACTATATTTTGCGCATATACTGAACATCATGCAACTAAAAAATATAATTAACACTCCCACAAGAGAAAACTTTTGACAAACGTAAGCAACATTTAATTTTTACTCTGCTGCCAGTTTATTCAGTTCAGGAACTTGTCAGGTCATTTCCTTGCAAACAGCATATCCAAAAAGTCCAGAAAGGGTTAAAGCCTGACAGTTTATCCCTTTATGAATCAAACCACAGTCACAAGGGTCCGTAACACAGCTACCTCTCATCATAGTGGAAGAATGCTCAATTTCACATATACATTGATAGGACCTGGGTAATATTAAAGTATGGCGTCTAATAAATGAAGACAATAAATAGACGTGGCCGAGGAGATAATGTCTGTGAGACATTTGTACTCTCCAGTATGGAGAAGGTTTTAGGACCTTCTGTAAGAAATGAGAATACGGATGTAATAAATAGTCTGTGAGAAGATATCTGCACGGTGAAATACAACCAAATAAAAAGCAAGAGGAGATTGGGGAAATTGGTTTAAATGAACCATATTCAAATTCCTCCACTGTGCTAAAAAAGCTCCCGGCGGTGATCTTAAGGCGAAGTGAATAAAGTTCCCCAGTTTCTCCATAAGGCTGTCCTTTTATGAAATGTTTTTTCTTGTTATTCCTATGCATCGGGAAGAACATTTTTATCTCCATATTCTCTACCTGATTTCAGGTGTATGTACCTTCCATCATCCATCTAATGGATATCTGTATTTCTCTATGATATTCTCCGTCCCAGGCACACCTTCTATATAACTCTAATCACTAAAAAAGTGAACTCCGAGCTGAGCGTCTAATGGGTTCTGCCTCTCATGGTTTTAGGATGTTAGAGGCCTACTTAGAATGATGGGGCTGCAAGACGCAACTTGTCTCCTGTACCCACTGAAAGATCTTTTTCACTTACTATATAAAAAAGAACAGCTCTTTTACAAGGGGAATATTACTGCTTCCTGCATTTAAGGACAAGGAGCAGTAAACCAAGTCAGTGAATCACTCAGGTTATCTAAGGACCCTTCCACCTCAAAATTTTGTGCCTGCATCACAAGTAACAAAACCTGGAAGCAAAACTGGACACAAAGTTATAAAAATCTGGCAGCTATGACTCTTTCAGGGGAAGGGTTGCTGAAACGCTGTGGATCTGGGCTGCTCCACCGAACACAAGTCACTTGCTTCAGAAGACTCATTAACACGCTAATAGGAACAGTCACTTAGGTGTGAAAAATCACTGTGGGGCATGTTATCTGAATCTACTATGTGCAAACTATCTAGGCTATCACAGTCAGAGCCCTGTGTCAACAGTCCACACAGACTACAATGGGACGACTACTGACACCAATCAGACCACTTGGGTGAAGGAGAAGACGTCTCACACTGACAGACAGAGTAACAGAATGATGTGTCCTAAAAGTGAAGGCAGAGGTACAAACATGCTCCCTTTCTCATTATCTATCACCTCCTTATGCATCTTGTTATTTACTTACATGTATTTAGCTCTGCTATAGCAGACTTTCAACCACATGAATTATAATACACAGTATCGGAAAGTGATGTCAAGTGAAAAGCTGCAGCAAGCACGTTGTCTGCGCTAAATGGGAGGAGTAACAATGCTGTTTCATAGCTTTACAATATGCATTGTAACAAAAAATGTGTAAAAGGCCTTGCTGGAATAGATCTTATAGTAAAAGATATAAAGAACTAGCGGACATGTGACAAGTATTACAACTGAGTGAGCTAAAGACTGTCCCGCTCCAGCTTGGCCTTCTAATCATACATCTTGGCGGTTCTCAATAGAAAGCACAGAAAGTGCACATGCGCCACTAAACCAGGCCCTATCTACAACATATATGTACAGCCTTCTTTTTATACCACAGATTTTAAATCAATTGAGTGAACACAATTATCAAGTTAAATCTGTGAAAGCTTGTACAAGGAGAACTCCTAAAATATATGTGGCAACACATTTGATAATTCTACCTTTCCATCCTTACCTACGGCTTAGAGCTTACTTATATATGTGATCTACATGTTATCTATGGCAGTCATACAATAAAGTTATGATCAGCAGTGCTATATGCACCTTTACTATGAGGGCAATTGTAACTGGAATGTGGGAGCACTGCCACTACATAAGAAAATCATACATATAAATATACACTGTGACCTTTGACATTGTCATAAGGATCAGCTAGTTGGAAAAAAAAGAGCTTACCTTGGTCCTGTACGTAGTACGCCAAGAACAAGTCAAGCTCCTTGACCGATACAGTTATATGGTGTGGCTGGACGCAAAGTGCTGGGTTGGTGCAGTGTGGTGATTTGACTAGCCTTTCTCCATCCGTACTTTCCAGGGGGATGCCTTTGAAGAGGATGACCATGACCAGATCCAGACGCCAGACTTTGTCAGCCTGCCGTAGGCAATCAATCCTCCGGATCTTGCCCTTCTGGTCTGGGTTTGATAGCACACAGCAGGGGTGCTTCTTCCCTGTCACGGTAAGCACAAAATCCTCCCGGTACTCCTGGCGGATATCTTTGCGCAGCTTGGCTAGAAGCCTGGACGCCCATTTTTGCTTGATTTCTGGCTTCTCGCTCAACAACTCATCCTTGACTGCTCTCTCCTCATCTTTCGACATTCGCTTTTCGTGTTTTTTGAAGTACTTGCGCTTACGGGCTTGAAGATTGAACCATGTATAGGCAATTGCACGGACATGTGGAAGAAGAGCCTCAATGAATGGATGGAACTCATCCTGAAAAAAAAGTAATGGAAAATTAGATCAAACAATTGTAATGGAAATATGACAACATGACAGAACATAAAGAAAAATAATGTTAGCCAAAAAGTATACACATGCGAATGTACGAACCTATCGACATTATCAATAGGGCTGTAAATACAGAGTTCATATAAAGCAGACCCTCGGTACACTACATTACTTTACTTTAAACAGAACCATTAATGCTTTGCACAACATGTACACGTTATAAGAGACGAAGCAACACAGTCAACCTAACATTTAAGGCTTTCTTTCCGTTATTATGCTGACATCAAACAGTACCATTTTCTATGCCTGTATCTTTTTTTCCCCCAAAAAGAACACTATACAGTTAAAAAGGGAAGCTAAATGTTCAGGAGGCAACAGCAGATGCCACAGTTCATTTCTCCTCTCGATGGCACAAGGAAACAAAGCAAATCTACAAGCTCTGTGCAATACCACTCAATTCCCGCTTTCAGAGCATGCTCTCAGCAAGAGACAGCTATTGGCATAGCGAGCATGCGCTATTAAAGTTGATCCATTTTCTTATCTGGGGAGACAGGCATTCCTGCACAACTATCACACCATTGCAATGGCAAAGCCACCAAGGGATGGGACTTGTGGCACTACCTGAAGCTAAGCAGCCATGTCTCAATTTGGGTACACTTGTTTTTTCATTAATATATAATTATTATTATTATCATCATATATTGCTCCCATTTATAACTTTTTGACTACTTTTTATTACAGAAACTACAGTTACATACAGGTAAAAAAAAAAAAAAAGATGATTGTTCAATAATAGTGAATTAACAAAAGTGATCTCTCAATGAGCACCTGAGGTAATTGGTAATTTAATAGCACTCCTTGTACCCTATGGGATAGAATTATAGAGATGTATTCATCATAAGTAGCAAAGCGTACTGTGTGTAGGGAATACATTCACAAATACTATTTCAATTGAACACTACTGCATGCAAAAAGCTTTGGCGTCAGTAAAGTTAGTAAGAAGAAATTGATCCGAACATTGGCATTGAATGGATCTGTGGCACAGCTAACATATACGCTCATATTATAACCTACTCTCATAGCAGGGAACTGTTAGTGTTAAAGTAAATACACATTTTTTTATACTCTGTTCCTTATATCTATACGTAGTGATATGCCAGTGTGGCATTGTATAAGAAAGGGTTTCTGTCTCCCCCCACAACCGAATTAGTTCTAAATCCATCACAAGTAGACAATGAAAAACCGGCAACTTGGCATGCAGCTGGCATTCACCGTGCCTCTGCGTGCTGTGACATTATGAGGGCACCACTGGACAAACAGGGAATTTGTGCAAACCATGCTTTTCACTTTTTTTAACAAAACTCCTTCATCCTAATGTATGAAACTCACAGCTTACAGTCAACCAATGGCAAACAAAGTTTGAAACTTTTTAATAGATGCTAATAAATGAAACTATAAAACATGTAAAATGCCTTTACTATGATATTAGAATAGATGGTACACTTACAGTACCCTAACCAGTAATAAAGAACTATCTCTGACCGCAGAGCAACATATATAGTCATTATATACATTCCTAAATATCAGTCTCAAATGTGAGGAGATTCTATAGGTGACAGAGTACTAATCCACAGATACAGCAATGTGTTTCTACATTTATTACTGTCATTGTGTAAACTTATTCATGGAACTATATTAATATAATATATCCTGGGATGCAGTTTCCAACCATTTTTTAGCCATACCTATATATGTATTTTTTACCAGAAGTCTGAACAGACACAGAGAAAAACTATAATGGAAAGACTTAAACCTTTTTCTGTGTTTTGGACCCACTCCTGATTTTGGTAAAAATAATAATCAAACAAGACCTTAAAAAACTGATTGGGAACATAGTCTTATTGATGACTGCAACTGCAAACTGTGGCCTAACTGCACACACACACATATATATATATATATATATATATATATATATATATATATATATATATATATATATCTCAAAGGGCATAGGAGAAGATCCCAACCTATCAGCTCTTCACAGAACAGCTCTAGTGATATCATTATTATGTTTTATTCCTGGCTAGGCCAGAGAAGGAGTTAAAATACAATCTGTTCTTTGTGTGGGAAGGCAGCAGTTTTAGCGAGCAGCCTGCTGCCCACGGTAAGGCTGCCCTACCTCCCAACTCAGTCTTTTCTGGCTTAGCTTTTTTATCAAAAATACCTATAGCAAATTCCAGAAAAAGCTTTTTGTACCTGATAAAAAGAAAGGAAACCCTGTACCAACCGAATCGTCAAAATTATACATACACCTAAAACATTTACAAAGGTTTAAAGGGCCTGCAGGTTGTATCCAAAAAATTCTATGAAAGGGTGCTTGAGCACAAATACATACATATATATATATATATATATATATATATATATACACACACACACATTTTTTTTACATGTAAAGTACACAACGAAGTACCACATCAAAAGTCAATTACTCTCTTTCACAACCTGTTTAATGTGAGTATCAAAGCTTCTAAAATACAGGTAATAAAAGTGAATGCAGTCAATACTTAAGAAAGTACACCCAAATATTTGTACGTGCTAAAGACATCGCCACAAGAATATAGCAGAGGCCTGTACTGCGCTACTTTCCTAAATAGTTTAAGTAACCTTGACGTAAGAAATTCTCTCTCTCTCTCTCTCTCTCTCTCTCTCTCTCTATATATATATATATATATCATGAATGAAGAAATATAGCTGTGGCCACTCACCATTAAGTGTGGTTTATTTAGTGTCCAAACTACTTTGTTCTCCCGCTTCCTAAGAATATATATATATATATATATATATATATATATATATATATATTTATTTATTTATTTATTTATTTATGTATGGCTATAATAAAACATCATATAGGTATATGCCTAAAGCATATTGTAATAATCTTGCAAATCTTGCACAGGGAGAAATAATATGAATATACCAAGCATTATATAGCTGCCTGATCTCAATACTTGTATTCTTGAACAATCCTATTCCTTCTGCATGTGGACAGTTTACAGAAGTACAGCTCACCAACAAAATGGACCTCATAAGACTTACCCTAAATAGACCAATGAAATAAAAGTTTGCAGGGCCTTCTGCAAAAAGTAGAAAGGCAACAAATTAGGTGTTCCTGCAAATAGAACTACAACTCTCTATTAAAAACTTAAATAACTCATCGATTTCCTTAAATTCAGAGTTTTTTAAGCATATACATCAGGGTGACTTACATTTGCCTTTCTTGTAAATATATTAACGATAACTGTCACCATTATGATTTGCATTGTTTTGCAATGACAGATTCTGATGTACTTACTGTGAAAAGTAAGGATGTAACACTATGCAAAGTGCTGACAAAAATCAAAAGCAAACTCCAATAGTCCGGCTCAGACGGATTTCAATAATGTCACGCTGGCACAGCAATCATTAGACAAAAATCTCCAAAGTTGGCACACTTCTGTCACATATTGCTTTTCTCTGTCCTGTTTATACATATTTGTGAATCAACTAAAAATTGTGAAGGATGGCAAGATACTTGAGACTGGCACAACCATGTAATATAGCTTATTATATTATGCCAGGTGGAATTCAATTGCTAAAATAATTCATGTAAAAAAAATTGCATACAATAATCTAAAACCTGGTTGAGTTTAAGGGCCAGTGAGAAGATCAAGAATAAAAAGAGAAATACATATATGAAATATAAATATGAATACGAATAACTATGCAATCTATAATCAATAAATAAATTAAAAAAAACACACAAACTGAACGTTTAAAATGTATATGTTATATAATTGTTAGTTTAAATTCTAATTTAAAAATTTAAAAACTACTTCCAGGAAATTACAATGTAAAATGATATGAATAAATCCTGAATATATACGAATGTCTTTCTTTTTATCTATATGAATTGCGGAATAAGAAATGAAAAAAAATCGTAGAAAAGTAGTCGTAAGTAGGCTCAGGTGCAAATGTCCCCAGATAACTTTCGCCTATGACCGTAACCTACACTCTTCCTTAATAAAATTCATCTAGTCACTCCGACTTACATGCCAAACAAAATATAAACAGTAAAAAAAAGTGTCAGCCAAAAAAACTACAGGACAGCATCCAATAATCGAAACCAAAAACCTTATCGTCGTCTTCATCTTCACTTCCAGCGTCTTAGCACGCTGCACTCATCCCATTTACTGACAACTTTCACAAAATGATAGGATTCTGAGAACGTTTTTACCTATACTTGGATCTTCCCTAGCTGCTTTTGGGGCCTAAGCCCCTTATTTTCTAAAATGGGCTACGCAACTCATAGGATTGTATTCTTTCCATGTATTATTATAGGAACAAAAATTACCTCCTAATCTTTTAGCTTTATCTTACAAATAGTACCTGGGTATAGCTCTTGTACCAATTCTATGTGAAATACACATAATAATTAATTATATTATTTCTATTACTATACTATATACAGAATATTATAATAAATTATCCTTATATAAAATGTTCCTCCATAGATACAAAAGAGAAAGCTATAGATACTATATACAGATTATCACTGAATATATATATATATTATATCTATCCATACACACAGCCAGTTGTGCAGGTATATGCCACTATAAGTGTAGTCCTCCTAGCAGGTGACACATGACACTGCCATCACCTGCCGGGGATACACGGGACAGGGCTCCCCTCAGATGACAGGAGAGGCTGCACTGTGCGGGCAGGTGCCGGCCGCCTTACCTCCCAGACCGCAGGCATTGCCCATCAGTACTGGCATGTATAGACCGCAGCATTGCCCATCAGTACTGGCATGTATAGACCGCAGCATTGCCCATCAGTACTGGCATGTATAGACCGCAGCATTGCCCATCAGTACTGGCATGTATAGACCGCAGCATTGCCCATCAGTACTGGCATGTATAGACCGCAGCATTGCCCATCACTACCGGCACATGGCACGGAAAAGTTTCCAGTCAGCGCTGCGCCTCCACTTTGTACAGCACGCTGGATAGCCGGAGCGATCACCCCATAAAGTAAATGGGCCATCCCCCCCAGAGCACAGGGACTACGGGAGGACCTCTACCATGTGAAGGGCGAACAGGGGACGCCAACTTATATCTTATAGGTAAAACTTGAGCAAGTAGAAGAGAATTGGTAGTAAGGAATAATTCCCAGGATATGCCAGCTACAGCAGGAGGAGCAGAAGTAGTAGCGCAGTGCCGCTACAAGTGACGGGACGGGGCACTGCCATATGGGAGCTCAGTGCCCGCTCCCTCACCTGCTGCAGCCCCGGACATGGCGCCCCCCGGCCGGCCGGGACAGGGAGCACAGGATGCAGGGTACCTGAGTCAGGCAGATAGGAGAATACATCATGGCTTGGCGCGTCCGGTCCCCAGAGCAGTATCCGCGGGGAGAGCCTTCACCTATTCATGGCACGGACCGGAGCCGGCAGCAGAATGGCAGAGCGGGGAGGTGTCCGGCGGGCGGGCGGCGGCTGCTGCTGGCACAAGGCGCGGTGCCCGGATACTATGGCATGTCCCGCACACACCGCGCTCCCTCCGCGCTCCTCTCCTTCCTTCCCTCTCTCTCTCTCTCTCTCTCTCTCTCTCTCTCTCTCTCTCTCTCTTCCGCTCCCGCACCGGCTACACCCTCTGCACCGCTTCAGCTTTCCAGAGGAGACTTAAGGATTTGGCATTTTTTTATTATTATTATTATTTAATGACACCATCATGAAGGAGACACACTCCTCCCCCTGAGCCGTGTGCCGCGTCCCCCCCGCCCCCTCACATGCCCACTACTCGCAGGGTACCGGCGCCCTGTCGGGAGAGGAGGGGTTAACCCGTGCAGGGGGAGGAAGGCTGCCCGGCTGCTCTTCCTCTCATTGCTTGCCTGGTCCTGAGGTGGCACACACACGAGTATATATATGTATATATAGGTATAAATATATGTGTATATATGACTTATACTATAGTGCATTACACAGTAGTGGCGGCGGCTGCAGGGGGCACACATGCCTCCTCACAGCCGCTGCCAGGCGCTCTCCGGGCACAGCTCACACACGGAGCCGACTTTCTCCGTACACAGTGAGCGGCGGTGGCAGCAGCGGGAGGAGGCCGCCTTCTATCCGCCCTGCGCCTCACCTCTGCTCCCCCGCCCCCGTGTCCTCCCTCTCTGCGGTTATCTGGGGTGAGGGGAGCCGGGTGTGGCTGCAGCTGCCTTATTAACTCTTTGGGTACTTCCCAAAACTATGAGGGGAGACAGGTAGGACGGCAGGGAGCCTCACCTGCCCCCTCCTCCTGGGTCACACAGCAGGGAGCCTCACCTGCCCCCTCCTCCTGGGTCACACAGCAGGGAGCCTCACCTGCCCCCTCCTCCTGGGTCACACAGCAGGGAGCCTCACCTGCCCCCTCCTCCTGGGGTCACACAGCAAGGAGCCTCACCTGCACCCTCCTCCTGGGGTCACACAGCAGGGAACCTCACCTGCACCCTCCTCCTGGGGTCACACAGCAGGGAGCCTCACCTGCACCCTCCTCCTGGGTCACACAGCAGGGAGCCTCACCTGCACCCTCCTCCTGGGTCACACAGCAGGGAGCCTCACCTGCCCCCTCCTCCTCGGTCACACAGCAGGGAGCCTCACCTGCACCCTCCTCCTGGGTCACACAGCAGGGAGCCTCACCTGCCCCCTCCTCCTGGGTCACACAGCAGGGAGCCTCACCTGCCCCCTCCTCCTGGGGTCACACAGCAGGGAGCCTCACCTGCACCCTCCTCCTGGGTCACACAGCAGGGAGCCTCACCTGCCCCCTCCTCCTGGGTCACACAGCAGGGAGCCTCACCTGCCCCCTCCTCCTGGGTCACACAGCAGGGAGCCTCACCTGCCCCCTCCTCCTGGGTCACACAGCAGGGAGCCTCACCTGCACCCTCCTCCTGGGTCACACAGCAGGGAGCCTCACCTGCCCCCTCCTCCTGGGGTCACACAGCAGGGAGCCTCACCTGCCCCCTCCTCCTGGGTCACACAGCAGGGAGCCTCACCTGCCCCCTCCTCCTGGGGTCACACAGCAGGGAGCCTCACCTGCCCCCTCCTCCTGGGGTCACACAGCAGGGAGCCTCACCTGCCCCCTCCTCCTGGGGTCACACAGCAGGGAGCCTCACCTGCCCCCTCCTCCTGGGGTCACACAGCAGGGAGCCTCACCTGCACCCCCTTCCTGGGGTCACACAGCAGGGAGCCTCACCTGCCTCCTCCTCCTCCTGGCGTCACACAGCAGGGAGCCTCACCTGCCTCCTCCTCCTCCTTGGGTCACACAGCAGGGAGCCTCACCTGCCTCCTCCTCCTCCTCCTGGGGTCACACAGCAGGGAGCCTCACCTGCACCTTCCTCCTAGGGTCACACAGCACAGCAGGGATCCTCACTTGCCCCCTCCTCCTGGGTCACACAGCAGGGAGCCTCACCTGCCCCCTCCTCCTGAGGTCACACAGCAGGGAGCCTCACCTGCCCCCTCCTCCTGGGGTCACACAGCAGGGAGCCTCACCTGCCCCCTCCTCCTGGGTCACACAGCAGGGAGCCTCACCTGCCCCCTCCTCCTGGGTCACACAGCAGGGAGCCTCACCTGCGCCCTCCTCCTGGGTCACACAGCAGGGAGCCTCACCTGCCCCCTCCTCCTGGGTCACACAGCAGGGAGCCTCACCTGCCCCCTCCTCCTGGGGTGACACCGCAGGAAGCCTCACCCAGCACAGCAGATGGAGCAAAGCCTGGCTCCCAAAGGGTTTAAGTGGGGAGGCTATGCATCCTTTACCCTCTGGCAGCCAAACTGTAAGCAGCTATGTGTGCAAATGCTGCATACTGTAAAAGCAGGACACCTGTCAAAATGATTGGTGTTCTGCTTCTGCCTTTTATTTATTTTGTCTTTCCTTTTTGTTTTTCACATTTGGGTATTCTAATGTTAAATCGGATTCATTAGAGTATGTCAATGAACAGCAGATTTTTAATAAAATTTTCAATGAGGGGTGTGGGGGTGTTTTTATTTTAAAAAATTCTATTTTTTTATGCACTTTACAGGCTTAGCTGTGGAAGCTGTCTTATAAAGATAGATAGATAGATAGATAGATAGATAGATAGATAGATAGATAAAAGGGCAAAAATACCATAGCACACCTAAATGGTCCCTCAGAGACTCAAAATAATGAAAAAATTGCATTAAAAATAGATGAAACAAAGTTACCGTTCCTGTAGTCCATCAGGACAAAATCCATAGAAAAAATGCAAAGGTAACAGCATCAAGGCGTAGATAAAGTGCAAAAAAAGAAGTGTTTATTCCCTCATGGCAATAACATAGCAGCAACGTTTCGACCACAAGGTCTTTCTCAAGCTGATACAATATACACATGAACAGGGTATATATACAACATACAACCAATCACATGTTTAAGCTAGCAAGTAGTTGCCAAGTACATAATTAACTTTATTAACCCTCATCACCAAAAACAGTGTGTCAGTGAACATGATTACTTACATACTAAAAGCAGAAAATACCCCAGGACTTGTACAATGATACAAGTCCTGGGGTATTTTCTGCTTTTAATATGTAAGTAATCAAGTTCACTGACACACTGTTTTTGGTGATGAGGGTTAATAAAGTTAATTATGTACTTGGCAACTACTTGCTAGCTTAAACATGTGATTGGTTGTATGTTGTATATATACCCTGTTCATTTGTATATTGTATCAGCTTGAGAAAGACCTTGTGGTCGAAACGTTGCTGCTATGTTATTGCCATGAGGGAATAAACACTTCTTTTTTTGCACTTTATCTACGCCTTGATGCTGTTACCTTTGCATTTTTTCTATAGATAGATAGAAAGATTACTGTAAGCTGTTAAATGGCTAACAATAACCCCACATTAATATCCTAGTTCACACTGCCGCATGGGTACTGGGAAGAGCCAGGTACTAGTAGTCCCAGAGTTGGGCCCCTGGGCTAAGCAGTAGCAGGCTGGTATTATTAGGCTTTGGAGGGCCAAAATAAATGGCCCTTCCAACCCTGGTATTACTAGGCTGCTGCTGTTTGCCTTTGTACCGAGCTGGTTATGGAAAAGAGGGGGGAAGGGGGGTCTTACATATTAATTATGTTTTATAATTAAAAATTTATTTAAAAAAGCATGTAGGTTTCCCTACTTTTCCATAACTAGCCAGGTAAAGAAACAGCAGCAGCCTAGTAGTACCAGGGTGGGACTGACAATTCATTTTAGGTTTCCCCAGCCCAATAATACTATCCTACAGCTCAGTGACACTTTGGGACTACTGGCACCTGGCTCTACACAGTACCTCTGTGGGGTGAGTACTGGGGTAATAATGCGGGGGTTAGTGTTAGCTATTTTATGGGCTAACACTAAGCCTTGGCTTAGTAATGGATGCTGTCTATGGCTTCCACTACTAAGCCTGTAAAGTGCATTAAAAGGCAATATACACTAGAATTCTTTTTTTATTAAATTAAAAACACCCCTCAACCATTTTATTAAAAATCTGCTTGTCATTGACATAGTCCACTGAATTTGATGTGGTCCTCAGGATACCCAAATCCGAAAAGCAAAAAGGAGACACACAAAAAATAAATAAGAGGCAGGAGCAGAACACCCATCATTTTGACAGGTAGTCTGCACATATAGCTGCTTACAGTTTGTCCCCCTGGGGCCAAACTGTGCTCCATCTCCTGTGCTAAGCACACTGCTCCCGCCCCAGCAAGACAGGAGTTAAATCACCTAACCTCTTTCCAGCATAGCATCCTCATTTAACTCCCTGGGGGCTATACTGTTCTCTGCTTGCTGTGCTAAGTGCTCCAACCCCAGCAAGAAAGAGGTTAAGTGACTTAATTCCTTCCTTGCAGTTGGGAGAGGGGTATACTAAGCCCGATTTATGCCGGGCCCCAGCTCTTGCAGTGTCTGCTGAGACAATCAGTGGCTGAGATAGAACACCGCTGCAGCTGCTTATTGGCTCAGCAGAAACTGTAGCAGTCAATCCAGCTCACAGCAATCTCAAAGTGCTGGAAGAAAGGAGACTTGAGCCAAGCCCAGGATGGTAAGTATGATACTCCTCCAATAGAAAGCGCATCCCAGCAGGGAAGGGGTCACTTAACCACCTTCCTTGCTGGTGCAGATTCAAAGCGAGATTAGTCTGACCGACAGGGGGTTAAGTGCGGATCACTAGATCAGATTGTAACTTCGTTCCGGGTAACCAAACTGAACTATTTTGGTTTAACCTGTCAAACCCAAACCTTAACGAGTCCACTCATCCCTACTAGTTAGGGTGAGTGAAAACACTGAAATATCCTTTCACAGAACTGTGTTCCAGCTGGTGTACACTGAACAGGGACTGGGACTGACAGCCAAAAAGCAAAATCTTAGTAAGTGTCTGTTTGAGGCCATTGGCTGCTTGTGTCCGCTGTTCCCCCTTCTGATTAGTGTGTGATTGTTACTCCGAAGAAATCTGAATCAGAAGAAGGTAAGCCACGCCAAGTCGACCGTGAAACGGTGACTTTTAACCTTAGTGCTGTCCTCATTAAGGAGCGTTCAGACTAGGCCCACTGGATTAAGTGGAGTGGGCTGGGACTGAGAACAAAATCAGCCAGCTGCTGTAATTCTCTTGTGCCTTTCAGACACAGTTTATATAGGGACAAGGCAGCTTGGATTTTTCTGCATTCCTCCATTAACCCAGTCACTGCACTCCAATTTGCACTCGAAATATAAATGGCCTTGCAAAGTTCAATGCAAAGGTAGGCTCTCATCTGTAGGATATGCTTTATATGCCAAGATTATTAATATAATAAGTAGAATTACATGTTTATACAGCATTTACAGCTTGAGTAAAGACAATAGTTTGTCCAGTAAAATCTCAAATTAGTAAGGCACCAAAGCATAAATGCAAACCTAGGCAAGCAAGAGAAGTGAAAAGCTAAAAGGGCATAAAGACATATAGTTTGTGGCTTAACGTAATAATGTGCACTGGAATGTGGCCTTAGTGAACTCCTAGGAACCAGTATGTCAGAAATATATAAAAACAATCAACCAATAGAATATAATAATCAACGGATAGAATATCCACAAAATTCAGTTTTTGCCCATACTTTGGTTGATCTGCAAAATCTTATAATTCCAGAGCCTAACGGTTTCTCCAGGGGGTGGGGTGCAGTTATGTACATGACACCTTTGGAGCCTTCAAAAAGAAATCCCACTAAAAAGTATACCATCATAAGGAAACAGAAATGCACAATCCTATGTCCTGCTTATGTATACTTACCTCTCTCCCCTAAATCTATAATTCTCATTCCAGCTCACCACCACCTCAGTCTGCAGAACCACTGCGGTGACCACATCCACAGCTCAAGGTAAGTGTGGTGACCTCACTATGACTGATGATATACTGGAGACCAGGAAAAGGTAAGTAGGATATAGGTTATGTGTTTAATCGATATTCCTTATGCTAGGGGTGCATATGTACAGCTGTGGTCTAGCAGTCTGCAATGTGTAATTACGTTAGGGACATACATGAGTCCTGGGACTATGGCAGCGAGGCAGTTAATAAACTGATTGCAGGACTGCCTGAAAAAATCAGCTAAGCATTTAGTGACTGAGCTGAAACACAGCTCTCATATCTGAGAGGGGGTGGGGAGGGGAAAGTACAGTTCAATCCAAGAGAGTAACTCTGACTTTGGAGGTAGGGCTTGTCTCTATGCCAAAAATAAAAACAGAGAGAAAGAGAGGCGAGTAGCAGGGAGGGGGGCTAGCACAGTGTTGGAGTAGCTGCAGACTTTCAATTTTTTGTCAGCTTCTCTTTATTCCCCATTGATATTGCATTTCATCGCACACATTTCTTAACTCATAGCTGCCATTCATTGCCAAACCACTAACTTAAAAACACAGAAACTGCAGACCTCTACCATACTGCCAGAATACAACACAGCCCAAATAATTGTGCAGAGGAAGTATACATTACCAGATAACAAAGCATAGTCAAGAAGATATAGTAATCCCAGGAAAATGTCACATAGTAAACAATCCCAAAAAAGTAAAATTTTGCATAGGTGATTTTCACCCTCTGGGCTTGGAGGATGAACCCATCAATAAAGATGTGCAATGCTGCACATATATTCTCCCCGCAGCATCATACATCAGACTATTGGAATACTCTAATAATAAACACTTTAAAAGCCCAGATTTATCATACTGTGTAAAATAGAAACTAGTTGAAACTTCCCATAGCAACCAATCACAGCTCTGCTAGAATAAAAGCTGATCTGTATTTGGTTGCTGTGGGCGGTTTACAGCAGTTTCTGTTTGGCAAACTTTTATAAGTCTGGGCCTTTGACCTCTCAGAATAATACTGCATCTTTGGACTTGAATTATCATATCATTAATATCTAGGCCTTGTGCTTTAGTAAGGTAAAAGTGCACAAATCTGTTCCTGACTAGTTCAAGCAAAGTGCTAAGATCCATGGTTTAAAGTCACAATACCTTAGTGCCAAGGATAGCAATAATAGTGGCTATGCAAAACTGGATATTTGGCCAGAAACACAACCTTAAAGATGGCACTGCTAGGGGTTTTAGACCCAAACTTTTATTATGAGGCACACAACACGTTTCAAAGTCTGAATGACTTCCTAAGGATAATGCTGAGGATTCATTATCCTTAGTAAGAAGTTGTTCCTATTTCGATGCGTTTTGATATGTGTAATAAAAGTTTTTTCTCTTAAATCATCTTCTAGCAGTGCCATCTTTGACATTGTGTTTCCAGATAAAGATCCAATTTTGTGTGTCTACAACACCATCAGGTGAATGATATCACTGTTTTAGTTTATCCCCCACTCTTGTTTTTTCAGGGAGAATTTTCAGCAATAATAGTAGCTACCAATCCATCCCTGTACAAGACACTGTACAATCTTCCTATGCAATAGTAAAAACTCTCTTCTTGTAGAGAAAAAAGGTTATAAACACCTTGCATGAAGAAACCTAAGCTAAGCAGAATATCTGTGTAAGGGCATCAGCTCATTGACTACCATGAAGGCCCTGTTGACAGAGTAGGGTTAAAGTAAAAGCTTCTCTACAAAGGGACAAAGAATGGGCTACATTTAACTGATACAAAAAGCCACAAGAAAATGATGTCTCACCAGTTTTGCACACTACAATCTGTATAGACAGCTTAGCAACCACTCCCATTACATTCATGCACAAGGGCAAAAGAACATCTTTAAACAACGTTTTGACATTCTGAGTTAACATTGTATAGTACATTATGCAGTCATTTCCTAAAGCGGACTGATGAAGATCTGTTACTTCATAGGCCATGCAGAGGCGGCTCCCCACAACCTGGAATCACTACACTTATTAATACCAACCTAAACAACTTTCCCTGAGTAAATAGTTGTTGGCTGGGCACAATGCAAACAATGCAGAAACTGATACATATTTAACTCCACCAAAAGGCTGCGCTTGAATGAATCATTCACAGAGAAGCAGCATGCAGGAGCACATCTCCCAAAATAAATATCAGGGTTTCCTGCGGTGTCATTCACGTCACACAATAGCAAAGACAGCCATGTATACCAGACATGAATGTGGGGTGACATTGATTCAAAAGGAGCATACATAACAATTCTCATAGACAGCTCGTTCCTGTCCCATTCAAGCCTCAGTCTCCTGCATAATAAGCACTTACCTTGATTGAAACATTTAGTTATCCATCTGCATTTCTGGATTAAAGAAACGTCTTCTATACAGCATGACCTAATATGACATTCATTCAGTAGGAGGAAGGGACTGGAGAGACTAGGTGCCATATCCATATTTACCTCTAAGTCCACATTGCTAAGCTCTTGCCATAGAACAACCTTTACAGAGATAAAATAACTTACAACGGCACTTGGTGTTAACAAACCAACACTTTACATTGAAATGTGGAAAAACAGGTACTATATGAAATGTCCTTTATAGACTGTAACAAGTGAGCTGACAGCTAATTTCTGTATTGAGCTATCAGTGTGTGATAGTAAAGGCTCAAAGCCATAGGCTGCACTACTGCTAGGTTCTTGTGATCTCTTCCTTTGCTCTGCCCTTGTTTAGACTCCAGCATACATAACATTGACATTTCAGTCATTTTAGGATGTGGGCATGACTATAGAATGGGATTTCAGTTCTCACCTTTTCACAGGTAGTAGACGTTACACTATGAACGAGCAGTAGTGCAGCTTTGGGTGCAGAGGTATTAATAACAGTTTTCACCCTCATATTACTTTGTTTTAAACATAAGGGGATTGTCTTAATGACTAGGCAGTTCACAAGTATATTTTTATATTACAGTGGTGATGGTGACCAGCAGTATAAGCTAGAGTTGTGTATGTAGGTGATACGCACAGACCACATGTGTACACATGGGAGTATTAAGCATGTCATATCTATAATAGTTATTATGTTCCTGTGATGACCCCATTTATATTATAAGACTCTAGGGTCGGACAATCTTCAATATTAACACTACCCCAACCTGATTCATCCAGAGAAGCTATACATCTCTTTATTTCCCACCATAATAGACTTTATCCCTCAATGATCCTGTACCCAGGGACAGGCCTGTTTACAGGAAGATAGAAAGTTTGGCTTTCTCCTTATGAACTAAATGCAAAAAAGCCATAAAGTTACTGTCATTGCTGAGCACTCTGCTTGTGTTATAAATTTCTTGGCTATTTAGAAATCTGAAGCTCAGTACATTCCCTAAGGTTGAGCCTGTCCCACAGATGAATGGGGTAATTGACTGAAGCAGGGAATAAGTGGGAGGTTTTCTATAACCACAGGATATTCACAACAAGCACTCTGCTCTGGAATACAAACCATACTCATTTTTTACCTTGTCCTTAATGTTGATGCCACTAATCTATAAAAAGAGCCTTCATTTATACTGGGCTCCAGGCCTGGAGTATTTCTTTTCTTTTTAGAACATCTGCTTTGCAATGTTTTTTTTTTTTTTTGTGTGTGATTATGGACTGTGTGGGAGTTTTTCTGGATAGAAAAGAACGTATAAATTGAGTACATATTTGGAATATTACATATATGAGCAGGCTCTGTAGCTTTTGACCCCAAGCTGTTAACTCAGTAAAGCAACCTAATGCAATACATGTTCTGAGATGTGATACAGCCCCCGTAGAAATGTGTGGGACCCAACTGTACCTCTGTTTCCGTCCACTTTCACACACATACATGCAGATGCTTTTTGTAAACAGTCTGTAAATTTCATAAAGCCACAGACCTAATGCATACTTGCTCCTGTTTTATTAACTATATAAAAAAACTGCCTAGATTCTAGGAGAGACTACCTCTGTATGGCACCACATGGAGCCCCAGCACTTCTGTATCACAGTATAATAGTCACACTCTGTGCCGCCATAAGGCCCTGTGCATGCAGCTCTGCATGAGGTCTTGGAATAAAAATTGGGCTAATATTGTAAATGCAAAAAGATTGTAATAATGCCACTATAAAAGACAATTTATAAATTAGTTTGGAAATTGTTCAACAATTTCTATCTTTCTATCCCTCCTTCTAGCCCAACTCAATTGTTCTTCTGGTTTAGCTACATTATGGAATATGCCATATAACAGTGGTTGTTCTCTAGGCCTTCTTCCTGCTACATTGGTTTATTTAACTGACACATGTAGCATTTATGCCACCACAAAGGTGTAGTCCCCTGAGAAGGACTCTGTGGTTTTGTGGTTTTCATTGTGCACGTTGCATTTTTACAGGACGTCAGTCTGCAGACACAGCCACTGGTTTACAAATCTATCATTTACAAGCTGGAACATACAGTTTACCATTATGGCGGTTATTTTGGAGCACAGAAGTTCATTCATTCAAACAAACATTATTTGTCATTTTTCTATGACCCCAGCTACAATTTAGGGGAGTTATACATATGAACATAGTCTTATTGAAAAACCAGATGCAGCGTCATTCTAGTGCTCTGGCTCACAACTCTCTCACTCTGCCGATAAATGCCGAACAAGGCAGATCAATTTGGGGCAGTTAGAGTTAATCTTGTATATCTTGGCGCCTTTTCCTTGCCTGCTACTGTACTTAAAAAGTGCAGATCTTGCCTGTCCTGTCTCAAGTTCAATGGCAGCCTCCTCTACAAGCAGCAGGAGAGGGGGAGGGGGGAGACAGGCATGTTCAGTGCACTAATAATAATTCACATCACGCCACTTCAACTCCTTGTGTCAAAGTAAAGAGGTGGCCCACCCCCTCCAACCTGAAAGTTGCAACTCCTCACAACTCCGGACTGGGTCAAGCACACATGTAGCCAAACACAATGTCCATTAGCTGGGACTGGGGAATACTATGAAGACATTACAGACAATCCAAGGCTTCAAAGCAGTTATTATGTATACAAACTGTGATGACTCCTTTATCTATATACACAATTCTGAAAATATATTTTCTATTGTATCCTTATATTACCAATACATTTGTAAAGTAAATAAAAAATTACTGCAGTTAGGGGAGAGTTCTGTAACCATCCCATCCTGACCACATATCATGCTACAACACTCAAATCACATCCTTTTGAGCACGCTGTGGCAGCAGAGAAGAATACAATATTGACAGTCCCATCACTTGGATAGTTGGTCATAGACATGAGAAATACACCAGCCAACAGGTCCGTCATCCAAGTGTCCACTGGCGATACAAACTATGATTACCAGTAACTAAAAATAAAGTACCATAACTAAACTGGTCATTTGCATATAATGTGACAATGGTAGTAATATATTTTGTCAGTCTACACCTGGTTATAGCAAACGTTATAGAAGACATACTATTTTTAATCATATGCTTATTTATGTGTTGATTTTTCCCCCCTCCTTAATCTCAACCTTATCTTTTCTAATAGGATACAACATACATACCCTACTGCCAAAACTTGCTTACCTGTGCCCCATCATCAAATATAGTACAAAGTGACATACTGAGAATTGCTCATATATGAAATGCATACTGTCAGTAAGAACATAAATTGTCCAGCTCTGGGGTCACCCAGGGACCGAATATTGACACATCACAGTAAAGTATTCCATTTACATACATTACAATGACAGTTTATAAAATATAAGAAAGCATTGTTGTGCAGCTGAAACCCCATGATCAGGATCTACACACATATGACAGTAAAGCATAACAATCCCTAGATTTATATACAAGACTTGCAGCAGCAGCAGCAGCACAGTAACCTACAGAATGCCTAACAGGTGTACAGCAGCAGAAGGGATCATGTTCACCAGGATTTACAGACATGACAAAATCTGCAAACATAAGCCACCAGCAGCACATACACATAGCACATATGGATGGGGATAAAAGTGTGCAAATTTGTCTGAACCATCACTGAGTCATGGTCTGACACTGGCCTTAGGGGGATAGTCCTACTAGGAGGAGAAAAGCATGCCTTCTAGCTAGGAAGCCATAGGCTGGGGAAGCAATGGTTAATCCCTTAGCATAGGTTATCATCCACACTATGTATTTATGGCAGGTATTACCCAGAGATAAGCCACACCTTCACACTCATAGTAAGGGAACTCCAAAGCATAGTACATAGTAAACAATGACATCAAACAAGGGGTTAAACAAGGATAGAGCCACTCCACTCTTCCAGTTCTAGCCTAAACACATGGAGAACACTGCATGCAAACAACAACAGACACAGGTTTAATAGCTGCTACCTAATAATAATAGTAATAATAATAACAACAATCCAAATATGAATAATAAGGTGATGCAGGAAGAGTAGCAGCAGGGTACAGCTCCATGTGTCCTCTGGCAGGGTGAGGTGGGAAGCCTTGCAGCAGGATGGGGGCCAAGTTCAGCACTCTTGGACACCATCTCCATCCTCTGATTGCTGGCACAGACGTGTGACCCACATCCACAGGCTGCCAGGAAGCACAAGGCAAACAAGACACGCCACTTCTAGCTCATCCCACAACAAGTCCCTGCAATCTTATAGCTGCTGTCCCAGCACTCACACACTCCACAGACCTACTATGCATAGGCTTGTCAGAGGGCAGACACGTGTATGGAGGACGTCCACATACCATTGCACTGTACTGCATTAACTTATAGGGCTCCAGCACAGGCACCGCGGTGGCTTCACATGTCTTAGGTGACAGGGAGGGAGTCTCTGGCAGGGGCTGGGGCTTTATTATAAGAGCTGAAAGTCTTATGTAGTAGGCTGCGGCTGCTGTGTGTTCATAGGAGGATGCGTTTTATATCATAGAAATACGTGTGAGAAGAGCAGAGCCGGAAGAAAGAATAAGGTCTTGGCAGAGGGCAGGGTGATGAAGTCAGAGTACAGGCAGAGAGGCAGCCTGAGTGCCAGTGCTGCCAGTGCTGCCAATGCTGCTGTGCCTATAGAGCTGGACTTGCAGTGCTGCACTCCTGGAGGTGGCTTGAACGCGGTCCAGGAGAGGCAGATCCCGTTTTTTTGGAGCTGGGCTGGTCTGTGAGGGCTGTTGGCAGGGTTTTCCTCTCTTTCCCCTGTGTGTCTCCCTGGCCCCCCTGTCAGTCTGGCTCTGCACATCAGGCAGCTCATAGCACACTCAGCTCGGCACTTGGACGACTTCCACTTCTTGCTGATTGGATGGGAAGGCGGCGGCTCCCTGCTCACCCTTCCCACCTTCTCCTCTCCTCCCTGTTCTGCCGGCTCCCCCCTCTCCACTCCAGCTGTCACTGCCCTCCCACCTTCTCCCACAGCTTCCCCTCCATCCTCCCTACTTCACTCCCCTCCTGCAAGATTGCATTCCTGCTCTCTCCTCTCAGATCATTGCCTTTCTCTCACTTTTTTCTAACATTTTCTAGTTTTCTTTCTTTCTTTCTTTCTTTCCTTCTTTCTTCTCTCTTATTTTATAGCTCTAATATAGTATGTATCAATGTACACAAAACATAATAACTCACATCTCTGCCCCACATTTCTAGACCACAACATACTCCAGTCCATGAATTATTTCTATGCTTAGCAGTAGCACTTTAGGATGTATTTCCCAGGCACAGTCATCCAGCTATACATATACATATACAGCTATACATAAACTCCATGCTAGGAGTAAATGGGAGTGATGTGAAGCCTGTAAGATAACTCTTCTGATTAATGGATGGAATTTCCATGTGTTTTCCTACTAAGATTATGGTTAGCACTGGTTATTCTTGCTTGGTTCAATTACAATAATCATTATTATATGGCTTCAGGAAGATAGATAACCACAGCATGTCTTTGCAGTAAGAGCATTTACTTTGCTGGTAAACTTGTTATGTTATTTAACCCTCCCATGCTAGAACTAAATGAAATATTCACTTACTGTACAGAAATCAACAGTTGAACTGATAAATAAAGATGTGTATGTTAAATATTGAATCTGTCCCCTATTCTCCAGACAATTCTTACTAACAATTACAGATAATAACCGCGTATTAAAAGAGGGTTTAAAAAAAAAAAGTCCTGGGTGGTTGCATGTTTCTGCTTGGTAACAATATATGCCTTCCTGTGTAATGTAATCCATCTCTGCCTCCGGCTTAACTTTCCCTTACTGCACCCCTGTCCACTTCTAATTCCCCAAAGTTGGGAAGCTCAGCTCTTGGCTTCCTCCTTGTGGCTATGAAGAATAGGAAGGGGAGGGGAGATTTTTCTAGGGACATAGTTATAGTCTGGAGTAGCCTGCCTGGGAAAAGGAGGGGGAGGGAGGGAGAGAAGCTGTTCTCCATATTTATGAGCAGGCAACCAATAGACAAGAGAAGTGTACAGCTAAAAGTCTAGTCTGCTGAGAGACCCAGACAGGTCAAAGGACCCTGAAATCAGCACATGATGCCAATTGAATCAATCCCTTTTTCTAGCAGAATGTGTCTGGCACGTCAGTGTCTGTAGCTCTGAGAGCACAGCTCAGTGTTTTAGGCTTTCTCTGGGAGAGGCTGGGAGAGGCCCTGAAGATAGCTGTTCTTGCAACAAATTACAAATTCAGTGCTGAAAGATCAAATACTTACAGTATCAATCCAAGATAGTTTTCCCAATTTTAGTATCATACGGTATCTATTTGCTACATTTGCATGCATTGTACTCTCTTATAATAGTTGTCATAATAACACACTTTTTAACATAACACCAACATATAACAAATCAGAAAACATAAAAACGATAAATAAAAAGTGGAATGTAAATATTTCTGCTTGAACCTATTACCCAACCAGTATCTGTATCAACAAATAGACTTTTATAGAGAAATGCAAGGTTCGCTGTAATGAGGTAAAAGACAATGTTCAGTTGTCCCTGATATTTGTAGGTTCAGTTTATTTCTTATTTTTTCACAATGCTAGGGGTATGTGTGAGAAGTTCCTCACATATGCCCTGAATCTATCCATAGGGCCCTATTTACCCACAGATGGCAAAAGACAGTATGGCAGCTGTATGTTAGCAGACCTTATTCATTGTATCGGAAGGTGCAATCTGTTGCATCTTCCTATACAGAAAAATATATACCATACATATACTATTTTTTGCAATGAAATATACCTGACATACAATGTAAGGCTCAAATATTATGTAAATAGAACTTTATAACAAGCAGATCGTGGCAGCATTGAGGGAGTAATAATCTGAGACACTGCCCTGCACTGTACTGAAAAATAGGCCTAAGCAGTCTACTCAATATCACGGGCAAAAAGACAGTGTGCCAGCTCACTCTATTCTGAAGTAACAGGCCGGAAGAAGAACCAAGGTTTGATGAATTATTCTTTTTTTTTATTTTTTATTTTAAACCACGCCACATCAATGCAACATGGCACAGCACAAAGAGAACAGCCTCACTACTATAGCAAAGCTACCAGCCATGAGTGAAACAACACAGATGCTCCTGTCTTGGCAGTGTGCAGCTGGTGTCATTTAGCTCTAGCCTTTTTTTTTTTATTGCAGATTTAAAGGAGACGTCCCATAAAATAAAATAAAAAGCATGAAGGCAGGGGGTGCGGGAACATAATAAAGCAAGTATACTTGCCTATCCCTGTGCCCCATTGGGCTACCCCCAGGTCTAGCTAATAGCCGCCAGCCTCCTAAAGCACTTCCAGCTGTAATGTCACATACCAGGCTGATCAATTGCCTGCTCAGCCAATCAGTGACTGGGACGCTACACTGGGCCGTGACATTGCAGCAAGAGAAATCAGGTACGTGATGGTACCTCGATTTCAGCTGAAAATGACAGGCGGTGGCTGTCAGCAAGACCTGGGAGTGACGCTATGGAAGCTCAAAGACTGGTAAGTATAGGTTGTTTATTAAATTCCCGCACCCCCCTGCCTGTCTACCTTTTTCATTTTCATGGGACTTCTCTTTTAATGCCTTGAAGGGCCATTCCAGAGAAACAAATATCTTCAAATGAGCTACTGCCAGAAGTTATTTATACAAATTTGAGAATGACCTCTTTTCAGGCCTTTCTTCTATTATCAGCTGCTATATTCACTGGATGAAGTCATATAGCTCTATTCAAATCTGACAGTGCTCCCTGCTGCCACCTCTGTCCACGTTTGAAACTGTCCAGAGCAGGAGAATGAACAGGTTTGCTCTGAACAGCTCCTAACGTGGACAGAAGAGGCAGCAGGGGCACTGTGTCACATTGGAAAGAACAACATTACCTCCTCCAGGGCATACAGCGGCTGATAAGTAATTTTTTAAACAGAGTAAAATTGATGAAAATGCATTAATTTCAACCACAATGATCATTCGTCAAATAAAATTGTAGCCTATAAATGGCCCGGTTATGATCTCCTGCAAAGAAATTGGCTGTTTTTGAAACTTTGGTCATGCTCCGTCAGATCAAACTGGCAAACAGAATTGGTCCATTGCACTCACCAATGCCTTTCTTGTCCTTCATTAATGGTTCATAGTGGGTATTAACAGTTGTGGGAAAAACACAGAGTAATATTAGCTTACAGCTGTTTTATGTCCCTGGCCTAGAGAAAGCGTCTGAGAATGCAAAATGGTCCTAGACTGATATTACTCCAACAACTCTATTGCTTGTCTTACTCCAACAACTCTATTGCTTGTGTTACTCCAATAACTCTATTGCTTGTGTTACTCCAACATCTCTATTGCTTGTGTTACTCCAATAACTCTATTGCTTGTGTTACTCCAACAACTCTATTGCTTGTGTTACTCCAATAACTCTATTGCTTGTGTTACTCCAACAAATCTATTGCTTGTGTTACTCCAATGACTCTATTGCTTGTGTTACTCCAATGACTCTATTGCTTGTGTTACTCCAATAACTCTATTGCTTGTGTTACTCCAACATCTCTATTGCTTGTGTTACTCCAACAAATCTATTGCTTGTGTTACTCCAACAACTCTATTGCTTGTGTTACTCCAACAACTCTATTGCTTGTGTTACTCCAACAACTCTATTGCTTGTGTTACTCCAATGACTCTATTGCTTGTGTTACTCCAATAACTCTATTACTTGTGTTACTCCAACATCTCTATTGCTTGTGTTACTCCAACAAATCTATTGCTTGTGTTACTCCAACAACTCTATTGCTTGTGTTACTCCAACAACTCTATTGCTTGTGTTACTCCAATAACTCTATTGCTTGTGTTACTCCAACAAATCTATTGCTTGTGTTACTCCAATAACTCTATTGCTTGTGTTACTCCAACAACTCTATTGCTTGTGCTACTCCAACAACTCTATTGCTTGTGTTACTCCAATAACTCTATTGCTTGTGTTACTCCAACAACTCTATTGCTTGTGTTACTCCAATAACTCTATTGCTTGTGTTACTCCAACAAATCTATTGCTTGTGTTACTCCAATAATGCTATTGCTTGTGTTACTCCAATAACTCTATTGCTTGTGTTACTCCAACATCTCTATTGCTTGTGTTACTCCAACAAATCTATTGCTTGTGTTACTCCAATAACTCTATTGCTTGTGTTACTCCAACATCTCTATTGCTTGTGTTACTCCAACATCTCTATTGCTTGTGTTACTCCAACAAATCTATTGCTTGTGTTACTCCAACAACTCTATTGCTTGTGTTACTCCAACAACTCTATTGCTTGTGTTACTCCAATAACTCTATTGCTTGTATTACTCCAACAAATCTATTGCTTGTGTTACTCCAATAATGCTATTGCTTGTGTTACTCCAACAAATCTATTGCTTGTGTTACTCCAACAACTCTATTGCTTGTGTTACTACAGTAACTCTATTGCTTGTGTTACTCCAACAACTGTTAAAGCAATACAATGATTGATGAGTGCCAGCTATGGCAGCCAGTTGTGTTTACCAGTCTGATTTTTGTTTATACCTCTATAAGGGTACAAACACACTGGGTGTACACTCTATGGGCAGACAAACTCGCAGCAGGATTGACATCCCGCTGCGAGTTTTTCAACAGCCCTCCCCGTTAACCCTCCCGGCCGCCGGAGCATAAACATCACCTGGTCCCAGCTGTGGCTTGCTTCGGGGGTTCCCATCAGGTCCTGCTCGGCCAATCAGTGCGCTGCCCCGCCGCAGCGCACTGATTGGCTGAGTGGGACGTGAAGATGCCGGGACCCCCAAAGCAAGCTGGACCGCGGAGCAGGTGAAGTGTACGCTCCGGCAGCGGGGGGTTAACGGGGCGGGCTTCTGACAAACTCCTAGCGGGATGTCCATCCTGTTGCGAGTTTGTTTGCCCATAAAGTGTACAGGGTAGGGATCCGCAGCGGGTCTCGCTGCAAATTTGCAGCGAGAAATCCACTGCGGATACACCTAGTGTGTTTATACCCTAAGTCTAATAACAACTATCTTAGAGCCAATTATTAAAAACATTACTATTATTTATTCTAGCAGTTGAATTATACCAGCATATATAGTAGCCTTTAACAGGTGACGACATAACTATCTGATTGATAACCAGTACAGCCTCTTGACTACCTGTCCTACCTGCTGACGCCACTGCAAGCTGCTGCATCCCGCTGCCTCCAGGTGAGTGGGGAGATTACTGCACGTGTGTGTGTGGCCGTCTCTATTCATCTCTTTGGGAGTCTTAGGAAACAGCCAGACTTGCAGAGATTGGGCACATATATATCACACATTTATGAGATATCCCAGAGGATATGTTTATGCATGCAATGCATTTACAGTTCTCGACATATTGTTTATAGAGTTATCCAGAATATAATAAAGAAGATGTCCAACCATTAACACTTATAACCTAACCACAGCATTGGGAATAAGTCTATAATAGCGTGGGTCTTATTGCTGGAAGAGCTCAGCTAACTTTGGCAGCTCCCATGGACAATGAATAGAATGGCAGTGAGAACATGCAGCCATGCAACCACAGCACCGTTTTGGCAGAAGGCACTGAACCCTCTTCTCAACCCTCTTGTAGGGGGTTGTACTAGTCAAACTTCTTCCTTGTTCCTGGTCCTTTTTGCTTTCAGAGACACAATGTCATGTGATCATTACAATTTATGTTTTGTTCATAGTTAAGTCAGGGTGCACAGACATCACGCCAACCTAACATAGAGAACCATAAACTGGCAGGAAGCTGAGGCACATGAACAGAGCAAAACCAATAAGGTAAATAGACTACAAAGTTTTGAAACTTTCAGTTTTCACACTATATTTCTGGGCAGGCCCATACATTACCTTTGAATGGTTTTCATCATAATTACCTTTCATAGCATTTTAGCAAACTTACTTGGCTTTACCTACAGTATATACCCCTTTCATTTCAGACGAGGATAACCACATATACATAATTATACGTCTACTGAAAACACGACCGGTGTCCCCTCCTATTTCAGGCTTATTTATTATATTATAATTTTCTCACTTTTATGGCATGTCTAACTGATGCCATTAAATGACCTAATGTGACGGCATTTTGAATGTTGCTAAAGGAAATGTAGAAACAAAGCTAAGTTGGGACAATTCATCTAAATATATTATGTGAATAGAATTTGCTGAATGATTTCAAAACTGTTCTGCAGCATCAAAAATGGATGTTTAAAAACACGTATAGCCACCATGCAGAACATAATATATGTACATCTTACCTCAGCTTAAACATTACTACTTCTTTTTTCTGATACTTTCTTAAAAGACTGTTGATTGTGATTGTAGTAACCCACAGTGAAAATCCTCACTTTGGAACATTGGTCAAAGGTTCTTAGTGGGCTCTAAGAATTGGAAATTAAACCTCTGCCATCTACATGGATTACTTCTTACCTGTTCCAAGCACTTATAGAAATATACCCATTACAAAATAGAGTTCATGTGATTACTTTTGTGAACAGGCAGCAGGATATTATTTTGTACAATGTGCAAATGCACATAAAATATTCACTTTACAGCACATGACAATAGAATTGTTATTTGAATGAGGAGGTATAACAGTGGTGTCCAGGCCCATATTTGTTCACCATGGCCAGCACAATGAGTAGTGGTTTAGATGCCAGCTTAAATAATACCAAGAGGAATTAATCAACACCAACATTTTATATACTGGTCTTACAGAAAAGTGCACTGGAGCAAGATGTGACACAAGCTTCCTAATTGGAGATGAGTGAATCTCAAGCACGTTCTGTTATGTTAGAAAACTGTCATATATAGCCTGATAGTCCTCCATATGACTGCTGTATATTCTTAGGAGCTTTCTGGAGGGTGCACTCCACATTTATTCAACCAGGAAAGATTTTAGTGCCAGAAACTCAAACCTCAGCTATGTGACAACAAATTTACCTATCATAGTAGGAAGTATAGACTAGATTTTAATAGAGTGGCTATCTACTTGGTAGGGAGTCTTTTTTTTCAGGGAGTCTTCTGACAAAAAATATTTACCAAGTAGTATAGCCCCTTTATTTGATCCTTACATTCAATGAAGTAATCCTAACAATATTTAATTTTCATAAGATTATCTTAAGGCTATATTCACACTACGTAAAACTACGGCCGTAGTTCTCGTCGCAAAACTACGGCCGTAGTTTTGCGGGGTGGAACATAACCTTACTTTCAATGGGATCCCGGCCGGAGCGTACACACATCGTATACGGTCCGGCCGGGATCTATGCGGCGCCGCAAATAACTGACAGGTCAGTTTTCTGCGCCCGGAATTCAGTGAATTCCGGCAGCAGAAAGACCTGTCAGTTCACACAGTGAAGCGAGCGGCTCTAGCCGCTTGCTTCACTGTGGGCTATGGGAAGCTCTAATGCAGGCACACACTAATGCGCCCGCATCAGAGCTCCGCGGATGGAAGATAATTCGGCCGGTACCAAAGTACCGGCCGAGATGATTCGGCCAGAGACCGGCCGTTCCGTCACCCGGCCGGGGTCATGGAACGGCCGGTCTCTTACGTAGTGTGAACATAGCCTAAGGTTGTATTACATGGCACAATTAAGAGGAAGAAGCAAGCGCCAACCTTTAAGGTCAGAGCTCGCTTCCTCCTCTTCTTTACTCTCTGCCTGCCAGCTAGCGCAGGGGGAGCTGTGGGAGGGGCTGTCCAGACAATTTTTAAATCATCCGGGCTGCCTATTGTAGTCAGCGGAGCAAACATCGCTGTCATTATCAGGATTTAACCTGTTGAAAGACCACGATCAGCCGACATCATGCATGTCAGCTGATCGTTGTCTTTTACCAGGCACTATTACACCAAATGATTATCGGCCGGAACGGCAAGGTACAGCCAATAATCGTTTGGTGTAATAGGGCCCTTACACTTAAGATAAAAGCTGAAACTGCTGACTATGTCTGACAATGACCTTGTGTATATGGGCTTATTGGCAATCTTGAAACAATAGATGCTGGGGAGAACAATACGCAAAATTCTCGTGCATTCTTAGGCCCCGTTCCCACTGAGCAAACTAGCGGAATTCATGTTCATTCTTCAGCGCGGACAGGGCAGGAGCGCGCGCCTCCCATAGACTCCCATTATGAGCAGGAGGCTAACGGCATTCCACTAGTTTTGCTCAGTGGGAACGGGGCTTTAGTGTATGGACTAGTTGGGAGAAGTAGCTCTCAGACCAACAAATATATTTAATCTCTTACCTGCCTTAGCTGCAGTGTACTTTAGATACAGTTCCTTGATGACCCTACAACGTGGACTGTATGTATTTGATTATACAGTCCACACAGTGATTTTGCATTTGCAGTGGGGCTCTTGGTGTGGAGACATTAAAAATGACTGTTTTATGGAACACATGAAGTATTGATAGTTATGGTTAACTATGATAAGTTATAAATAAAGGAGATCCAGAAAATGAGCAGATGTGCGGTGTTATACCTGTCATTAAACTCCAGACTCCTATCTCTATTACAGAATTTAGATTTGTATTCAACTTTTTGTCTCATTTCACAGTGAAAACTGTTAATAATGAAATGATTGGCATGATTGACTCTAATAAAAGCTCCATCAAGTCGGGAAGTATCTAAATAACAGGATTTTCAAAACATCATCATGTAGTTTAGACACTGGTATTTTATGGAGACATTATTATAATCTAGTTGTCTATTAAAATGCATGCATAGCAAAAAAAGAAAATGAAATGAAAAGCCAATGTAAAAATTGATATCACCATTAGGCCATGTTCATGTTGTTGCAACGGCCGTGATTGGTACAGAACTTATGTTGTGCTGCAGGCCGAGGGAATCCCGGCCGGAGTGTACTGTATACACATGGTATACACTCCGTCCGGGATCCCTAGCGGCGCCGTAGAAAACTGACATGTCAGTTTTCTGCGGCCGCTATTCATTGAATAGCGCCCGAGGAAAGCCCTGTCAGTGCACACTATGGAGCGTGCGGCTCCGACCGCATGCTCCATAGTGTGCAGTGGGGAGTTCTGATGCGGGGGCGCTCTGATGCGCCCACATCAGAACTTAGCGGCTCAAAAGATCTTTTCTGAGACCAGCCGTTCCGTGACCCGGCCGGGTCACACAACGACCGGTCTCATACCATATGTGAACATAGCCTTATCCCATAGAGTTTTCTAATGCCACAAATATGCAACAAAAAGCTAAACTTGTACAAGAAAGAATGTTTCACTACACAGTATCTTTAGAAAAATGTTGGAGATTGGAAATAACTTTGTAACATTGATACTTCCCTGGGTCTTACAAAATATGGGAATAAATAGTTCCACTCATTCTCTTAAACTGGGGTTATGACCTGTCTGCTGGAAAATACCCATAAAAAGCTGACATTTAAAGATATAAAAAAATACTTTCTTTTTCATATGCAGCTCTTTGTGTTATGACATATTGCTATAAACTGTTAGCGAACAAAACCAAAATAAAAATCTTTGAAGTGGATTTTAGTATGTTGCTAGCAGTGACAAGTCTATAACAGGAATTGAAGGGAATCTGCCCTCAGTTTAATGCTGCCAGACCAACAAGTAGCATAAAAAAAGGACTGGATCCTTTATCAATATGAAACACTGCTGCTTAAAGGAGGAGTCCCACCAAATTAAAAAAAGTCAGGAAGTCAGGGAAGTGTGGGAAAATAATAAACAAAGTAAACTTACCCGTCTTCGCGCCTCGGTGCGCAGCTCTTGGGTCCCATTGACTCAGCGGACAATCACTCAGCCAAGCCGTGATGCTGCAGCTGGAAGGGCCAGGTACGGACGCACGGGGAGGGTAAGTGTGAACATAGCCTTATATAGGACACCATAGCTCTGTTTAGTGTAGCCATTGAACGCCAGCAGCCAGGGAGCATCCACATCTAGAAGGCATAATTTTTTCGCTTTTACGGGTTTTATTTGGTGTTTAACCAAACAGACTACTTCTTTACAGTAGAAACCAAGGACAGAGTTGTCACTTAAAGGATTATTAGGATAATTCATGCAGCATTGCACCATATCATTTTTGCAACTTTTGGCTCATATTATCAATACGCTATTACCCATGTTAATTTCTTTTTGTATTTTGTCATATGCTATGTGTATGTATTTGCACGCTTAATGTTAATGAAGACTTACCGTGAGATGTGATAGAGACGTATATTGGAGCGAAGGTGGTTGTATTATGGTTTGAAAAAAAATTGGCTCAAAAACAAGAAAGTATTTAACCATTTCAAAATGACAGTCATTCAACTGCAATTACTACCATGTATTGTATCTATCCTAATGAGGTGCTAATTATACAGGTTGTTGAGTCTAGTCGACTCTTGTTTTATAAGTCTGACTTGTAATTGTTATGTAAATTAGTATTTAGTAGTACTTTGTCACCCATGCCCAAATCTGTACATGTACAAGGGTAAAAAGATTTATTCCCACATAGCTAATAGGACAACATACTGGGACTCTGGGATGGGAGTATTCATTACCATTCCTTTCATGAATGTGGAATGTAAGAAAGTTAGTAATTGCGTATCTCATATACTGTATATCTGACCATTTATTCACAATCAGTGACATACGTTAGATGCTTTCTCCAAATAAAAAAAACTGCATTATTTCAATGGGTGAATAACTGAACAGCAAAATATATAATATTAAATAAATAAGGTATTTGGGTAAATGTGACTTATCTTGAAAAGAAATACAATTTAACCGCATTAAGATATTTTAAATTCTAGGTTGTTTCTGTTTCTGTTCCCTACTCTGTTTTTCCTCCTTCTCTAAAAGTCATATTAGGACTAGTTTGTGTGGGACTGGTTACATTTATATCTTTGATTTTACCACAAAATATACGGTGAAGCTGATAAAAATTATTTGTGGGGTAAAATAAAAAATGGAAAATTTGGAATTTGGAATTTTTGGAATTTGGAATTTGGAAAATTTGGAATAGGTAGGACCTTTTTCTATCACTATATATCTACACATGGTGATACCAAACAAGTTACCTTTTGTAGAATTTTGACATTTTTATTTGCAAAATGGGAAAAGGGGGTGATTTACAATTTTATTGAGAACTCTTTTAATTTATTTTTTTCATTTATTATTATTTTTTTTTTTGCATTATAGGGGACTTTTATAAGCAATCATTTGATTGATTTTCCAACTCAATGTAGTGTTTTTTACACTGCATTGATCTGTAAAATTGGCCTCCATCTATCATGTTAACTCATCATCGGCACCCCAACTGGAGGTCTGAGGAGGTGAGCACTTGCCAGACAACCACCTCAATGCTGTTATCACTGTTAATCACAGAATTTAGGGGCTAAATGACAGCAATGGGAACACTGTTGGTCATTAGCAATGGTTGTAAGCTGCACCCTTCCCCTGTATGTCATGTTAATTTATGTTAAGCAGTCGGGAAGGGGTTAAAAAGCTAGAAAGGGAATAAACTAACAAATGTTGAAAGTGTGATCAGTACAGTCAGCATAGCTTCAAATTGGGAGTGAATGGTTACAATGAAGCTAAGGATGTTTTATTTTATCTAGTTTGTTAAAATTCTAAATTTCAGTCTTGAGAAAGGCCCTAGTTGTTTTCCCCATATATCATCTACATAATATCTAGTATGGTGTATAGATGCTCGCTAGTTTAGGGTGTATGTAAAATAACCAGTATGATGCTAATTTGGGGTTGTGTTTACACCTGGCCCTTCTACTCTAACACAAAAGCACCATTATGTAAGTGCCCAAGTGCTTTAGCTTTGGCTGTCCAGGCATGATGGGAATTGTAGTTTTGCAACAGCTGGAGGGCCGAAGGGTCCCCATCCCTGTGCTAGACTGTATGCTGTCTATGCTAAGCACCCATTTCCGGTTGAGTGGCACATCAACAGATGTTGTGGAAGCACTGACAGTGGCAGTTAGCTGGTGGCCCGGAATGTGGTAGCTATGTCGAAGTGGGACAGGTACGTATACTACACTGTCATGTCCCCTGCAGCCCCAGAATCATAGCAGATTATGTGTTGATCTTGGTCTACCCCTTTAAACGTAGGCAACATTTATGTACTAAGGTTGTCAGAATTTATAATCAGTAAGATAAAGGGCAAGGTTAATTTGATCCAAGGAATTGTTGGCCACACATTCCCTAATGACACATGACAATTAGAGATGAACAAACCGGCCGAGGTTCGGGTTCGTATGAACCTGAACTATCGGCTTCTGATTCCCGCTGTCTGCCTGCTCCGTGGAGAGGGTGGATACAGCCTGAGGACCGCCTGGAAAACTGGGATACAGCCATAGCCATAGGTTGTATTCCAGTTTTCCAGGCGGTCCTCGGGCTGTATCCACCCTCTTCACGGAGCGGGCAGACAGCGGGAATCAGAAGCCGAGAGTTCATGTTCATACGAACCTGAACCTCGGCCGGTTCGCTCATCTCTAATGACAATGTGCGACCAATAATTTTTTGGCTTTCTGAAACAAGGCAATCAGATGGCCTAGAGCATTTACCTATTCTTCATCTGACCACTGGGTCTATTACACAGGACAATATCAGCCTGTTCGGCCAATAATAGTCCCATGTATTACATTCATTAGAGTCTGATCACACTGCTGTTCATGATTCTGTACAGAACCTTTATTGGAAATTTGATTTCATTTGGGGGCAAAAGTACATTCTGGGCTGGCCTTAGGAGTGTACAAGCGCATCTATCAAAAACCTTTTTAGATCATACTGGGCCACCGGAGGACCTGAAAATCCTCCGGTGGGCAACAACAGCTGCAGGTCTATTCCGGCAATCTGGGGCATATGTCCCAGTATTTCAGGTGAGAGAATAATTGACACACATGTATGTACTATAGGGGACTACACAGAGGGGGAATCTATTATAAGGGGTTACATGGGGGGCATCTACTATAGGGAAATGCATGGGGGACATATACTATATGACTGGACACAGAGGGGGTCTCTACTTTGGGGGACTGCACAGAGGAAGGAGCATCTAACTTTAAGGGACTGTAAGGGGGGGGGTCGCAACTATGGAGACTACACAGAGGGTGCCATTACCATAAGGGACTGCACAGAAGGGGTGAACAAGTATAGGGAACAGCATGGGGGGCATTATTATTGGGGAATGGCACACCTACTATATGCAGACTGCACAGAGGGGGCAACCTACTGTATAGGAGCTTCACAGAGGGGCAAAACTTCTATATAGGGGCACAGGTATTTAGGTATTATGTGGTGGTATCATTGGTAATGTATTTGTGTTTTGTCCAGTAGCACTATAGATCACTGTATGGTGGTAGTAATGTTATAAGATAACTATGTATATATTTGGGGCACTTGATGGGGGCTTTATGTGTGTGGAGCATTGTATTGCATATTGTCCTCATAAACCCTTAATGGGGTTTATCTGGACAATAAAAATGAATAGTATTGCACTCTCTACACAGTATATAATTTCTGGCCTCATATCCTGTTGATTCTGAGATTTAGTTTGCGCTGTGTCCAGGGGTGGTCTAAAAGCAAATTCTGCACAGGGCACCTTCTACCTTAAGGCTAGTCCTAAGTACAACAGTACCCTGATAGACCCTATTGTAAATGGAGTTTGTAGGGCACCCTTAGGATCTGTTGTGTGGCAGATAGCAATGCATTGTGGCTGCCTTTATGAACAGAACCTAAGCACTTCTGGACTAAACAATCACATCTATGATAAAATGCATAGCAAATTTGTGATTTATGTTTAGAATTATCAACAGCAAACAATGTATTCATAGCTATACCTGCATAAATAATGTTGAAAAGATGTATTGTTATTTCAATTGACACGTTTAAGTTATGTAAATCACATATAGCAAGTTCAACAGTTATAGAAAAAGCGAAAAAATAAATAGCCCATTTCTTCCTACTGCTCTCAAAATGAATGTGTATCTCACAATACAATGGTATAATTATTTTGCCAAGCTGTTATGTCATCTGTATTTTACACAAATTAATGCAGGATTTTAAATAATTATTAACCATATTGTACACTAAGATAAATATGGGTACAAGCATTTACATTTGTTTACAATACCTAAACTAAGTTAAATCCAAATACTCCAAATCTTCAAAAAGTTAAAGAGGTTGTCCACCTTAAACTAACTTGTCCCCTATCCACAGGATAGGGCATAAGTAAGAGATCATGTGATGTGGAGTCCGACCTCCGTACCCCCACTGATCTCCAGACCACACCCCACACACCCCTGACTCCTTTGCTATGAGTACAGCCAAGAATAAGTCTCTTGCCCTGCGCCTCTATTCATTCCTATGGAGTTGCCGGAAGAGCCGAGTGCTGTACTCAGCTCTACCCTGTGGCTCCATAGAGAATGAATAGAGGTGCCAGAGAGAGCCGGATACAGCACTAGAGCCGCGGGTCACATGCCGTATGTGCAGCTGTATTCATAACAAAGGAGCCAGGGGGCTGTTCTGGAGATAACAGGGTTCGGACCTTCTCATGATCTCTTATCCTGTGGATAGGGGACAAGTTAGGGTGGTATTACACGGGCCGATGGGGGCCCGATAATACCTGTAAACGAACAGCGATCTGCTAGATCGTCGCTCGTTTACTGGACCTATTAGACGGCCCGATAATCGTTAAACAAGGGCTGCAGGGACATTGTTACCGATGTCCTTGCAGCCCTTGCTTAACTATATACAATACCTATCCACGTTCCAGGGCTGCTGCTGCGGTCTTCTTCTCCACGGGTCTCGCGCGCTCTAACTTCAGAGTGGCCTGTGATTGGCCGGGCGGCCTGTCAGCTGACAGGCCACTCTAAAGTTAGAACGCGCAGGACCCGGGGAGAAGAAGACAGCAGCAGCAGCCCTGGAACGTGGATAGGTAATGTATATCGTCAGTTGCAGGCCGCGCTCCGCTATTACACGTAGCGTTGCGTGGTCGGCGCCGACGAAAATAGGTCCAAACCTATATCAACGATCAGCTGATGATCAACTTTAATGATAATACATATAACAGTGGTCTATTACTGAAATGCTAAACTAACTTAAAAAGATTTTCCAAGACCAAAATAAACATTTTAAAATTCTTACTTTTACTTCATGTCTCTTCCTACTTTTCCTTTTTTTTTTTTTAAGCATGTTTGTTACATAGAAAACATCTTGCTTACCCCTGGGAGTCAGTGTAGATTCTCCCCCAAGCACTGCTCACTCTACCTTCCTGCCAGATCCTGGTGTGTATATATATATATATATATATATATATATATATATATATAGTGTCACCCCGCCAATCAGTGACTGATCTAGCCTGTAAATGTTTATATTCATTAGGAAGGGCGGGCTGGCCAGGGTGCCCCGGGTGTTCCAACTGCCTCATTAGCATAGGAAATAAACTACAAATTACACAAAAATGACATTGAGGCTCCACTTGAAATTCCGCAAGAATTAAAAGAGGATAAAAGTGGCTCTGTTTCAGGAAGAAAGCGGCTATGTTTTTTTTAATCTTGAATAACTTAATTTATTTAATCTCTTTCTTCTCTACATCTTCCCTGTATGGATACTACTGTATGCAACTGTTTGTCTTTCATATATACTGGGGGGGGGGGGGGTTATTGTTGTCTGATAGCTGAAATTGTTCGATCTAGTTTTAGCCTTTGTATTTTTCCTTGTCCTTGGTGAATTTATCAAAAATTGTGCACATCTTTAAAAATAAAAGTGCGTGGCTTAAAAATTTTGCACAGCATTTTTTATCTCATAGACAGGTGAAATGTATCCAGAGGAAAGCCTGTGCCAATAGGTGCAATTTTTTAGTTTTTGCAAATCCCAAATATGCAAATATTTAGGTTGATACACAAAACAGACGAATTATAAAGAAAATTGCATCTAATAATTATTCACATATTCAATACTGATTCATAAATACCACTTAGACCAAAACACAACACAACCAACACTTATTTACCATAAATTGGCGCAAAGCCCCTGATTAATGTCCCCCTATGTATATGGACTTACTGTATGTGTTCTACAAGAGTGTAGTTTTCTTTGTCTTTACTTCTTTATTTGGAATATTATATACAGTATAAAGATTTTTTTTTATCATTCAGCTATTGCAGAGTCATACATAATTTATAGTTTACAGTCATCCACCATTCTTTTTAAAGAGACCATGAACTATAGGATAATACTTAACTGTTCTTCTGTCCTTGAAGGACTGACCTTGGATAGAAATATTGTATGTAGATAAAATTTATACCCAATTAATCTTAAGGATGCAAGGCACATTAACAGACATTTTGTGACCTTGATGCTGGTCTAAACCAAGACTTGGTGTAACAATATCTAATGAAGGCGCTATCTTATGTGAAATGTTTTCTGCTTTGATATACAGCCATTTGTATTTTAAGAAAAAAACACTGTTTGCAAAGTTTACTTAAAGGGGTTGTTTTCATGCATTCAGTTTATATTTAGGCTATGTTCACACGCTGTAAAATAAAGACAAAATACGGTTGTAATTTTACAGTAAAAAATATGGCCATATTTTCAACATAATAATGTACTCCACTGAAGCTCATTGAATTGTGTGTGTTTTATATAGAATAAAAAAAAAAAAACCTTCCCTCTCCCACCCACCACGAACTTCATGGCAAAAACAGCCCAGGCAATGGGGGTGGGGTCGAAGGTTAACTAGTTTGTAAAAATAGCGCCTGCTCTAGGGCACCACTTTCACTGATCAGATACTTTTGAGTTAGTCGCAGTCACTGAAGGCCTCATCAGTGGAGCAGGCAATTTGCTCCACCAAAGAGGAAAGGGAACTACTTTGCATACCAAAAGAGGGTGAAGGAATCTAGGAAAGGGTGTCTGGGAGGGGGTTACATAAGTTACATCATATGCCTCCCGACAAGTTTAGGGGAAGGAAGGGGTTTAGTAAGGATACAGCGCATCCCCACTTAACTCTTTTGGAGACAGACAGTCCCCCTTCTGCTGTTCTGTGTGCACTGCCCTACCAAACTGGGCTGGGCACAGTGCATTCAGAACAGCATATGGGCAGTACTGCACCTAAAACAGAGCGGAGGGGCTCAAATCACTTGAACCCTTTCTGGCTAGGCTGAGCGCAGTGCACTCAGCCCAGCAAGTGAGGGACAGAAAGAATTTATTACTTATAGTCTGGTCCCAGACAGTAAGCAGTGATCTATACAGATGTGGCATACTGTAGAAGAACAGAACACCTGTCAAAATGATAGGTATTCTGCTTTTTAGTGAGTATGGAGCCCTTACTTCTCCTGGATCCTGGCCCAGCTTTCAGCTGCATTGCAACCTCGAGGGAAAATCACGATTACTAGAGGTTGCAGTAGCATAGCAATCGACGGTGTCATACTTCTAGACTCCAGACGGCGTTCAGGACGTTCCTGCAGCCGATACTGCTGTATAAACTGCAATAACATTATTTTTCTACAATTTAATTGATTTAGTTAATCAATTAACCATTTACTATAATAAAAAGTACAGCCTCCGGCCATACTTCGCATTGTGTGAACAGCTATTGTTGGAAAGGATAGGCATGTTCATTATTTCTAAAGAACCTGCGTTAAAATAACAATGTCGGAACACAGCGGACAGCATTGCATTGAATTCAATGCAGTTCTGCCCCTGCAGAAACGGATGCTGACTTCATTACAATCACTGTCCATTCTTTTCTTGAAAAGAAAGCAATGGGAACACAGTCTAAGACTTACCCCTCCTTCTTCCTTGGGGCGTCTGTTTGGGGCATCAGCACTTAAAGTGTCTAGGGTAGCATAAACTCCAAATACAGGCCTGGATACAGATTGGGATTTATGATGTGTTACTGTTTGTTGCCAATGCCTTTTCTTTACAAGTGAAGAATGTTTATTATATGTTCTGTGCATTTATTCTGTTGTTTACTGTTAAATTGTTTGCTGCTGGTACTGTTTGGTTTGGCAAAATGATGAATGGGAGGTCTGCCCAGTATGCCATGTGGTTCCTAGGTCAGAGGGTTGGAGCTAGCATGGAAAATCCATGTGTTTGACTGTAATTGGTGTATGAGTTGGAAAGTGACTATTTTATGGCAAGGTTCTCATGACCACATAAAACCAGTTCTTCCCTCCAGCTACATGGTTAGGGTGGGCACTACGGACTAAGGGCTGTATTACACAATATAAAATCTATTTTATATTAAATGGTTATTTTTTCCCATTTTTATATGAATTATATTGTTTAATACCATAATAATACTATATATTATATAGTTGAGATAGAATTTTTAAGTTTGGGATTACCATATCACAACTTTATCTTAAAATGATTACATATTACCATCTTCCCACATGCTATACTTGCTCTTAGCTACACCATCTTTGTATATCTTTTTCCTATGTTTGTCTTTCAATGTTTTTCTTTCCAATTCAGTAGGCTACACCAAAAAGAACTACCATATTTTCCGGCGTATAAGACGACCCCCAACTTTTCCAGTTAAAATATAGAGTTTGGCATATACTCGCCGTATAAGACTACCCCTCTTCCAACACACACCAATTAAGAAAAACATCAGAAAGCAGTGAGATCTGAGAGGCCGAGAAGGAGGTACCGTGGTACCGGTAGGATAAAAGGGCGCACCAGACAGAAGGAAAGAGATGTGTTTTTCTGGGCACAGTGTCACTCTACCGTATCTCTTTTTTTGGTACTCTTGGTGCCTTCAACTTGCTCTGCCCTTTATACAGTCGCAGCATACAGTGAGGATGCAGCCGTTTTTGAGCTTTCCCCATGTATGCGGGGACCGTAGAGTCTCCAGTCCAGTTCCAAAGTTTTTCAGCAGCCACCCTAATAAACGACAACCGGCGTATAAGACGACCCTTGATTTTTGAGTAGATTTTCCTGGGTTAAAAAGTAGTCTTATACGCAGGAAAATACTGTACTTATAAAGCAGTAAATGACAATGTATTGTCTTAAGGCTAATGTAGCTGAATATGTTCCATTGTACTTGTGATATATGTAAGTAGATTTTGTTCCCTTGTTTTTTGGGTTCCTAATGCTAGTATTTTTCCATCCTGAAAATATCACTTCTAATTTCACTCGGAGATTCGCCATAGTCCATTGCCAGCTGCAGCACTGTGGTCACTTACACAATGCATGGGATGTTTTGGTTGTCAAGTTCTTTGGATGCTTTGTATGTGATACAATGTTGTTGTGTTGTAATCCGGTGGCGGTGGATTCAGGTGCAGGCTGCACAGGTGCATCATTAGTATTCTAGCGGTCATCTCGAGGTTGTAACAGAAGTATAAGATATTTGAAATGCTAATGGCCCATTGTAATATGACATACTGAGCAGAAGGAAGGAAATCAGGGAGGGGGGGACTGCAATTCAGCCATGTGGTTTCGTTGGACAATGTCCCCTGAAGCAACGGATTAGTGCAAATGTGCCCCACCTGATGCCATGTACATTATTCAGATGGGATTCCTATTACTCATTTGCATGCTGGAGTATGTGATAAGTGAAGAAATGCATTGCATGTCCCCAGCACCCAAGTGTAAATATTAATGGTGTTGAAAATATCTGATGTCTAATTGCTGAAATAGATTACAGAGGCTCCTAACAGGCATGTGCCTCCTCTGTGCTCGCCTTGTCTTCCAGAAAAACCTATCCATGTGAAGTCTTAAAAACAGATCTCGTTTTAAATATGACCGAAATCATTGCAATGCTTGTAACAACTCCCTTAAAAGAATTTGCTTTTGTCCATAGATACGATATATTTGATTTATAGCTTCTGCATCACTAATTGTAATTCTCTCACAGAAGTTAGTGGCAGCTGCATGCCCTTTCTCAGGATCCAGTATAAAAGAAAACATAGGCTTCTTTCTCTGTGGTTAAGAAGGCATGGATTTGGCAACTGCTTCCTCTGTAATACCATGATGCCCAGGGCAAATACTGCCATTGCTCAGTCTGAAGCGACCGCAGTTCTGAAAATATTGCCCAGCTTAACCATTTTCTTAGACCTAAAACATTATTTAAATTAAATTCAATGTGTGGTCATCTACCTATGGCATTTAAGGCCTCAAATATTGACAATAAATGGCTTTTTTGAGGCAATTGGAATAATTTCTAAATTGAAACAATTTTACTACATTCAAAAAAATTTAATCTACAATAAGGGCAAATTTTAAACTTGTTCATACTATTAAATAATGGCCTTTCTAGGGTCTCATGTAATCCAGCAATGCAGACTCCTGTCATATCTATCCATTATATGGTGCCCATAGACTGCTATAAGCCTGTACTGTATGGATTTCATTTAAATCTCTGAGAAAACAAATCATGACATGTTTATGATATGTTGTATTATGGAAGTGTTCTCACATCACGTGGCATACACTAAATTCCATAATTTAAGATCCATGTAAAGTAATAAGACATAGTAGTCTAAAGACTGCCTAAACTGCTCTTCACTTTGCTAATTGTAACACTCAATTCAACATTCTATTAATGAATTCAAACTAAACTATTTTATATATTTATTATGTATAATATTATATAGGAGACAAAAGTCAAGAGACTGTCTTATGTATAAACCATATATTAGCAAAAATAATATAATCAATTACATTCATTTTCCATATATGGTTACTAAGAAACATAGATTATTAATATTATTATTGTCAGCAAAAAAAGAACACCTAGTCAACCATTATATTATCTATTATCTTAGGATAGATATATGTTTTTCCTAGGCATGTTTACATTCAGTTATTCTCATGTTGCCTCATGTCCCCTTGTTCTTGTGTCTGGTTTCTTATTAACAACACTCCCCTCCCTTTCCCTTCTATCCTCCAGAGTATACAGATTTGGATACTTAAAGTGGTTATCCAGTGTTTAATAGTTTTTATATATTATATACACTCTTGGTAAACATAATAAGGCTATGTTCACACACCATCATAATGATGGGCGTTTTTAGTGGAAGGCCACCATTTAACAGCAAATAATGGCTGTTGTTTCAAAAACCATGACCGTTATTTTTAAATAAAGGCCATTATTTGAAGGCAACCCTCTAAAAACGCCTGTCATTATGAAGGTGTGTGAACATAGCCTAAACATGTTATACTTACATCTCTGTCCCAATGTAGCCTCTCCGGTGTTCCCCACTGACTGCAGCACCGTTAATTTAGAGATAAGCTTGTAGCAGGAGTTACAGCCAATCACTGGCTAGGACGGGTCAGTGCCATGGCAAGTGATTGGCTGAGCAGACTGTCACTCCCAAGACAAGTTTGTCTTGGAAGTAACAGAGTTGCACCCAACAGGGAACACCTAATGGTACATTCGTTTTAAGAAAAAATCACTGCTCTTAAGTGCTTCTCTTCTGAAGTCTTTGCTAACACAGAACTGACAATAAGATACTCAGAGGATTTATTTTCCCCAAGTGCATTATTTTACATTTGAAAACATTGAACTGCAGTTTAACTATTTTTGTAGTAAAACAAAATCATTTTCTATATTACAGACACCTTCAGGAAAATTTTGTTTACTACTCATATAGCTGTAAATTAACCCCTAGCCGCACCATGCAGTTATAATACGTCATGGTAGGAGGTTAGTTTCAGCACGACGACGTACTATAACTGCACTGCTTCAGATGCTCACTGTTTACACAAACAGTGACCGGGAGCCGCAACTAAACTGTCGGCTGATAGCTGACAGTTTAGTGTAGCTGCCACTGTATAAGCAGTTAAAAAAAAGGGCCAAAAAACTAAAAAAAAATTATATAAAAATAACCATATTTGTTATTGTAACATGTGGAAATGTTTAAAATATGAAGTTAAACATTGTAAATGTAAATATATATATATATATATATATATATATATATATATATAGATATATATATATATATACTAAATTCTAATACTTACCTCTGTGTGCCCTCAGGCAGGATCGCCAATAATACTGATCAGTGGCATAGCATTGATGAGTAAAAGCAATCTAAGGATTGCATATATAAATCCCCTAAGGGGGCTATAAAATGTTTAAAAATAATAATTTAAAAAAACATGCATCGCTCCCCCATAAAAGTTTGAATCAAACCCTTTCCCATTTTACAAATAAAAATATGTAAAAAAAATAAACATAAAAAAGATCTGTTAAAATAAAACAATATTGTTTCCGCACAGTGAACGGAAAAAAAAAACCCCACCAGGATTGCAGACTTTTTTTTTTAATCTTATATCAGGAAAAAAATAATAATCAAAAACTCCCATTTGCACCAATATGTTAGTAATAAAAACTAAAGATCATGGTGCAAAGCCTCAAGCACCCCTGTAAGTGAAAAAATAAAGGCCTTATAGCTCTTAGAAGTCAAGCAGAACACTGCTTCATTGTGACCTGTACATCCGTGCATCGCTGGCCTTTGGTCATGAAGGGGTTCATATTCAAACTCCATTGGTATTACAAAAAAAGGACCTATAATATAATTAAGTAATCTATTTACTGTACCACTGCGGCTTCACTTGATCTAGATGCCAAGGATTTATATGACTAGTGCCCTACTAATTCTGCCAGGATTTTTCATTTATGGCAATTTTAACTGGAAAAATCCAAACCATGTATATGAAGAAAAAAAAAGAAAAAAAAAAAACAATAAAAGAAAATCAATATAACATTGGCACATGAACTAATAAAAAGCATACAAAAGTTTTTGTTTTTTTTTAAGTTTGCAAACTTTCCAAACAAATAACATATTGATAGTAATAGGAAATGTGCAAGAGAATATATTCACAACAGGATACCTTTGTTGCCAAGAAGCATGCATGTTTACCAGCATAAACAGAAAAGTCTAATTTTATTCGTAAAATATATTTTCACCTCTCTCCTTTTTCCCTGCACAAAGCTTTATTCTGAAACTGTTACAACATGGTGACTAGGGAGAAGAGATATTTGTGTACATACATAGTGGAACATGCTGCTAGTTTAAACAGGAACAGAGTCTGAGTGCAGCAATAATAAGAATAAAGATATTAATAATTATAAGGATGATAATAAGAATATGATAACACAGATCTCTAGCAGCAGCCAGAGAAAAAGGTCGCTGCCAAGAAAGTATTGGCAAACATGTTTTAAGTCTGCTGCATGATACTTTTAATAGAACCTAGTGTTGATCTGAGCCATGTACTCAGCAATGTTTCCAAGCTGCTGTACTTTTTGGATGACCCTATCAAGCTGTGTATCAGAGACAGATCAACAACTGGACCCCCTCTTTCTATCTATAATCCATCTGTCCCTGCAATGCTCACAGACACTGCACTAACATGACATCTCTATACGCTGAATAAATAGCAATGCCAGCTTTTTCTGTAATCAGGGCTCGGGTTAAAACTTGCCGAAATGGCATGCACAACAAGTAGGAAAATGCAGACAAAGGGGTCTCTTTGAATAACAATAAGAGGACCATTGTTGTGGTTGCTGTCATAGTATGTGTGGACGCTTAGGGTAAATGTCAACGGTACCACATTTACCAAGAGTGAAAATGCGCATAGAATGTGTCTGACCAGAGCAAACCTATGCAAAAAGACCTCTTTACACTGGACACTTCTCCTTATGATTCACTAACTTATCATAATGATAATTTTACAAATAAATGATACAAATATTTTTATAATATAATAGTATAATTAATTTTACTAATAGTAGTGAATATTGGGTGATGGGCGTGATTATACAGTCGGGTGAGTGCTAGGCAGACATGCTTAACATTTACACCCTGACTGTATAATCACTTGATATTTATTCCCATTATAAAAATTAAAGGAGTAGTTCAGCAGAAAAAAATTTCTTTCAAATCAACAGGTCCCTGAAAGCGCCTGAAATTTGTAATTTACTTCTATTAAAAAATCTCAAGTTTTCCAGTACTTTTCAGCTGCTGTATGTTGTACAGGAAGTGGTGTACTCTTTACAGTCTGAGGCTATGTTCACACTACGTAAAAGTACGGCCGTTGTTGCCCATGTTACTTTATTACAATGCCTTACTTTCAATGGGATCCCGGCCTGAGAGTATACACATCGTATACACTCCGGTCAGGATCCCATACGGGGCCGCAAATAACTGACATGTCAGTTTTCTGCGGCCGGAATTCAGTGAATTCTGGCCGCAGAAAGCCCTGTCAGTTCACACAGTGAAGTGAGCGGCTCCGGCCGCTCACTCTATAGTGTGCAGGGGGAAGCCCTGATGTGGGCGCGCGCGCTAATGCGCCCGCATCAGAGCTCTGCGGCCGTAAAGATCATCCGGCCAGAGACTGGCCGTTCCGTGACCCGGTCGGGGTCACAGAACGGCCCGGTCTCTTACATAGTGTGAACATAGCCTGACACCGTGCCTTCTGCTGTCACCTCTGTCAAATGTCATGATCCGTCCAAACCAGTAGCAAATCCCCATAGAAAACCTCTCCTGCTCTCCAGAATAAAAAGAATACACCAGCAAATCACAAATCTCTAGCACCAGTTGATTTGAAAGAAAAAAATCTTTTGCTAAACTACCAATTTAAACCATACCTGTCATTACAAATACCGTTTGACAAATCATTAACTATGATAATATAGAAGGTCGAACAGCATCCACAGGGTAATTTAAGGCTTTATTACATATGCAGAGTGCATGCGATATTTCACCCTAACCGTTTTTTAGCATGTCTTTATCAAACATATCATTAAACGTGTCAAAAGTTATTCATCACAGCGAGTCTGGCTGCATCAACCTACTCTGACCAGAAGATTTAGCTATGGAGACATCGTGGCACCGCGATCCACTCCCAAGCTAGTTGTGCATTCCGTCAATATTTTTCAGTGTTAAATCCATGATAAAATATTGATGGAATGAATGGCCGGCCAGAGAGTGGATCGCACAGCCGCAAATCTCTCCACGGCTATATCTCCTGATCAGAGCAGGCCTCAGCAGTGAGACCCGCTGTGATCAATAACTTTTGACATGTCTGATGACATGTCAGAAGTTGTTTATAGTGACAGTACCCATTTAAGTTTACGACTGTTGACTGAACTGTCTCACAAACTATACACCCACATATCTGGGGAACGAGAAGGCATATTAAGAAACTGTAAAAAGGTGTGTAATTAGGGTACACTTACCTATAAAGAGTAAGGCTGCATTCACGCGTTCCATTAAGCAAGGATGGGAATTCCCTGTACTGAAGTGTTTCCCCCCATGGCACAATGTATTAATATTATGCCGGGAGCAGGGAAACTGTTTGTATAAATGCACAGTTTCCCCTTTCCCTGCATGATATTAATACATTATGCCATGCAGGGAAACACTTGAGTACAGGGATTCCCCGTCCATTCCATCCCATCCGTGCTATATGGAAATGGACTTACATAAGCAGCTGAAGTTTATCAAATTGGCTGACTTTTTTTTTCTTCATACAAATGTAAAAAAATTGTAGCATATACTGTAAAACATAGTCATAATTTTCCTAAAGTTTTCCCGTTGTTATAGTCTGTGTATTTTACCAATGTAACCTATAAATCTCTTTGGCTACAACTTTATTTTTTAGAAAAGGACGGACGTTGATTGCAATGAAATCAGTGTCCATTCTTTTCTGCAGCAGCGGCATTGCATTGAAGTCAATGCAATGCCGCCCACTGTGTGCCGACATTGTTATTTTAACGGCCGTTCATTAGAACGAGTGTTAAAATAATGAACGTGCCTATTATTTCCAGACGCTGTTCACCGAAACAATAGCTGTGCACACAATATAAAGTACGTCCGGCGGCCGTACTTTACATTGTAGTCAATGGTTAATTGAATTGCACACCGGCTGCCTGCTGCCAAGGAAAAGTATGCCAACAAAATTTTTGTTCTTTATATTAAAGTTAAGCTAAGGTTGGCACAAATATATGATAAAACAACACTATGAAGATAGAAATTAAGAAGATAGTCAGCAGACCAGTGCCCACCTGGTCTGATAAGAATGCCTTTGTATTATTATTTCCTTTTTAGCTTAGGATAGATATATGTTTATCCCAGGCCTCTTTAAAGGGGTTATCCAGTGTGGGGGCACTTTTTGGGGGAGCGGGGAGGAGGTGGCTGAAATAAAAGACGACCACTCACCTCCCCGCTTCCAGCGGCGGGTCACTCATCGCGGCGCTCTGGTCCCCGTTTCCCGGCCGCTTCCTGGTGTCTGACGCCGCCCGAGACGCTATGCCTCAGGGCCGCTCAGCCACTCAGTGAAGGAGGCGGGATCCGAGCGGATTTCAAACGGATCCCGCCTCCTTCACTGAGTGGCTGAGCGGCCCTGAGACATAGCGTCTCGGGCGGCGTCAGACACCAGGAAGCGGCCGGGAAACGGGGACCAGAGCACCGCGATGAGTGACCCGCCGCTGGAACTGGGGAGGTGAGTGGATGTCTTTTATTTCAGCCACCTCCTCCCCGATCCCCCCCAGAAAGTGCCCCCATGCTGGAGCACCCCTTTAAATGTATTTACTGTGGATCAAACCAACCACATCTGTTGCCAGTTTCTCCAAGGCATCTACTAGTCTTTTAAGTAAAATAATGTTTTCTGACATTGTTTCCAATCTTCCTAAAGGTCACGACTAAATGTTGAAGGTTTCTTTTCTATAGACACCTCATTACATGCAACCAGCAAACATACTAAGCAACAAATACTTTACACAATTGTGGAAAAATGCACGAAGAATAATTATTAACTCAATGCCAACTCTTTCACATGCCTTAAGTTCAGCTATCATTGAATCTAAAGATCAAAGGTGATTGTATATTACTGTATTTTGTGGATATTTATGTCCTTTATTCGGGTCCTTTGTGCTGGGGCAGAACTCTGTAGTGTGGTTGAGTGTCTCTAGTGAAACTAATAATGCAGGTTTTATTACTGTAACCTGAGTCTTCCTAAAAAAGGAAATCATACTTTCCCATTGAATACAATAGCTCATTGTGTGCGCTGGAACGGATCGTACAGTACAGAGCAGGCCGGCCCGGCTTTATTAGGCAGAGAAATGAGCTGGGAGCTTTATGTGAGTACAGATTTAAGACCGGCACAAACAGAAGAATATAAAGCAGTTTAATAATGCTGCATAGCTCCAGACGTGACATAAGTTATACATTAGCCCGATACAAGTTATTTTAACGCCCTGTATTTGACAATAAAAGAATAGTGAGATTCATTTCATCACTAATGTTATTAAAGGCTGAACAAATTATTTGCCAGTTGGGCACCTTGTAAACTTCTATGTGCCAATATCATAACCTATGTACAGAAATCATTAGGATGCATTTATTACAGCCATAAATTGGTTTATCTGCCCTTAATATGTAATATTAACTTAACATTTAAGGCTGGGTTCACACTGCGTTTTTGCAGTCCGTTTAACGGATCCATTTTTAACGTACACAAAGACGTGGTCAACCACATTTTTGTGTATGCTAAAAAAGAAAAAAAAAAGAACCGTTTTAAACCCTTTTTTTTATAATGGAAGTCAATGGAAAAAAAACGGATCCAAATGGATGCACACAAAGGCATCTGTTTTTGAATCCATTGTTGCATTTGTTTTTCCCATTAAATGGATACCTTAAATGGATTGCAAAAACGCAGAACCCAGCCTAACAAAAAAAGGGAGAAAAGCTATTAAATAAATGCATTTACATTGCCTTGTATTAGGCAACACAAAGAGCAATGCAAAAAGCTCTGGCTGCCGCAGCTTGTTGTGTGTCAAACTGACACTTATTGACTTCAGATGGCGCTGTCCAGTACTTACGCCAATCAAATGAATAGGAAATTGCTAGAAATGCCTGACTCCCACTTATGTTTACCTTATTGGAAAGTAATGTCTACTTCTTCATTCATTCATACATATAATACTGTTAACTGTTTCAAGGATCAGCGGGAAAAAGAAGCAATTCCTCAGCAGTTTTTTTCTCATTAGTTTACCTTTTGGTTAGTATCTGTTTAGGGTACATGCAAAGTTTGAGAAGCAGGATGAACAAAAAACTGCATTTTGGCACATTTTTTTTTTAAAGGCATTATGGGTTAAACAACATGATAACATAATAATTTTATAGTTATTACAGAAGTCATTACAGAAGCAACAAAACCAATTGTGATTACTTTATTTTTTAAATAAATAATTTTAATAGGAAAAGGTTTTTGAAGTGTATTATACCTGTCAGTATAATGTTGATGTTGTAAGCATCCCATTGGTGTCCTGTGATCAATATATGGGAGGCTCATAGGACTACGGAAGAAATGTCCTCTGTCTGTCAAACCATTTACAGTAGATCCTGAGATCGGCACTGACTATGGTAGAAGTGAAGGAAAGCCTGTTAGCTATGTTCTGCTGCCCTTCCTATGAACACCACACATTGCCATAAGGGACAGCCCACTGGCAAAGCGTTGGGACACAGGGACTTCCTCCCGTGCCTGATTTTAATAATTTACACCTGCTGTAGATTTCCGGAACTGCCGCACAGCAGCCTCAGATTTGCTAGATTCTCTAAGATGTGTATGTCTCTCAGTAAATCCAGTGTGGGGCATGGAGGTCAGGATTTATGTAAGAACAGTGTACCAATATGGCCGGTGTAATAAATCCCTCCACTGTTTGAGGTTTGTCCCTTATGGCAATATGTGGTATATATAGTAAGGGCTGCATAACATAAATGATAAGCTTTCTTTAAAGTGACTCTGTATCCACCAACCCACCCCACCAAACCACTAGTGCCATCTGTTTGATGAGAGTAAATGCTTACCGGTCGTGTCTTTTAAAATGCACCTGCTACCTTGGTAAGAGTAAATAATTATCTTTTAATCTGCAGCGCTGTGTCACTCTGATGTGGCCTAGAGTGTCTGTGCCCCAGGTCTCCAACGCCTCTCCTTCCTTCCTCCCCACCCTCCTCATCATTAGGAATGCCCCCAGGCAGGATTTCTATTCATCGCTCGTCTAAACTGCACCTGTGTCGCTATGGCACAGGTGCACTGGTTAGACAAGTGATAAATAGGAGAAATCCTGCCGGGGGCATTACTAATGATGAGGAGGGTGGGGAGGAAGGAAGGAGAGGCGTTGGAGACCTGGGGCACAGACACTCTAGGCAATCCATCAGATTGAAAGATCATTTTTTGCTCCAACCAAGGCACCAGGAGCATTTTAAAAGACACGACCGGTAAGGATTTACTCTCATCAAACGGAGGGCACTAGCCGTTTGTTGGGGTGGGTTGGTGGATACAAAGTCACTTTACCCTCTACCATTGTCAATGCTGATATATATATATGAATTTATTAGTTATACAGAACAGGCCATCTGCCCAGGATGTAAGCCACAGGGGGAAGAGAGATATGCAGACTGCAGTCTGACTGGAGGACATCGCTGGTTAACAGAAGACGGGGAGGCTATACTGGGAACACAGCACCACGCACTGTAACTATGACCCTGCAGAATTGTCCACATCCTGGCCACTGCCGCTCTGGGACAAAATGCATATGGGTCCAAACACGTGGGTACAGTGAGTAACACACTTCCACCATCTCCCCATCATTTTTCAGATGCCATTATTCTGTGTACCTTATCACGACTGGAATACATAAAGGGCTCTGATGACCATTATCTTGTTGAGTTATGTACCTTTTTCTTGTGCACCTCTTGACCCCTGATGACGTCACCGACAAGAGTGACAGAAACGCGTAGGGTAAAGGTGACTGTACTGACGGTGACAGGACACACTGTGACACATTAGGATTGATATTCCTGAATAGACAGTGACCTGCACTTATTTTGTATGGACAATACCGATATTATACAGGACTGAGAAGTTGGTTGTGCTGACTGCCATACCTACCCGCTCCTTGGCTAAGGATACTTGGGGATTATATGACAGTTTATACAACTTCTGCTACTGGCTCTGTGGCATTGTCATTCTAACTCTGGGAGATATAGTGCTATATGCACATTGTACATACTGTATCGTGCTACGTGCACATTGTATATAAATTTTGTGTGAATTGTACTGTATACACAGTATACTTTTTATTTTGCATACCAATAAAGGTTATATTTTAGCTTATTCCCTCTGGGTTTGTTTTAGTAAGACTGTATCATTGCCTGTATTTACATCTGAAAACTGTATATATCATTCAATGTGTATATAGTGTCTTGTCTAGTGCGCCCTTGAGGCAGTTAAATATTCCATTTATTCTTGTGCTGTTCTTATGTCTTCATTCACAAATCCACACACCTGTGTTCTCAGGCTAACGCTACAGGGCTGGCTTCTGGCCTGATATAATATTTTTATATCCAATGAGAGCTGGTGGTAGTACTATCAGCCTTCCTGTGCCCGTGCGGACAGTTGGTGTTGGTGTAAATCTATACCCAGTTGACCTCCCGTGCAGGTGCTTCAGAAGACGATATATATATACTATATACGTTAACTTTGTGTGTAAACAGAAAAGTGGGCAGGGCTTAGCAAGAGGAAGCAGGGCCACCCATGGCCCAGCTGGTGTAACTTACACCAGAAATTGCCATGAGTTATACCAAAAATCTCCAACCGGTTACTCGAGTACATATTAAGGCTATGTTCTCACACAGTATTTTTACTCAGTATTTTGGTCAGTATTTTGCAACCAAAACCAGTAGTGGATTGAAAACACAAAAAGGCTCTGTTCACACACTGTTGAAACTGAGTGGATGGCCGCCATTTGTTGTCAAATAATTGCCGTTATTTTAACCCTTTCCCGCACGAGGATGTAACTGTACGTCCTCGCGCGAGTGCGGGCGTTCAGAACGGGGCCGCGCGGCGACCCCGCTCTGAACCGCGGCGGTCCCGGGTGACGCTTGTAGCCCGGGACCGCCGGTATACAGTAATCAGATGCAGCTGTCAAACATGACAGCTGCATCCAATTACCAGCTGCAGCACTTCCCTGGTGTCTAGTGGCGGAGATCGCTCCTCCGGGATGTTGTCCCGGAGGAGCAATCTCCCTGTCTGATGCCGACCGGGGACTCGTCCAAGATGGCGCCGTCCCCGGCTCGGCACTCGTTTGTTTCCGGCTGCAGCAGCCGAAAGCAAACGAGTGCCGATCTCATTGATCTTTGCTGTATATCTATACAGCAAAGATCTCAATGAGAGATCAAAGTATATATACTAGAAGTCCCCCTGGGAATGGAGCGATTTTAAGGAACGTTAACAATGGTTTGAATTTTTTACAGGCCATCAGATAAAAGAAAAGTTATACATGTTATATATCGTTGTAATTGTAACGACTTGAGGAACATGAATAACAAGTCAGTTTTACCCCAGGGCGAATGGCGTAAAAACACATTCCCCCCAAATAAAAGAAATGCGTTTTTTTTTTTTCAATTTCACCACACTTTGAATTTTTTCCTGCTTTTGCAGTGTACTTTATGCAAAAATTCAGCCTGTCATTGCAAAGTACAAGTAGTGACGCAAAAAATAAGGGCTCATGTGGGTCTGTAGGTTTAAAAAGGCAAGTGCTATGGCCTTTTAAGCACAAGGAGGAAAAAAACGAAAACGCAAAAACGAAAATTAGCCTGGTCCCGAAGGGGTTAAAACAACGGTCGAAGACTCTAACCTGCAGTTATTTTTCCATAGAGCACTGGCTGCCGAGACTGAAGGTAATTTTCTTACCTTTGTCCTCAGCTCTCAGCTTAATTAGGTTGTTTGGTGTGCTAGGTGCGGCACTACCCCCCTCATTGCACCGATTCACCTGCCTGCAAAGTGCTGGATGAGTATAAGGTGCATGTGTGAGGGACGGATCAGTGCACTGAGGGGGCTAGTCCTGCCCCCAGTGCACAAAACTGCCTAATTTACATGTTAATAAAACTGAAGATGGCGCTGAGAATGAAGATTAGGAAATTCACTTTATTCCCAGCATCCACTCAAGCATAATAAAGAATGTATACTTACTAGAGACGAGCGAACCGGGTTCGGGTTCGAGTCGATCCGAACCCGAACGTTCGGTATTTGATTAGCTGGGGCTGCTGAACTTGGATAAAGCTCTAAGGTTGTCTGGAAAACATGGATACAGCCAATGACTATATCCATGATTTCCACATAGCCTTAGGGCTTTATCCAAGTTCAGCAGCCACTCCTAATCAAATGCCGAAAGTTCGGGTTCGGATCGACTCGAGCATGCTCCAGGTTCGCTCATCTCTAATACTTACCCATCCCCGTGCTCCCACAGTGCGGCGTCACAAGCTCCCAGACCACAACCTGGCTCCAGTTTTTCCTGAATTTTAATGTTGTCATAACCCAACGGTAGGTCCCACTCAGCCAGTCAGTGACTGCATGTATATATGCATATGTATACTTGATGTCCCCTACAAGTTTAACTATATTAGTTGAAATGGAAATACCAATGTAAAGTCTGGCACATGAAGAGGTGGACATGTGGCAAATATATCTAAAGGTTTGTGCCTCTGAATATATATAATGCATCCTATTCCTACAAACGTTAAAAATAAGACTGGTATGTGACACGTCAGTCCTAATAAATTCCACTTTTTGCGTCTTTGTGCCTCCCCCCCCCACCCCCCCTTTTTACTTCAATGCATAGTCTTTGGGGTATGGTGAATATTTCATATTACTGTCACATTGGTAGTCTGGTCTTATTGGTAACCTGGCATTAAGGCATCTATGCAACTCTACTGATTTTGACTTGAATATGTTTGATAGATCTCCCCTGCACATAAGTGCACCTGCAAGTGATATATCATTTTTATGTCAAACTTAAGAGGTTATTCATGATCTCATTTCTTTGTGCACTGCAGGAATGAGAATATCAGGACTTTAAGAGGCAGCTCATTTGTTTTCTGTAAATCATTTCTAAGATGATAAAATCCATTTACCAAACTTTTTCTTTTGACAGTGCAAAGACACTAAGGCTGACAGATCTTGCTAAAATGTCCGGGACAAACATTGTATAAAATGTCTGATTTATTAAAAGTGAATGTTAATGTTATTCGTACATCTATTAATAATCCATACATGTTTATGTATCTAACATTTATTTATATTATGGGAACAGTAGAGTTTTTAGTGCCATGTGAAAGGGAGAACATTTGAGAACAGAGGATTTGTGTTGATTTGCATAAAATTTACATCTAATTAAGTTTTAGTCTGAATTTAGATGCCTCTAGTTAGGACATAAAAGTATCCGCACGTCCAGGCTTAGATTGTATTCACACAATGCAGACTTGTTGCAGAACTTCTGTGAAGCTAACCTTAGAGCTGGGAACACTTTTTAGTAACATAGGCCTCTGATTCTCCTGGGGAGGGGGGGGGGGGGGGGGGGGGAATCGAATGGAAGGAATGTAGGAAAATGTGAGTCCAGCTCCTAGTGACAGAATATGTGAATAACTGTGTATATGACCTGTACAGATCAGTGGCTGTTGTATGACTTGTATGTTATATACGGGCATACAGGTCATTAGAAAAGGACAGTGGTCACTACAAGGTACAAAGGGATCATTCTTGTAATGTATTGCTATTCATCGGCAGTAGGGATTGCTACAAGGTATTAGGCCTTTACATGGGCTACATATATTTCTAAAATGTTGTCCTTTTAGATTGCAGAGGTCATAATACAAGTTATATAAGTAGTGAACCATTCAATACATTGGTATAGAGTCCCATTATATATACTGCAGCCACAAGGCCTAGTGTTCACTGCTCCTATAGCAACTATGAGGTGGATTTTGAGAAACTGAAGGGAAAAAAAAAGATCCAGACGGCCAGACGGCACGTTGAGCTCTTTTCAGAGGGTGAAAGCTGTGGGGGAAGCTCTCCTCCCTGCCCACCCTTTGCTGCCAGGGGAAGGGGAGGCAGAGTCTGGAGCCTTGGCCAGCAATGCTCTCCTGAGCTCTTGGCACGGGGGATGTAGCAGCAGAGTTGGGGGGAGCGGAGGGTTGAAGTTTGCTATCCACAAGAAGAGTTGTAGGGGGAGGGAAGCCCACTTGTTCGTGTCCCCCAGTCAGAACGGGCACTTCTAGGGAGAAGAGGCTGGGTAATGTAACTTATATTTCTCATATCCCCTTCCTTCCCCTCTATGAGCTCCAGGCAGGCTTTATCTGTGTTTGGGGGGTATACGCTTCTATTGTAAAGGGAGAAAGGGGACAGAAAAGTTAGATTCAGTCTAATCATATTAACCACAACAGTGCCAGGCTGGACATTGCTGCATTCAGAGAGGGGCACAGGCTATACAGGGTATTACCACTTCAGCCTGTTATATAAGTTTGGGGTGATTGAAGAGATTTGGGTTATTTTGACTGCTGGCCTTTTGTATGTTCCTTGTGTTGTGAGAGATGAGGGTTGATGTGTAAACCTTCATTGATATGACATATTACATTGGATATAGTGTTCTGGTGTATCAGCAATGGAAGCTGCTTGTAGGTATACAACAGGTGGAGAATATGTGGCTGATCTATCCCAGTTATTAGTGTCATTCAGTATTATTCTCACCAGTCTCTAAGAGAAGGTCCCAAGCATTCATAGAGAATACTGAGGTGCTTTGTACCCTTGGCAGAAAACTCCCAGTAAAATGGTAATGGTGGTAACATAAGCTAGAAATAGAAGGGCATTGTAGCAAGAAAGGAAGTGGCAGAGAAAGCAATGGATCTCCCCATCAGTATATGATGTAGTGCCAGACTAGTGCTGCCCATACTGGGCTATGACTGGCATACATGTTCCCCACTACATTAGTGATAATTATTCACCCAATAGGTCACCTCTATAAATAGGGAAAGAACCACTGATAGGGGATGAGGAGCAATGAGATGATTGCTGCTGCTTGTAGTGCACCAGACCGATATTACTAACTACCATACAATGACATAGAGGTTAATAATCCTCCTTACCAGATAAAGAGGCTGCAATGTCCATGTAACCTGCAGAGCTATGCTATATAGGATTGGATAGATTGTTCCTTTAAGGGTTCTGCTACACTTTGGGCTGAACTTGTGAACAGGTGGCATAGGGCAAAACACATCAAACAGTAAAAAGCATATATAGTATAGTATAGAGCTTGCCATAAAATGTGGCCATGTTTTATAGAACACAAGTAAGTACAGGAATAAAAATCCAAATACTGTTGCTACATGAAGGTAAGCTTTATTCTATGTTTTGTTACATATGAATTATACAAGAAGCAGCACACATGATAAATACTATGTGGTGTTATAAATAAGCATAACTGATTCCCAAACAACACAATCTGTCCCTGGGTGCTGAGAGATCCCAGCAGAAGGATTTACATGTTGTCTTACAAGTGACATGCCTCCACACAGCCACTATATATATGTGTACAGTGACCAGCTGCTTACAGCACTGCAGACCCCTATAGAGACATAGCCGAGATATATGGAGCCCACCCGAGGAGCACTGTGTAATGTACCTGGGAGCCGGCTGCATTATCCTGATGATGATGATGATGGTGCAGGAGATATGTATTGTAGGGATGCGGCTTACAGCAGGATATATACAGGGACACTGCAGCGATCCGGCAAATCAGTACAGCATAGGGATTGTGTGCACATTATCTCTTCTCCTGCCATGTTTTCCTTTATGATCCCCGCTATTATATCCTGCAGTGTACACAGATCCCCTCCAATATCTACAGCATTACAGAACTCCTTTACTAGTCTTTCTTTCTTTCTTTCTTTCTTTCTTTCTTTCTTTCTTTCTTTCTTTCTTTCTTTCTTTCTTTCTTTCTTTCTTTCTTTCTTTCTTTCATCAATGAATCGTTCTATTTATCTATCTGTCTTATCCATACACTCCCAAATTACTGTATATTTCGTTGTGGTTTCCTAATTGCCATGTATATGTATATGTGGTACCTGCACTCTAGCTGTGACTGTACTAGTAGCATCCAACCAATCTCTTCTCCTAGTTACCCCTATCCCGAATTACCGGATACTGATTTATAACCCAATAGGAGCTATTATATCTGCAGGTACATGCTACTACATAAAGATATATCACAATAAAAAAAATAAATGTAGAACAGTTTATATTGTATGTGTAGATAATATTACCATTTAGTAATGGTAATAATAAGTAAAGTAAATGGCAGACTGGTAGATAAGTACAGAGGTTTTAAATATATATATATATATATATATATATATATATATATATATATATATATATATAGTATATATATATATATATATATATTTAAATATATGTGTGTATAATATATATATATATATGATATATATATATATATATTTAAATATATGTGTGTATAATATATGTGTGTGTGTGTATATATATATATATATATATATATATATATATATATATATGTCCCTATCTGCCAGTCTGTCATTTATCTTACTTATCATTACCATTACTAAATGGTAATATTATCTACACATACAATATATACTGTTCTGTAATATTTGTATATCTATATCTATATGTATATCTATGTTGAGGATACAGCAGTAAACCAATGAGTAGAGATGCATGAGCTGTGCAGGTTCTCCCAGCCTGGAATAGCTGCAGATGGCTGCCAGTGACAGGAGCTGCCCGGGTGTGCGCTGCTCTCTGCGAGGCTCATTCATTGCTTTATCTTGGAATGAATGGGAAAAGCTGCAATCGATTTCCTTGTGTATACATTGCCTTTGATCAATTTACTACAAGGGAACGTTTTATCTGAAGAAGAGGTAACGAAATGTTAAAAGATGTAGCGTTTATAGTGAGAGATGCTGGTGAGAAGACGCATAGATCTGCTGTATAAACAGCTACATATTCACATATATTAGCCACTCCACAGCTATATACTCACAGAGGAGGACCCGTATATTAGCCACTCCACAGCTATATACTCACAGAGGAGGACCCGTATATTAGCCACTCCACAGCTATATACTCACAGAGGAGGACCCGTATATTAGCCACTCCACAGCTATATACTCACAGAGGAGGACCACAGAGGAGGACCCGTATATTAGCCACTCCATATTTATCTATATCTGACTATGGATAATATGTGACTATAGAAAATATGTGACTATAGAAAATATGTGACTAGAGATAATATGTGACTAGAGATAATATGTCACTATAGATAATGTGTTTCATTGCTATCAATTTATACATAGACTGAAACATTTCCTACATAATCATAGCTAACAGCTCTAGCATAGATAAAGCACACAATGCCTAATAGTGTGTGTGTGTTGTGTGTGTGTGTGTGTGTGTGTGTGTGTGACACCTGCCGTATCTGGAATGTGTACTGTGTGCCCCAATTGACAAGTTTCCACGTTCAGTCCGATGTATGGATGCATTGATCATTAATGCATATACAATACATCTATTTATCTATCTATCTATCTATCTATCTATCTATCTATCTATCTATCAATCAACCGATCTGTTTCTCTCCAACTTGATCTGTTCGCAAGTTCGTTTCAATATACGGATGTATTCATTATTAATGTATTTAGAAATATCTCTATCTATATCCTATCTATCTATCTATCTATCTATCTATCTATCTATCTATCTATCTATCTCCTATCTATCTATCTATTTATCTATCTATCTCCTATCTATCTATCTATCTATCTATCTCATATCTATCTATCTATCTATCTATCTATCTATCTATCTATCTATCTTCTATCTATCTATCTATCTCCTATCTATCTATCTATCTATCTATCTATCTATCTATCTATCTATCTATCTATCTATCTCCTATCTATCTCCTATCTCCTATCTATCTATCTATCTCCTATCTATCTATCTATCTATCTATCTATCTATCTATATATCTATCTCCTATCTATCTATCTATCTATCTATCTATCTATCTATCTATCTATCTATCTCCTATCTATCTCCTATCTCCTATCTATCTATCTCCTATCTATCTATCTATCTATCTATCTATCTATCTATCTATCTCCTATCTATCTATCTATCTATCTATCTATCTATCTATCTATCTCCTATCTATCTATCTATCTATCTATCTATCTCCTATCTATCTATCTATCTATCTCCTATCTCCTATCTATCTCCTATCTCCTATCTATCTATCTCCTATCTATCTATCTATCTATCTATCTATCTATCTATCTATCTATCTATCTATCTCCTATCTATCTATCTATCTATCTATCTATCTATCTATCTATCTATCTCCTATCTATCTATCTATCTATCTCCTATCTATCTATTTCCTATCTATCTATCTATCTATCTATCTATCTATCTATCTATCTATCTCCTATCTATCTATCTATCTATCTATCTATCTATCTATCTATCTATCTATTACCCCTGTCTCTATGACTGCCTTTCTATTTCCCTGGACACTAAAACTTGTGAAAGCATTTACCTGAGTATGCAGTGTTACAGCACAGTAATGTTTGGTCACAATGAGCAACGACCACGCAGGTGAGTCAGTATATATAGTCAGGACATAGGATATATTTCAGGTGAGTCACTATATATAGTCAGGACATATTTCAGGTGAGTCAGTATATAGCTCAGTGAATGGGCAGGCAGTGACATCTGGCCCTCCTTGCTGCATCGCTATTAGCCCTAATTAGCGCTAATCTGCGCAGTCCTGTACATGGAAGGGGCTGATTTGGAGATATATATATATATATATATATATATATATATATATATATATATATATAATTACATTTTTTTCAATAGAAAAACTAGCTGAACATTAAGAGCTATAAATGAATCTAATACGTGGGATATATATACACATATGTGTGTGTATATATATATATATATATATAATATATATATAATGTGTCATGGTGAAGGGTTAATTTGAGATGTGGGCAGTTTTTGCTGCATACATACTGTATATACCTGGATACAGTCATGTAAGTACAGTGCCGGGGTGAAGGATTACTGTGAGATGTTGCACCATAGCTATATACCTGAGTACAGTCATGTACATCTACTGCATAGTCATGTATGGAGACGGGCTGACAGGTGAAGGTTACCCTTAGAGCATAGCTATATACCTGTATACAGTCATGTAAGCCTGCAGCATAGTCATGTACATAGGCTGACAGGTGGAGGCTACCCTTAGAGCATAGCTATATACCTGCATACACAGTCATGTACATAGGCTGACAGGTGGAGGCTACCCTTAGAGCATAGCTATATACCTGAGTACACAGTCATGTACATAGGCTGACAGGTGAAGGTTACCCTTAGAGCATAGCTATATACCTGTATACAGTCATGTAAGCCGGCAGCATAGTCGAGTACATAGACTGACAGGTGGAGGCTACCCTTAGAGCATATCTATATACCTGCATACACAATCATGTACATAGACAGGCTGACAGGTGGAGGCCACCCTTAGAGCATAGCTATATACCTGCATACACAATCATGTACATAGGCTGACAAATGAGGGCTACCTTTAGAGCATAGCTATATACCTGAATACACAGTTATGTACATAGGCTGACAGGTGAAGGTTCCCCTTAGAGCATAGCTATATACCTGCATACACAGTCATGTACATAGGCTGACAGGTGAGGGCTACCCTTAGAGCATAGCTATATGCCTGCATACACAATCATGTACATAGACAGGCTGACAGGTGGAGGCTACCCTTAGAGCATAGCTATATACCTGCATACACAGTCATGTACATAGGCTGACAGGTGGAGGCTACCCTTAGAGCATAGCTATATACCTGCATACACAGTCATGTACATAGGCTGACAGGTGGAGGCTACCCTTAGAGCATAGCTATATACCTGCATACACAGTCATGTACATAGGCTGACAGGTGAAGGCTACCCTTAGAGCATAGCTATATACCTGTATACACAGTCATGTACATAGGCTGACAGGGGAGGGCCACCCTTAGAGCATAGCTATATACCTGCATACACAGTCATGTACATAGGCTGACAGGTGGAGGCTACCCTTAGAGCATAGCTATATACCTGCATACACAGTCATGTACATAGGCTGACAGGTGAAGGCTACCCTTAGAGCATAGCTATATACCTGTATACACAGTCATGTACATAGGCTGACAGGGGAGGGCTACCCTTAGAGCATAGCTATATACCTGCATACACAGTCATGTACATAGGCTGACAGGTGAGGGCTACCCTTAGAGCATAGCTATATACCTGCATACACAGTCATGTACATAGGCTGACAGGTGGAGGCTACCCTTAGAGCATAGCTATATACCTGTATACACAGTCATATACATAGGCTGACAGGGGAGGGCCACCCTTAGAGCATAGCTATATACCTGCATACACAGTCATGTACATAGGCTGACAGGTGAGGGATACCCTTAGAGCATATCTATATACCTGAGTACACAGTCATGTAAGCCGGCAGCATAGTCATGTACATAGGCTACCCTTAGAGCATATCTATATACCTGAGTATACAGTCATGTACATAGGCTGACAGGTGAGGGCTACCCTTAGAGCATAGCTATATACCTGCATACACAGTCATGTTAGCCGGCAGCATAGTCATGTACATAGGCTACCCTTGGAGCATAGCTATATACCTGCATACACAGTCATGTAAGCCTGCAGCTTAGTCATGTACATAGGCTACCCTTAGAGCATAGCTATATACCTAAGTACACAGCCAGGCATGTGCACTGCCTAGAAGTACAAGGTCAGAGGGCAGGGTCACTGTGAGGTCAGCACGGTCACTCCTGGGGCACACAGGCTGCCAGCACCAGTGCAGTGAGTGTGTGACACACTCCTATTATACACACATTCAGCCACTTCTGTAGAAATAAAAGCCAGATCGCATATTTGTGAGAAAGCAATGAATGTAGTGTAAAATGCTGGGGGCTTATTGCAGTGTGCCGGCAGAGGAAGGGTTACCAGCAGCAGCAGGGCCTCCTGGGAATGTGGGGGAAGAGGCTGCACCCACATTGTGTTCCTGGGAGACAGCCCCCCACACTGATGGCAGCAGAGAGGGCTTTAGGAGCAGAGCCAGCTATGGGACAGCTGCATCCCCACTCTCTAATTCCTTTCTCAGGACAAAAAAAGCCATGCCACCTGCTGTCAGCTAGTGAGAGCTGCCAGTGCATGCCCTGCCTCATTCACAGCACCCAGCACAGGCTCAATATTGGGGCAAACAATCGCAAATGATCCAAAGGTTTTCCAGAAAATGTCCCACAAAACCCAGGAATGTATGCGGCAATGTGATGTCAGGCAGCACAGATTATAATGGGGCATATTAATCTCTGTCTAGCAGATCAGCAGTCAATGGGATTGGGGGGGGGGGGGGGGCTGTTTACCAATTAATGTTAGAGGTGTCTCTCAGAGTGCCATTTGTTGGCCTGTAGATGCTAATGAACATACTCTCTGGGAGACCATGGGAAACATGTTCTCTGCTCTTACACACAGCATACGCCACTTCTTCAATGATTAGCTCCGAGTGGGCATAGTTCATATTTCCACAACATATTATTAATAGCATTCAATAGTCGGAGGCTACACCTGCATTATTCATGGCATGCTCATGGGAAGATCTGTCAATATACAGACTTGGAGAGAATCTTGTTTCTATCCTGCTGACCCATACATAAGGAATGGCATGGAATACAATAAAGGTTCTCATCTACATAGAAATATTTATGCATATACTGTGCACAGGGTAAGATCAGGTTTTAGCAATCTGTACGCCATATTTACTCTTTTTACCTGAAATATAAATGGCCCCAGTATGACCAGCATTAGAATCCTTTTTTTTTTTCTAACTCATCTCAGGAAGGGGGTTATTCATTGAAAATAGTTTGTATTGTGTGAAATATTGTGCATTTGCATTGCCCTGCATGCATTTTCCTCAGACAATAGCTAAATGCCCTTGCTAATGGGCGAGAAAAATTTTAAAGCAGGAATAATAAGTATTCCGACCAAAAGAGCAGATTTCCAATTGTTTTCATTATCATACAAGTGGCAATTATCATTAACAGTCGGAACATTGGTCTGATCTTTAATGATAATTGTTACATCTTTTAAGCTATCTAAGGCTGCATTCACATCGCACTGTGTGAAAACATTCAGCATATGCACTGGGAACGCTTCCAGCATATATGCCGGACATAGTTCTAGGCTCCAATTGACCTGCCCTATTGACTGTAGCAAAGTACAGCATGAGGATGTTTTGTCTCCAGGTAGGTCAGGCTGTAACAGTTTCTGTGTCCTATAACATATATATGTAGTGTACTCAAGGGCATCACAATCAAAATAAATCTGTCATGTACAAAGCTCTGATACATGGCCCTCAATGTCATTATGAGCAAGGAGGGAAGTATTTATCAGTTATTGATATAGCCATCACCATTTTCCATGACGATCAGAATGTTTGATATAAAAATGCTATGCATAAATCAGGAGTATTTCTGCAGACATAAGCAAGCGTCACGAGAACCCCATGCATATTCCTTTCCTACTCTGTGGCTGTGTTTACACACGGTATTTTGGTCAGTTTTTCTGTCAGTATTTTGGTCAGTATTTGTAGCCAAAATCAAGAGTGGAACTGACAGGACTGGCACGGCTTCTGTGTTTTCAACCCTCTCCTGGTTTTGGTTGACAAAATACAGAGTAAGGTTAGGTTCATATTGTGTAAAAATGACAGACATATTTCATAACAATGGTGGTCATTCTGCAAATATCATCCGCTATTTGCACAATGACAGCCTTTGTTATGAAAGACTTTTGTCATTTTTACATAGTGTGAACCTAGGCTAAAATACTGACAGAAATACCACGTGGGAACATAGCCTATGACAGATATAATTTTCTGCCTTCATTTTAACCACAATACCGTATGTGATTATTTTTGGCACACACAGTGTTTTGCGCCATTGTTTGAGCTATAAACATCTAAAAAAATATATCAAAGGCACAAAACCTGCTAACTGCTCAAAAAAAGTCCCAAAAATGTCAGTGTTTCAGTTATTGAGTTCTACTGAACTAGATAGAAAAAGCAGCTGGTGATTCCCATTCAAAAAAATTTTACGACTGTAATTTTAAAGCCGTAAATTTAAGTGCATGGCTGAAACTTTGTGTAATTTTATTTTTGCATCATAAATGGCTATTTTGTTTTAGGCCAAAAATATGGGACAAAAGTGTGCACATAGCCTTATACACCAGATACAACAGATATCACCACATTCTAATGTTTTCTCCAAGAACAATAGAGTGTATGGCTGGTTCTAAGAGAGTTTCCATGTGATATATAAATGTGTTGTCTTCTTCACGTAAAGATTTTCAGAAGCGAGACCTGGAAATAATCATCACTTAGATTTTCTGGAAACCCATAGTATATGCAACTGTATGTGCACAGGCTGCCATAAATTATTTAGGTAAAAACATAAACATTGGGGGGGGGGGGGAATAGCATTTTTATAATAGCCATTTCAAATAACATGCAACTTTTTTGCATTGATGTGAAACATTTTCAAATACTTTAGTTCGGACATTTTATTAAAATTGACGACCCCTTGATGACATATAACATACAGTTAGGGCACTGCCCCAGGGCCTTGACACACCCCTCCCTTACTGTACTTCATACAGTTACAGGCATTCTATAAATCGATCTCAGGAGCTGAGCTTGCATCATAGATGGTGAATGGTGGCTGCTATCAGCTGTCATTAACCTATTAGATGCCACAATCAATTGCGATAGTTTACATTTGCTTAAAAACCTCTTTGTGTCCTTAAGAGGTTATTATTTTGTGAATGTCTCTTTGCACATTTTCAAGGATTTAATTTGTTCAGGCATAGAATGAATGAGTTTCTTGCATTATTTAGTCATACAGGCATTATGTGCTGGAACTATGTCAGTCATCTTTGACTTTAGAATAGACCATTAATTTTCTGTTGCATTACTATCCTGGCTGTTGCATTACAATCCAGGCTGTTGTATTACTATCCAGGCTGTTGCATTACTATCCAGGCTGTTGCATTACTATCCGGGCTGTTGCATTACTATCCGGGCTGTTGAATTACTATCCGGGCTGTTGCATTACTATCCGGGCTGTTGCATTACTATCCAGGCTGTTGCATTACTATCCGGGTTGTTGAATTACTATCTGGGCTGTTGCATTACTATCAGGGCTGTTGCATTACTGTCCGAGCTGTTTCGTTACTATACGGGCTGTTGCGTTACTATCCAGGCTATTGTATTACTATCCAGGCTGTTGTATTACTATTCGGGCTGTTGTATTACTATCCAAGCTGTTGAATTACTATCCAGGCTGTCGTATTACTATCCAGGCTGTTGTATTACTATCCGGGCTGTTGTACTACTATTCAGGCTGTTGCATTACTATCCGGGCTGTTGTACTACTATTCAGGCTGTTGCATTACTATCCGGGCTGTTGCATTACTATCCGGGCTGTTGCATTACTATCCGGGCTTTGTATTACTATTCAGGCTGTTGCATTACTATCTAGGCTGTTGCATTACTATCCGGGCTGTTGCGTTACTATCCAGCTGTTGCGTTACTCTCCAGGCTATTGCATTACTATCCAGGCTGGTGCATTACTGTCCGGGCTGTTGATTACTATCCAGGCTGTTGTATTATTATGCATGCCCAGAGCATAGGCATATTTCATGCCATGGAGAGGCCATAGTACAGTGACTGTCCCGAGCATGAGGCCACCGTAACGTGGTGGGGCAGTTTATACCATTTTCAAGTGGTAACCAAGAGCCTTATTATTTTTATGGAAGTTTTTTTTGGCAGTTAGGGGGGCTGCTTTTAACTATTTTCATGTCTGTAGTGGGTCTGTATCTTGCCATTGCAGTGAGCTGTTGCATTTTTCTGTGTTTTTGTGTGTTGTATTACTATCCAGGCTGTTGCATTACTATCCGGGCTGTTGTACTACTATTCAGGCTGTTGCATTACTATCCAGGCTGTTGAATTACTATCCGGGCTGTTGCATTACTATCCGGGCTGTTGTATTACTATCCGGGCTGTTGCATTACTATCCAGGCTGTTGCATTACTATCCGGGCTGTTGCATTACTATCCGGGCTGTTGCATTACTATCCAGGCTGTTGCATTACTATCCAGGCTGTTACCTGAGCATTTCAGTGCCTCAACTAAATGTGTCACTTCTTCACTCTTTTAATATGGGGCATTATTATACTTGAAGATGAAGTCTGCCCCAGTAAAGTCCTTCTTCTAGTCATGGTCATGCAGCTGAGGGATCAGACATTGCTCTAGTAGGGATTTGTACTGCTGTTGTAAAATATTACCCCGAACAATGTAAAGCTTGGCTGTCCCCTAGATGCTCATGTTGCTCCATACCATAACATGGGTGGGGTATTTGACATGCCGAACGGTGCAATCTTCCATCTGTTCTCTAAGCAGTCTTCTGATGTATTGACCTGCTCCTCAGAACACTGGATGATACTCTCTTCACTGGATAAGACCTGAACATCGAGCATAATCTTGACCCATTGTAAAACTGGTTGTACGTGGTATTGGTCAGGTCTTGTATGGCGGTGTTATCCAGTCACAGTATGGTGGTATCGGTCAGGTCTGGTGTGGCGGTGTTACCCAGTCACAGTATGGTGGTATTGGTCAGGTCTGGTGTGGCGGTGTTACCCAGTCACAGTATAGTGGTATTGGTCAGGTCCAGTGTGGCGGTGTTATATGTGACGCCTGGAGCTATTACCTACCAATCTACCAATCCTGTTTTAAGCATTTAAAAACCAGGAAAAACGTGATTCAGACAATGTTTCTACATGTAGAGAAATGCATGTGGCTGAAACCACACTCTGTCAAAATTTAGTTATTACAATTAGCTTCTGCCCTGTGAATCACCATTTACTATAATGCCTTGGTTATAATGGTCCACTAACCATCAGTTTCTTCCAATTCAGTTCATAGATGGTGGACTAACACCAACCTTGTTGGAGATGTCCCATCCACTAACACCTCCTTTCGGCAAAATATTACTTTTAGCATACTTAAGGGCATTAGGTCAGGCAATTTACCCTTTTTTTACAACCATGGCCTGGGCTTACCATTCCTGTTAAGAATCTATACAGTATAAATTAAATGTAGACAGTCTAAACTTGTGGCAAATTTATCAAAGTGGCCAACGCAATTTGTTAAATGTATCCCAACCGAAGGCTACATTCACATGTTTAGTAGTTTTTCAGGTCAGAACATTATGTCCACAATTGTCTTTCTCAGCCTGTGGACGTTACGGACATTTCTTTAGTAAAAATTACCAAGCCAAATTTACTATGCCCAGTCTCAGGAATTTTGTTTTTTTTTAAGGTTAACAACCAAAAATAATAAAAAAATAAATAAAAATAAAAATTTGTAATAAGTAGCTTTTTTTATTTGAGTTGCACTGGAGTTTATATTTAGTGTTTACTATTTGTAACTATATATTTTTTTTAGCACATTTGTAAAAATGCTCAACTTAGAACCACTAAAAGATTGATAGTTCTGTTATTAACTTTGATAACACTTCTATGTCTATGTAGAATGATTAGCTGTGTGTAATGTTAGGAGAACGTATAGACAAGTGATAGACGTCAACACTGTAATACTTCTAATTGAGAGCCCCACAAGAGTACATGATAACAATATCCATTCCATCAATCCAGTGTATATAGTGCAAGGGAACAGCTGGGAGCTGGCATTGTTCAAAGCTCTTAGGATGCTACAACACTAGAATTACATGGAGAACAATAAAGTAAGTCTTTATTCTGATTTCTTTTATTCTGCAGAAGTAAACAGGATAGAGAGCTTCCGTCATTATTAAATGATTGCTAAGTACTGCTTCTTTACTTAGCCATATATGTGGTTATCCACTTTTTAATTTTTCTGTCTGATATGTTAGAGGTGATTTTTTTGCAGGAGAAGTTGTATTTTTGATGTCTATTTACTTTAATAAATATGATTTTGTCATTTAGTTTAATTTCATTTTTAGTTTTACATTTATGCCATTCACCATGAAGAAAATATAACAGCATAACTGTTATTTAAATTACCTTTTGAGACGTCACACAGATAAGTCACGGTATCAGTGCTGAGACCCCCTCCGATTGTTAGTTATAGCTAGGTTATACCCAGGTGTACAGGTGTAGCCAGTTATAGCCAAGTACACTGCAACGTGCTTCACTCAACAGCTGGGTTCTCAGTCTAAGGGCCCTTTTACACAGAAAGATTATCTGACAGATTATCTGCCAAAGATTTGAAGCCAAAGCCAGGACTGGATTTGAAAAGAGGAGAAATCTCAGGCTTTCATGTATGACCTGATCTCTGTTTATAGTCTGTTCCTGGTTTTGGCTTCAAATCTTTGGCAGATAATCTGTCAGATAATCTTTCTGTGTAAAAGGGCCCTAACTCGTTGCAGGAGATGTTCCATGAACTATAATAGACCAATCCTAAAGGGGTATTCCCATCTCAATGAACACAATCAAACTTCTATGGCGTGTCAGGTTTTGCAAATACATTCATTTCCCAACCACCACTCTGCTCTAAAAGCTGTGGTTTGGCTGGTAAAATACAGATATAGGGGAACATTTCTTATCTGCTGGAGATGTAATTTTATGCTGCAGATTGGCCTGATGCATGTAAATATATTTGCAATAATATTATAATATTTGTTTTAAAAAATATTTTATTTGCATCGGCCCCTCTGCAAGCAGAGGGGGTGCAACATTTTCTACTGGAAAAATGTCAGTGAAACCTACACCAGCTCTGAGCTGATATAGGTTTCACTGCGTGCGAGCGGAGAGGCTCTGCTGCGCACAGGAGTTATGTAAAGGCATTGTGCAGAGGCACCACAAGGACATTTTTAAGCCAAGCAAAAAAAAAAAAACAGACTTAATAAATGTGCCCCATAGTGTAGCAGACCACTGCTTTTAGAGTAGATTGATGGTTGGTAAACTGGACAAAGAGCTGTGAACTAGGGGATGAAAGGAGCAAACATATTTGGAGAAGGCAAGTTTGCTAAATAAATGTATTAGCCAAAATCTTTACCTTAATTAGCCCCACAATTTTAGCGATGTTATTTAGATATATACCCCTGAATATTTCTCTAACTTTAGGCATGTCTGAGCAACATGTCAAAAGTTAATTTTCTTTAACGTACAAAAAAGTTAATTTTGTTTTACCAATTTGGTACAAAATAAACACAATACTAAAACTGAAATAAGAAAAAGTGACCACCACATAACCTTACTCTTGTACTCTTGACAGAGCTGTTAGAGGGTTTGTTTTCTGCAGGAAACGTTTTAAATTAATTGGTATTGTTTTGCATTTTAGATACAAAATACAGCAATATCGGTGGTATTTTACCGCGTAGGATAAATAGTGATATTTATAATTTTATAGCTTGAGTCAGTACAGACAAGGTAATACTAAGGGGAAAATATGTGTTTTTTTATTTTTTGGGAGGGTGTGAAGGATTTTTTTTTTTAAATATCTTATTAACCTTTTTTTTTTTTTAACTAGTCTCATAAAAGGACTTTCGCCTGTGGTCTTTCACATGTGATTTTTTATATTAATATGCATTATATTGACAGGAGGCAATCTGTATGGCCATGCTTCTGGGACAGCTTCCTGGTCTCGAAACAGGACTTGGGGTGTGATGTGGTAGGCCTGCTTAGCCATTCAGTGGCAGGGGTGGGACAATGCTACAGCCTCTGAATGGGTGAGCGGGCCTGCCACATCGCGTCCCAAGTTCTGTCTCAAAACCACAAAGCGGATAGGTGGTATACGGCTGGGAGCCAGAGAGGTAAGTGGATGTTATTTTTTTCACACAAAAAATGCAATCAAAAGCCAGCACATCACACTAACACTGGTTCCCACTATGCAGTGTACATGCAGCCGTGGCTAACAAGCAGACAAAAACATAAAATTGCTGCAGAAAACTGCAAAAGCCATATAGATTTTTATTTTTAACTTTTGAAAAAAATGAGGTTCTTAGCAAACCATTTGATCAAATAAAATGTACCAACTCACCACGTTAAGGTGACCTCAGAGAATTGGACCTACACTAGCAATCGCCTCGCTCAGACTATAAGTCTACTTTTCTGGGCATATAGGATCAACTGAACTTTATGTTAAACACCTACAGCAGCGTGGTGAAGTGCACAGCTATAAAGGAGCCACCACGCCCCCCCCCCCCCCGACGTGTTAGTGTGATGTGCTGCCTTTTGATAGCTTTTTCTGTGTGTCACATGTGGGGGGGTGGCTACCGCCTTTATAGCTGTGCACTCCGCCCAGCTCCTGTAGGTGTTTAACATAGAGTTCAGTTGATCCTATATGCCCAGATACGTAGATTTATAAACCAAGAGAGGCCATTGCTAGTGTAGGTCCAACTCTCTGAGGTCACCTTAACGCGGTCAGAATGAGTTTATTTCACTTCCTGGTGGGGGATTTAGGGGGGGGGAGATAGGGAAGGGGGGCAGATAGGTGATTGAAGCATATTACAAAGTTATAAAACTTTGTATTGTGTTTCAATTACTGGGAAAAAGCTTTTTGCTGGAGTACCCCTTTAACATTGCCTCTTCGTTGTCATGAATAGCATCAAATATGTCTAGAAACTCATATGATAATAATAATAATATAAATCCAGGTTTGGCCAGTTATAGCATACATGTATACAGAGAAAATGTATCAGGAAAATGACCGCATGATGGTCACTATTTCATATGAAGGCTGATAACCTTGTATTTAGCTCTGAACTCCTTCTTTGTTTGGAATTTAGGTGGTAGCCATTCTACATGCTGCTATTTTTTTTTTAATTAACTGTATGCAATTGCATTGATTAGCTGTAAGAATAAAACCACTTGCCCAGTATTGTGACCCATTACAGGAATTGCTCCACAAGACCTCCTAAGGTTCCCTGTAATATTTAGTATCATAACAGGGTCAGACGATCCTTTAAGTTGATATTGCTTAGTGCTACCATACTACAGTAGATCTTCTGTGGGATTGTACCAGAGGGGCTAGCCTGTGTGTGTATGTGTGTGTGCAACATTAGTCTGAAGTGCCTACGACCCTGTTCCTGGTTCACTGAACGTGTAGACGTGTTTTTGACAGGTGTTACTGTATATTGTGAACACGTCACAAGCCTTGCCATTTTGGAGATACTCTCACTCCATTGAGTAGCCACAACAACTAGGCCCTTGTCAAAATTTCCCAGATCCTTATGCTTGCCTATTAATCCTTCTTCCAACATATTTACTTAATGAAAAACTGAACCCATTATCCGTTACTGTATATCCCATCCCTTAAACAATGCCATTGTAACAAAAAAAAAAATCAGCTTTATTCACTTTACTGGTTTAAATGCAATGGGTGATCAGTGCATATCTTTCAACCTCTTAGTACTTTTGAATAAGCCCAGTTTATTAGAAGCTAATGTACATCATGTGCACTGCTGATATATTTCTCTTCCAAGTTGGCTGAAACGGATATGTGGTACACTCTCTCTTTCTTTGTCCCTATATACTGTATATATAACTATTTCTAACTATTGCATGATTCCAAAGGAATATTGCACTTCATTTAGACCATCTTTAAATTAGAAGTTTCCTACAGTTTATTTTCTTTAACCTTAATATGCCCATACTGGCTATAATGTATCTAAGCTTGTCTTCTTCAATTTCCTCTAACTGCTTTTTAAAGCCTTCAGGAATTGTAAAACTTTTGTGTGACTCTGAGTTCTCTTTATATCCCTGGGCCTTTGAAAAGGAGACATAGAATATTAGGTGCCGGTAATAAGAGTTAGAAAGTATTTGATGGTCCATTTCCTATGCCATTAAAAGCAATAGTAGATGTAGCTGTTAGTGGATTGACTATGTGTGAATTTAGAAAGGACACACGCAAGCAAAAGATCACATACCTTCCATCAGTGCACACATTCTATCAAGTCTTTATCTGACTAATAACATATCAGAACCCAGAACCTTGAAGTATTATTACCGCTATTTATGGAGAGAAAAGTTTCAGTCTTTAGGCTATCCAAGTGGTTTTGCAGATAAGCAGCGCCTCCAAGCCTTGCCCAGCTTCCCAATGCTAAAGGCAATAGTTAGAGTCTATACATTGTAGGCACACATTGTTCAAATGCATTCACAATTAATTATTGTCAAAGTGATTATTCGGGAATTCACAGGACAGACCTTTACCATGCCCATTTTGTAGAATCGGATGCATTAACAAGTATTGTGTTTAGGCTAGGGGGAGAGATTTTCCATGTTTGCTTTCTTATACGTATCTATGAAGCTCACCTTGTGTTGCCTCCTATGGTGGTTTATGTTTTTTTTTAAATTTCTGTTAATATGTTAAATGAAATGTAGTTATAGATCAGATAAAAATAAAATGGCAAAAATTTTAATTTTTTTTTGGCTACATTGTATAATGGAACCAAGGAAACATTTATTTATATCCATGAAATAGGGGCTAGAATAGTATAAAATGAATTTGATAAGAAAAAAAAAACATTCTGATAGCTGCTTGTAACCAAAAACAAAAGAGGAATCGACAGATCCATTGCCTAGACCTCTGCCTGTATTACTATGGACATTCTGCGGCTGCCCTCCAGATTGAAATCCTTTTAGAATCTGGTCTCCCTCTACCACACTGTTATCGTGCAGACAGTAATAATTATTTCGGAGGGTTTTTTGGCCACTTAGCAAGGAGTAATGAAGTTTACATTGGACCTGACAAAACATAGGATGTTTCTTTATGGTAAATGCGGGGTTTGTTCCTTTATATAAAAACATTCATTTACCATGGCTTTGCTTCTATAAAACTTGTACAGTAATGAATACCAGATTCTTTCACATGGAAAAAGAAAAACCACTACCTAGTAAGCCTTCTAATGTGTGTATATATATATATATATATATATATATATATATATACAGAGAGAGAGAGAGCATGTCATAGCTATAAATGAAGCTGTCCTACTGTCCTAAGATGCATCATAGTCCATTCTTAAACTCACTCTCACCTCATGTTCTATAATAACCACTTCCACATGTTGTAGTCATGCCTGTACAGGAGCCACATAGAACTATGTATATTGTGAACTAAGTATTATGTGAATAATGATAAGTTTGTGCTGAGGTAAAAATAGTTATAGTGCATTGTCTAAAGAAAGACCAGATTTTATGGTGACATCTTAGGTCCGTTGGTTCAAATCTATTAGCATATCCTGATATTTTTCATATGTCAGTAGCATCAGGCATATTGCTGTAGGAAGAGCATCTATCTACAGTATCTATGTATCTATCTATTTAACTAACACTAAAACACTATATATATCCAAAACACTAAAATCATAGATAAGTGATTAACATCGGTTGTGATCAAACATCGAACAAATTGTGATGCTCAAACAACTGGTTTAGACAGGTCTTGTGAGATCCTACGAAGGACATCCTGCGAACCTGCAACAGGGTCATGGGAACAGAAAATGTACTAGTCTGCATAGAGAGCAATGGCTAGCCAATCCCACAGAAAAGCTGCTCTGGCACATATTGTAGGGAAAAGGCAATGCTATGATAAGCAGGTATCAGAACACACAAGACCCCTGTCCTACTGTAAAAGAGCCTACAATGGACAAATAGGCATCAGAAGTGAACAAAGTAATGAAGGAAGTTGGCCTGGTCTGATGAATAAGTTGTCTTTTATGCCATGTGGATAGGCAGGTGTGCGTTGCTTACCTGAAGGAGAGATGGCACCAGGTGGCACTGTTATGGAAGGCAAACTGGCAGAGTCACTGCAAAGCACTGGCATCTCACGATCTCACAGAAATGTAGAACTTTTTTATTAAAGTATTAAAGAAATGTAGAATTTTTCTATTAAAGTATTGTGTTGCCCCCCAAAAGTTATACAAATCCCTAATATACACTTATTTCGGGAAATGCTTATAAAGTGCTTTTTTCCCTGCACTTACTACTATATCAAGGCTTTACTACCTGGATAAAATGGTGATGTCACGACCCGACTCCCAGAGCTGTGCAGGCTGTGGCTGCTGGAGAGGATGATGGCAGGGTGACACTGAGGGACACAGGACACTGACGGACACTGAGCATCCCTCTGCCATCATCCTCTCCAACAGCCACAGCCCGCACAGCTCTGGGAGTTGGGTAGTGACATCACCATTTTATCCAGGAAGTGAAGCCTTGATGCAGTAGTAAGTGCAGGGAAAAAAGCACTTTACACGTTACACGTTACCGGATCCGCAGCGGATTTTCTGCTGCAAATCCACAGCAGATTTCATCTAAATAACTGAACACAGCATCAAATCTGCTGCGGATCTGCTGCAGATCCTGTATGTTTAAACGCACCCTTATAAGCATTTCCCGTAATAAGTGTATATTGGTGATTTCCATAACTTTTGGGGGGCAATACAATACTTTAATAAAAATTTTCACTGGACTTCTTTAATAATACTTATTAAGAAGGCCTTATATTCATTATTAGCCCATGATTTCAACCAGACATTATGCTAGCCTAATGCAAATAAAATACCACTGACTGTCCCAACACGTACGGTCAGTGATAAGTCATATTGCATTTTGACATGCCAAATTCTTTGTTCCTCCAGTAGATTATAGCGATACCTGGCAGTGGATGATGACCCTCTTTCTATTCAAAGTAACATGAACACTAGGCCAATCGGAGCATGCAGTAGTAAAAATGTGCAGCCAGCAATGGATTTAACAATGGATGTTTTAATTGTTGGATATGGTCATTTTTGCTACCTTAAGTGTAAGCAAAATGTGTTCTCTAGCTTATATTAGATACTATACTATAATATACTGTAGTTTATTCATTAACATTAGTAAGCATTGAATAAATAATTGATAAAAACACTATAGATATATTAGAAGAATAGCGATATTAGGATAGAACTATTATTGGTTATTATAATACATCTTAGATTGGCATTCAACATATCACAATTAAAGGTGGTGTTAAGAAATAACGTCACAAGAAGATGCTCCGTGATTTTGTTTGCATCAAAGTATAATAGAACCATATTCAATACAGCAAATTACATACAGTATATAGGAACAATTTATGAATAATCAGTCTAACAATATATAGTGCTACCAATAAACCATCAGTCATTGTAAACATATAATAAACTATACTATTGTATTAAAAAAAAAAAGCAAAAAACTGAAGCCAAGCTACTGAAGAGCAGCAAGCTACAACTCACACTCTAATGCTCACATCACGCTAGAAATACTGCATACTAATAATATGGCAGAGTGCCTATAATTTCCCAAATGTTCGTTAAAATTGCTATTTTTTTTCCAGTGGCCTAGAAACAATGGACACTTTCCTAGCAAATGATGCAAAGCTAATTCTTGGACAATAGCTACACTACTGCTGATATATCCCAACCCTACTATTTCACTTCTGCTTTATCTAGCAGCCCTGGGTTATAGCAGCTCGTGAACTGGTCTTCTGTATGGGAAAAAGAGCTGAGCGCTCATCAGATGCTGTTTACTCAATTCAAAAATGGTGTTTGAGGCGGCCCCGTGGATTAACTAGTATTAATCTGAGCCATCCTAACTTGTAGCCTTATCTGTATCTACTACATCTTATCAGGTGCACTACAGCCTCACAGAGAGATCATCTGTAACTGGATTAACCACATGATGAAGATTTACTATAGCAAGAATACAGCATATCATAGACGCTTAATATTCTGCCTGAAACATGTAACCTAAAGGACTGGAATGATATCAGATATTAGAACGACACATTAAAATAATTTCCATATAATTTAAGACAATGTGGATCTATCTATATAATCTATTAAGAGATTGTCATTACTATTTTATCTGTAGTAAGAATAGTGCAAAGAATGTCATAATTTCTATTAGCAGAATTGTTTTAGATAAGATATAGAACAAATATAAATCAAAAGGAATATTTTCACACAAGCACACACACACACACACACACATACATACAATTTTTTTCCCATTAAATGTACTGCTCCTGTAATAAAGCATTGTTAATAGAAATAATCTTTATTATATGTTTAAATTTACATATCTATTTTGCATTGCAATTTTGGGCATATAACATGGGACCCCCTACCACTATATATTGTTTTTAACAGTTGTCATGTGAATAGTTGCTATAATAAAGGTTATTTCTAATACCAATGGTGTATCAGCGGTTTATTTAATTGAAGGGCTATAAGTAAGATGGTTTCCTGAGGTTTTATCACATTTTAAGTAGTCACATTGTATATTTTATGACCAGAACCTTTAATTTATGCCTAGAGAAAATTCTAATGTGGTTATCTTTGGGCAGAACTTATTCCAGATGGTTGTATAAAATACATTTCTGATTTATATTGGTCAAAAACATCTGATATTTTCAACATTTTGATAATTGATAATTCATACTGCAGTCAGTGACATCAAGATATCCCAATTGCAATTTAAATTACATTACAGGGTCAGACTAATGTTAATAATATAGAGGGATGTGACTGTGTACATTAGCATGTAATATGTTGGTACCAAGTACCCAAATAAATAAGCAAAGTCCTATATTTCAAAAGCTAAGAAAAAAGAATCTTCATTGTTGAAGACTGCTGCTCACAGAACAATACTTATAGAGATTTTCAGATCTCTTTCCCTATAGTCAGACCCTGGCTATAGGCATGCTCATCCCCCTCGGTCCCATACAGCTCTCGATGTAATGTCATCTGATCCCCTGGTCGTACCAGAACTTCCTTCCCTCGCCTGTGACTGCCCGCTCAGCCAATCATTGACTTAAGTGGAATATTGTTGTGGCCAGGAATTGAATGGCCATTTATTCTCTGCTGACACAAGTTTAAAGTAAGATGTATTGGTATAAGCAGTGGATCTTAGGATGTCACACCAAAAGCTGTGGGGGACCAAGGTATGTATGACCCTTTTTTATTTTCTAATTGCCAAAAAATATAAAACATATAGGTGCTCAGAAAGTGAATTTAAGTAATTGGTAAATTTCTGATGACATTTTCCCTTTTTAGATGGATCTGTAGTCAACCCGCAAAAAATGTGACTTTTAAATAGCTTAGGGTTCTGTTATTACATATGATAGGGTGCCCTGATTACACACCTGTTTTACAGTTCCTTAATACACCTTCCCATTTTTAAAATATGTAGGTTTATAGGCGGCCTGATAATTTACTAAATAGTCAGATGGACATGAACTTTTAACAGTGAATTTTCAAACCAAAGCAAGGAGTGGAATTGACAGGGCAAAATACAATGAAAAGATTTGCACAATTCCTGTGCTTTCAACCCACTCCTGGTTTTGGTTGAAAAAAGACTGACCAAAAGACTGACAGAAATACTGGATGAACATTATATATATATATATATATATATATATATATATATATATATATATATATATAATTTTTTTTTTTTTTTTTTTTTTTTTTTTATGTAGTTTTTACGCCGGACTTATAAATGTCCCCGCATCTCCGGCGCTACGGAGATTTATGTAGAGGCGGACTGCCTCTACATAAATCCCGTGTGCGTCGGTGGGCACAGCCGAAAACCTACGCCACCTGGAAGGTGGAGTAGGTTTTCGGTGTATCTTTTGGTGTAAAAAATGATAAATTCTGCTCCCCCCAGTTCCGCCCCATCCACACCCCCTCACCCCCCCCCCCCCCCCCCCGTCGTACCCGGTGGAAAGGGGCGATCTGCGAATATTTTATTCGCAAATGGCCGTTTTGCGAATAAAATATTCGCAAATCCCCCATTTCCGCCGAAAAATAAGCATTTTTGTGATGATACATGTCGCCCTAAGTCCCTACCAGCAATCATTATCTTTATGTTACTGAATGCACAGTGTTGTGTGGGTGTCCTTCATTATCCTTCACAATTTGTTACAGCAATTCGAATGGATTTCAGAGAAAAGTCTGTGCATTTTTTTATTTCCAGTTAATAAAATTTATAAACTTTCCTTAAGTTAAATAGTAATTGATATATCTGCTATTAAATAAATAAATATATATATATATATATATATATATATATATATATATATATATAGCACTGATCATAGTTATATTAAAAATCTGAAGTGGTTTATATTGTATAAACCTACTGCATGGGGTATATAATGTGTAGCATGTGGAGTATAATGTATAGTATGTGCATAAACCTGGAAAAAAAACAGCAGCAGTTTGTAGATACAGGATGGAACTGCAGATCCCCATAATGCAGTAGTGTAGTACAACAGGCTAGAAAAGAGAAGCAGGGCTGCTGTCAGAGGTCTGTGTGGTCACATGACAGTAATGGGGAAGGGGTGTGTGTGTTAGCATGGACCAATTACCGCGCTGTGCAGGAGGACAGTGACAGAAACAGTGTGTATAGCTGACTGTGAGTGCAGGCACATTATAGCAGCAGTGTGTATAGCTTAGTGTAAGTGCAGGCAGATTATAGCATCTGAGTATGAGTGTAGGCAGAGTATAGCAGGAATGGAGAGTATAGAAAACAGAAGGGCTGACAGAGACTGCAGGGAGCATGAAGGAATGAGCAGGGCACAGTATAGCAGAACTCTCTGTCCAGGGAGAGAGGGGTTACAGCCATGAAGAGATTGCCTCCACAGTCCTGTCCCCTGTTGCAAGCCCAGCCTGAGAGAGACTTCCTGGGTCAGAGTACAGTTTTGTAGACCACGCTATGCAGACCATGCCCCTCCCCCACTCCCCCTCGCATCCAGTACAGGGAGCTCTTAAACCAAAGGAATGCTCTTAAACCAAGTTACAATTTTGAAAAACTGTGAGCTCTTCTTGCAAAGCGCTCTCAATCCAAGATACTCTTAAACAGAGGTACCAGTGTACTGGGATATATCTATGGACAACTGTTGGATTATTTCTTTAAAGTTTTTATAAGGAGCAACTTGTGCATGTAACATGAACACCCCCATTTACTAAACTGCAAAAGGTTATTATATCTATAAACCATTTTAAGTAAATTTTGTCAATGAACACACTGGAACCATAATGCATGTGACCCCCACTCTGATCCAATGGGGATCACACGCATTACAGTCTTGGTGTGTTCTGGGCGAAGAGTGGAACTCACACCCGATTCGGCAGGGGCTTTGATGACAGTTATACCTTAAATGTCACATGTCTCAGTCATATCAAGTTAGATGTAAAATCTACAGTGATGATCTCCAGCCAGTAGTATAGATAAATGATGATTAAGAGAATGTCAACTCTGAAACCCATTTTGGTTTTTTTTTTTAATTAAAGGAGAAGCACAGCCATTTTCAAAAGCAGGCAGCTGGCAGGGGCAGGGGGGAATGTAATAATCACTTCTAACTTACCTCTCCCCGTGCCCACAATGAGTGTCGGGACGGGCTTCGGGACCCCCGCCGGAAGGCATTTTCCTGTCCTGGCTGATTGACAGCCAGCTCAGCCAATCAGTGACGGGAGCGGCATCCCACCCCACTCACTGACTGGCTGTGTGGCCAATCCATTAGCCGGGTCGTGACGTGTGCAACGCCGGAGATCCCAGAGTGCAGGGTCCCAGAGAAGCAATCTGGGGCTGAAGAGGCACAGGGAGAGGTGAGTTAATATTCTTTGTTATTTTCCCCCGTGCCCCTGTTTTTTAAAAAAAAAAAAAAAAACACAGGGAGGCCGGACTTCTCCTTTAACCTTTCCTCCAGGCCATCCATTTTCTTTAAGTTGTTGAGTAAAATGATAAACAATTGGCTACCTCCAGCCATCATTGGGGCGAGCTTAGGCGCTTTCTGTTTACCATCTTAAGGCAATGTTCACACGTTGTATCAGACCGGCCGTTCCGTGACCCGGCTGGGTCACGGAGCGACCAGTCTCTGCCAAGATCATCCCGGCCGGTACTGCAGTAGCGGCTGGATGATCTTTATGGCCATAGTGTTCTGATGTGGGCGCATCAGCGCGCACCCTAATAAGAACTCCCCATAGCACACAATGAACAAAGCGGACGGAGCTGCTCGCTTCATTGTGTGAACTGACAGGGTTTCCTATGGCCGCAATTCACTGAATTGCGGCCGCAGAAAACTGACATGTCAGTTCTTTGCGTCCCGGCATGGGATCCCGGCCGGAGCATATGCGATGTGTATACGCTCCGGCCGGGATCCCATAGAACAAGAGGCAATGTTCCACACTGCCGATGGCAACAACAGCCGAACTTTTACGTAGCCTAATACTGCATACTATCAAATATTAATATAAAGACTTAGAAACTCATTTACATTGTAGATTCTTTGATTTACTATTGTTTTCATTCTTCCTGACATGTTCATCATTATGAGAAAGGCCAGCCCCATTCACCATGTCCTGTCCATGCAACTCAGATGGCTATTCCATCAATAAGATGGCTGCACATGGACGAGCATGTGACATACACATCACTATACGTTCTCCATAGGAATGCACTGCAGACCTGCACCTGCACTCTGCACCTGCATTCCTATAGAGGATGCATAGTGATGTGTATGTCACATTTTCTACCATTTAAAGCCATCTTATTAATGGAATTGCCATCTAAGCTGCACAGACAGGATGGGGGAGGAAGTAGGGTGGGGATAGGAAGAATATAAACAATATTAAATCAAATTAGCTACAGTGTAAATGAGTTTCTAAGGGTAGTATTACATGAGCCGATGGGGGCCCGATATGAACTGTAAACAAGCGCCGATCTGCTAGATCAGCGCTCGTTTACTGTGCCTATTACACGGCCCGATAATCATTTAACAAGGGCTGCATAGACATTGTTACCGATGCCCTTGCAAAACTTGCAAAACTGGCATACATTACCTATCCTGGTCCAGGGCTCCTCTTGTGGTCCGCTTCTCCCTGGGTCCTGCGCGCTGCAGCTTCAGAGCGTCCTGTCTTAACTGACAGGCCGCTCAGCCAATCACTGGCCACAGTGGCCCCCGGCAGTGATTGTCTGAGCGGCCTGTCAGCTAAGACAGGACGCTCTGAAGCTGCAGCGCGCGGGACCCGGAGAGAAGCACAGCGCAGGAGGAGCCCTGGACCATGGATAGGTAATGTATTTACTTTGCTAATCGTCAGTCCCTGGCCGCGCACCGCTATTACATGTAGCAGTGCGCAGCCAGTGACTGACAATTATAGGTCCAAACCTATATCAACGATCAGCGGATGACAACTATCATTGGCTTATTGTTTTGTTTATTACACAGAACGAGAATTGGGCAGATATGTCTGATTCGGCCGATTATCGTTCCGTGTAATAGTACCCTAAGCTTTCATATTAAAGTGAAGAATGCTTTTAAAGCCATACTGTCATTTATATAAACCTTTGATATGTTGCTTAGGCACATAAAAAATGTCGATGCCACTGGGCCTCAGTCCTGAGACCTGCTGGGATTATGAGACATAGCTGGATGAAGCACGTGGCAGTGCTTTCCACTCCCTGGCTGGCCGAACTGGCTGATTACCAGAGTCAGGGTCCATTATAGTCTATCACAGCCACCACTTGGCTGTACTCTATCTGTAAGCTATTTCCATCAGCTCCATAGACTTTGACATTACCTAAAATATTTACATGTAAAATGCTCGATAAGTAAAATAAGGGAGACTGGGCCTCTGTATAACTAATTTTGTAAACCATGTTTGAGACTATTAAGGTATTAATTGTCAATGTCTTCTTTCTTTTTTGTTTATGTAATCTTCTTGTTTGTTTCAATAAAAGTAAAATTTGTATATATATATATAAAAAAAAAGCACAGCATTGCTGGTTTAGAGCATTTTATCTTCCGGTACTTGTTACTGTATACTTATTGGTGTATTAGGAGTTAATCCTATAATAATAGTTTTATGTCTGGTGAAACTTTTTTATTTATGCCTTGGAAATGTACCATAGCTCTGAATAAAAGGATATATTTTTAGTTCCATTGTGTCCATATAAGTCCATACAGGTTTGGTATATAGTCCAGTAATTTTGAGAATTAGTGCAGAAGCCCTATCATGACATATGAGGAGCATCATATCCATGTTTATACTTTAAAGTAAATACAACTAAATGCAGGAGATATCTGACCACACATGCCTTATGATTACAGTGTTGGCCTATGTTCATACACCGTCAAAGTGATGGCCATTTTTATTAAAAGGCCGTCATTTAATGTGTCACTGTCGTTATAACTTTCACAATCTAATCCAACAGTAGATGTGATATAAAGCAAGTTTGCAATATACATTCATTATTATTTTTTTTAGTTATCATGGGAAACTTTGGCACTTTCTGTGTTTAGTCTCTTTTTTTTCAAAGAGTCTAAACACAGGAAGTCCAGTGTTTCCCAGGTCATCTGTGCGCACACAGAGAAGGCAGTCATGTGATTGATGGATACACATGGATGGATACATATGGAGCCGTGACTCTCTGTACTGGACAGGACTTCATATGTTTAGTCTCTTTTTTTTTCCAACCAGCACAAGTCTAAAAATCTGCCTTCAGGAGACTGGACCTGGATACAAGTAAGTATTGCTTTGTTTTACAGCATGATAACTAAATAAAAAATAATAAATGTAACTTGCAGACTTGCTTTATATCACATCCCGTGGTGATTTAGATTTTAATGTTTTAAAGACAGTGACACTTTAAAGGAAAACAATATATGTTATTTTATAACAATGGACATTATAAAAGGCTGTCATTTAATTGGTGTGTGAACATAGCCTTTTGTTACCTTTTATATTTGTTATTATGATTATTTGACGTGACATGTGGCAACAAAATTATCTTTTATATTTCATGTTTTAAGAATTATGGATTTCAGACATGTGAAGGGCTTTAGGCAGAGGTCACATTCATGCTTTGTTCACACAATGTTTGTTTTGCAGCTGTCTTTTTATACTGCCATCATTTTGACAGTGAAAGACGGCCATCTTTTGATAATTCTGGTCACAAATAATGATCAAGATTATTATTTGCAGCTGTAATTATCAAGATATGTCCGTCTTTTGTTGTCAAAATGACGGCTGCAAAAAGTGTGCAAGCAAAGCCTCAGGATCATCAACAGGGCATCAGTTCTTCGAATGACGATAGTGATGACATCACCGTTTTATAAACCAGTGTCCCCAAAGTTCAAGGTAGCAGTGAGATTATTTTGAGCATACCGTGACAGTTCCTTTTGATGTCTGCACCATTTGCTCACTTGCTTTCTGTATTAAAAGATTGTAAAGGGCGGGGGGGTCGCTGCATTTCGTAATTTGTTAAAAAAAAATACTTGAATATTGCAGGAAAAAGTCTAATTATTTTCTCTACATTCCTCCAAGTGTACGTTATATTCCATCTATCTGTTGTCGAAGGTTGTTAATTTGCCTGTCCAAGAGGACCAAGCCAATAATTCGAGAGAGATGTTTGAAAGAGAGTTGATAATTATGAGTCTGCCGAGCGCTGCCTACAATTTGAAGACAGTTTTCTTTTATTTCGATAATAAAAAGAGATGGGCTGGATAGACGGTTGATTAAAATTTACTCACGTTCCAAATTCTAAAGTGAAGTTTTATGCTGAGACATTTATTCTGACTAAATGCTACAGTTAAAGTCATCATGTGCATGCCAAGACTCTATATTCATTTTATTAGTCCACATTTTGAACTAAAATTTCTGCACAGTTATTTTGAGAATTTATAGCTTTTACGTGGAAACTATCGTTTTATTCTGGCCCTAAAAATAGAATGTCATGAATAGATTTAATAATGAGGGCAATGAAAATGCAAGACTGTAAATCCGAAATGTGAAATATTGTATGGTAAACAATATAAATGCAAATAAATAAAAATACCAGTTTTTTTGTTGTTTTTTTTTTAGTTTTTGCACAAATGAAATTATGTATGTTACAGTTTGTATAAATCTGTATAACTGATTCATTTGCTTTATTTTATGTATTTACTTTGTGTTTATGCAGTATATTACGTGTTTGTGTGTCATTTTTACAAAGAGAGAGGGGGATCCCTTATGAGGTGGCAGTTTAGGACTACAAAGAGGCTGTTATGATGGGTTTTCAATGAGTTTCCTATTAGCTTACACCACTTCCTGCCTATTTGTTTTCTTGGGCTAATGTCAAAATCTACTATTTAAGGTATGTAAATGTAAACAATTTGATCCATATAATGACGTTTAGAAATAAGTCATTGGAGAAAGCAGTAGAAACCTCAAAGTTCATGTTTTGCGCAAGCAGTCTTTATCCTCTTCATATTTACTGACACCTTTATTCGTTTTAAATGCGATGATTTACAATTGCCATTAAACAATCACAATCCATGAAAAGCAGGACATTTCAATGCAACTGAATAGGACAAGTGTTTATTAGCATTTATCAATGCATGTATGTGTTGGCAGAAAACGAAGCTCATGTCATTGTTTTTTCTACTCTGCAAGTATTTGCTTTGAGATGTTTACAGATCAAAAAGTTTCTTATGCAATTATGTTTTTGAATACATTCCAATTGTTTGGTGAATAAAATGAGATGAAATATCTATCTATCTATCTTCTATCTATCTATTATATATCATATCTATCTATCTATCTATCTATCTATCTATCTCCTATCTATCTATCTATCTATCTATCTATCTATCTCCTATCTCCTATCTATCTATCTATCTATCTATCTATCTATCTATCTATCTATCTATCTCCTATCTATCTATCTATCTATCTATCTATCTATCTATCTATCTATCTATCTATCTATCTTCATGTCTGTATCCATCTATATATACATATCAGCCTGCAATGTTCATGACGTTTGTGGGACCTTGAAAGATGAGGAAGTTATGCTTGAATAACAGAAGAGATGCCGCACCCTTATTATGTGATTATTACAGATTAGTTGTGACATACTATACGATATATATAACATACTATAATTAATTAAACATGGAACATTATAATTGAATGTAGTAAATATTCCCTATTATACACCTGTTCTGGGTGACGGTTACCATTTCTAAACAGATCTTACCATTGTGAATACTACAAACAATTTATTTTGAATGTTAACATTTCATATATATGTGTGAAAGCCAATAAAGACAAAAATGCACAAACCCATAGTTCATCTCACAAAAAAACTAGGCCTCAAATAGCAATGGATATGTAAAATTAAAAAAGTTTTGGTTGTCGTTATGCGGAAAACCAAATGTGAATAAACGTGCTGTGTCCTTCAGGCCAAAATGATCTTCTTCCTTAATGGGTTAATCCTGAACAATGTGGTGTCTCTTTGTTTTACGTCTCATGGCATCCACCTTTTAGGCTACTCCATTATTGCTTACCACCACAAATGTTCTCTTTAGAAAATGAGGATGAAACACATATGATCCACTACATGTAACCCTTACTTTATTTTGCCATTTTTTTAATATGCTACTAGTTGTGGTCTGTTGGTATATACTCTATTAGCAAAGTAGGTAATGGTTTTAGATGTCACATCCCCTGAAGTCATACTATCATACTAGTCTATAAATATACACTTTCGTTAACAGTCTTAACACATTTTCACACGTTGTCCATTACTATTTGGATCAGAGCTCAGATGAATTCATTATCCTTTCTATGGGCCGCAGTCCTTTTCATTTGGGAACGCTGCTGGTCATTTTGCAGCATCAGGGTTTTTGTTTTATATATTGGAGACGGCTTAGCATTTTGGTAAACTGTAAAGAATGCACTTGAATGTGCTAGAAGATAATTCTCGTCCTCTCCCCAGACGTGCAATTTTTTGTTGTTGTTGTTTCATGGTTATTGGTGAACATGCAGCTGTAAGTAACACGAAGACATTCGAGCTAAACCAGACCGCAAGAGCTTGGTGGCATATAGATACAATGCTTTGTGTTTTTCTCATGTTGATTCCATAGCGCATTAATTGCTCACCACAGCAACAAATTGCCCGTGTGAAAATGGCCTTAGTCAACATGCCTCTGTACAAGAATGACTGCACTGTGTGAATAGGCTGCAGATGCTGCTCTACAGACTCTCAGCTGTGGAGGATGGACGACTCATTTCACAGATGGTAAAGCAGCTCTGAGGACCAAAACATTCAAGTGGATATGTGAAAGTTTGTAGGCCTTCCTGACCTGTCCAACCAGATAAAGTTTAGTTTACATTTTTATCATGAAAAACTATTTGCTTCCAAAACCTCTGTAATAGGGCAGCTATATTCTAGTTATAGCTAATATTCTGTATCTTTGACAATACAGCCAATCCCATTCGTCGTGAACATTGGTTCTCTTATGTGACAATAAATATAGATTTTTTTTTTCCTGTGCACCAATACCACCTTATTATCCAAAAATTTACAACTTAAAACCATTTTATTGCTCATTTTTCATGATGAATAAAAGTGTCTGTTGGTAAAGAAAAAAGAAAAAAAAACAACCCATAACACCTGAGAAATTACTACAATGTATGGGGGAAAAGGGCACAAGATGATTTGCAATGGAGATGTCCGTATTAAATGCTATGATTGTGAAATGATTCCCTAGATCCAAAATTTCTGGGGAAAAAATAAAAAATGATTTAGAAAGATATAAACAATATCTATCTATCAGTGCTATTGATATATTTCCAGTGTTAGACTTTGTTCACACAACATTTTTTCAGCTCTGATTAAAATGACGTCCGGCATTTTGAGTCTAAAATAACGGACGTTATTTAGCAGCCTGGCCTCCCCTTAGTGCACTGACGGGTGTTTGTACATTATTCTAGTTTGGATTACTAATTGTCTTTTGGGTGTGGCTTAATTGAAAGTCCATTGCATTTAATAGTAAAAATGGAGAAAGAACCATGACAAAACAGCATGAGCATGTTCTTTATAGGGATAGTTGTAATAAATGATTGGCGTTTTACTTTATAGTTTGCGCACTGTGTCTAATTTCCTATTGGCTTCGATGGAGGGTAATATATCGAAAATACAGCTGTATTTTTACCTTTTACAGTGTGTGTGTGAACATAGCCTTAATCTAAATAAGACATTTAGAGTAATACAGACATCTCCTAGAGGGGTCTCAATACACTTATCAAATAAGGGAGTGGTAAGTCTTGTGTAGATCAGCTGTGTCCTCTCAATGAGGTCTCATAAAGGTTTCCCTGTATTATTATTATTATTATATTTTTCGGACTCTTCTAATAATAATATTTCCCATTATGGTGCCAGCTTTATATTATATCTTCAGTATGTTTATTCTAGTGCCTTGATTCAGATTGTTTGCTCCCTATGTTATCTGTTTGTAGTAGTTCTCACACCAATCTGTTGCAACATAAAATAAAATGTATTGTTACCTATGTTATTTGGCAAACATGTCTTAATTAAATTTGTACTGAAATGAAAGAAAAATTTTTTATAAAAAAAAATAAATAAAATATGAGAACACTATACAATGAGTCTAACGTATACGTGGGGCTAGTGAAAATAATGTTGTGTGTATGCTATTTAAAGTTACATTTTAAAAAATACATTGAAATATTAATTCTGCAGACACAATAGACACATATATATATATATATATATCTGTGTTCGGACACATGAAAAGTTACTGGAAAAACATTAAAAAAATCTATATAAACTTGTATGTATTGGACGGAGGTTCTCACCATTTAGATTTCTTTTATATAATATTTTGACCTTCCTTCCTGAAAATACATGGACGTTGTATAAAATCATACTTCTTGCTTTGTTATCTCTAGCAAAGATCACTGAACGCCCTGTATAATTGCATAAAGTAAGTGGCCCACTCATGCGGATAAATAGTGAAAATGCTTAGGTTATGTGTAAGTTTGTCATTATCCATCTATCATATTACTGAAGAATTGATGTGCATCGCCCAAAGCTAATACAAATGACTGATGTATATATCTTTATGGGCAAGTACCTGAAATACAGTGTAAGCTGATTTTTCATGTATAAATCTTTAGAAATATTAGTGTGCATCAGAAAATCATTTCTTTACTTTTAGCGTCGATCTCTACCCAGTATGTAGAGTATTAGTGACAGCTAGAAACGTGACAGCTGGCTAACATGATTACTCTTCCACTAGTCACTGCAACCACAACTGTACAGTTATTAATACAGTCTATTTAAACCTCTGCTGATAGCTTGCATATTCTTTTAAAGCCCTCCTGCCATATGAAGAACAAAGTAATACTGATTTATATCAGACAGTGCACATGATGTGCTTTTACTTGGCATGAGAGACATCTGCTGACTAATCTTCTGCAGCTCAAATGTAGAGCAACAGCGACATCTGATGGCCTGGCAAGACTTGTATGCAATGAGAGACTGAGGAACCGTTCACTTTATTCTGATGGATCTTATGGGTAGAAAATGCCAGAGTTTATCCTTTATTACTTTTATACTGCTGGTAAGAACCAACTACATGTAGGTTATAACTTACTACAGTAAAATTATGTTAGACTAGCGTCCAGACAATCTGTGAGTACAAGTTCGAACGAGTAACGTGACAGCATAAGATCTCATGAACAACAGTATTCTAATGCTGCGTTTACACAGACAGATTTATCTGACAGATTTTTGAAGCCAAAGCCAGGAATGGATTTGAAAAGAGGAAAAATCTCAGTCTTTCCTTTATGACCTGTTCTCTGTCTATAGTCTGTTCCTGGCTTTGGGTTCAAATATTTGTCAGATAAATCTCTTTGTGTAAACATACCATTAGAAGGATCTATCAAGAAGACTGACCTCCCTTTTTAGGTCACCTGTTAGATGGTAAATGTCTCCACCCTTATTCCCAAGATGGGTGATAAATATATGGTTGTTAGGGATTTGATAGCTAAAACCACTACTAATTATGTGTCTGAGGGTCCTGAGTCTCCTATCTGAAGAAAGCGGTGGTCACTTGTAGAGATGATCGAACAGCAGGAATTTTCAGGTTTGGTCAAACTCGAACCTTCTGCATTTGGCTCCCGCTGCCTTTCCGTTCCGTGGGGAAGGTGGAGACAGCCCGAGTACCGCCTGGAAAACAGGGATACAGCCTAGATACTCGGGCTGTCTCACCTTCCCCACGGAACGGAAAGGCAGCGGGAGCCAAATGCAGAAGGTTCGAGTTTTGATCTTCTCTAGCCACTTGTGCACGCTGCTTCTCTATTCATTGTTCATGGTACTAATAATAATAGATAAGTATGGCTCTTAGCTATCTCTGTCAGTCTCATAGACAGTGAATAAAGAGGTAGTACAAATATATAACTGTTGCTCTATTCATACGGTAGACTTGGGACCCCAATTTTTGCGATTGTTTGGGGTTTCAGCAACTGCAGCCTCAGTGGTCATTTATTTTTCAGTTATCCAACCCCTTTAAGGGATCATGTGCTCTATTCTAACCACGATTAGTGACTGGCAGGGGCTTAGCTAGGGGTTCAGCCTAGGGGGGCGAGTGAGTCTCAGTGGGCTCCCAACCGAATATGTTACCCATAAGGAACCTCAGTAGATGACAATGCTTTCCGAATAATAAAGGGTATTTTCTACTACATTATTCATAGTGAACAGGGACTGAGAACAGTGGAAAAGACTTTCTACATTTCACATATATAACCATGTAAAAATTAAAGGAGTTATGAAGCATTGCAAAAACATAGCTGACATTTTCCAGAAACAGCGCCACTCTCCTCCAAAGCTTGGATGTAGTAGTGCAGCTCAGTTCCACTAAGGGTAGCTTCACATGTACCATATTGCTGCGTATTTAACGCTGTATATATATCGCTGCGTGTTTTGTGCGATTTTTACATGCGAGTTTTGATTTTAACATGAAAATCATGTGAAAATCAAAACTCACATGTAAAAATTGCACCAAACACGCAGCGATAAAACGCAGCTATAAATACACAGCGTTAAATACGCAGCGATACGATACGTGTGAAGGCACCCTAAAAGAGAATGGAACCAAGTTGTAATACCACGAATAACATAGAGGAAGCTATGGCGCTGTTTGTGTTTGTCCATTCTTCTATCTCTCTATTATCTATTTGTCTAACATCTATTGGGCAGCATAAGGACTACACCATAGCTGATGGTCAATGACCAAATTAGCAACACCCGATGGGGATACCCGCAGTACTAATAGAGTAAATGTATAGTACAAATGCTGGGTAATAACAATAAATAGCCCCATGCAGTATAAACAAAAGAGCCAGACTACTGCAACATAACTAAATGGAATGTAGGAGAAATCAGCACCAATAATCATGGTATGCTGTGCGGTTGCAGTACTGAAGTCAACTCTCTCCCTGCTCTGTGAGCGCACGAGTGACATCACCCATGTCCCACAGCTCTAAGGGAGGGAACAGCCTCTTGTAACCCCAACAGTGATTGGCAGGGTAGAGAGCCAATGCTCTCCCCACCTTGTCAATCACCCTGCTGCATTCAACTGTATGTTCTCCTCGCATACAAGCGCATACAGCTAAATGGTCAGACACAACATTCGGTAGCCGTGTGGGCCCACCAGGAGCACTGGTTGCTGGCCAGGGGCCACCTACAGCCCATAGACATTTGTTAAGTCTGTGTGCAAAAGCAATAGCTTCTGTGGACAGCATTAACTGGCAAAATCTTCAGTGGGCCCCCTGCCTGTGTGGGCCCGAGAGTGACCGCCACCTCTGCCCCCACCAAATTACGCTACTGGTGACTGGCCCGGACATATTACTTGTGTAGCCGTTTCAGCTTCACAGGGGCTCAGGTCAACAGAGGGGCCCCTCAGCCTAGTGGGCCCCTCCACTGCCCCCCGCATAGGTGATATGTATCGCCGCAATGATGAGGCGACCTGAGTCGTCTGCCTCAGGCGGCTCCACCAGCTGTCATTCTGGGAGCGGCATATGGCGGATTATAATATGGGTGCCCAGGCCGCCCACATTCTGGGAGCGGCATATGGCGGATTATAATATGGGTGCCCGGCCGCCCACATTATAATCTGCCACTGACTCCCGGAATGCATGTTCCGGAGTCCACCCGCGCCCGGGCAGTATCTGTAATTAGATGCTGGGAGCGGGGGATAGGACGCTGCCGGGGATAGGACGGGACACCTCCGGCAGCCGCACATCAACCGGGGACACCAGAGAGGCTCGACGGGGGAACGGATGGCAGGTGAGTTGTGTGCTGTTTTTTGTTTTTGTTTTATCTGCTGTGCGGGGGGGGGGGGGGGCATCTATAAGGGAGGGGGAGAGGGAATAGGGGGACCATCTATAAGGGGGGGGGGGGGGAGGGGGACCATCTATAAGGGGGGAGAGGGAAGAGGGGGACCATCTATAAGGGGGGGGGGAGAGGGGGACCATCTATAAGGGGGGAAGAGGGGGACCATCTATAAGGGGGGGAAGAGGGGGACCATCTATAAGGGGGAGAGGGAAGAGGGGGACCATCTATAAGGGGGGTGGGAAGAGGGGGACCATCTATAAGGGGGGAGAGGGAAGAGGGGGACCATCTATAAGGGGGGGAAAGAGGGGGACCATCTATAAGGGGGGGAAAGAGGGGGTCCATCTATAAGGGGGGAGAGGGAAGAGGGGGACCATCTATAAGGGGGGAAAGAGGGGGACCATCTATAAGGGGGGAAGAGGGGGACCATCTATAAGGGGGGGAAGAGGGGGACCATCTATAAGGGGGAGAGGGAAGAGGGGGACCATCTATAAGGGGGGGGAGAGGGGGACCATCTATAAGGGGGGGGGAAGAGGGGGACCATCTATAAGGGGGGAAAGAGGGGGACCATCTATAAGGGGGGAGAGGGAAGAGGGGTACCATCTGTAAGGGGAGGGGGACCATCTATAAGGGGTGGAGAGGGGGACCATCTATAAGGGGGAGGGAGAGGGGGACCATCTATAAGGGGGAGAGGGAAGAGGGGGACCATCTATAAGGGGGGGGGGAAGAGGGGGACCATCTATAAGGGAGGGGGGAAGAGGGGGACCATCTATAAGGGGGGGGGGAAGAGGGGGACCATCTATAAGGGAAAGGGGGAAAGGGGGGGACAATCTATAAGGGTGAAGAGGGGGACCATCTATAAGGGGGGGAAGAGGGGGACCATCTATAAGGGGGGAAAAGGGGGACCATCTATAAGGGGGGGGGGAAGAGGGGGACCATCTATAAGGGGGGAAAAGGGGGACCATCTATAAGGGGGGGGAAGAGGGGGACCATCTATAAGGGAAAGGGGGAAAGGGGGGGACAATCTATAAGGGGGAAGAGGGGGACCATCTATAAGGGGGGGGAAGAGGGGGACCATCTATAAGGGGGGAAAAGGGGGACCATCTATAAGGGGGGGGAAGAGGGGGACCATCTATAAGGGGGGAGAGGGAAGAGGGGGACCATCTATAAGGGGAGGGCGGGGAGGGGGACCATCTATAAAGGGGGAAGAGGGGGACCATCTAGAAGGGAGGGGGGAGAGGGGGACCATCTATAAAGGGGGAAGAGGGGGACCATCTATAAGGGAGGGGGGAAGAGGGGGACCATCTATAAGGGGGGAAGAGGAGGACCATCTATAAGGGGGAAGAGGGGGACCATCTATAAGGGAGGGTGGAAGAGGGAGACCATCTTTAAATGAGTGGAAGAGGGGGACATCTATAAGGGAGGGGGGAAAGGGGGACCATCTATAAGGGAGGGGGGAGAGGAGGACCATCTATAAGGGAGGGGGGAGAGGGGGACCATCTATAAGGGAGGGGGGAGAGGGGGACCATCTATAAGGGAGGGGGGAGAGGGGGACCATCTATAAGGGAGAGGGGACCATCTATAAGGGGGGGAAGAGGGGGACCATCTCCTAAAAGATCAGGACCCTCCTCTCCTGACATCTTCTGTGCTGCTGGGACTTCTCCTATAGGATTAGCACCCTCCTCTCCTGACATCCTCTGTGCTGCTGGGACCTCTCCTATAGGATTAGCACCCTCCTCTCCTGACCTCCTCTGTGCTTCTGTGACCTCCCCTATAAGATCAGCACCCTCCTCTCCTGACCTCCTCTGTGCTGCTGTGACCTCCCCTATAAGATCAGCCCCCTCCTCTCCTGACATCCACTGTGCAGCAAGGGACCAAACGTTATGTTTACTGGGGACAGCATTGGGGGGGGGCAGTATTGGATTATAATGTGGGCGGATTGACGGGGGGGGCAGTATTGCATTATAATGTGGGAGGATTGACGGCGGGGGGGGGGGCGTCATCCTATAGTTCGCCTTAGGCAGCAGAAAGGCTAGAATCACCCCTGCATGTACCAGGCGCCTGATCAGATTTCCTGCCACCCGTGGCCCGCCAGCGCTAAGATGCCAGCAGCTGCGGCCCGCCCCACATACCACACTCCTCCTCGCAACGGGCAGCAAGGGGAGGGTGGGAGGTAGACTGGCACATGAGGAGAGAGGCTGGCACATTAGTGGGCATTGGGCAGCACAGGGAGGCTGGCACATGAGTGGGCAGCATGGGGAGGGTGCACAGGAGCGGACAGCATGGGGAGGAGGGGAGGCACATGAGTGGGCATCGGGCAGCACAGGGAGGGAGGGAGGCACATGAGTGGGCACCAAGCAGCATGGGGAGGGAGGGTGGGAGGCACATGATTGGGCACTACAAGGAGGGAGGCACAGATTGAGAGACAGATTGGAATGTGATAGATACTAATTAAAGAGTTTATCCGCTGCATGGAAGTGGGCTGGGGACGGGGATGATTGCACTACATACACTTCTGCATAGACTTCTACTTCTATACTTCTACATATACTGCGCCCCCTGCTGGTTTGCTTATGGGGGGCCCAGGCAATTTTTCTGCATTGGGACCCTATGCAGTCTGTGTCCGCCCCTGGATGAACTCAGTAGAGTAGAGTGAAATCCTCTCAAATAAAATCTTCTTTTAGGTTACAAACACACTTGGCGGGTCTGCAGCAAGTCTCCATGCTGCGTTTTTGCAGCGAGACTCGCTGCAGATCCCGGCCCTATACTTTTAATGGCAGACAAACACGCAGCAGGGATGTACATCCCTGCTGCGAGTTTGTCTGCAGCCCACCCCATTAACCCCCCGGCCGCCGGAGCTGATACTTCACCTGATCCTGGCTCCAGTGGTTCCCGATGTCTTCACCAAGCCGGAGCGGGGACCAGGTGAAGTATATGCTAGAGCCAGCCGCCCGCAACCCCGGCCGCCCGATCGCACGCCCCCCCCCCCGCAGCACCGATCGCACGCCCCCCCCCAATCGCCCCCCCCCCGCAGCACCGATCGCTCGCCCCCCCGCAGCACCGATCGCTCCTTATGCTGCGGGGGGGGGGGGGGGGGGGCGATCGGGCGGCCGGGGCTGCGGGCGGCTGGCTGGAGCATATACTTCACCTGGTCCCTGCTCCGGCTTGCTGAAGACATCGGGAACCGCCGGAGCCGGGATCAGGTGAAGTAGCAGCTCCCGCGGCCGGGGGGTTAATGGGGTGGGCTGCAAACAAACTCGCAGCAGGGATGTACATCTCTGCTGCGTGTTTGTCTGCCATTAAAAGCATAGGGCCGGGATCTGCAGCGAGTCTCGCTGCAAAAACGCAGCATGGAGACTCGCTGCAGACCCGCCAAGTGTGTTTGTAACCTTAGTAAGACTTACATACTCCGTAGTTGATAGGACAATCCCTGCATTATTACTTTTTGCGCATAATCCTTGTGATTGCCAGTACAACCTGGTAGATGTTTTTAAATGATTGTTACATTATAAAAATACTCCTATGAAGTTGTGTCAAGAAGATGACCTTTGTTCATATGCACATGTAGGGCATACGGATGTCATACAAGCCCTATTCTGATGGGCCTCACTGATTTATTTAGTACACAGAAAGCTATTCTTTTAAATTCCCTTCATATAATACCATATTTCTATGGGAAAATGCTTGGCTGTGGTTTCCCCTGGCGAAATAAATTTCTCTGGAAGAGAAAACACCTTAGCTGGAACTTTAGAGGGGTTTCCCATCTTCTAAAGGGCTGGTATGTTACTTGGGACCAGTAAATCACTGTGCAGAGGAAAAACAGTAAAGGTGGCACAACCCTACACTAAAGCTCTGGCTCTTTTTATTCTCGGGATTGGTCATTGCCCCAAAGGTTAGACGTTCACTACTCTTAAAGTGATTGCATTTTCTGGCATGCCATCACTTTATAAGACGGTAAAGTGCATTAAATGTAAAACAGTTCCCTGCAAACAATTGCACCAATTTTTTCACACATTTTTATTAACATTTGGCCACTTTCTACAAAACATCTCATTATAACAACATAAATAGCCCAGACTTTAATTGTAGAATACAGAATGATCAGTCACCTACTGTTCAGAGAAATATCATGACACGATAATGAGGGGAGAGAGAGCGCCAACCTGTAAGGTCAGTGCCCACTTCCACTTTGTTCCCCGCTTGTTGCCTGTGTTGTTACAGAGACTGCGAGCAGGGAGCAGAGGGAGGGGCCACAGGGAGGGGCCACAGGGGGGAGCGGGAGGGGCTGCCCGGACAATCCTTTGAATATTCCGGCTGCCCTTTGAAGTCAGTGGTGCTGCAGTCACTGCTGCTGCCGTTCCTATTACATGGAGCATCAAGCAGCAGACTGTCTCTGACATGATTGGGATTTTTCAACATTTTAAAAGACCACGATAAGCTGACATCATGCATGTCGGCTGATCGTGGTCTTTTAACATGTTCTCTTATAACAAATGACTATTAGCTGGTAATAGGCCAAGTACGGCAGATATCGTTTCGTCTTTTGTGTCTGTCAGAGATGGGCTCCATTGTAAGTCTGGAAAGCCTGTCACCTGCAGCAAGACAGAGATCGCAGTGAGACAGGGAGGGAAGAGCATGGCTGTGTGCTTTCTCCTACTCATTCTAGCGATTGGTGAGCTTCTGAAAACCTAGACCCTGGCCAATCAAAATTTTTGACTTGTCTTTGTGACATGTTTTTGCAAATAACAGATACACATTAAGGGTATGTTCACACAGGATGACTCACAGTGGAAATCTTGCTGAGAGTTTTGCAGCGAGATCTGCTACGAGGTACGGTGCTGGCAGGTCCCTGTGAATACATACTTGCAGCAGTCTGAAAGACCGCTGCAAGTATGTAATTTACCCACCCCCTTAACCCCTTAATTGGCTCTGTATACCGCTGTCTGTATACATTACCTGTCTCCTTCCTGCTCTATTGCCCAGCCAATCAGTGGCTGCGGCTGGGCAACACACTGGCTGGGTAGCAGAGCAGGGAGCAGGGAACCCGTGCAGCAAGGAGACAGGTAATGTATACAGACAGCGGTATACAGAGCCAATTAAGGGGTTAAGGGGGCAGATGGGGGCAGATGAAGGGTCTCAGCCTATTGTGAGGCTGAGTAGCCAAATTAAAAACAGTAACATTTTTGGAACTTTTGTGTACACTAAAAAGTAAAAGTATGTTTAAAATAAAATTTCTTGGAATTCTCCCTAAAGGCAGTTACTTAGCCATACGCTGTATGTTTCTACTGCTGATGTCCCGTACATATATACACACTCCTTCTGGTGTGAAGGGGCTTTAATGTATGTGGTTTGTGTATATGTAAAAAAAAAAGAATAATTAAAAAATTTTGGACCCCCCCCCCCCCTAAAGTTTAAAGCGACTCACAATCTGACCCCCCCCCCCCCCCCAACCGATTGTACTTTTAGATAGACGGTTTTAATCCAAGATCTGTCCTGGGGTCTGTTCAGTTGATGATTGTCAAATTGGGGTGGTCAAGAGTACCCATGCTCTAGGATTGCAACACCCCTCCGTCCCTCCTCCCGCCCTCTTCCTCATTAGGAATGCCCCTAGGACATTTTCTCCTATTCAGCACCTGTCTGAACACGGCACATGTGCTGGATTGTTAAGGCACCTGTGCTATATTCAGACAGGTGATGAATAGGAAAAATCCTGCCATGGGGCATTCCTAATGATGAGGAGGGTGGGGAGGAGGGATGGAGGGGTGTTGCAATCCTAGAGCATGGGTACTCTAGACCACACCAATTTGACACAGGGCTGCAAGTTTAAAAGTTATTTTTTAGGACAATAACTGCATCACCTGCCGAACGGACCCCAGGACAGATCTTGGATTAAAAGCAGCTAACTAAAGTGGTTTGGGTGGGGGGGACAGATTGTGGGTACAGAGTCGCTTTAAGTCACCCCCTTTCCCAATTTACAAATACACATATGTAAAAAAATATATGCATATTTGGTATTGTGTGAAATTGTCAGATCTATTAACCCTTTGAATACAAGGCCCAAAACGACCCAGTGGACCGCACAACTTTTGATCTTAACGCTTTTGTTTTTCCCTCCTCCCCTCTAGCACTTTCAGTTTTCTATCTACAAGGCCATGTAATAGCTTGTTTGTTACAGGAATAGTTGTACTTTGTAATGGTGTCTTTCATTTTACCATAACATGTATGATGGAATCCCAAATATATTATTTATGAAGATATAAATAGGTGAAATCGTAAAAAAGAATGCAGTATGGTAAAGTTTGGGGGGTTCCTGTGTCTACGTAATGCACTATATGGTAAAAGCTACATGATACTATTATTCTATAGGTCAGTCCGAACACAACCATATGCAGGTTACACAGATTCTCTAATGTTATATATTTTTTTTAAATGAAATCCTTTTTTTTGGCAATTAATTATTAATAAAATAGGCCTATTGTGACGCTTATAACGGTTTTATTTTTTCACCTATGGGGCTGTATGGGGTGTCATTTTTTCCGCTATGATCTCTAGTTTTTATTAATACCATATTTGTGAGGATCGGATGTTTTGATCACTTTTAATTAATTTTTTAAAATATATAATGTAACATAAAATCGGTAATCCGCGCACTTTTTTCCCTCTTTTCGTGTACGCCGTTTACTGATCACAATGACGCTTGTAATATTTTAATAGATCGGACAATTATGCACGCTACAGTATATTATATGTTTATTTATTTATTTTTATATGTTTTATTTATATAATGGGAAAGGGGGGTGATTTAGACTTTTATTGGGGGAGGGGTTTGGGGGTAGTGTGTTGGTGTTTTTAACTTTTTTTTTTTTACATTTTAAGTCCCTTGGGGGACTTGTACATACAATACTTTCATTTTCTACACTGATCATTGCTATGCCATAGGCATAGCATTGATCAGTGTTATCGGCGCTCTGCTCATTGAGTTTGCCTGTGCAGGCTCAGTGACCAGAGTGCCAATTGGACCGCACGGAGGCAGGTGAGTGACCTCCGGCGGTCCGTTTTAACGATCGGGACCCCCGCAGTCACTTACACTTAAACGCCGCTGCAGCGACATTTAAGGAGTTAATGTCACGCTGCAGCCCGATTGCTGCAGTGTGTCATTAATGGTGAGGTCCCGGCTGCTGATTGCAGCCGGCCCCCACCTGTTATGAAGCGCGCTCCGCTCCGGAGCGTGCTTCATAGCTCAGGACGTACTGGTACGTCCAGGGTCGTCTAGGGGTTTAAATATAACAATTTTGTTCCTGCATGGTGAGTGGCATAAATAAATAAAGGAAGATAAACACCGGGGAGGAGAGCGCTGCTTCATTGTGACCTGGACATCCATGCATCAATTTTTTCATCTAATCTGTAATTGCTTTCACATGTTGTATAGGTATATATACTATGCCCCTCACTCTACTGCCCACATCCCTGAGGAAGCCGCTAGACGGCGGAACGCGTGGGGTCATTTCTTATCCCATCTGACTCTCATTCTGTTGGACTGTATATGGTGATCTTTTCCAGTTTCCAATATCACTTAGAAATACAAAAAAGTTCAGGGCACTCACCCGTTTGTAGTGAAAATTCTTTATTTCTTATTTCATGGTGCGGTAAAATTGCACACTGATCGGAGCAGACGCCAACCTGTTTAAAGCGAGATCTCGCTTTAAACAGGTTGGCGTCTGCTCCGATCAGTGTGCAATTTTACCGCACCATGAAATAAGAAATAAAGAATTTTCACTACAAACGGGTGAGTGTCCTGAACTTTTTTGTATTTCTAAGTGATATTGTATTTCCGAGTCTACACACTAAGGAGCACCCCCGAAGTAGGATCACACTAGTCCACAACCCATCCAACTGCTTAGGCTAGGTTCACACTGCGTTTTCAGCATCCGTTTAACGCATCCGTTTTTTTCAAAAAACGCATGAAAAACGGATTGCAAAAAACGGATTCATTTGTGTGCATCCGTTTTTCCATTGACTTCCATTATAAAAAAAAACGGATCCGTTTTTTTTGGCGGACCAAAACGGACCAAAAAACGTTGCTGACCCTATTTTTCTGGACGTTAAAAAAAACGGATCCGTTAAACGGATGCTGAAAACGCAGTGTGAACCTAGCCTTATGTTTCTATGCCAGAAGTAGTGCCGGTGTAAGCCTCCCTATAGACTCTTTTCCAGTTTCCCCTTTTTCCCCTATGCTCCATTATTTGTGGTTATATTTTGTTTTACTGGGTCTCTGTCTAGGTAGAGATGTTGGATTTTTGTTATTGTACATACGGTCCAGAGTCAGAGTGGTAGATTAGCCCTGGCTGGAACACCAGCAGGATTTATGGTGACATTTTAGTGTTTTTAATGTAGAGCAGTATTTGGGGTGTTGTCTCCCTCATTTTACTACTCCTGTACATTCATTTATTTATGTGGTATTTTGTATTTATGTCAGTATTATAATAAAGATTTTTGTGATGTGCTGCCATTTTTGTGCATATGCTTTTTTCTTTTGAGAGGATCCATGCATCAATGACCATTGGTCATGAAGGGGTAAAAGAGACATTTACATGGAAATCTGACCACCCTTTTACAGCATGGGTTACACTGCATGGTGATGAAATTAAATTTTCCAATAATTCAGATTCATAGTGCAGCTTTAAAGAATTTACTGGTCGTTGTCACTTACATTGTATCATTGTACAGATAACTTCCTCTTAAAGGGGTTGTTCACCAATTTTTTTTTTCTTTCAAATCAACTGGTGCCATAAAGTGCCAGAGATTTGTAATTCACTTCTATTAAAAAATCTTAAGTCTTCCAGTACTTATCAGCTGCTGTGTGTCCTGCAGAAAGTGGTGTTTTCTTTCCTGTCTGAGGCTATGTGCACACTGAGCAATTCTCGAGGAATTGTAGCTGAAAGTTTTCAGGCAGAATTCAAGCAGAATTTAAGCCCCCCATTGACTTCTATAGGATTCCTCTAGCAGATCTTCAGCAGAAAATTCTGCTCGGAAATTCTGCAGTGTGAACAACAGAGCAGAAAACCCATTGAACACAATGGGACTTTGCTCTGTACATTTTTTACGGGAGGAATTTCAAGCTGAATTTCAAGCTGAATTTCAAGCTGAATTCCTCGCCTTTTCCTCAGTGTGCACATACCCTGACACAGTGCTCTCTGTTGCCTCCTCTGTCCATGTCAGGAACTGTCCCATAGAAAACCTCTCCTGCTCTCCAGACTGGAAATATTACAACGTCCTGCTGGGCATACAGCAGCTGATAAGTACTGGAAGGCTTGAGATTTTTTTAATAGAAGTAAATTACAAATCTCTGGCACTTTATGGCAGCAGTTGATTTGAAAGAAAAACATTTTTGGTGTACAACCCCTTTAAAGGCTCATGTCTGTCCAGATCTCTATTTATGAGGTCTGGTAAATAACTAGAATTTTGTTTAAACTTGACCCTATTTTGAAGCCTGTACATAGTAAATAGTAAAATAATAATATAGCAACTCATTTATAGTTCAGTCCCTAAAACTATGGCAGCAGGAATGTTAATTTGCAAATGGTGCTTATATATATATAGAGCCTATTGTTAAGCAGAATGTTATGATTTTTCATGCACGCAGCTCTGCCTTATCTAAATGTTATCTTGTTACAGAGATGAAGGACAGTAAAAGTAATTATGCAGATAATCCACAAGGTGGTGTAAGAGTCCTCTGGTTTGTGACGTCTGGTCTATCAGCTTTTGTGCTGAGCATTTATGTGAGTTCCCTGGTGGCTTGCCGTGATCGTATAGTGGTTAGTACTCTGCGTTGTGGCCGCAGCAACCTCGGTTCGAATCCGAGTCACGGCAGGAGTAAAGTCTCCTAGCACGGCAAATGGGACAGTGTTTTTATACAAAGCTTTTCCATTACACACATTTGCATTTGCATTTAGTATATGGGGAAAAAGGAGACAGAATTTAACTCTTTTGTGGCCTTTTGACTTTTTAATTTAGCATTTCTGAGTTGGCTCTGTTTAAGCTGCACAGGCTTTTTTTTTTCTTCTCTCACATAAAATAAATATATATATACACATATAATATAATAATATATAATATATATATATACACATAGTATTATTATTATTATTTTGGAAGGGTATTGTCTAGAAAATAAAAAGCACATTATATATATATATATATATATATATATATATATATATATATATATATATATATATAAAAATTTTTTAATGTTTATTGTCTGTTATTTTGGGATTCCGGAAATACAGTGGTTTATTGATGGAGCATGTAAACATATGTTCTACCTATAGAGGTCACTGTATAATGGACATTTTTAGTATTCACAGAAAAATAGAAACATTTAAAATACCTTTTGGTAAATAAAAACCACTATATAATCTTTTTATATTTAATGGTTTTTTTCTTGTATAGTTAATAAAATTACAAAATGCTAATTTAAACAAAAGCTTTCCATTTGCCGTGCTAGGAGACTTTACTCCTGCCGTGACTCGGATTCGAACCGAGGTTGCTGCGGCCACAACGCAGAGTACTAACCACTATACGATCACGGCAAGCCACCAGGAAAGTATAAGCATAGCCCCTTTAAGAGCATACTGGAGGATATTTTTACCAACCATTTACTGTAATGTTAGACACGTTATAAAAGGACAGTGTGATTAATACACATTAGTTTACGCAGATGTTAGTGACAGTAAGAGAGATTGAATTTTTATATTTTAGCAATATTATTGCTAAATTCAAGTTTACAAACTAATCAAAACAAAATCATAATATTATTAAATTTATTATTATATTATTAAAATTATATACAACTTGAGTGTAAAATAATCTGACATGAAAATGTAACAGGACCGGGCCAATTCCGATTTTTGCGTTTTCGTTTTTCCCTCCTTGTGCTTAACCCCTAGACGACCCAGGGCGTATAGTTACGCCATGGAAGTCTGTCCCCAGACGACCTAGGGTGTAACTGTACGCCCTGAGTGTTTCTCCCGCTATGAAGCGTGCTCCGGAGCGGAGTGCGCTTCATAGCAGGTGGAGGCCGGCTGCAATCAGCAGCCGGGACCTCACCGGTAATGACACGCTGCAGCGATTCCGCTGCCGCGTGTCATTAACTCCTTAAACGCCGCGACCGCGGCGTTTAAGTGTAAGTGACAGGGGGAGTCCCCTGTCACTTACCGATCGGGACCCCCGCAGTGTGACTGCGGGGGTCCCGATCGGTAAAACGGACTGCCGGAGGTCTCTCACCTGCCTCCGTGCGGTCCGATCGGCGATCTGCTACACTAAGCCTGCACAGGCAGGCTCAATGAGCAGATCGCCGATAACACTGATCAATGCTATGCCTATGGCATAGCATACATCAGTGTAGAAATCAAACTAAACTATGTAAAAGTCCCCCAAAGGGACTTCAAATGTGTAAAAAAAAAAAAGTTAAAAACACTAACACACTACCCCAAAACCCCTCCCCCAATAAAAGTCTAAATCACCCCCCTTTCCCATTATATAAATAAAACATATAAAAATAAATAAATAGATAAACATATAATATACCGTAGCGTGCGTAATTGTCCGATCTATTAAAATATAACAAGCGTCGTTGCGAACGGTAAACGGCATACACGAAAAGAGGGAAAAAAGTGCGCGGATTACCGATTTTATGTTCCATTATATATATAAAAAAATTAATAAAAAGTGATCAAAACGTCCGATCTTCACAAATATGGTATTAATAAAAACTAGAGATCATGGCGGAAAAAATGACACCCCATACAGCCCTGTAGGTGAAAAAATAAAACCGTTATAAGTGTCACAATAGGCCCATTTTATTTATAATTAATTGCCAAAAAAAAGGATTTCATTTAACCCTTAGGGGACACAGCCAGTTTTGGCATTTATGACACAGCCAAATTTTTCAAATATGACATGTGTCATTTTATGCCTCTGTAACTTTGGAATGCTTTTATCAATCCTTGTGATTCCAAGATTGTTTTTTCGTGACATATTCTACTTTATGTTAGTGGTAAATTTGGATCGATACCTTTAGCGTTTTTTTGTGAAAAACTCCAAAATGTTGTGAAAAATGTAAAAATTATTGCATTTCTCTAAATTTGAAAGTTTCTGCCAATAAGGAAGATAGTTATACCACATAAATTATTGATTAATTCATATCTATAACAAGTCTACTTTATATTGGCAGCATTTGGTGAACATGCTTTAACTTTTTTTGGGGATTTTAGAGACGTAATTGTTTAGTAGCAACTTTCAAAATTTTTGTGAAAATTTAAACTCAGATTTTTTTAGGGACTAGATCAGTTTTGAAGCATATTCTAGAGGCCTGTTTACTAGAAAACGCCCATAATTCACCCCATTTTGAAATCTTCACCCTTTCAAGTATTCAAATTGACATTCATACAGTTTTTTAACCCTTTACACATTTCACAGGAATAACTTCAAAGAAAGTGTGGAAAGTAAAAATTTCCACTTTCTTTGCAGAGATCCCAATTCAATCCTATTTTTTTCATACCAAACCAGCTATAAAAAGTAAAATGTAATAAAACATTTATTCCTCTGAATCTGCAGTTTTTATTAATACCCCATTTGTGGACATAAAGTGTTGCACAAGCACATGGCTTAGAAGAGAGGGAGCACCCTTTGGATTTTGGAGCGTGGATTTGGCTGGAATAAATGTAAGAGACCATGTTACAGTTACAGAGCCCCCCTAGTGCTGAGACAGTGGGAACCCCCCACAAGTGACCCCATTTTGAAAACTACACCCCTTAAGGAACGTAACAAGGGGTACAGTGGGCATTTTGACCCCACAAGTTTTTCACAGTTTTTTGCAAAAGGGGCCCATGAACATTAAAAATCACATTTTTCACACTTACACGTTAGTGAAACCCCAAATTTTCCAAATTCCAAAAAGCTTGGAGAAGCAAAAGCCCCCCAAAATTTGTAAAGCAATTTCTCCTGAGTAAGAAAATACCCAATTCGTGAACGTAAAAAATTGTACGGACGCACAACACGGCTCAGAAGAGAAGGAGCACCTCTGTCTGTGTGTGCACTCCTACTGTAGCAGTAAATGCAACAACGTTTACTGACACTAACGGAGGCTGATGTTTATTAACGGACGCTGAATTACACTAACAGATACTGACACTAATGGACGTTGATGCTTACTAACAGACACTGGCGGTTACTAACAGACACTGACTGGCGCTTACTAATGCATGCTGACTGACACTTACTAACAGATGCTGACTGACGCTTACTAACGGACACTGACTAATGATTACTAACGGACACTGACACTTACTAACGGACACTGACTAACGATTACTAACGGACACTGACGCTTACTAACGGACACTGACTAACGATTACTAACGGACGCTGGCTGACGCTTACTAACAGACACTGACTGGCGCTTACTAATGCACGCTGACTGACACTAACGGACGCTGACTGACGCTTACTAATGGACACTGACTGACGCTTACTAACGGACACTGACTAACGATTACTAACGGACACTGACTGACGCTTACTAACAGACACTGACTGGCGCTTACTAATGCACGCTGACTGACACTAACGGACGCTGACTGACGCTTACTAATGGACACTGACTGACGCTTACTAACGGACACTGACTAACGATTACTAACGGACACTGACTGACGCTTACTAACAGACACTGACTGGCGCTTACTAATGCACGCTGACTGACACTAACGGACACTGACTGACGCTTACTAAAGGACACTGACTGACGCTTACTAACGGACACTGACTAACGATTACTAACGGACACTGACTGGCGCTTTCTAACTGACGCTGATTAAGATCTCCCTTATCACTGGGAGATCACAGGGGAGGGGGTATTTATTATGTGTGTGTGTGTTTTGTGTATACACTATGTGGATGCAGGCTCTGATCTCCTTACATAGCATTCAGCTAGTGGGGGATCAGACCCTGCATCCAGCCTCTGGTCCTCACTGTCAGACACTGTGATTGACAGCTCTGATCACAGAGCTGTCAATCACAGAACAGAGAAGCAATGTGACCAGCGTCATTGGACAAACGCTGGTCACATGCTTCCCAGGAGGAGGCCAACCCTGGATTCCTGAGCTCAGGGTGAGTCCCGGGACCAGGGGGCGTGGCTATCGCGGGTGGGGGGCGTGGCTACCGCCGGCGGGGGTGCCGATCGCGGGTGGGCCGCGGGAATCGCGGGGGGGCCGCGGGAATCGCGGGGGGAGGGGTGCGCCGATCAAGTGCGGGGGGGGGAGGGCTCCGATCGTGGGGGGGGGGGGGGTCATCAGAGGCAGGGGAGGAGGAGAGGGAGGGATCTCTGCCCCAGCTTCCCCCGGTCCCGGACCTCAGCAGAGACCGGGACCGGGGGTTACTGATGACTGTGCACCAGCATCAGTGGATCGTTACCGATCCCCTGATGCCGGTGATTGCCTTTCCTGGACCCCTGCTGGGGGTCCAGGAACGGCTTCACTAAACTGTCAGCTATCAGCTGACAGTTTAGTTTCAGCTCCCGGTCACTGTTTACATAAACAGTGAGCACCGGGAGCCGGGAAGTTATAGTACGTCCTGGTGCGGAAACTAACCTCCTGCCAGGACGTGCTATAACGTCCTAGTGCGCCTATGGGTTAAAAAAAATATATAACATTAGAGAATCTGTGTAACCTGCATATGGTTGTGTTCAGACTGACCTATAGAATAATTGTATCATGTCGCTGTTACCATATAGTGCATTATGTAGACACAGGAACCCCCCAAACGTTACCATATTGCATTCTTATTTGCGATTTCACCAATTTATATCTTCATAAATAATATATTTGGGATTCCGTCATACATGTTATGGTAAAATGAATGACGCCATTACAAAGTACAACTATTCCTGTAACAAACAAGCACTTACATGGCCTGTAGATAGAAAACTGAGAGTGCTGGAGCTCTTAGAAGGGGAGGAGGGAAAAACGGAAACACTAAGATCAAAATTTGCGCGGTCCACTGGGTCATTTTGGGCCTGGTCCTCAAAGGGTTAAAAGGCCATAGCACTTGCATTTTTCCACCTAGAAACCCACATGAGCCCTTATTTTTTGCGCCACTAATTGTACTTCACAATGACAGGCTGAATTTTTTCATAAAGTACACTGCGAAACCAGAAAAATATGAACGAATGGTGGAATTAACAAAAAAAAAAAAGCATTTTGTTTATTTAGAGGGTATTTGTTTTTAGGACATTTGCCCTGGGGTAAAACTGACATGTTATATATGTTCCTCAAGTCGTTACAATTACAACAATATATAACATGTATAACTTTTATATTATGTGATGGCCTGTAGAAAATTCAAACCATTGTTTACAAATATTTGTTCCTTAAAATCGCTCCATTCCCAGGCTTATAGCGTTTTTATCCTTTGGTCTATGGGACTGTGTGAGATGTCATTTTTTGCGCCATGATGTGTTCTTTCTATCGGTATCTTGACTGTGCATATGCGACTTTTTGATCGCTTTTTATTACAATTTTTCTGGATTTGATGCTATCAAAAATGCGCAATTTTGCACTTTGGGATTTTTTTTGTGCTTACACCGTTTACCGCGCAAGATCAGGAATGTGATAGTTTAACAACGCACGCGGCGGTAGCAAACATGTTTATTTATTTATTTGTTTACGTTTATTTATTTCATGGGAAAAGGGGGTGATTCAGACTTTTATTAGGGGAGGGGGCTTTTGATTGAAAACATCACTTTTTTTTTTACTTTTACACTTATACTAGAAGCCCCCCTGGGGGACTTCTAGCATAAATACACTGATCTCTCATTGAGATCTATGCTGCATAGATATGCAGCATAGATCAATGAGATCGGCACTCGTTTGCTTTCGGCTGCCAGGATCGCCCGAGCCGGGATCAGCGCCATTTTGGCAGAGACCCCAGCCGGCACCAGATACGGAGATCGCTCCTCCGGGACAATGTCCCGGGGGGGGGGGGGGGGAGGCGATCTCCGCCAATAGACACCAGGGAACTGCTGCATCCGGTAATCAGATGCAGCTGTCAACTTTGACAGCTGCATCTGATTACCTGATTAGCGGGCACGACGATCGCACCGTGCCCGCTAATAGCCGCTACATGCTAACAGCCGCTACATGCAGCACCCGGGATCGCGGCAGTTCAGAGAGGGGGCGCCGCGCGGCCCCGTTCTGAGCGCCCTTACCGACAACAGGGCGTAAGTATACTCCCTTTGTCATTAAGGGGTTAAGACCTTCTGCCAAATATTGTAAAGAGGACAACATTTTTGAATGTATACTTCTGAGATGTGGGAAGTAAGTACAAAATGCCTTTAACCCCTCAGTATTGCAGACCCCACCCTTTTCCCCCGCACAAGGTGAGCTTCTTACCGAGCACCACAATGACATTAATCCTTGCTCAGTGCTTGATTGCTCTGGGCTCCAGCAGCCCATTGCAATCTCATTGATCTATGCTGTATATGTATACGGTATTGATCTATACGAGAAATCAGAAAAGTTAATGATTGTGGCCCCTAATGGGGCTATAAGTTAATATAGTTTTTTTTTTTTTTTTTAATTCTATTTAATAATTAAAAAAATCCCTTCCCATATTAAAAGTTGTATTTACTAAACATAAATAAATAAGTAAACATAATTCCTATCAACGCATGTGGAATCTCTTGAGCTATTAAGTGCAAAATTGCTGATATTTGACAACATAAAATCCAGAAAATTTATAATAAAAAGTGATCAAAAAGCTGCATATACACAAGCAAGATTCCGATAGAAAGAACAGATCATGGCACTCTCCACCCCTGTACCATTTTTGTATAGGGAACCTACCCTGTTTTTCTCTCCTCTTTGCTCTCTATTTCTTCTCCTCCTTGTTTATACCTATTTGCTTGGTGTCCATCAATACTATTCTTAAAAACCATAAAATCAGTTAGACACAGTGGTGGGAGGTAACTGCCCTGTATATATGTAAGTTTATTCCCATGAGACTTGCTTTATGTGCTTGTTATGGTTGGAGTGGATTTATGTTCTCGTCTGAATACTTTAAGATGCTGAATTTGTGTTGAGTGAGTTGCGTGAGTTGCAACACGAGAAAAAAGCAAAAGTACAAAAATTAAAATAGGCTTTGTCCTTAAGGGGTTAAAGGGGTAGTGCGGTGGCCACACAAAAAACAAACAAACTCAGACACACACATCAAATATACTTACCATCCGTCCTTGCTTCTGGGTACGTGTGCAGTGAATGGCAGAGAAAAGGTTGTTGGTGCGCAGGCGCACCTGCAGCCTTTTCATTGGCTGGAGCGCATCACATGGTTTCAAGCAAGCTCAGCCAATCAGGGCTGAACAAGCTGGAAGCCATGTGATGCGCTCCAGCCAATGAAAAGGCTGCTGGAAAAGGCCCATGTGCACCAGCAGCCTTTTCTTCTCCCATTCACTGCTGTAGAAGACAGAGAAGAGGAAGGAGACAAGGACCGCCCCCTGCTGTGACAACATCGGCGCCTGGGAGAAAAGGACGGGGTCGACAGTGTATACTTTATTCAACTTCCGGGGGGGAAAGGGGATGTCAGGGTTGGGAAAGGGAGGGGAACAGGGCCAGACCACTTAATAACATGCATTACAAAATGAAAACGCCGCACTACCCCTTTAAGGGTATATTCCCAGTACAGAATATGTGCAGAAATTCTGCCTGCTCCATAGACTCAATGATATTCTCAAACGAAATCTACCGTCTGTCCTAAAAATTTACATGGCAATTCTTTAGGAGGATGGCGGATAGAGCTTGAGAATTCTCAAGTTTCTCAAGACAGTAGGATTACAAAGATGTAACTATTATACGTTTTAAAACCTTTATATGGGATAGGCAGAACTTCAAGCAGAGACCGCTGTGCAGGCTCCGCTTATAATTTCCATGCATATTCCCTATCGGGAACATTCCCTAAGTCCTGCATATAAGCAGACTTTTTATCCAATTTCTGGGGAATTTTGAAGAAAAGTCATCATTTTTTCACTATGGAAGGGAACATTATCCTGCTATAAAGGCGTGTACTAATTTAGCAATATTGTTTAGGTAGGTAGTAGGCGTCAAAGTAACATGCACATGAATGCCAGGACTTAAGGATTTCCAACAGAACATTACCCAGAGCACCACATTGCCTCAGCCAGCTTGCCTTTTCCGTATAGTGCATCTTGGTGCCATCTCTTCCTAAGGTGATCTGGCTTCTTTCCCAAGTGCTAGCAGCCAGATCGGCTTTGAAACATGTGCAATAAATACCATTGTTTTAAGACATTCATCTGTTTTATCATCTGATATGTGTGACCTGCGCCTGCTGTATACTTGTAGAAGGAGTGGAGCTTTTAAAATGAATTTTTGAATTCTTTGGGGATGGGACAGGAGTGGCTGGCTATATACAAATGCTGCAGAGTGTTGTGCCTCTCACTGTTGCACAACTTATACAGATGAGAGTTACCTTTGCTGTTTGGTTACACACATCTGAGAGGTCTACACCATGGAGTGCTGTCTGTGTTTGTACATCTTTCTCTTCCTAAGGTAAGTGATACACATACACCCAGGCATCCACATGATGTAAAAGGAAACATGAATTTTTGGAGCTGCACAGAGGTCAAAATGTGCCCTGTGGTCAGTCAATCTGATACATAGCAAGTAGTAATGCACTGTGTGTTCTGACACCTTTCTTTCCCCATTCTTAATCCGTTTTATAGTTACTCTAATGTGAGATTGGACTATATGGGCTTGACAAGTGTTTCCAACTCCAGTCCTCAAGGCTCACCAATAGGTCATGATGTGAGGATGATTTAATGAGGTGAGGTAATATAATTATACTCGGTCCATCAGGTATTATCACAGCTGCTCTTTGTATGGGATATCCTCAAAACATGACCTGTTTGCGGGCCTTGAGGACTAGAGTTGGGGAACACTGGGCTAGACTTTGCTGCACACGTGCATCAGACAGCCTCTGGGATATCTGGAGAGCAGGAAAGGTTCTACCATTTCTGCTCTCCGGTGCTCCACTTCCTCTTTCAGCCAGTCTTTGCTGATACTTCTGCAGATGAGAGGGGGACGGGAGCATGTTGCAGGCACTGCGTGCATTTATTGCAGGTGATACCATGCCTGCAATGTCCCATTGCTGCCTGATGTCGCTGCAACATTTGTAACATCACGCAGCTATTGATCACATATTGAAAAAGTGGAGGAAGTGGAGCGCCAGAGGGCAGAAAAGGTAGGACCTTTCCTGCTTTCTGGATATCTCCTTTAATAACTCTATTGCCATCTCACTGGTTCTACTTGCTTGAAACATGTCTGGTAAGTAATAAGACTTACATACTTGTAATAAAATGTGACATTTAGGTATTGCTCTGGAACTGCCATCAAAATTTGACTGTTGTCAAAATTGCTCAGATTTGTACACTTTGCCATTTTTGGTCCTTTCACCACATCAACTTATTTGCTGTCTTCTATATCCTACCACTTGACAAATGCATTTGTAGCAAGAAATTAGTGAGCTAGCAACAGTGTCTTAAGAGCCCAAGGTTGACTGATGTGTTGGGAGCTAAAGTACCACAGCATGGCCCGCCTCCTGGCTCTCCATCTCCCGCCTACTCTGGATGATCGACACACAGGACTCTTCTTATAGGGTCAAAGGCTTATTTACAGGTCATGTGCTGTGAATACTAATAAGACGTGTGCAGTCATGCGCTGAAGCCTCTGCCCACAACAGGGCCACACATGTGCCTTATTAGTATAGACAGGTGCAGGTGTGTGATCTGTACACAGGACTCAGCACTGTAAGCTGAGACATGTATGTCAATCATTCAGAGCAGGGAGGAGCAGGGGAGCAAGGAGGCAGGTGATGCTGCAGTACTTTAGCTGCTGGGTCTGGCCTCTTTGACAGCTCAGGACAAAAACATGATTTTATGAATTATGAAGCAGCCATCAGCTTTATAAAAGACACAATTTCCTTTATTGCCCAATTATCTGTCAGCCCATGCTTATTTTTCATAGCATGCAGATGAACTGACAGATTTCCTTTAATGTAAATTGGCCTACAGTGTTATGTCACGGTATAAATCATGGTAACATAATATGTGAGGCTGAAAAACAGACAGATGTCAATCCAGTTCAGCCGATTTCCTAGTATTAACCCAGCGCATGACAAAAAACCCTGTGAGATAGAAGCCAATATTCCTCATTTTAGGGGGGGGGGGGGGGGGGGGAATCCTCCCAGACTCCAAATCTGTAAATGAGAATAAATCCTGGGATCAACTACCCATCAGTATATATCCATCTTTCCTGTATCCCAATATATATATGCATTGTACAGGCAGAATGTGGTGTGAGCCAGGCATTTGTTGTAGATATGATTGTCCATATAGAAAGCTAACTGACATGCCTAGTACTGTATACCAGTAGCGTAGCGACCGTGGTCGCAGTGGTTGCCGCTGCGACCCGGCCCCCCTCCTTGCATCCTCTGTGCCCGCTCGCCCGCCGCTCCGCTCTCCGGGACGGCCCCCGGCTGACGCTGGCTCCCTCCTTGCATCCTCTGCGCCCGCCGCTCCGCTCTCCCGGACCCCCGGCGAATGCTCTGCTCACTGGTGGTGTCCCCGGGATTCCCCTGCAGCACACGCACCAGGGAGCTGTGTGCGCTGGGGCTGTTACTTCCGGGTCAGGGAGCGCTCCCTGACCCAGAAGTAACAGCCCTGATGCACATTGACCTTCTTGGTGCGTGTGCTGCAGGGGAATCCCAGGGACACCGCCAGAGAGCGGAGCATCGGCCAGGGTTCCGGGAGAGCGGAGCGGCGGGCGCAGAGGATGCAAGGAGGGAGCCAGCGTCAGCCGGGGGCCGTCCAACACCACAGAAGAAGCGATGAGAAGGGAGCTGCGATGGGGGTGGGGTGGGGGGCGAGGTTAAAGGTGAGTTGTTTTTTGTTTGTTTTTTCCTTTGTTTTTATCTGCATGACAAGGGGGACAAGATAAGGGGACAACAAGGGGGCCATTTACAAGGGTGGGCAATGTATAAGGAGACAACACAGTGGGGGCATCTACAAGTGGGGGCAACATAAGGGAGGCATCTACATGGGGGAAAAGATAAGGGGGGCATTTATAAGGGGACAACAAGGGGGGAAACATAAGGGAGGCATCTATATGGGGGCAACATAAGGGGGATAACACAGAGGGGCCATCTATAAGGGGGGCATGTGTAAGGGGACAACACGGGGCAACATAAGGAGGACAACACAGGGGGGCCACCTACAAGGGCGGGGGGCATCTATAAGGGGAACAACACAGGGGGGCATCTGTAAGGGGGACTAAACCGAGCGGGCCATCTATAAGAGGGAATACACAGAGATGGGCAGTCTGTAAGGGACACTACACAGAAGGGCCATCTGGAAGAGGGACTACACAGAGGGGGCATATGCTATAAAGGGGTCACATAGTGTCAGGGCTACCCACTAACTGAGGGTGTAAAGGGGCCAATACAGATGTGCAGTTTGTAGAGAGATGAGGATGGTCAAAGAACAAGGAGCCTAATATGTCTGTCTGGCAGATTCTGTGGATTTGTGGCTCTGAGAAGTTCTCATAACGGCCCAGGACAGATGGAGAAGATGAAACCTGTGTAGAGCTGGATCTGCCTCTACTGGATGAGGTGATAGTGATCTGTGTACAGTGGATTATTCAGTAGCAGTGGTGGTGTTAGTCAGTATGTGGTGGTGTTAGTCAGTATGTGGTGGTAATTTTTTCTACTTGTAATGTAGTATTGTGTTTTATTGGATTTAGTATACTAGATTTGGTCAGTAACAGTATGGCGGTTATATGTATGGTGATAATATTTCCTTCCTATATACTGGTATTATTGGTTATATCGGTCTTGATCTATCTATCTATCGCACCGCTTGGTCAAGGAAGGGGGGCCCAAGTTGAACTCTTGAACCAGGGCCCAAGGGACATTAGCTACGCCCCTGCTGTATACCACTACATTTTTCATTTATTACTATGTTATTGGAACCCCTTCATTCATTTCAGATGAAAAGTAAAATGCTTCTACTGAAGCTTTTGGAAACTGTCACTTCATCTTGTAATGGCTAAAAGAAAACCTTGCATTTCATTCACCATTACAGGTAACAACATGAATGACCAACAAGAAAGTTTCCCCAAGTACAGGACTAACAAACAAATTTGAATGATGAATGTGAGTTTCAGTAATTCATTCTTCATTAAACATTGCCACACCTATGTACAGGTTGTGCATGGTATTGCAGTGAAAACCCATTCATTTTAACAGTGCTAAACTGTGCCACTAGACACAACCCACAGCGTCATGGCCCAGATGATTGGAGAATCCAAACGTTTTTTTCAATCCTGCCCATTCATGTTTGTAATAATCCAAATTTCCCCTTCCCCCATTAAATCTCAATGCCAACAATGGAGACAGTATATATGTATGTAAGTATATAAAATAGGTTCATGAGGCAGTAGATCTTTCATCTATGGATGGACAGTTTATAGTCATATTTTGTAGTCTCACTATCAGAAAGACAGTGAGATACTCACCATTACATGTGTGCGTTATCTTAGACAACAGACATGACATGAAGTCGCACCCACAGTCTCTTATCTGGTTCCACTGTTACTTGCTAAATCTAAAGAATGTTGCTGGTTTTTTTTCAGCACTATAGTAATAGGCAGTTACCAACATGTGGTAAATATTCAGCAAGTTCTAATGGTACTCATATACTTTGGATTAAAGATGGCAAAAACGGACAGTTTCAACCAAATCATTCATCTGGGGAAATTTTAGTGCACTATACGATGGCCTATATATAGCTCATGGTCACATGTTTCCATTACACAGTAGATAGGCATCCTTTGTGACCCCACAAAGTAGTTAGTCCCGCACTTACCAGCAGGGCCAATATTGGGGGAGGGGACTAAATATTGCCCCTCTATAGGGCCTGTAGTTTGGGGAGCAGGATCTATGAAAGAGTAAATCTCGCTGTAGATAATTCCTGCTGGCTGAGGTTCCCTTCATACAACACTGAACTACTGTACATTATTTGCAGCTTGGTCCACCTCCTTCCCCTCTGCATCTTCCCCTTCAGCACATGTCAGGCCCTGGCTGCCTTCTCTACATACTGTAGCTTCTTACTGATGTAATAGCTCAGCAGTTGGGAAAGAGAGGGTGGGAGGATGTTTGCAGACACATGAGGCTACCAGTCAGACCACCTGACCCCTGGCACCCACTGATTTGCCTCCTATGAGTCCAACCAGCTATTATAAAAGTAGAAATGGAAGGAGAGATGCTTACCAAAAGGTATATGGTGGGTGAATGCAGATAGGTGTAAAACCCTGTCGAATCACAAGCGGCGTGGATGGTAAGTATAGACTGCTGCTTGCGATTTGGAAACTGACAGCACCGATATATACATATCTGTGCTGTCAGTTTCCTTTTATCGTTATTAGCCACTCATTAACCTGTTTACAGGAAGATGTGTGGCCAACAATGATGAATTTTGAAGCCTGCTCTAAAGACCCGATCAGCAAAGGATTTTTCTTTTTAGATCACCTGTTTTCCTGCTTCTCGGCTGCTCAGTGTCGCTTTTACATGGAGCATTTCTAGCAACACTCCTTGTTGAAAATTGGCTGTTAAATGTGGCCTTATATTTATATATTTATATGTATAGTTGTGAAACAGTTCCATATGGATATAGAACAAGCCACTCTATATTAAAACATGACATCTACCATTAAATAATGAATAATATTGCCCTAACAAAACTGAATAAAATCGTAACAAACCAAATTCATAACAGAATTTACTCTAGCAAAAAAATTGTCATTTTTTTTTAAATGTGGAGCAAAATAAAAATAACAAGTTCAATAAACAGACCAGAAAAAAAAACTAATAAAAATTTAGCATGAAAAAAAACTTTTCCAAAGTCTTACAGAACAGTGATGCAACAGGTACAGGAATTGTGCCTGTAACATTCCTTGTGGGTGAAGCTGTATTGCACAACCAACACTCCACTCTGACAGGCTGTGTCAGATTATATTTCACTATTTACATTTACCACTAATCGTTGTAATGGCACAATCATTGAAGATGAGGTATAAACAGTTATTTTCTTATTTATCACTGATTCTTTTCTTAATTTTGGCTGCTATTACATGCAGCAGTAAGTGTCTGCGTCCATTACATGCATTAATCACTGCCGCCGCCACCTGGAGTTGCTGCTTTAGGCAACAAAAAAATCCAGGTGCCGGCCACAATTATTGGGGAATCTTAAAAGCTGGTGGCCTCCTGTTTCGAGATTTTCCTGATAATTGCAGCCAGCACCTGGCAACTCCAGGTGGTGGCTGCATTGGTTGCCTTACATGGCTCTTGGGTAAGTGGATTTATGCTACGTTTACACGGAGCGATAATTCGCCCAATCGGTCGTTTAACGATTTTGAAGCAACGATTTCGTTTTTATAACGATCAGCGTTTAGACGATTAATTGATTAGAAAAATCGTAAGAAAATTTGTAAGAAAAATTGTTAATGCGATCGTTTTTAAGATCGCTTATGGTACTTTTACACGGAGGGATAATTCGCCCGATCGCACGATTAACTATTTTGAATGAACGATGTTTTATTTATAACGATCAGCGTTTAGACGGAACGATACATCGTACGAAAAAATCGTTATGCGATCGCTTAAGCCTATCTCACACATAGGTGAAATCGTTGAAGGTCTCTTTACAGGGAACGATCTGCGAATTTTTTGCGAGCGACCAACGATAATTTGAGAACATGTTGAAAGATCAAAATGAACGATTTCTCGCTCGTCATTTGATCGTTCGCTGCGTTTACACGTACGATTATTGTTCGAATTCGATCGTTATCGTGCAAATTCGAACGATAAATCGTTCCGTGTAAAAGGACCATTTAGCCCATGTTTTAGATAGGGTAAATCTTTGAAAAACTGTTTACACGAAACAATCTGCAATTTTTTTGCGAACAATGAGCAAAGATTTGAGAACATGTTGAAACATCAAAATGAACAATTTTTCGCTCATCGCTTGATTGTTCGCTGTGTTTACATGGAACGATTATCGCTCAAATGCGACCGTTATTGCGAAAATTCGAACGATAATCGTTCCGTGTAAACGCAGCATTACACTGGTAAATAATTATGATTTCTTGCATCAGAGCAAATCATAACTATAATGACCTAGTATAACTGTTATGCAGCACCTCTCTCTTCTGCCTAATCTGACATCAAGCATTGAACGATGTTATAGTGCGTTTACACAGAAGGATTTATCTGACAGATTTTGGAAACCAGAAATGGATTTGAAAAGAAGATGGATCTCAGTCCTTCCTTTATGACCTGTTCTCTGTTTATAGTCCATTCCTAGCTTTGGCTTCAAAAATCTGTCAGATAAATCTTTCTGTGTAAATGCAACATTACTAGCCTTCCTCCAAGTTCAATCAACATGTACTGGACATGCGCACAATGCTTTAAGGGGTACTTTGAAGGGAAAAAATACGTAAATTACTTAAAAACAGCTGATTTTTTTTTCTGGAGTCCCCCTTTATGTGTCAAAGTATGGTTCCCAGTGTGACATCTGAAATGTGACATTTGCATAACTACCATATTACTAACTAATATTGACATACAATTTTAAAAATATTCTATTTTAAAATATTACGGACATATATTACATACATATTATAAACATAGTCAAATATCCTTAAAAAATCTTGTTACATTCCCACAGAGCATGGGATGTGGGGAAAAAAGGGGGGGCATGTACAGTATTATTAATGCACCCCTGGTATATACCACGGAAAAGGGGCAGATTTCCATGGGGTTCGCCAGCCATAACCCCCATGACATGAAATGGCCTCTACCGCACCTAAATTTATTATGGTTTATACCTGCACACTAGGGTAAACTATGTAAAAGTATACACCTGCTGCAGAGCGGAATAAAGAATTTTGTGCAATCCCTACGACAAATCAAGCCAGGTAATGGGAGCTAGGCTTTAGGCTTTATTTCATAAATGTGCCTCATAGTTTTCTTACCTTCATCCTCTGTTATTATCAATATGTTAATTAGGCCGTTCAGTGCACTGGGGGAGGTACTAGAGCCCTTGGTGTACCTCTTCATGAATATTCATCTGGCACTCCGCAGTGATAAGCAGTTGGAGTGCAGATCCCTGTCTCAGTATTCATGGGTTAACTGAACTGCCTAATCACCATATAAATAAAATGGGGGATTGCAGCAAAAAGGCACTGAGGATGAAGGTAAGAAAGCTACTTTCTTGCTTAGGGTCTCTGGCCCAATGGGAATGTAACAGCAGTCTAGATTTTCCTAACCTGCCTTTAGTTACCCTTTAAACGCATACTATATGTGTATAATATACTATCCACACACAGTATGCACATCACATACAAAACTCATTACAGGCAAAATGAAGCACTAAAAATGTATTAAAAAAATGACACATCCCTTTCTCAAGTGTCTCAGTTATGGTTGCCTGAGAGTGGCTGCGGTTCATATACCTGCTATGGTCAAGAGATGTGTGTTGTATTTGCACAACACAATAAGGCAGAATCTCCATTTTCTCTCTTTCCTGATGCCCTTCTGCCTGATTTCTACAGTATGGGGCACTGTTAATTTTTGTATTGCTTGAGAGAGTCATTTTGGTAGCCTCATGTGACCCCCCCCCATCCTGACTGCTTGGCTTAGCTACTACAGTAAGAAGGCAGACAGACACTCGCATATGCTGAAAGTCATAGTGAAGGAGATATTAAGAGAGCACCAAAAGGAAACCTCTTAAGGGGCACCGGCAGTAGCTACTTAATGCTGCGTGAAGGGAACCTCAGTCAGCTCAGCCTCACTTTTACATGTGGGAGTTCTGAGAGGGAGCCTCTACCCCCTGAATCACAGGCAATATAGTAGCATAGAGTGCCCCTTGGGCGGGGTGGGGGTTTACTTACCCTAGCACCCAACGCTGGCCCTGTATGTGAATTGAGAGTAAGTAGTTACAAGGGCTACATATTCACTGGCAAGCAGCATAAAGAAGCTGCCGACTGAGAAGAACAGGTATGATTATACCAGAGGGAAAGGTATTGATAAAGAAAAAGCACATGAAGGTGACGTCAGAAGTAACATAACAGTGGGAGGAACATTAAACATAAAGCATTTCATTTGAGAAAAGAATAAGAAACTAGCAATCCTCTAGCAATCGCTGATCAATAAGGAACTAAAACTTGGTATATTTTATGCTTTACCTACATATAATGGACTATCCACAATCCATTGTAGATTTGTAATCAATAGCATAGATGCAGTGTGTATCCACTATCTACTATTAGGTGTTAGAGGTCTAGTCCCCTTTTTTGAACAGATGACATGCTGGTACATGGAGCGTGCTCACCTCAGATTTTAAGTCTTCAGATCCTTTTGTTTATGTCTAGCATAAGGACGATGTACTATATACTATATGACACTACTGCTGGGCAAGGACTCCTACTCAGTTTTTTGTACAAGTGCCTTTATTTTATTATTTATAATTATTCTTTAGTTCTTTATTTATTATTAAGTTTAATTCAGGTTTGTCAACTCTGTTTGTAATTTGAACTACATTTTAATAATATAGTTAAAATAATGGGAAATTCGTTTACTTAAAAACATCCCCCCCCTCCTTAAATATTTGTAGACATCCCTTACATAGCATTGAATAACTCTAAATAATATAATAAAAATACATTTTACTAAAACTGTATTTTTCCAAGTTAAAAAAAAAAAAAAAAAGATCCTATACCAGAATTTGCAGACAAATTTGCCCTTTACTGCTTACCCACATGACTCTGTTAACGCTGAGAATGAGATAATCTCTAATGATTTTTTTCATCCATAGGAGAGAAAGTAAATAACTGTTTGCTTAGTCTTCCACAGGAGACCTCAATAAAACTTGCTGATCTGTCTCTTTATGTTTCTTTCCTCTGCAGGAAATGATTTCTAACCTTCATTACTAAATACTTAGCATTACAATTGGGATTTTTTTTATTTTATTAGAAACGTGGTATCATACATTAACAACCTAAAGGCAAGACAGTGAATCAAACCAGCAAAGCGTAGTGTGTAAAATCGCCAGACAATCCGCCTGTCTTAATAATAAATCAATAATAAATCAATATTCTGACACTCCTAGTTTGTAAGCTTCTCTTTGGAAGGATTTAGTGTGCTTTCTCTATATATACAGAGAAACCTATTTCTACCTATACTGATGTTACTAGGGATAGAGCTAATAAACTCATATATAGTCATTATACATTGTCATATAATAGGTCCATATATTATACATGAGACAGAATTACATGTTACATTGTATCAAGACTACTACTACTTCTGTGTATAAAGGAATAGATTGAGAAATGGATGGTAATATCTGTATCTATTTTATGTCAATATTAAAATCTTCTAACAACAAATTATTCCTAAAAGAGTCAAGTTACTTGAGCTTTCTGCTGAAAATCACTCAAACACATAAAATGACCCCTGGGTTTAAAGTCTATGTTATAAGCTTGTTCTTAATGATATCTGAAGATCAAGTAAGCTTTATCCAAGCAGTACTAGATGGAGGATTTATTTGCATCACACTATGATGTTCCTTTAATACCTCCCAGATACATAAGCGCTTACTGTTTAATAGGTTTTTAGCTTAAGATCCAATCATCCACTCTTGAATTAAGATGCCTGAATGAAGCCAACTCATTTGGAACTAAGCACTTTAATGTCAACAGAGACATATGGTATTGCAACTGAGTTACAAAGGATGCCTAGCAAGCCTCCTACTTCCCCGACCACATTAAGACACTTGTATCATTAGTTTACTACGTTGTTTTGTGCTGCTCCTAATTGAATATAAGATCTGCTTAAGGAGTTAAAGGAAGCTTGGAATTGAAGGAACTAAACACAAGTAATTTCTTAGAAGGAGTATCTCAGTGAACAGATAACACATGGAAAATCAATTACCAGAAGCAGCGTTTTACTAAACCTCTGCTAGATGACTACAAATATAGCTCTACATCACAAATGCCCTTTACAGACTATTAGCACATTGTCAGAATAGTGACTGGGAGGTTTTATTAGTGTTCAGCAGCTAACAATTACATCAAGAAGAAGAGATATAATAGTGCTGGTATAGGCATCCTCATTTATAGGCATATCATTTCAAAATATATAGAATGTGACTCCATGATGTTTTTTGTCAATGGGTTATTTAAAGGGAGTCCTGATTTTTTTTAGATAACTATTTAGGGCATTCTGAGTTGATATTGTCGAGTTTGCTCTTCAGGTGCTTCATCTATTTACCAAATAAAAGAAAATTTAAAGGTCTCAGAGCACTGAATTATTTCAATGGTAAGTGTGCAAAAGTTTCTTTTCTCCTGTTCTGGTGCTATACAGCAATAGAAAATTTTGTAGGATCCCTACATTTTAAAGGGGCACTCTAGAGAGGAAAAAAAAGTTTTAAATAAACAAGTGTCAGAAAATTATACAGATTTGTAAATTACTTCTATGTAAAAATCTCAAGCCTTCCAGTACTTATCAGCTGTTGTAGGTTTTCTATGCAGATTTGCTACTGCAAAACTGCTTGCAATCACAACCCCAGTTGAAAAAAAAATCGAAACAGTTACACTTTAATATATAATGTTATTTATTAGAGATGAGCGAACCTCGAGCATGCTCGAGTCGATCCAAACCCAAACTTTCGGCATTTGATTAGCGGTGGCTGCTGAAGTTGGATAAAGCCCTAAGGCTATGTGGAAAACATGGATATAGTCATTGGCTGTATCCATGTTTTCAAGACCTTAGAGCTTTATCCAAGTTCAAATCAAATACCGAACGTTCGGGCTCGGATCGACTCGAACCTGAACCCGGTTCACTCGTCTCTAGTATTTATTCAACACGGTGAAAGAAACGCAGTGCCAGAATTGTGTTTTTATGATCACCTTACATAAAAAGCTGAAATAAAAAGGAAGTCAAAAAGTCCCATCTAACATCAAATGGTAGACATAAATAATGCAGCTTACCGCACAAATAAACAAGATCACACAGCTTTATATATTACAAAACAAAAAAGTTATAGGGGTCAGAGTATGTCACAATTTTAAAAAGTGTTATTTTTATTCATTTTTAACAGAAAAACTTACTTGGTATTGTTTTTATCATACTGACTTAAATGGAAACTAGCAGCAGGTTAGAAGTATGTAACCTGCTTAGATGCCCCTATAGCCCACAGGGCGCTGAGGATGAAGGTAAGGTTCTTGCCTTCATCCTCGGTTCCTATTTTGGGAACTTTATAGTTTAATTCCTATGCATATTAGGTCTTTGGATAGTTCCAGCCAGCCTGCCCCTTCTAATGAATATTAATCTGGCTGCAGAGCGCCACCCCAGTATTCATTAGAAGGGGCAGGTCGGACAGAGCAGATTGGTGCACTAAGGGCAGTATTCCCACCCCCAGAGCAACAAGCCACCTCATTAGCATATAAAATTACCTACTAATATCCCAAAAATGGCACCGAGGATCAAGGTAACAAACTTAGCTTCTTCCTCAGCACCCCGTGGTATTACCAACATATGGCTAGGACTATACAGTAACCACTAATATATGCTGCCAAATATCTCTGTGCTGCATTTCAGGAATCATGTGGTATTACATCTATTGTAAGTGAATGGATAGCAAGTGTGACACATAGCCCGACAGCCAGGATTGTGGCCACCTGGGTTTTATTATTTTTTTCTTACTCATTTTTACTCATTCTTATGAAAATGATCCTGCATGCAATATATAAATATTACAGAGGAATCTTAGAAAGTACTGTGTTCTGCATTATGCATTATGGAATGACCTTTTAAGTTGTTCCAAATAAACTTGCCACATGTATCCCATCAGCAAATTTTATACTTGACACCACTGAACTTGTCCTGAAGTTCACTTAAGCAACATAGCAGTTTTCACCCAAGCTGCTTGCACACGTTTAATGAGATTACACTATTCTAAACCTAGCCAGATCCATTCCGGCACAGGGCATGCACTTGTCCAAGTAAACCTTCACTCCCGGTGCCAAAAGCTTTGGAAGCTGGCTCAAGACACTGAACACAATAAGTTGCTTACAATTTGCTTATTAATCAGCTCCTCTAAATAAATACATTAATGCTTAGGATGTAAGCCTTTGAAGGGGATTATTTTGTCACACTCCAACTGAGGTCTTTACTGGTTTACTAATACAATATTTATGTTCTACATGTGTATATTGAGGCCATTTGAAAACATTTACATAACACTGTAAAATACATGAATTACATTATGGGCCTGGGTGATGTCAAATTGGCAACCGAGATTGTGGAATCAAGAAAGAGGTAATGGATTGCTGAAGTGTAAAGAAAAAAAATTGTCTTGCGATGTTGCCAGTTTTGTGGAGCCAATGACAGTGGTCACAGATATGCTCAATATGATGATGTGAAGCTGGCTTGTCAACCTGTAATTACCTCAATGGACAATTTCATTGCCAAATCTCACTTAAGAGAAATGTGAAAACCATACAAACACCACTTAGAAGATCTATGGCGTTGTCTCCTTTTTGGCTTTATCTTACAAGATAGGAACTTTGTCAGTATTCCCCTTCTATGTAGTTTAATTTCACCACTCCCCTTCTTTATCTACTATCTCCTTAAAGGGGTTGTCGGGCGATAAAAAATTATTCACAGAATAACACACATTACAAAGTTATACAACTTTGTAATGTATGTTATGTCTGTGAATGGCCCCCTTCCCCGTGTTTCCCCCCACCCACACTAGACCCGGAAGTGTGGTGCATTATACTCACCGCATCTCGTGTCGTCCACGGTCTCCGATCCTCAGCAGTGACGTCTTCTTCGGGAGGCCGGCGGATCTTCCCGAGTGCCGGCCGCCCTCTGCAGCGTCATCCGAAGCTCAGCCGCGATTGGCTGAGCATAACTGTGCTCAGCCAATCGCGGCTGAGCAGCTGATGACGTGGCCGCGTCATCAGCCGCTCAGCCGCGATTGGCTGAGCACAGTTATGCTCAGCCAATCGCGGCTGAGCTTCGGATGACGCTGCAGAGGGCGGCCAGCACTCGGGAAGATCCGCCGGCCTCCCGAAGAAGACGTCACTGCTGAGGATCGGAGACCGTGGTGGGCACATGACAGGTAATGTATAGTGCACCACACTTCCGGGTACACGGGTGGGGGTGGTGGGACACGGGGAAGGGGGCCATTCACAGACATAACATACATTACAAAGTTGTATAACTTTGTAATGTGGGTTATTCTGTGAATAATTTTTTATCGCCGGACAACCCCTTTAATATGAAAACAGATTTCTTTCTGTCCATTAGCATATTAACTGACAATGTAATAATATATTATTTTTAACCCCATATATAATTAAAAACATAAAAACGCTAATAAAAGGTATACACTAAAAAAAATCCAAAGGAGCTTTGCGTGAATACATTTTTAATCCTTTCCTGCTCCTTGATCTTGATAAATACTACAATTGTGGGCCACTTTACACAACTGGTTGCATATAGTACAAAAAGGAAAGTATAAAACAAAAACAAACAACAATAGTAATTGACTGTATATGCTTGGCTAAATTATATTGCGTTGAAACATGTTTTGTGGAACAATAAAAACAGTCTCTACCAAGTGGTGTTTGCCAATAGCTCTTGGTCATATTAAGGCTATGTTCACACTACGTAAAAGTACGGTCGTTGTTGCCATCGGCAACAACGGCTGTACTTTGTACGCCTGTGAATACTGCCTGTTGTTCTATGGGATCCCGGCCGGAGCGTATACACATCGTATGCGCTCCAGGGGGGAACCCGTGCGGCGCCACAAATAACTGACATGTCAGTTTTCTGCGGCCACAATTCAGTGATTTGCGGCTGTAGGAAACCTTGTCAGTGCACACAATGAAGTGAGCGGCTTCACTGTGTGCTATGGGAAGTTATGATGCGGGCGCACGCTGATGTGCTCGCATCAGCGTCCTGCGGCCGGAAAGATCATCCGGCCGGTACTGAAGTACCTGCCGGGATGATCTGGGCTGAGACCGGCCGTTCCGTGACCCTTAACGGCCGGTCTCTTACATTGTGTGAACATAGCCTAAATATGGAACTACTTTGGGCTCTACCCCACCTTGTGATCAGATCATTAATATAGGACATTGGATAATTGTCAGTTTTAGAAATTTGATTAACTATTCTAATATAGATATAGAACCTAGTGTACCTTTTTCTTTTTGGAGAAAGGGTTAAGTGTTTCTGTTATCCTGTAGCTGTTCTTTGCATATTGGTTAATTGCATTGGTCAAATTAGAAATATGTCATCTGCAGTGTGAATCACATTGTTCTATATTAATATCCAGGTGTAGAAACAAATGTCTGTTTGTAGTTCTGAAATAAAAGGTCCAAAGCTTTATTCTGCTAGTCAGAAAGTTCCACAACTCTCTTAATTTTAGAGATTGTGAGCAACTATTAGACAGTATCCTATACGTTTTCATCTCCAGCTAAAAAACGGGTATGTCGTGTACCTAGCTTTCCTAGCTGTAACGGCCTGGCCCGGCTGAGTGACTGGCGGAGCAGGCAAACTCATCCGCGCCTGGACGTTGCAGCTATGAGAGCTGCTGGACACTGGTGGCTGTGAATGCGACCCTGAAATAGCGCTATGGGGCACAGGGAGGGATGAGTTTACTGAGTTTATTATTTTTCAGCATCCCCCTGTCTGCATTTTTACACTTTGTGGGACTTCTCCATTAAGTTTTTTTTATAATTAAAACTTTTAGGTTTATTAAGTACAACATTCCCCAAATTACTGCTAAATACAAAGATCATACCCATCATTTCCAAATGCTACCTTGCTAGTTTACCTTAAAGACTCAAGACTATTTGAGTGACATTTTAATTGACTCATAAAGGCAACTTTTTTAAAGCAGATAGCACAAAAGATTTCTATTTAGGCATGGACAGCTGGCAACCTACAGGGTTGGCTTTAACAATACAATCTTCCAATACAATACAATCACTAGGCGAAAAACATTTCTGCTTAAAGTAACACTGTCACCTCCTTTTTGCATTTTGACTGCTCTCCACAGGTGTAAAGGGTTGAGTGGCGCTAGTGGCGGAGCAATGTGGCAAAGGCTGTGAAGCCCCGCCCACATATACCATACACGGTGATAAAAATGACTTTTTACCAGAACAAGCCCCATGAGGTGTGATATAAAATAAGTAATGAAAGCTGTAACATTTACCCTTTACACCTGTGGAGAGCAGTCAGACTGCAAATAGGGGGCGACAGTGTCACTTTAAAGAAGTTCTCTGGGAAAAAATTACTGGTGAGCTATCCAAAGGATAGCCAATCAGTAACTGATCTCTGGCGCGTTACACAGTAAACTGAGTTTACATCCCTTCCTACTGCAACAGTGGCGATGTGTAACTGCAGTTCAGCTCCTTTTCAAGTGAATAGGAGCTGAGCTGTGGTTACACATTACCACCGCTACACAATGAACAGAGACTTTCACTGTGTAATGTGGGCACAGAATACCTGATTGGCATGGGCATTGGGTGACGGCACCCCGCTGATCAGTTATTGACCCTGTGGATTTTGCCAGGAATACCCCTTTAATAAATTTCCTGTGTGACTGTGTGTATGTGTGGTATTTATGTATTACCAAATCAGCCAACTCAGTCAGCTTGCCTTGAATAGAAATGACATAATTTACCAAATTCTTCTTCTTTTGGTTCAGGTTTTCCCAGTGTTCCTTTTTCATCCTATTGGTCACCTCCCATAGAACAACAAAGAAGAAGAAACCATTGGATGAGGAACATGCCTGTATGCGATAACACATTGTATAATACATTGTTTTGTCTACTGGTCCATAAACTTGCAAAGCATTATTTTCAGACTTGGTTAAAGTTTTCACCAAGCTTTAGGGTTGTCAGGTAGTGCTCCTTACACCCCAAAAAGATGATGGGTTCATTTCATTAAACTAGATATGTAAAGGACTAGCTTCTGGATAACAAGTCATTTTACACTTATATCAAGAATATACAGAATTTTCCCATTGTCTATTTCTTTATTCAAATGGACCAATATTATGGGAGTTAGATGCAGGAATATTGCCTCTGTGCTGGCATTATGGATATGATTCACAATAAGCAGCTCAATCTACACATATTATTGGCCAAAAGAACAGGTTCAGTATCCTTGACAGTGTTTTCTTTGTATTCAAGTGTGCTAATGGTGCTTTTTTTTAATAAAATGTTCTCTGTGTTCAGAAGCTACCGCACTTTGCTATCTATGGGTGATCACAAACCCAATCTAACTATTGGATTTGTAAGAAGAAATCGTGAGGTGTAGGCGTTATCTTCTTTTTTGTTTAACAGAAAGATCTTTTCTCCCAATTTTGGGAATAAAAAAAACACCTTTTTCTAAAGGCCCTTTTACACGGGCTGATTATTGCTAAAGAGCATGGCTACAGTAGCGGATTATAATAGGTCTGTTTCGGGCGGTAGCCCGGTGCCCTGAGCTCCTGGGGGGCCCATGGACACCCAAACAGACTTGTACTTTAGGAGTGTATTGTCTTTTGGCTACAGTTCTGCCATGATTTGCACAAAATTTGCTGCTTTTCTCTGTGATTTTGCACAAATGAGGGTATTATGAAATTATTTATCCTGTACTATGAACACCACTCTTGTGCCCCCATAGGTACAGTAGGGTGGGAGGCCCAGGCTTCGTGAACAGCCCAGGGCCTATAGTGAAGTTAATCCGCCCCTGCATGGCTAGGAACACTTAATTACATGGAACATGCCCATGTAAAAGTTCCAGAGATCAACCAACCAGCAAGCCCCCCTCCTCCCAGACTGACCACTAAGCCATCAAGTATAGTCAAACTGCATGTGCTTGTCAGGAGTACATTTGCAGATCCCGGGAGGCCTGCTGGGCCAGTGTATTGCAGGCGAGGGTCCTGATATGGTGGCTACAGTGGTAGTTATGCGACTGGCTCAGTATTTAAATCTGTTTCTGCTACAGACTAATACCTCCTAGGCTGTATTTGCCATTAGGCATTCATAGACCTGTGCCTAGGGAAGCAGTGTTGTTGGGGCAATGCTTCAGTAAGTAAAAAAAAAAAATTGTCAAATCATTTGGATGTTGGGGGTGCTGCTATGCTGTGGCCTAGTGAAAAATTATCTCCCTTTGACTGTACATTAAGAGTAGCACTATTTTTGATGTCTTCCATACACTGCACACATAAATAAGGGTGGATCTTCTTCCCTATAAATTTATTGCATACGTTTAGAAGCAGACGCATGAAGGACATGGTAGAGCAGTACTGAGCAGAGTTGTAAATCAAGCACTGAAGTAAAATCTAATACTGCCATTTTAAGAGTTCTGAAACACGGGACCAGCCAGATATCCCTCCAGGAAGGGCCCAGCCAAGGAGCAGCTCCTGTAACCACCAAAACCACCATATTAAGTGGCACTATAAGTCAATATAATGACAAGGGAAAAACCAAGGCCAGGTATCCATCTACAAACAGCTGTTTCAGAGTGTTGCCCCTCATCGGTGTGGAGAAGGATTCTGGCTAGGTAGGAGAAATGCCTAGTAGAGCCATATAGGAAACAAGTCACTGATCTCAGGGAGACAATCCAATGATAACACTGTTGGCTGCTGGGTAAAGCGATTAATAGGCTATGTTCACACGTTTTTTCAGCTCCATTTAAAATTACATCAGTCATTTTGAGTCTAAAATATTGGACGTCATTTAACTGTCTGGCTTCCCCTTAGTGCAATGACGACTGTTGGTCCATTATTCTAGTATGGGTTACTTATTGGCCTTTTGGTGTGATTTAATTGCAAAGTCCATTAAATTTAATAGTAAAAACGGAGAAAGAATGGTGACAATTGCATGTCTGCACTATGACATGTCCTATTTGTTTGCGCAACAGATCACAGCCTATTCACAGATCCGAAAAAATTTCAGATGTGTGAATAGGCACATAGAAACCAATAGATCCTAATTTTGTCCATAATTGGACATTGGATCCACAATTTTGCTGATGTGTCAATTAGGCCTTCATATACAGGTTTGGTATCTCCCTCCAGATCCCAAAAAAGCATCCTCTCAGCAGGAATCCTCTCCTGCTCACCTTCTAGTAATCATAGCTACTAGGGATGGTCCGAACCTGCCGGACCTGCCTATGGCTATGGCTGTATCCCAGTTTTCCAGGTGGTCTATGGCTAAGGCTGTATCCCAGTTTTCCAGGCGGTCTATGACTAAGGCGGGCAGACAGCGGAATCATTACCAAGGGTTCGGGTTCGTACGAACCCAAACCAAATTCGGTTCGGACCATCCCTAATAGCTACAATACACAACTTCTCCTGGAGCTCTGTTGTCATAAATGGTGGAGTAACCCATGAGTGCCCTGACCTGTACTTGCTACTTTGAATCATCTTCATGTAGTTTTCTGTATATAAGTGATGTTGAACATGATCTTAACATATAAAGGAATGGACTTATCGCACAAAGAACACAATGAGGAAAAAGGACACTATTTGCTGTCTGAACACAGCTTTAACACTTGGACTCACCTGTAGTATAATAGATTCAAATGTGCACAGGATTGAGTGACATGTTTTAGCACCTATTCTTGATTGTCACACATGCATATAAAGTTGTTGTATTGCTCACTTGGTTATGCCTGAGGATGGAGGCGAGAAACCTTTGAAACGTTGCACATACATGCACTTGCTGTGCTGTTTTGCAGTTTTTTTAATGGAATAAATCACCAAGTTTTGACTTTCAAATTTTTGGAGTGCTGTTGGACTTCTGTTATATATTATTGGAATCCTGGTCGGGGGTTTTCCAACTGCCACCCTAGGCTGCTCTGTGTACTGCTACATCTGCTTTAAAGGGAACCAATCAGCACAATTGGGCTGATATGGTTCCCAGGAGATCTATATAAAGCTCCTGCAGCAGCCGCAGCACATACTGGCCGCGGCCGCAGCAGGAGCTTTATACCAGAGAAAAAAGAGTTTTATTCTCCGGGCGCGTGATAGATACAGGCGGGGAAATAGTCATCTGGGCGGCTCCCCGCCCGTATCTAGTCACCGCGCTCTGCCTGTCAGCATGCTCTGCAGGATGATTGACAGGCAGAGAGGCCAGTAATGGACCTCTCTGCCTGTCAGCCATCCCCTCTGAGCACGCTGACAGGCAGAACGCTTTATACAGTGCTCCTGGGATCTATCTATCTTTCTATTTATCTATCTATATAGTAGATTAGAGAAAGAGGGAGATGAAACAAGTGTCTCCTCTTCACTATACTACTCAGAAGAGGCTGTTGTTTCCCCATCCTTGTCCAGGTAATCACTGTGTGATGTCAGTGGTGAGTGGGGTTACAGATGTCACAGCTTGCCTGGCAACAGAACAGAGATCATGGTATTCACAACACTAAAGTAAGACCTTAAAAAATGAAAAGATATGGCTTTCAGAATTGAAGAGAAGAAAAATATTTCCGATCATTGAAGGCGTTGATCAATTTTTAATACATTGCAGTCATATGCCATAAAAGTCGATTAAACTGATGCTTCTAAGTTCTGCTTTCCCTGCCCATTTTGTAATCCTATGTGGTGTACAGCTCAGGCTCATGTAAAGTTTAGTGGCAGATAATAGAGATAGTGCTCCTGTGCTATATCATGTGATTACCGTGGCTATGGTGCCCCCTGTCAAAATGTGCAAGGAGAAACTGTTAATTTGCTTGCTTTTATATGTCTACACACACACACACAAGCAGGGGATGTTATGGATGTTGCCATACTGATTTTCATGCATCCCCACCCCAAAGCGCATTGTGTAGTGGATCAATGTTGTAAAGCCACTATGTAGTAGTATAGGAAGTATATACTTTGCACAAAAGATTACAATCAAAGTAGTATATTCACATAAGCGGTAAAGCAGTAAATGTAACGTTTCGGCTACATGACCTTCATCAGCTTCATAGATGACCTGAGCGTAGGCTACTTGGGTGAAGTGTCCAGGTAGTACAGTAGTGATGTTAACCTCTATGCTAAACGCAGAAATCTTAATTAAAGGTACAAACCCACTTGACGTATTTGCTGCGTGAATCAGTCTTAAAAATAAGCAGGCAAAACGCAGGTTGGCTTTATACGATTTGTTCTGCATTAAAATACGCAATTGCGTATTTTTGAAGCGTGAAGCTTGTTGTTAGCAAAGCATCAGTTGTTAACAACCTGTGTGAAAAACGCATGTAGCTTCACGCTTCAAAAATACGCAATTGCGTATTTTAATGCAGAACAATCGTATAAAGCCAACCTGCGTTTTGCCTGCTTATTTTTAAGACTGATTCACGCAGCAAATACGTCAAGTGGGTTTGTACCCTAAAGCACAGTCTTATAAGAGGTCCTGTGGCTATGTGTTGTAGCAGGGATCCTTGTAGATGGAGTGTGGCGGGGGAAGCTGTACCAGATAAACATATTGGGGGGAAATTATCATTAACTTACGCTACTCAGTTGTGTCAAATTGCAGAAATCTATGACAGCTTGGAGCTGGCATAGATTTCCCTGTGCAGTGCATGGCAAGATGCTGTACAGACAGACAGTACTAGACAGTACTAGACTACTTAGACTAGGGTAAAAAATGCCAGTAACTCCTCCCCCACCCCTCATTGTTTTTTATTAGTAAAATTAACATTATTTGCTAATCAGAGAAATCCCTCATATAAAGTGGTTCCAAGATATAGTTTTCAAATCCACAAAAAACGATGATGAGCTGGCTGTCAATCACTGTCAGAGGACACAGGGTCACATGATGAGTCATAGTCCGAGAGCGGGGCTGGAGCGGGCAGGGCAGTATCACAGACCCGCCTCTATGACACTGTTGCAGTGAATTAGAGATCTTTTCTTACAAAAGTGCAGAATCAAAGACGTAACATAAAGGTACCTATGTGCTGCTTGTTAGATAGGGAACTGAAAACTGGCAGCACTTTGATAAGCATATCTGTGCTGTCAGTTTCCCTTTAACTACAGGGATAGTTACACAAAGGGACTAATAACATTTCAGATTAGGTTTCTCAGTATGCTGGCAGAAACCTCCAGGTTACCACTTATATTACTTTCAGCCTGTATAAACAAGTAAAATATACTCCAGTTCAGAGTTCTGCTATTTTATGCAGGTTTATTAATGCTGAGAAGTTCTGTAACATGGTGATCTATTGAATTTTAGGCAGCTTTTAATTATAGTAATTAAAAGGTCAGGTAAGTGTCTTGGGTTACTTTAAGAAGAATCGGGGTATGACATAATAAAGTCCTTCTCCTATTCCTCTCAGACTCATACCCAATACTCACAGTTTCAAGCGTGCCCTGAAGACTCATCTCTTCAGGCTCGCTTATAACGTTCCCTAAACTGGTTTCCCCCTTCTGTTGTTTCCCTCGCTCTATATCTGACGGTTCCTGCACTTTATATGTTTACTTGCAATCAGATATTGGCATTGTTACTGGCTCATCCTGTATTGCTAACTATGTACAATGGCCGGACCATGGACAAATGAAGCACTTATGCCTGGTGTCAACGAAAATTATAGTCTGTAAGCTCCAACGGGCAGGTCTCGTTTATACTTTGTATTTTTATGTTATTTTTATTTATTCTAATTATTTAACTGTGTATTATGTACCTCTGTACTGTATGCATTGAAAAAAGCGCTGCGGAATCTGTTGGCCCTATAGAAATAAATATATTATTATAATTATTATTAAAGGAACAGGCTCCATAAATACTAAGAAAACATGATTAACTGCTGTGAGTTTATGAATCCAATAATCATCCTGTTTCCTCTTCAAGCCATGTACCATAGAAATCATGGGCCACAAATTTTGATAGATCAGTAGGATAGCTTTATAAGTGGTAGTTGGGATCCACTGAAATGGGTATAGCAGCAGTGCCATACAACACTGTACACTGTGACTGGTAGCATGTGGCCTCTTAGTTCTAGCCAATTGATGGTGGTCTCAGGAGAGCATTCCCCACTGGATAGATATTGATGGCCTATCCTGAGTGTATAATTCTGTAAAGCCCCTACATTTCCTATTTTCTGTGTGTGTATATATAGGTAAAATTAAAGCTACATAAAAGCATAGGTGCACTTCCGTGCTGTTGTGTGGTTCTCCTCCTGGACTGATCCAGGTTTTATCCAACAATTTAAGGGTTACTATTATTTGGAAAAAAAAAACCCTGGTATGTTGCAGAGAGTAGCTGAGATCACCACTGTATGTCCATCTACCTTCTGACAGCATGCAGACAATCTAAACCTTCTCTGAATTGCTCAGTGCTAGCTTAAACTGTCATTCACAGTTAGTGACAAACTGAGAACAATAAGAAAGACACAGACTGTCATGTTCTCTCTCGCTTTGATGTTAACTCCATCACTGCTGTAGAAAAGAGTTTTTCCATCCAAATTGCGCATACGGGAAAAGCTTATTTTATTACACCAGCTCATCAACTTATCAAATCCCTCTGGCTGAGCTGGGGTTAAATGTGTGGTAGTCTGAGGAGGAGAGGCACTTATTGTCTATGGCATGTGAAATTAAGAGAGTGATTTTCTCTAGCAGCTATAGGCGAATGCAGACACAGAGTCGTTTCTCTTGCAGAACATAATACACAATGCTGAGCACTGTTTTCTTTTTCCCATAAAGTTGCGCATTATAAACCTTTATGGACAGAACTTAGGCAATGGTACAAGATTTTGGAAATGTAATCCTTTTTTGCTCTCCCCCTCTGTAGACAAACCCTTTTGTGGCTCTGGATAATCCCATTAGGAAATGAGATTTGAATGTGTGTGTATTGTGCCGAGTTATTGATATTCCAAAACAGGCTCATGAGAAAAATGAAAGGGCTTAAATACTACAAAAAGTAGCTGTGTAAGAAAGAAATCTGGAACTTTCATACAGCAGCCAACTCATGCCTTTAGTTTATTAGTTAGAAACAAACGTTATTACTTCCTCAGCTCCGGCACAGGGGAGATGAAATTCAAATCTTCTTATATGTTTTCCTATTAAATGTCATTACCTGATTAAGTCACATCTAGAACGTAAGGCAAACCAGCTTAAAAGAAACTGAAAAGTTTGATTAAAGGTTATGGCAACCTACTGTGCATGGAATGGATTTCTTAAATAATAAAAATCTACTGTAGATGTCATGCAAGCATCATCTTCACTCCATTCAACAAGGACATAATAGGGATGTTTAACTCTTTATGGCCATGCAGTGACTAGTCTAAGTACTGTAAAATGTGATATTAAAGGGAACCATGAAGCGGAAGTCATGGAGCCAGGAAAAGCAGACGGGAGCGCGGGCAGGTAATGTATTAGCTTGTTTAAAGCCCGGCACCTCATGAGTTAAGTTAGCAGAGGCTACATTTTCTAAGAAATCATTTCTGATGTACCTAAAATGATAGCAGCCACCTGTTTACAGGGCCCAGGTATTGAGTGTAGGCCCCGGCTGCCTTGTCTTCAAAACTAAACTGGGTTAAAGGGGTACTAACTCTCATTAAGGAGAGTTCGTCATAAAGACGTGTGGAGACTTACAGACCATTGCTGCTCAACTGAGAATTCTGGGAAGAAAGGAGATGCAAAATAGCTCTCACACCTCATAAGCAAAGAGATGTCCCTTCAAGTTAAGTCTCACTCAATCAAGGAGTCTTAGAACATTGACCTGGGATTTTATGCCAAGCCAAACAATCTCTCCAAAAGGAAAGATTTCCCATCTGCAGACAGCTGTTTTGGGGTGTTTGCCCCTCTTCAGTGCAGAGCAAGGTGTTGGCTGGCTAGTGAGAGGTCTATCGGCGTGAGTCAAAGGGGTACTCACTCTCTTCAAGTAGAGTTCGTAATAAAGACATGTGGAGACTTACAGAACATTGCTGCTCGGTGTGAGGGCTATTTTGCATATTCTTTCTTAAAAATTAAACAAACAGTGGAGGATGCACAATAACACTGAAAGTCTCACTGTGTTCTGTGATGTTCATCCTCCACTGTGTGCTGTGAGGTTCGGGTCTGGAAGGAAGGGGAGGAGATTCAGCATGGCAGCCTGTGGGTGGAAGATTGCAGTAGTGTGTGAGTATGTATATGTTTGGGTGTGTCTGAATGTGCATGCGTGTATTATACAGCAGATACTGTATATGCTGCAGTGGGTATATAATGTCCCTGGGTGCTCACTGCATTTGCACCCCTGCTATAGGTGTCTGCCACCACTGCTGTCCTCATGGGGGTGGGTTTGTGACTGTTATTAGGGGGTCCTTGTAGAGGGATGGGTTTTTAATTGGTCACTATCACTATTGAATATGCTCATTGGGGGCAGTTTACTATATCAGGTGGTCTCTATTGTTATAGAGGGCACTCTGGGGGGTTACTGCATTTAACCCCTTCCTGCACAAGGACGTAACTGTACGTCCTCGCGCCGGTGGGGGCGTTCAAAGCGGGGGCGCAGTGAACCCGTTCTGAACCGCCGTGGTCCCGGGTGCCGCATCTAGCCCTGGGCCGCGGCTATTAACGGGCCGATCTCCGTGTCCGCTAAGTTTACAGCTGCATCTGAAGACTTCAGAGCAGCTTCTCTCTGGTGTTTTGTGGAGAGATCGCTCCCCCGTGACGTCACGGAGGAGCAATCTCCGTGACTGGTGCCGGCCGTGGTCTGCGTCGTAAAAGTGCTGATCCCGGCTCGGTATTCGGTTGCTTCCGGCTGCATATCTCTCATCGATCTATGCTGCATATCTATAGGTGTAAAAAATGCAACTGCTATGGCCTTTTAAGCACAAGAAGGAAAAAACGAAAGCGCAAAAATGAAAATTAGCCTGGTCTTGAAGGGGTTAATTAAGGAAGGTGAACTACAAATCATGGTGAGGTTGGTATAGTCATACCTAATATATACATATATTACTCCTAGCTCTACAGATACTACTCCCAGCCCTACAGCTACTATTCTCAGCCCTACTGCTACTACTACTTACAGCCATACTGCTACTATTACTCCCAGCTCTACTGCTGCTACTACTACTCCTAGCCCTCCTGCTACTACCTATTGCTACTAAGGTGTGGTAGTCTGTGTTTGTGGAGGGGGGCCCACTTTTGAGGTCTTTGCACTGGGCTCACCAGTGTATTAAAATAGCCCTGCCCTCATGAACCAAGAGAATGGGGATCCATTGTCTCCTAAGTGAATGGAGTGGTGGTCGAAAATGTGCGCAGAAACATATTGCATGTGCGCAAGAAAGTATTGGTATATGAGATTGCAACAAGCATACTAGATGACTGCTCCATTCACTTAGGAGACAAAGGACTCCAAGTTCTTGTGATTGGTAGGGGTTCCAGCATTCAGACCGCAACAGATCACATATTTATCAGTAGTATTAATAGATGATGGATTATATTTCTGGAATAAACCATTTAATAAATACTGAAGCTTGACCGGGTCAGAATGTAATAAATTCTAAATATCAATGTAACCATATATGTGCTCACATTGTACTATGTTTTCTTCATATAATGTTGAGGTCTATGACAGGTGTACACAAGCACAGAATACATTCAAGTGGACAGGTGGGAAATCCTCAGTCCCTGATTTATACAAGGATCTTTGTTCACCTTTTGGGCTAACATCAAAAATTATTGCTATAGTGAAATGACACAATACTCCAGGGCATCAGGAGTTATGACTGTACATTCTGTGAAGATGTTAGCATTTTCTCTGCATAGTCCCATTTGTGAGTTATTCCTGCCTTCATACAATAACCCTATACTAAAAGTCTGATGACATCATTTATGGCTATGTACAATAATTGACTTCTAAAATCTAATATGGTATCCTTAAGCCTGTTTTTCATGGTTTCCTTTTTATCGATGTCTTGTCCTATAACACTACATGAATGGTTCAAGGAAACAGCTTGCACATGTATTTACACAGTCTCCACATCTTAAATTCTTGGGAATATAGAAAAGTGTTCCTCTGGCAAGAAATGCTAACTTCCTACAGGCAGTTACTCTGTGAAGCCTTTCCTATTTGCTATACTGGATGTTTATACTGTATGTAATTTACACGTGTTTGTATGGTGTCCCACAAGTGTTTATATTGGTTTTACCTCTAGATGTGAGTTGTTTTGTATGTAAGCTTTTATCTATTGCACAGCTGTAGTGAACAAGGGGTTACTGTTCTATATATATTATGTATTTTGTTGTCTAATAGAGATACTCTTCTTTTCTAACCTATCACTTTCAGTCTCTTTTTGCACACATTCCTTTCCACCACTCACAGAGGCTTTCACATATCCCTGTAGGAAGTAGTCATTTGGTGGGAGGAAGTGTAGTGGCAGTCCTCAGATTCTCGTGGGAAGGAAGATGCACAGCTTGGGCATTCCTACTGTAGTTGAGCCAGGGCCTGGCTCTGCCAGGACCCCTGTCTTGGACAGTCCAGCTGTGTTAGTGAGTCAGTACACACATGTGTATGGAGCAACCAGAGACTCTTAGTTTCTTTAGGCTATCTACTTCCAATATGCAGTCCTAGACACTTTAGAGAGGAGGACAAGTCGCGGATAATCCCAGCCCATGCGGAGAACCACTCTACAAAATGCATGGCAGTATCCTGTTACAGAGGAACTAGCCTGGAAGAGCAAAGCTACCATAATGAAGGTCTACGTACTCTATCTTGCAGTCCAGGTGAAACCGAGAAGGCTTGAACACTTTGCTTCGCCAAGGTAACCACGACTGAGGCCTATGTTACCCTAGTAGAATGGGTAACTCGACACTCTAGGGCAGAAGGTGGTCAGACAACACAGTCTAAACACTGGCACAAGTAACTTCTCTCTCTCTCAAGTATCTCTCAAGTATTCTTCTAAAGTTCCAGCAGAGCTCAGTACCACTTTGGGTTGGGAGTCCCATGACAAACTCTTCTCCTCTTTACTGTTCAACTCTCAACTATCCAAGCGCTACTACAACTACCCCTCTTATATCAGCACTTACAAATATCTCTCAGCACAGATCCAATGAAGTACTAAAGTCTGTATCAAGATTATCTATCTACTGTCAAAGTGTTTATATTGTCCAGAGACAATACAATAAAGCTATTTATTTTACTGGGACTCAGTCATCTCTTCCATTGCACCAGCACCTATACACATCCGCTATACACCTAGGGTCATTCTTCCCCTTTCTGTGGGTGGCGATACCAATAGTCCGGGTCAGTCAATTGCCTCTCAGGACAACCGTGACAGGAGCTCGAGGGACCCATCACAGCCCGGCAGGTCACAAACTATTGGGGAACAGTACAGTCAGTCATAACACAAAAGCAGGTGTACCACCACACCTGTGTGCTGAACTAGCACAGGCGTCACAACATTTACACCTTTGGCTGAGCTCTACCACTACACCGACCAACCACCATAGAAGTGGCGTCACTAGTAATAACTTGACACGTCACCGGTCGAGCAGTAGTAGTGTAGTGCGTACCACATTTGTAATATTAAAAATCTAGGCCCTATCACACAAAGCGTTTATCGGCTGTATTCGGCCGATATTGGCTGTTACAGTCGATAATCGTCTTGTGTAATAGAAGACAACGATCAGCTGACATGCACAATGTCGGCTGATTGTTGTCTTTTTACACATTAAAAAATCAACGATTAGGATAGAAGCGAAATGCTGCTACCTTCTATAGGCTGCCCGGACGATCTGGCAATCACCCGGGCACCCAGAAAACAAGGAGCAAGCGAGCGCTGACCTGACAGGTAACCGCTTACTTGCTCCCTCTCGTTGCTCCTTGTAAGAGCGGTTTAAAGGGTAGTGCGGCGGTAAAGAATTATTCACAGACTAACACACATTACAAAGTTTTACAACTTTGTAATGTATGTTATGTCTGTGAATGGCCCCCTTCCCCGTGTCCCACCCCCCCCACCCTTGTACCCAGATGTGTGGTGCGCTATACTCACCTGTCACGTGCCAACCACCGTCTCCGATCTTCAGCCAGTGACGTCTTCTTCGGGCGGCCGACTGTCCCGAATGCCGGCCGCCCTCTGCAGCGTCATTCCATGTTCAGCCGCGATTGGCTGAGCATAATTGTGCTCAGCCAATCGCGGCTGAGCAGCTGATGACGCGGCCGCGTCATCGGCCGCTCAGCCAATCGCGGCTGAGCACAGTTATGCTCAGCCAATCGCGGCTGAGCATCGGATGACGCTGCAGAGGGCGGCCTGCATTCGGGACAGTCGGAGCTGTTCGCCGGCCGCCCGAAGAAGACGTCACTGGCTGAAGATCGCAGACGGGGTCGGCACGTGACAGGTGAGTATAGCACACCACACTTCCGGGTACACGGGTGGGGGTGGTGGGACACGGGGAAGGGGGCCATTCACAGACATAACATACATTACAAAGTTGTATAACTTTGTAATGTGTGTTAGTCTGTGAATAATTCTTTACCGCCGCACTACCCCTTTAAGGCTTTTTTAACATGGCCAGCCCCAAGCCCGATGTGAGCACAGATCTAGCAGATAACTACTTGTATAACAAGCGATTTGCATGGACGATTGCTGGATCATTTGTGCAGCCCTTCAAATTTATCAGTCTTGACTGCACAGCCTGTTTACACAGGGAGATGTATGGCTGACTGATAATGATTTTAATGCCACAATATCCAACCAAACGGCCAAAGAATGATCAATTGTCAGCTGTACAGATTATTTCAGCAGTGTCCTTATCAACACAGTCAGGAGTACAGTGAAAGGGGACACAAGTATATAGATAACATAGGTATAGACAATTGCTACGTAACTATAATTATGTACTACAAATTCAATTTTAAAAAATTACAATTAGAAAAAATGAAACAGGGTAGTAGTGAAGATTTTCCCATTACAGAGTCTACACGAATGGAAGATTACAGGTCCTTTTGCAAATTCACTTTGCAAAATCTCTGACATCAAATCTGCAGCAGACCCTGTACATGTGAATTAACCTTAGGGTGCGTTCACACCTACAGGATCCGCAGCAGATCCGCAGCAGATTTGATGGTGCAGATTTGATGCTGTGTTCAGTTAATTAAATGAAATCTGCTGCGGATCCGGTAAGTGTGAACGTACCCTTAAAGTGCTCACCACAAGGTACCACACCTGTAATTAATTACAAAACTAATGACTAGGATTACCAATTGGGAGGGGCATTATGGATGTTTTCTCCCAGTTGGTGTCAAGGTATGAGAGACTAACTACTACTTATACCGGTTCTCCTAACCCCTACTCTTTGGGTGGGCAGAGGGAAGAACTGAGGAATGAATGTTGTGAGGGGTAGGGGCACTAAGGGGGATGATGGGCGTGATATACGCACATTAGTCCCACCTTCAGCTGACCCGTATAATTAAAAATATTGCACTGTGCTCTGGTTCTTTAAGTAAATATGGGGGTGCGAATTAAGGCACCATGAATCACTTTGCAACTATCATAACACAGGGAAGACAATTGGAAGTTGTCTCTTTCCCCTATATAAAAACTCATTTATTTATTTTTATTTTTATTTCTTGTTTATTTATTTTTTTCTCCTTCTGGATAAACCCTTTTTATTTTATTTTTTTTTCTAGTTTTGTTATTACTACTAATGAGAATGTATGTATGTGTGTATGTAGGTATATGTGTGTGTGTATTTATTTTTATTTCTTATGATGGGGTTTAAAAAAGAGGAAAGGGTTTTTGTTTTGTTTTTTTTGTTTGTTTGTTTTGTTTTGTTTTTTTTGGTGTTTTTTTGTGTGGTTTTTTTTTGTTTTGTTTTTACATATTAATGAAAAGAAGTGGCTCTCCAGGTTGGTGTCGGCTAAGGAATTAAAATTAAAGAAAGAAATATGTATATAAATTAAATTCTTATGATGTATGTTACTCTGTGGTGGATTCAGTATGTAATTTCTGAATTATGATAATAAAAAAGAAAAAAAAAATTACAAAACTAATGACAGAGTTTGCAGCAACCCACAAGGTTCCTTTTACACTGGCTGATTATTGGCTGACCCATGTAAAAGTGGCAGCAAACAGGCGAAGCAAAGGCCAGATTATCAACTGATCGAATCTTATGTGCCTGCTTAAAAAATGTACACAGGGGTTTGTATGGCCGAAAAAGATAGAGAGAAACTGACACCTGGGGGGGGGGGTGCATTTTTTGTATTAGAAGAACTGTTTTGTAAGAAAATTTGATGTAATGTGAATGAAAAAATTGTTGAATAAAGTTTAAATTAAAAAAGAGAAACTGACACCACAGATATTTATATATCCGTGCTGTCATTTTTCAGATCACAAGTAATCTATACTTACCAGCCCCGCTGCTTGTGGTCTGGTATTTGGTTTTCCGTTCCTCCAGACACTGCTGTAACTTTAGGCCACCTCCGGAATAACTGATGGCCAGAGAGGACAGGGCCTGAATATACAGCCGACATGAGGACCAGATAGACAGATTTCGGATTACAAGCAGCATGGCTGGTAACTATATAATGCTTGTGATCTGGAAACTGACAGCACAGATATATACATGTGCTGTGTAAAGACACAGCAAACGAGCCCCCAAGCTCACTGACCACAGCTGAGAAATTTTTTACTCACCAAGTTGCCAGACCAGAACTGAGCTTTCTGATCTGTGAATTTAGTGTTTTATGTGCCCAGTCTCCAAACAGTAGGACTGGTTGTCTCCTCTCCCTGCTTACTCATCCCCCTCTGTCCTTCCCCCTCCATAGGTTATAATGGTCACAGTAAACCCATCTTTACTTTGCTTCTCTGTAATGTAGATGACTTTGCCTGATTGTATACGCTCCGGCCAGGATCTGTGCGGCGCCGGAAAAAACTGACAGGTTAGTTTTCTGCGGCCGGAATTCAGTGCATTCCGGACGCAGAAAGACCTGTCAGTTCACACAGTGAAGCGAGCGGCTCCGGCAGCTCGCTTCACTGTGCGCTATGGGAAGCTCTGATGGGGGCGTGCGCTGATGCGTCCGCATCAGAGCCCTGCGGCCGGAAAGATCATCTGGCCGGTACTTAAGTACCGGCCGAGATGATCCGGCCAAAGACCGGTCGTTCCGTGACCCGGCCAGGGTCACGGAACGGCTGGTCTCATGTGTAGTGTGAACATAGCCTAAAAAGGCATATGTATCAGAATAAAGCTCATTAGTGACTGCTGTGAAAAGGTTTATTGTGGTCATTAACGGGTTAATAAAGAGTACTGGTTTGGACTATGAATCCTTCATTCTCAGGCTCAATGGGAGCCCAGCTGCCAAGGCATTAACCATCTAGTTGTTTCAGTAAGGGTCCCTTTACACACACAGATTATATGACATATTTTTGCAGCCAAAGCCAGGAACAGACTATTAACAGGGAACAGGTCATAAAGGAAAGACTGAGATTTCTCTTTCCAAATCCATTTCTGGTTTTGGCTGCAAAAATCTGCCAGATATCTGTCAGATAATCTGTGTGTGTAAAAGGACCCTAAATGTCTTTTTCTGGGACAGTTTGCTGTTACAATTGCAAAAAATCAAAACCACATCATAAATGCTTTCATATGAAAAATTAATGTTTTATCTAATAGTTGAAAAATTTAATGTATATGTTTTATTCATTTGAAGATTTTTATTCCTTCATTGAGGTGAACATTTACAATGTAATCCTGGTGGTATCTTTTTCTTCTATAGAATGCTTAATGACATTGTTTCCAATGCTGATCACTTCTGCAATACAATGCTGGCAGCTAAAGTAAAGATGACATTATGCCATTTTATACACATATGGTCTTATTCCACAGAGCAATGCCAAATCAGTCACAGCTGAGATAAATGCCCAGGGATCTGCAGACATATGAATTAGGGTGTGAGATAATTGGGAGTCATTACTGTTGTGTTGTAGCCTAATAAATAAGAAAATAGTCATTTTCCATATCATAACTACTACATTTATGTAACAAAATTGTGACATTTGTACCTGAATACAACTGGATTTTAGCACAAACATAATAACAATTGGAAATTTCTTAGAGACTCTAAGAAAAACTGGTAATAACATCCAGATTAACCCTTTCAAGACCAATGGGAAAAATGATGCCTCAATGCCCAAGTCGTTTTAGAACTTCAGCTTATGGGATCATAATAATCCCATAAGCTGAAGTCCCTAGCTCTGCCCCCTCTCCTCTGTCCCCTGCAGCTTTTAGAAGCCTGTAACAGTGGCAGGGGAGAGAGGGGAGGGGGAAGAGCTCGCAGCATGCCGGCCTTACCTCTCTGCGATCACAATGGTTACCAGACAGAGAACTCTCCCTTTGTAGAGGGAGAATTCTCTGTCTGAAGCCCTATAGATGCTGCGGTTGTACAGACCATAGCATCTATACAATCAACTGTCAGCACCGAAGCGCGTCTTTGGTGCTGATAGTTGCGGCGGGCCCCCGGCTATCACTGACAGCCGGGTTCCACCACAAATGACACAGATACAGCTCCTGTGCCTGTGTCATCCTGTATGGTAAATTAACTTTGCTGCATCCTCGGGCATAGGCTGCAGTGATGTTAATTTACAATGCAGCTGCGGGAGGGGGTTAAGAGTAAATTATAATATCTGATCGATAGGTGTTAGATGGCTGGGACACTAATCATGGGCTCCTTGCTTCCCCCTGATGAATAGAGCTGTAGCACACATCTTCAGCCAACAATGGCATTCAGTTGCTATTGGACTGCTGGAGACATCTAAGTGCTCGGCTATGTTTGGCACAACATGTGAATGGGGCAGAAGTTGAGCCATGTGCTCCGCTCCATTCACTTGGGGGGCCAGATAGCCCCATTCTCAGGGCCCCAATAGTTGCATAGGTAATACGTTTTAAGCAAATGTACCATCAGGGGGTGCAGTCTTTTTTTTCTCCAAAATGCCGCTTGGTTACCGCGCCTGGCACCGCATCTTCTTGTCCACTGGCCACGCTCTTTGCACTGTGACATTATCTTCTCTCCTCTGTGACGCAGGTCTATTAAAATCAACAGGGCCGTGCAGGGGCATAGCTAGAATCTATCTATCTAGCATTAGGGGGGAATATTATAGCACCAGTACATAAAGAGCAAAAATTATTACAAAAATTATTACCATACATCATTACCATACATATCACCGTCACACTGACCGAATCCTGAATACCTAGGTCAATAATACCAGTATACACAGGGCAACTATTACCACCACACCCAGGCCACTAATATTACCACCATACAAAGAATTGACATGTCACTTCTCTGGGCAGATGGCGGAGTGCATGTGAGACATCCTATTAAATCAATGGGACAGGCGGAACTTCAAGCGGAGCCCGTGGCGCAAACTCCGCTTGAAATTCTGTGCTGATTCCACAGTGTGAACATACCCTTATGCAAAAAATGATACAGTACTGCAAATGAATTATAATTAATTACTGCAATTAAACAAAGCATTCATATTGTATTTTTATTATATGTGAACATAGCCTTATGTCTCAAATACTGCTTGGCCTGTATTAACTATTTTAAAAGTAAAGCGTAATTCATGGTTTTTACAAAAAGCAAATATATACAGTTATGTAGAATTTGTAATAAATGCCACTCTCTAGACAGTGGAATTAAAAGGTCTTTAATTCCATTTTCCAGTTGAATTGCGGATTCAGTGATATAGTAAGTATCAGTTAAGCCTTGGTTTGACTGGTAAAATATAATCTTCAACTGTGTATCATAGGGTACAAGAAAATCCTGATTTCATAACAATGTTTTTTTAATTAACAAATGATTAGATCTAGGATTATAATAGGCAAAATGTACTTTCTTGTGTGTGGCCACAGCTGGATAGTTGACCAGAAACTTCCTCTTCTAACAAAAGTCTTGAAGTCTAGTGTTTCCCTTAATTATTACTCTCCTTCCAATGGTAGGTAACCACGACTGCAAGCTGTACTTCAGAAACCTCAATAAAGGAGCTTTGATACCACTAAAGCTGCAAAAATAAAGTAGGACTTCCTAAGCCACCATGAAAAGGCCCACCCATTACAAATGAAAGCCTTCTGTGAAATTAGCCAGCCCAGGCAGCGGTTGTCTGGAGGTGCTTATGGATAGTTGTTTAAGTGTTAGTATATTCAGCTATAGACTTACAGTATTTAGGGGAAGCTTCAGGTCTGACTAAGTTGTCATGTAAAGTAAAATATATCTAAGGCTAGTGAGTTACGTTAACAGTGATATTATGGAACTGAAGTATAGGCAGCTGTGCAGAGTAAAATACACTGATTAGCAATAAATACAGTACCACTGACTGGTGGAGTAAATAACTCTGATTATTTCTTGGCAATGGCATAATAAGTTTAAATGATAAGTTTCCAACTGGGTCAGAGCCTGTCTAAAGCAGCAAGTCTTGTGGAGTGTTCCCACTATTGGCTAAGATCACACACTGTCTTTTTCTGTCCATTTGACGGCCATCATTTTGGACACCCATCATTTTGATGCCAAATAACGTCCATTGTTTTTTTTAGTGACGTCCCTGAGTTCAAAATAACAGAGGCTATTTGGCCTCAAAATAACAGATGTCCAAAACGACGGACATAAAACGGCCAGAAAATATGGTGTAAGAAAATAGCCATTAAGTGACAAGTACCTACCAAAAGCTGTCCAAAGTTAACCAATTAACCAGGGTTTCTGGTGCAAAAAGAGCAGTGTGATACGTGAGAAATGTGATGGTGAGTTCATATGGTCCTGATCCACAGTAGATCTATTGTAGTGCTGGCTAAGGAGCTGCAACCTACAGTGCATCAAAACATTGTGCGTAGACCCAGACTGGTCAAAGTACCCAGTTTTTTTTACATTGCATCCAGATTGTTGTTCTTATATAGGATATATATGGTCACCCAAGTACCCAGGCTGCCTCCTGGCCATCACAGTAAGTGCCTACACTATACAAGCAAACATCCCAACCATGAAGCAATGAAACAAGGTGGACTGGTCTGATAAATGACTAATTCTTCCACATTGACATCTGGATGCATGTCCATTGAGATTAAACCAAAATACGCCAGGAAAGCCAGCAAGGGCAGAGAGAAGCTCTTGGTAATGTTGTTCTGAGAAACTTTAGCATATGACATTCATGGAAATGTTACTTTGACATATACTTACCACTTAAACATTGTGGCAGACCAAGTATATCCCTTCAAGGCAATAGTATTCCGTAATTACGTAATAACAGTGGCTTCTTTTAGGCGGATTACATAATTTGCTACATTGCAGAAAAATGTTCAGAAATGATTAGAGGAATATGAAAAAAAAAAGTTCAAGGTGCTTAATTGGTCTCCAAATTCCCCAGATCTGTGCATCCACCTAATAACTTAAAGAGCCAGGTAGCATGGCTTTCTGGCCCTCTTCTTCTTGCTTATGGGTAAGGTTGGTAGTTGGGAAGCCAAAACAGAACTGAGTTCTATGGACTTCTTTTGATCAAATAGAGTATACCATCTCACCATGTTAAGGTAAACCTCAGAGTAATGGTTCTATGCTAACAACATTTTTACTTTTTTTGTGTGCTACAGTATATATAGGGGTAGTGGCTACATCCTTTTGGCTTTCACTCCACTTATCACCTGTGGATGTTTTAAATAGAGATTAGTTGATCCCTGCAGCCCAGTTTTGTAGGATTTTTAATAGCTTCAGAGAGGCCATTGTTAGTGTAGGAGCATCTCACCTTAGCATGGTGAGATGTTACACTGTATTTGATCAAATGGTTTCCTAAGAACTGATTTTTTTTCTATTGTTAATGCAGTTTTTCCATTTCAAATATCTATGACAAGTATAAGGGGCAAGTGTATATGGTAATTCCTAGCACTTGTAGCTTGTTGTTGCATTTTTCTATTTTTGTATGTCAGAGAGATATGTCAAAAGTCTTGATCGATGCGGGTCTGAGTATTCAGACCCATACCAATCGTGATAACAAGCCAGGAGAAGACCATGCTCAGAGCGTTCCTCTCCCGGCTCTCTAAAACATGATGAAACGGGCTCATAATGAAAGTGTAGGAGCCCGACACAGAACAGGGAACAAACCGCACTATCGGTCAGGGTCTGAACACTCATTCTGTAGATCGGTGCTGCACACCTCTTCCCGCTAGAGTAGGTGCTCTGTGGTAAACAGGTTTTTCAACCAGGATACTAGTGTTGATAGTAAGACCACGGCACTCTTTGAATCATATGAATGTGGATATTTATTAGGCTATGTTCACATTACGTGAACACCCAGCCGTTCCGTGACCCCGGCCGGGTCACGGAACGGCCGGTCTCAGCCCGTATCATCCCGGCCGCTACTTAAGTACCGGCCAGGTGATCTTTGCGGCTGCGGAGCTCTGATGCGTGATACTGTACGTGAAATTTTTGCAGCTAACCTTCTAAGCCCTATAACACCCCACCTTTACCAAATAATGCTAACATTATACAGAATAGACATATTGTAGTTGACACTGAGTAAATTGTAAATTTGACTTATTAACTCATTTGTGTTGCATGACTATCTTTGTTACACACTGAGAACCTAGAAAAATGCAATTTTTAAATTTTTTAAATAACATTTTAGATTTTTGATGAAGAAAATGTAATTTATCGACCAAAATTTACTACTAACTTCAAGTACATTTTGTCATGAGATAACCCTTGTGGGGCACTATAGGGAGTATGTAACAACTACATTAAGGCAGAGGAATATTATGGTGAACTAAACCAAGACCATTTATAAAGTTTGCTTTCTTTTGTCATTGGTACTGTGAGGAAATGACTTGCTATATGCTGGCGCTAACAGTTGTACTATTGCCTAATATATCCGGGTACTAGCTGTATTATTAAACTTTGACCACTTTATTTTTCAAACTTTTTCAAACTAATTTGTACTAATCTGTACTGTGCTACCCTATACTTCTCAGCCATAGGGTGTAGCACTAACTTTCCCTAGAAGAAGAGAAAAGTCTTCTGAAAATCAATACAGATTTGAGAGCTTTTGCTTCGCCTGGATATACTAAAGGACTGAGTAAAGCTTTTAGCAGAGTTCTGGGGAGAATTCTTGACCTTTTAACCCTTCGTTACCAGTGTGTTAGGAATGAAGGAGCAGATATCCTGAAGACCAGCATTTTACAGCTGATGCCTGCTACAAATGTATAATACATTTTCCACATATGTGGCTCGCCATGCCAGTATTAAGCTGGTGAAGATTTTAGCCTCAATTTCTGCCATAAGTTATAGTAAATCTGCAGGCTGTTGGATGCCACATCCAGTAACACCCACAAAAAATTAATAATTGACAATTTATAGAAATCGCACAAAAGCTCGCTGGTCCAAACTGTGACTTTGTAGTATATAAAAGCCCCCCAAATGTTTGTATTTTGTCTATCTTATCCTTGAACATTTCTCAGTAATGATGATTTCTTGAGAATGGATTGTGACTATGAAGCTAATACTAGGTACACAATGGGTTGTAAGACTGGGTTCACATATATCAGGCAGTCCAGTATCCATATTTTATCAGAAACTGATGACAACTGATGCCACAAAAAATGGATCAGTTGTCCTGAGGTATCCTATACTTTTTTTTATCATTAACCATCAGATGTTTGTCACGATGGATGGATGAATGTTGCAAGATAAGTTCTTCCATTTTTCGTGTCCAATGATCCAGTGTCCAAATTAGAGCTCTAGACAGTTTGAACTGTACATTCAAATGAGTGGGATCAGTTCAAACATCAGTTTCTCTATGAGTCAGACCACTGGATATATGTGAAGGGCGCCATACTTATACCTAAAATAATTTAGTAATAGCGTGAGCCACCGGTAGTAATACCAATACAACAATCTGCAGTTATAAGTGACAAATAAGTGGCCTTGTTTTTCTACCTGTGTGCAGCGGGAATCTGAAGATATATAATCATTATTAAAGAAAATCTGAATGTTTTCATGCTGATGACAATTAGCTGTATGCTAACATGACATCCTTTGGCTAATAAATCCTATTCTTCTAGGAAATGTGGAGACTTACCTGGCTAGAGCATCTGAGACGGTCTTGTGTGAATTAATTTAATATAGTGTTATATATCATATTTTTTTAACGGATTTTAATGGATTTACAAAGGTCACCACTACTAATACCAACAGCATTTAGCACAGAGTCATATAAACCTAACAAACTTTTCATCTCTCCTGGCATATTCAGTAAGCAACTGTATTCCCCAAGAAGTATCAAATCTGGGACACTGTTTATAAATCAGTATTGTGTAATCCATACTGGCTATTTAGAAATAAATTGACAAATGGGCGTTACCATATGTATCCTTGCATAATTTGAAACTGCCCAATCAAAGCTAGGAGCACACTCCTCTTAAGAATATAAATGGCAACACCTAGTTTTCAATTTATTACTAAATGTCAAGAAGGAATAAGTATAAGGTAGAGTTCCTCAACTGCTGTTTAATAGGAAATACAAGTATTTACTACAATAGACATGTAAGGAAGGATAACAAGTCCACCTGTGTTCTGTTTCCATTGAGACTTTGCATTGAATAGAATGGACCCCACTTATTTTCACAATATGTATGATTATTATAGTTGCACATGTAACTACAATCTATTGGGGGCTCCTGAAATAAATGTTTAACAACATTGGCTGTGAAGTATGCTATATCAGACATTGAAAAGGCCAGAGATTCATCATCTATACCTGAATTTGAAAACTCTCAATTTTAATACTGAATATATATATATATATATATATATATATATATATATATATAAATTTTTCCATTTTTGCATATAATGTATAAAAACTTTTGATGAATAAAATAACATAATTTAATCACAAGAACTAGTTCACTTATTTAATAATAAATCTGTTGAGAACTTATGTCACCACAATTGACAAATGCTAAAAACAGTAATATGATAATGTCTGTACTAATCCTAGTAATCTTGTGCATTACGAGTCTGAGTGAAAATAAGCGTTATTAATGAGAGATGTCTAGCGGTATAAGGAAGTATCGTCCTAGTAAACCACAAATTGGGCTATTTACCATGCGCCTACAGTAGATGTGGATGTATGACCCCTTATTAATTAGTTCTCATGTTGATGCTTTTGGGCTTAAAATCTGCTTTGGAGTTGAAATCTATGTTTTAAGTAACATATTGACCTCAGCAATGAACTCTTTATTATTTTCTGCATGAATTATTACTCAGTCTTGTGTATGTTAACCTGCTGTAACATATGTTAATCTCCACAAAGCAGTCACACCGTGAAAGCTCATTATTGGGGTTAAAATGTAGGCCACAGTTCCTAATAAAAAAAAGCCTGATACCACTAACCAGACGTTCTGATTACAAGATCCATGTAACAAGTTAATTAGAAATTCAATGGTGTGACGCGGGCAAATGTGATGTGCTTAACTGGGCGCCACATGGTGAGTCCTACTTAAACAATGAGTTGGCCTTTTTATCTCTACTTAAAAATGTGTCTTTATATTGATTTTAGATTGATTTTTTTTTTTCTCTTTAGGAAAGCTGGTTAAACAAGATATTATATAACTAGGTAAATGGGATTCTTAATTTCACTAGATATATTGACCCAGTAAATCCTGGAGGAACTAAGTTCAGGAATCTGAAAATTTAGTTGAGAAATATTTAATTTCTTAATATTAGAGTATAGATCGGAGGTAATAAAACATACCATGGTATACTATATATTAGCTATATGATGTATACTTATATTTCATCCAGCTTCTTAAATTGTCTTTGGCCTTCTCAATCTGGCTAGGTTCACACTACAGTTAGTGCACTCAGTACTCTCAGACATAAAGATTTATCATGCCTAAAGACATCTACTGATGAGATGCAAGCCTCTACATGAGCTCTCATTTTATCTACTTTTGATATGAAATAAAGTTTTTGAAATTTTACTTTTGGAGTGCTGGGACCACCACCTATTTCTTTTCTACCGCTGAATGGGTGTAAGGCCAACACCCGTGCACCCTCTGATATTGACTGAGATCCATCAAGTCTTTGGAGGTGAGCTGACTTTCATTGTTTCCAGATTTATCATGCCCAAAGACATCTACTGATCAGACGTAATGGAACGCAAAGCAAACTATATGCATCTGTATACTTCTTTGTCAATTGTATCAAAAAGAGCAACTAATTACACTTTTCAACAAAACTATATGAAAGAACAGGAAACAATGAGAAATACATGAAACTATATAGGCTTCCGATTCACTAATGTCACAAATGACAGCCAGAAAAGAAGGTTTTTTATTTTTTAACAGTAATAAAGTATAATAAAAACTATATAAACTGGGTATCACTGTCAATATCAGCCAACAGCTGTAGACTACATCTGCGGACTAATGTTATGATACTTGTTGATTTATGATAGCAGTCTTTGTAAGCACTTATGTAGAGGCGACTCTACATGTTACTCCATGTTCTTCCTTAGTAACTGGAAGATAGAAATAGTAGAAACAGCGTATTTGATTTATCCATTGTTACTGTGTGCAGAACCAATCACTAATCCCTGGTGGGCATTCTAGAAACCAGGTATCATACTGTGGCCCTCCAGCTGTTGCAAAACACAATTCCCATCATGCCTAGACAGCTAAACATTTGATTCTCCAGGCATGATGGGAATTGTAGTTTTTCTACAGCTGGAGGGCTGCAAATTTGCCACCCCTGTTCTAGAAGTTAACCTTGGGAAAAGATAAGCATGTTACCGACATAGGACAATTGTAGGTTGAACAGTTCTTTAATTCTCCCTTACCATAAAACTAAACAAATTTAGGTAGGACTGTATTATTTTTAACCATTAAGTTGATTATCTGTAGAGAAGCCGGCATTACAAATATTCACACATTTATGAATATTTAAATATTTTTTATATAGATTGTGAGATGTCATTTTCGCATTCATAACTTACTTAATATTTCCATTACAGTGTTTACTAGTGAACATAAATAAACACCCTCATACCTAGTAAGGCCCCCTTCACACGTCCGGAAAATCTGTCCGGATTTCCTATCAGGAAATCCGGACGGATTTCCGGACTCATAGGCTAACATTGGACACGGACACCCTTCCGGATTTTTCCGGAAGGGTGTCCGTTCCGGAAAATAGGACCGGATTTTTTAGATCCTGTCCTATTTTCGTCCGGAAATCCGGCACGGACGCCCCCATAGAAGTCTATGGGAGCGCCGGAATCACGGGCATTTTCCTGATGTATATCAGGAAAGTGCCCGTGATTCCGGAATGGTAGAGAGCCAGGACCTCACCACGGGGCCGACCGCCCGCCCGCTCCGCTCACCCGCCCGCTCCGATCGCCCACCCGCCCGCTCCGATCGCCCACCCGCCCGCTCCGATCGCCAGTCTGCCCGCCCGCTCCCATCGCCCGCTCCGATCACCCACCCGCCCGCTCCGCTCGCCAGCCCGCCCGCCCGCTCCGATTGCCCGCCCGCTCCGATCGCCCGCACCCCCCCCTCCCGGAAACTCACCACCGGCCCGCCGCATGCTCCGGACCTCCGACCGCTGCCGCCGCCCGGATCTCTGCACTGCACTCTGCCCGGACCTCAACCTCGCTGCCCGGACAGAGCAGGATCCAGGACAGGTGAGATTACCCCTTTAGGACTACTACTCCCACCATGCTCTGATGGAGTTGCCAGGCCATGATGGGAGTTGTAGTTCTGCAGCCTGTGGCCATCCAGGTTGCAGAAGTACAACTCCCATCATGGCTCTGCTGACAGGCCATGATGGGAGTTGTAGTTCTGCAGCCTGTGGCCATCCAGGTTGCAGAAGTACAACTCCCATCATGGCTCTGCTGACAGGCCATGATGGGAGTTGTAGTTCTGCAGCCTGTGGCCATCCAGGTTGCAGAAGTACAACTCCCATCATGGCTCTGCTGGCAGGCCATGATGGGAGTTGTAGTTCTGCAGCCTGTGGCCATCCAGGTTGCAGAAGTACAACTCCCATCATGGCTCTGCTGGCAGGCCATGATGGGAGTTGTAGTTCTGCAGCCTGTGGCCATCCAGGTTGCAGAAGTACAACTCCCATCATGGCTCTGCTGGCAGGCCATAATGGGAGTTGTAGTTCTGCAGACTGTGGCCATCCAGGTTGCAGAAGTACAACTCCCATCATGGCTCTGCTGGCAGGCCATGATGGGAGTTGTAGTTCTGCAGCCTGTGGCCATCCAGGTTGCAGAAGTACAACTCCCATCATGGCTCTGCTGGCAGGCCATAATGGGAGTTGTAGTTCTGCAGACTGTGGCCATCCAGGTTGCAGAAGTACAACTCCCATCATGGCTCTGCTGGCAGGCCATAATGGGAGTTGTAGTTCTGCAGCCTGTGGCCATCCAGGTTGCAGAAGTACAACTCCCATCATGGCTCTGCTGACAGGCCATGATGGGAGTTGTAGTTCTGCAGCCTGTGGCCATCCAGGTTGCAGAAGTACAACTCCCATCATGGCTCTGCTGGCAGGCCATAATGGGAGTTGTAGTTCTGCAGCCTGTGGCCATCCAGGTTGCAGAAGTACAACTCCCATCATGGCTCTGCTGGCAGGCCATGATGGGAGTTGTAGTTCTGCAGCCTGTGGCCATCCAGGTACACTAGGGCTGTGTGGGTACCTGTGATTTATGTTGGCATACTAGACCATCTCATCAGGAAATCCTGAAGGTTTTTCCTGATGGTTTCCTGATGGTAAAAACGGATTACTGTCAGGAAATCCTGATACTATCCTGATGACATTTGAGGTCTCCTGATCAGGATTTCCTGACAGTAAAAACTGACACGGACGTGTGAATGGGGCCTAAGGGTGTTGTAGAGAGGAAGCCAATTTAAAACCCTCAGTTTTCATACCAATGACACAATGTCGCCCTTTATTAGTAATTAGTTTAGGAATTAGTAAAGCGTTTACATATAGTTTATATTGTTCACAACATAAGTAAACCCCATTATATTTATTGATGTGTTCCCGAAAATAAGTAGGTACTAGCTGATACTGAAAACATTCTCTGGTAGACGGTTCTTGTAGTTGTATGTTTGGGCAGTACAGTATTTGGGCCTTACAGAAGTGGAAACTGCTCATTTGAAGAAAAGAGGCAGATAAAAGATTAGGATATAGTTTCCCTTTGCATCCCGGTAGGCTGAGTTACAGCATGTGACAGCGAGATCAATTTGGAGGCTCCTTGCAGAGGATGAGGTCATTTAAGGTCTTGCAGTTCAATTACACGAATGTTATCATTCATGTATCACTGCAATTGTTTCAGTGCACAGTAAAACTCTGCAGGAGATTGTCAGTAATAGTTACATATTGTTATAGTCACATTGTGAGGGGTAATTTATTTCATAAGACCGCATTACCAATACATTGATAACATAAATAAGTCTTTTTGTGTAGCTTCCCAATAAAATGATTGGCATCTTCCAAAAATAATTCTTTTTTGTTTAATTATATATTTATAATACGAAAATGTTGATGTGCACATGTTTAATATCAGCCTAATAGTGTTACATAGAAACAATGGCAATACTTAATAACATATCCATGTCTATGGAATAAAAGAGATATAATCAAGTATTGCGTTTTAGAATATGTGTAGTTGACAGTTTCACTCAGAAAAACTTTACACTGTACTAATGGATGCCCATGGGATTCAATGGGAAACCTGTCATGTTTGGTTTCTGCTCTGGGAGCACTGCAGGGTAAAAGAGAAAGATAATCACTTGTGTACACATTAATGAAGGCTGCGACACTGGCGTATGCCAGGGAAAGGCGCAGATTGGCCTCCTTCTGCCAGGCATACCACAGCCGCATCCTGCGCTCGCCTGATGGATGGGCAGGGGAGCACAGCAAGGCGGGGAGGAGGAGTGGCCTCCTCCTGTGCCTGATTTACCATGATGTATGCCTGCTCGCAGTTGGTGTCCAACTTGTGGATTTTCAGCTGGAGCAAAGCCATAACTACTTGCAAAGCTGTGGCCTATACATTTCTGTATAGTACATTTGTTTACTCTATGTGCAGTTCTCCGCACTTTCCACAAGCTTAGATGCAACAAATTTGATATATACTTGTATAAAACTTGTCTGTGTATTTTTTCTGCCTTAGGGTGCGTTCACACCTACAGGATCTGCAGCAGATTTGGTGCTGTGTTCAGTTATTTAAACGAAATCTGCTGCAGAAAATCAGCTGCAGATCCTGTAGGTGTGAACGCACCATTAAAATCACTTAATTTCTTCAGGGGAAAATGTCAGCTAGGTGGGGCTTCACAACAGTTGGGCCCTCTCCCCAGCAGGGAGATGGGGCCTAACTGCTGTGTAGCCCCCCCCCCCCCCAAGTCACACTGCCCACCGATGAAAGAAAGTGAGAGTAAGGGGGGGATGACTCACTTTAAATGAGTTGTCTTATAATAGACATGTATGTCTGATAGGTGGCGGTCTACCTGCAGTGACCCCAGCAATCAATAAAACATCAATACGTTTTGGCTCTACTTGCCTTATTTTGAGAGGCTGAATGGTCATAAAATTATGGTCAGTGGTTAACCCTCAGGCATCTGGCACAAGTCAAATGAAAAGAAGAGGAGACAAGTGAGTTTCCAGTTGGTACAGCCTTTTGGATTTAGTGATAGGCCAGTATTACAGCTGTAAAATGTGACCATAGTCTGTTTCCAATTGTAGTAAAAAAAAAAAACATTTGGCTTACTAGAAGCTGCAATGTGTGTTTAAACTGAATCTCATGCCAGCAACACAACACTTTTGATTGGGGCTTAAACCCACGAATCCTCTTTCCAATCCAACATTAAGAAGAGTGGTATAGCAACCAGAGTAGGAAGTCCCCTGAGCAGGGGGTACTGCTAAATGAGTGCTGGGGAATTGTTCAATGCCCTGTCAGATCACTTTTCAGTCTTAAGATGGAGGCTGAGACTTTAAATATTATACTTTTAAAAGAATGTTTCAATGAAAGTAGATTTTTTTCTTTTTATCTCTACATTTATATCTGTATCCCACTTAAATGTAAAAGTACTAGCTATAAATTTTACTTTAGGTAGTATATACACATCTTTCTTTATACACACTTCTATGCATACACGTGCTTTAATAAGTCAGGTAACCAGAGCATGCAGGTGTATCTAGCCAGTAGCTGCTAGTAACTTCCCTGTTAATACAATACCTTGGTTACAACACTGGTCTGAGAAGACTATTTTAAGTATAATTATTATGACAGGCTACACTGAACAAAAGATTCTATAAAACCAGAACAGCAGTAAATACTCAGTGTAATGAATATATCTTCTATCTATAGAATTCCTCATGTAAACCACTAGACTATATGTCCAGTCCAGGACATAACATTGTTCTTGCTCTTAATTTATAAGATGAAAATTAAACCAAAAGAGTAACAGAAAAATTATTAACAAAGACAACTTGTGCATTGATAAGAGATACAGTCGAGGTATCTGTTATATGTTTAATAACATTATGTTACCTTTATACTATCTGCTGTGACTCTTCAGTTAGTACATTGCTGCCACAAGTTAGCATTCTGCTACTTCAAACTTTAAAGACATTCTAGCCACCTTCCAAAACGTTTCACCTGAGTGGTCAGTTGTTTTTATCACTAGAAACCCTCATGTTGATCAAGTATTTGATGATTTGTATCCATAAAACACAGTATTCAGCCAGTAGTCACGTTATAAAACTAAGTAATTCTAATAAATGAAACTTGACAAGACACAAACTTTTTTTTTTCTTATTTTTTTCTTCCCCTTAAAAGCTGAAACATAGCGTCTTTCTTCTTATTATAGACTTAATTGCAGGATTTTTTTCTGCCAGCTTTATAACCTCTAATAACTTTGTGGTCACCTTTTAGAACATTATAAGATCCAGTCTTTATTATTGCTTCAATGATAATACTATATACAGTAGAGTTGGTATATCATTTTAATATGCTTAAACTAAAACCAGGCAGGGTGAACACATAGCAGTTACTGTACTAATGTATTGTGAACTCTACAGGCACAAAGTTAATGCAGACAACTATAGGGTGGAGACACTGGAAGGGTATCTACAGGCAGTACAAACAGTGAAATTGCTTTAATAAATGCAAAAAGATAGTTTCTATCACTATACTGAGAAATCTCTAATGTTCAATTTTCCTTTTGGGCTAGTTACATTTGTAAACAAAATTATATAAATTATTCAGTAAAAAGTTTAGTAGTTAACCATTAACTATAGTATTTCTTTAATGTTGTGGCAGATAAAATAAATAGAATTGTATTTTTAATTTGCTAAACATTTACAAAAAGTCATGAGAAGCAAAATAAAGCTTACTACTAGAGCTGGAAAGACAGAAAGAGTATTTATTCACACTACATCTATATGGCATACATGTGATAAAGTAACATTGTAAGTAAAAAGCCTGCAGAACGCACAGAAACGGCCATCTTTATTTCACATGGTTCGCATAAAACATGTAAACAAACAACAAGCACATGACTCCCACTATAAAAACCTCACCAGAGTATAAAACACATATCAGATGCAACTCACTTTTACATTACTATGGCACATTCTAAACATTTTTTTTTTTAGATAACCACAGTTTTGTGACATACTAGTAGAAAATATATCACATATCAACATCATTTAAAGACGTCAAAGCAACATTTGGAAACAAGACTACTTAAGATCAGCATAAAAAAGCACTGAAGAAATACATGAAATCAAGATGCTGAAAAGGAGAAAGATGCTTCCAAGGAACCTTACCGTAACCACCCACCTTAAAAATTAAACTAGAAATGAATTTTGTTAAATATCCTTTGCTGAGCTGAGCGAGAAGATATCAACCATAATGAGAAAGCTGCTTTCTGTCCAGACAGTGCAACCCACTGTCCATAGTTTCCTACCCCAGTAAGCCAAGATGAAAGTGCCTATTGTCTGCAAACTGTACTAATTGTAAAAAGATACTCTGTGCAGTAAGCATAATAATTATCCAAGAAAAAAACAAGCAAAGGCAATCAAGTGCGGAATGAAAAGAATAAAAACACTGGCAGACAAAGCAACCCAAGAATGAAATTAATATTCATAATGGAATGTCACTCAGAAGTTCCCTCATTCAGGGCATCGTTGTGGCATACAAGAGGCCATTGTCTCCTTAAAAGAAAATCAGAATCTGAAGAGGAGAACAAAAAATCTCATGTAGCAGTGGCGAGAGCAAAACAGGCTTTTCTTGTGCTAGACACTTGTTACGGGTTCCACTCTTCCCAGCTAAGAAAACTTCTTCCCTGCTTTTCTTTACCGGTAACATTACATTTGGTTTGAAGATCCACCCTCTCTATCACAGCTGCTATAATTTGAGCAAAAAAAAAGCCACGCTCTAGCAAACAATGAGAGGAAAAGGATGGAATATGCATAGCCTCATTAAGTAAATTTAATTATGCCAGGCGGAATATTAATCGGTGGTTGCTCCAATTAGTCTATTCACCGTAAGGAAGGAGGACGTCAAATTAAAGAGAAGTGCAGGGGACAAGCGCATACTGATGAGGAGGCTGCGCTCAATGTGACACAATGCATTTTTTTAAATAATTATTAGAAGGAAAACAGAATAAAGAAACAGATTGCTCAGTTTTAAGATCAACTCAAGAACAATTAGTCAACAGGGATGTGAAGACATAGCTGCCTGTGACTCTACCCAGTGCTCCACTCACACACGACCCAGCCTGGCATGCTCGATAAAATTTGCATTTTTTTACCCTCTGATCTTTTGAGAGAAAATAAGAGAAATTTGCTGTATTTTTCCCAACAAGGTCAAAAAGCAGCATCAACAATAGAGGAAAGAAATCCTATCCAACCCACTGATATAGACTGTACATAGTTGCTGAACTTGAGCTGACAGTGAACTCCATAACACGTGCATTACAACAATGAAGGAGGAGTTAGACACAGGGAAAAAAAACTTACGGAGGAAGACAAAAAAGACGTTATCTTGCCAACTTACCATCCACCAGGTCCTGGCTGACATATCATAACATAGTTGCCATTTTATAGAGCTGTCGGACGCTTTCCCAGCCATTACGCTGTCAGCAACCTTCATCAGATGCAGCTCAATGGGGAGATAAGACACCTAATCAAGAAACCATCAGCAGTGGCTTGCTAGGCTACATGTAGGCCAATCCTTATCAGGCTGCATCATGGGAAAAGCTTCTTTATTAGCAAGAACTCCAACCTCTGATATAACGACAAGGAGCAGCTTTTTTTTTTTTCTCTTTCCTTGACTGAAGGGATTGGTGAAACTATCATGTGCTTGTGTGTATCATATGTACCAAGAATTAAGTAACTTCTAAGTGGGCGTCTAACTCATTTGCCTGCCTATGTGGACTAAACTTTATTTGCATTCCCATCTGTTGAATATTGTTTGACGTGGTTCACGGCCCACAAAGAGAAGATAAAGAGGGGAAAAACAGAAGGGAGAGGGAAGGGTTTAATTCTGTGGGATATAATTGTTCAGCATTAATACCTCCCACCCCCACCTAGGCATAACTGTTCTATTATCACTAAATGGGCTTGGCTAGGATGTCACATATGCACACGCACACATACACACACAAACACACAGGTATTGACTGCGGCTCTAAACCTCCTCTGAATCGAGTGGACATATGGAAACAATTTAACTGTTTGTTAACAATTTAACTCATTTGTGATCACTCCTGAAGCCTATAGAGAATATGTTTTGCCTGATACAATGTGGCTTATGTAGAGTGGTGAATTCCTGCTCTGAATTTTACTTGTGCAGGTGAATATAAAAGCACAGGTGAACATATTGTTGGGTGGGTTATGTATATCTTGTGCAAAACAGTCCTTTAAATAAATAGTATTAAAAAAAAGTATTTAGTTATATATTGTATAATGTTAGTTGAGCATTGAAACTATAATATGTTTTGCTTAGCTGTTTTATAGAATACTTAGATTCTTTCATATATATGTGACTGACTGTAGAAGTCTCTTTTTGATCATTCTATCATAGAAACTAGTAGAATGATTGAATGTGTACCGTTAATAACTTCAAGTTTATTATTTTATAGTCTGATCATTTAGAAACTTGTTTGCTAAAAAAAGTTTAATTTAATTGAAGTGCAATAAGAATAGTGAGAGCAATAATTACATTACATTGTATTGGAATGCAAATTTTTGCTTTTACAGAACCTTCAAAATATATGAGAAACAATGCATCAAATAATGACCTCAAAGAAACAGTGACTTCAAGGAAACAAATCTCTTGCAGCCTGTAAGGAAAGTATAAGCTATACCTGTGTTTTCCTGTCTATGTTATATTCCTTCCGTAACCCTGAGACCCCCAGCAAATATACTGTACCATAGTGTGCTGTAAGCCGAGCTCAGTAGCATTGGGTGTTAGATGCAGAATATGGACAGGTATGGCAGCCTACACATCTGAATGAGGTCTTAAAGGCAATGTGTCATCTTTTACTAATTAGAGCCAGGTGGTTTTTCTACTAATCTGTTTCTATGTTCTGTTGATTGTAATTTTTCCTTACATTATTATGGGGGCAGTCACATTGCCTGACTTTTCTGCATAGCATTTATAGATATGCTTTACAGCAAGCCCCAAGAAAGTTAGGAAACAATAGTATTGATATGACCGTATAGATAATGCCTTTTCATGATAGTGATGAGGAAAGTTTTGCTGTACAGAACAGAAGGTGCCAGCTTATTATTAAACTTAATGGCCAGATAGTAAAATTGAAAATGTTAAACATAAAAACTTGATTTAAAGTGACACTGTCACCCCCTTTTTGCATTATGACTTCTCTACATAGGTGTAATGTGTAAATTTAGAAGTTTTCATACCTTATTTTATATCATACATCACAGTGCCTATTCAAGTAAAAAGGGATCTTTTATCAAATGCAGATTGTGCTAAGTGGGCGGTGCTTCACGGCAACAGCGCCACTTAGCCCCGCCCACAGGGCCACTGTTGGTCCGCCCCCTCCGTGACATCATCGGAACATAGGCCCCACCCCCTCAACACCCATTGGTATGGACCGATCTAGAGGGGGGGGGCCTAGACCTTTAGGCTAGCCTGTTCCAATGTTCGGCGAAGGGGTGGGGCCTATGTGCCTTTGACGTCATGGAGGGGCGGAACCAACAGTTGTGATGTGGGCGGAGTTGTTGCTGTGAAGCCCCGCCCAATTAGCACAATCTGCAGTTGATAACAGTTTACTTTTTACTCGAACAAGCACCATGCATTATGATATAAAATAAGGTATGTAAAATGCTAAATTTACCTTTTACACTTGTGTACAGAAGTCAAGTTCCTGAACTACTGAAAGTTGTAACAAGTCCTCACTCCACTTCCATCCATATTCCTGATTGATTGATTGATTGACAGTCAGCTGGAAGAGGGATAAGGATGGCAGGGGGAGTGAGGAGGCATTACAACTTGCAGCAGTTTAGGTTCTTGGGAAAGCATTTTTGGAAGAAGAGACAGATATATGAAAGATACCATGTGTCTCCTTAGTCTTATAGTGTCAAAGGTTTTGAACATGAATTGTAGCTAACAGATTCACTTTAAATGGATTTTTATAAATTACCAGTGATGTGGAACAATATTGGAGCACCTTCATCTGGGGACTTTTGAGTGGAGGAAGACGATTATGGAGCCAAGAGGTAAGTATAGTATTTATTTTTTTTTGCTCTGTTTCATAAACCTGGGTAGACCCTGTACAGCCAGGTAGTAGGATAAACTAGAATGGTTCCAGAGATAAGCTACTTAATCTGTATAGTCTGGGGGAAAAAAAGAAAGGGGGCACATGATCAAAACGTTTAAAGGGGTATTCCAGCAATTAAAAAAAATTACTATAATGCTGGAGCTTCATATAAAGTTAACAGACTTTCTATGTCTTTACAATTCGAAGAGTACATGCTGTATTTGTGGGTCTATAATGTGCACTTTTTTGCAAAAAAATATCTTGATAAAAAATACCTGTGTCTTATAGTCGCACACAGTGTCAGACCACCCCGACTTCTTCCCTAATGTTCAGACAGAGCACTGATGAAGGCTCAGCTAAAGGCTTGTGTGCCCTGGTGCAAAATTTCAGCTCTCCCAGCTATATTTCCTGATGACAGTGGGTCCCAGCAGAGAGACCCACTGCAAAGAATAACTTTTGACATGACTGATGATATAAAGATGAAGGAGTCCAACAATGTTGATTAGTCAGTGTAATCTTCAAGTTTTTATTGCATATCCAAGCACATAAATCACAGCTGTCAATCATAGTTGGCATTTGGGATTACTGATATCTCAGTGAGCATCCACTCCTCTACCCGCAGATCGGGACCTGGTTCCTTGGTGCTGCTGGACATTTTGTATGCCTAATGACAAGTTATTTTTTTTTTTTTATAAATGTATTTTTATTGAGAGTTTTAAAACATTTTATAACACAGTAATACACCAATGCGGACAATGCTAATAAAAACATGCCACGTGTGACAAGGTAATCCAGCATAGAGTTACAAAGGCAAAACATCATCTTCCATTGAAAAATACAATAGGAGAAATAAAGAGTGCAATAATCTTTAGAGTTCCGCTTCACACACCACAAGACAAGACTGACAGACAAACAAAACTAGGGGAGACATACCAGGAAATGGGGGGGGGGAGGGGGGGGGGGGAAAGGAAGAAAAAGAAGCTCAGGTGGTCGCTCATCAAGTGTAACCCTGTGTGGAAGAATAAGCATCCCACGGACCCCACACCTGATCAAAGACTTCTAACTTTTCATGTAGGGAGGCCGTAAGGTGTTCCAAGGAGCGTATCTCTTTAATTCTGGACACCAAATCTGTGAAAGGAGGGAGGGTCTGTTGCTTCCAGTGCCGTGCGATTAAAGTTTTGGCCACGGTCAATAAATTTAGTAAGAGTTTGGTAGGTTTTTTGCCAAACGTTTTAGGAATCAAGTTTAGTAGGCACACTACTGGGTCGCAAGGGATAGGGTGTGCAAAAATAGTAGAGAAAGCGTTGCAAAAATTTGCCCAGTAAGATTTAACAACCGGACAAGTCCAAAAGATGTGATATAGAGAACCTGTGGATTGTAGACACCTCCAACACATAGGGGAGATAGTCCCATTCAGTTTGTGCAAGAGCTCAGGGGTATGATACCAGGCCATTAGTAGCTTATATTGTGTCTCCTTGTAAGTCACGCAAATAGAGGAAGAGGCGGCCCGGTCCCAAATAATGCTCCAACACTCCGGAGATATCACCCGCCCCAAAGCCACTTCCCATTTATCCATATACTTGTGACGAGTTGGGGTGTCGTCTAACGGGGAACCCAGAATTCCGTAGATATCCGAGATCAGACCTTTGGCCGATGGGCTATTTCTAATCCGCTGCTCGAACGCTGTTGGCCTAGAAGCTGTGGTGGTGCCCAAACACCCCCTCATATAATGTTGTAGCTGCAAATAAGTATACCTTTCAGAAGAGGGTATGTTGTGTTTTTCAGCTAGTTCCTCAAAGGGTAACAGCGTACGGGTAACCGGGTTAACCACATCAGCAAATTGAAAGAGTCTCCTGCCTCCCCAAACACGCACAACACTTGATTCCAGCCCGGGGGCAAAAGATGGATGAAGTAGAAATGAGATGAGCGGAGGGGCAGGAGACACAAGCCGAAATTTTGAGGTGCAAGTAGACCAGATACATCTAGTAAATGCAATAGGACCTAGTAGGCGTGTGGTGACAGGGGAGGGGGGAGTGTGGTGCCACAAGAGAGAGTTGGGGTGCATGGGGGCCAACCATCTCTTCTCAATTTCCGCCCATTTGTTATAAGCGTGATATCTGGACCAAGAGGCGACAGGCCGTAGATGAGCGGCCCAATAGTAATGCAATAGGTTCGGTACTGCCATACCTCCTTGAGATTTGCTGGACATCATAACCGATTTAGGTATTCTATGACGTTTATCATTCCATATAAATTTGAAAAGGGCAGTTTGGAGAGATTTAAGTTCACGCATAGGCATTTTAACAGGGAGGGTTTCAAAAAAGTATAAAAGTTTAGGTAAAATGGTCATCTTAACTGCTGCAATGCGACCCAGAAGAGAGATATAATGGCCTTTCCATTTAGTGAGTAACACTCTAATTTCTTTAAACTGGGATAGTTAGCAGAATAAAGTGAGTTATAGGAGGGTGTCAAGCGAATGCCCAAATACCGTATGGAGGTGGAGGACCACTTATACTTGAAATTAGAACATAAAGTTCGAAAGATTGGATCAGGTAGGTTGAGGGGCAAAGCTTCTGTCTTAGACGTATTCACTTTATAGCCAGACACTAAACCAAAGGAGTCTAACAGGTCTTGTAAGATCGGGATGGTAGTATGTAGGTTAGTCAGTGTAAGGAGGACATCGTCCGCAAATAACATAATTTTAAATTCTTTCCCTCGAATGTTCACTCCAGTAATATTCCCATTGTCTCTAATGGCCGCCGCCAGGGGTTCTATACAAAGAACAAACAGCAATGGAGATAAAGGGCAGCCCTGGCGGGCTCCATTGGAGAGAGAAAATGTCTTGGATTGGTGATGAGCAGATTTAATAGATGCAGTTGGTCCAGAGTATAGGTTTTTAATGGCAGTCAAAAAAGGTCCCGCAAAACCAAAATGCCGTAGGGTCTCAAAAAGAAAGGGCCAACCGAGGCGATCAAACGCCTTTTCAGCGTCAAGGCTGAGTAACAAGGCCTGGTCCGATTGCAAATTAACCGCGTCTACTATGTCCACTGCTCTCCGCGTATTGTCTGCTCCCTGTCGCCCCAGAACAAAGCCCACCTGATCAGCATCCACTAGAGTAGGAAGCCAATAACTGAGGCGATTAGCCAAGATTTTAGTAAACAACTTCAGGTCGGCGTTTAGCAGTGCTATAGGCCGATAACTGGCGCAGTCCTGCGGATCTTTGTCTGGTTTAGGGAGCAGAGTAATGAGGGAGTGCAGCATGGTGGGCGGTATGGGGGAGCCGTCAAGAAAAGAGTTAAAAAGAGAGACCAGGCGCGGGACTAGGTCAGCTGAATAAACCTTGTAGTACAGGTACGTGAAACCATCAGGGCCCGGTGATTTGCCCGGAGGCAGGGTCTTCAAGACCTCCTCCAACTCTTCAGATGTAATAGGGGAGTTAAGGTCAGCAAGCGCATCTACAGGGAGTCTAGGCAGGTGGCATTGAGCCAGGAAATCTCCAATCTTTCGCGCCCTGGCTTCAGGGTCTGAGGGCAGAGAAGATGGGAGAGAATAAAGCTTGGAAAAATAATCAGTTAGAATAGCTGCGGTGTCCGAGGGATGAAATTTAAGTGAACCATTATGGTCCCGCAGCGCTTGTGGAGACTGGGCAGCCGTGCGCTCCGTAAGCATGCGCGCCAGCAGGGTGTGGGCCTTATTTCCCTTCTCATAGAACCGTTGCTTCGAATAAAGGAGCAAGCGCTCTACTTTATGCATAGCCAGGTCCCGAAGGAGAGCTCGCGCCGCTATCAGTTTGCGCAGGACAGTCACTGAGGGTCTGGCTATTAGAGCCGCTTCCAGATCTTTAATTTTTTTGGTAGTATCAACCATCTGTGCCTGTCGATCCCTCTTGTGCCTGGCACTAAGCGCTATACAATGGCCACGAATTACAGCTTTGTGTGCCTCCCAGAGAACAGTCTGTGAGGACACAGAGCCTTCATTTTCTAGGAAATAGGAAGTTAGGCAGCTCTTAATGGAGTCTCGGGAAATCTGATGTTTCAATAGGGATTCATTGAGTCTCTAATGACATTGGCGAGTGGGGGTAAGGAGTGAAGCTAAGGTGACAATCACCGGGCCATGATCAGACCACGAAATCGGGCCTATATCTGAGTCTTTAAGTAGCCGCACCACAGGTACATTCCCAAAAAAGTAGTCAATGCGCGTATGTGTATTGCGAGGGTGAGAAAAGAAAGAATAGGTGGCCTCGGTAGGGTGTCCTATGCGCCATAGATCATACAGGCCATATAACCGAATCAGTTTCCGGAACTCCGTGGAGAGCCGTCCCTGTTCCGAAGTCGGGGGGTGACCCAGCATGGAGTGCCTATCAGCCCGCTCCGAGAAGGGCAGGTTAAAGTCCCCTCCCACAACAAGGGGGGCAGGGGAAGACTTGGCCAGGCGCTTAAGCACCCTCCTGAGGAAGGGGATTTGGAGCCTATTAGGGGCATAAAGGTTACAGAGGGTTACAGGCCTACCTTGTAGTGTGCCATCTACAATAACATATCTTCCCCCTGGGTCGGAAAAATGCAGCTGTGACTTGAAGAGGACAATTGCATGAGACAAGGATAGCCACTCCTGCCCGTTTACAGCCCTTAGAGGCAGAGTATACCACTGGGCAGTGATGTCTAGCAAAATTAAAATTAGCAGAAGAGTCGAAGTGAGTCTCTTGGATGAATGCTATATCTGCATGGAGGGTGCGAAGCTCTTGTAGGAGGAGGCGTCTTTTAGAGTTAGAGTTAAGCCCCCTAACATTCAGAGATACTAGCTTAGCCATAAGATCCAAAACTAATTAAAAAATGCTGATTATCCAACTTACCCAGTAGTGTAAGTAGCGGGAACAACAGGGTAGGGATCAACTTACGCCCAATAATCGGCACCAGAAGCAACTTAGAAGGATCCACAGTGAGGAACACCTGTGCAGGGGGGGGAAGAAACAAGAGGAAAAGGAAGAGACATAGACGCCACAAGAAAACAAACAAAAACATGCACAACATAGCAAATGAACCAATGGCACTAGACCAAAAACCTACAGCAAAACCGGTAGGTAGGGGTAACACACCTAAAATGGTGTGGGACCACTAAAATCTTCCAAACCTAGCAAAGGTAGAGGAAGACTGAAAAAAAACCCCAAGGGGGATACAGAAAAACCAACAAGGAGCAAAACTGAGTAAGGTGATATAACAATTAAACCGTGGACTCCGTCCACACAGTAATAAAGCAAAAGATATACTGGTAGAGAAGGCCTATGTAAGACTTATGCATAAGTAGGCCTGCCATCAATCATAAAGGTAGCCACTTCAAAGTTCAACTAAGGTGGGTGGTCTGGAGAGCCTTGGAGGGAAGAGGAGGGAGTGTGAGACTTCGATCTGCGGCGTTTCTGAGCCACCTGCTGCCACACCGTAGCTGGGGGAGGGGGGGGGGGAAGAAAGAGTCCAATCCTCTATCTGTGGCACTGGGATCTCTAGTGAGGTGCAAAAGGACTCCAGATCCCCCAAATCCCTGAGGGTGGCTGATCTTCCATCTCTGCGTGCCACCAATGCAAACGGAAAGTTCCAGCGATAATTAATCTGTCGCTCACGAAGGATGGCTAGGAGCGGGCGCAGGCAGCGTCGCTTTTGAAGGGTCACCCAGGAAAGGTCGGGGTAAAGTTGTATAAGTGCGCCATCAAAATCAAAGTCTTTGAGCTGCCGGGATTTTTGCATGATCCGCTCTTTTAGGGCAAAGTCATGTATGCAGCAAATGACATCTCGTGGAGTGCCAGAGGTAGACTTTGGCTTCAAAGCCCTATGAGCTCTATCCAATTTGATTTTATGCGAGGACTGCTCTCCTAAAATGCCGTCTAAGATGGCTTCCAATGTGTCCTGTAGGTCCTCATCTTGAGTAGCTTCAGGAAGGCCCCGCACCCTGATATTATTACGCCTTCCTCGATTATCAAGATCTTCCAGATGGCGTTGCATATTATTTAGTGCTGTGGATTGGTGATCGACAGTATCCCTCAGTTGGGCCACATAGGAGCGAGATTGATCATGCTCTTCCTCTAATGTCTCAACTCTGGAAGTAATGTGCTGGAGATCTTTCCGCAATCCGGAGATTTCCACCCTGCAAGCATCTTGTACTTTAGTAATGAGAGCGTTAAAGTCACTATTAGTGGGCAATTGAGAAAGCAGCTTTTGCATGCCCCCCTGAGTTTGTAGATCAGGGTGGGAAGAGTCAGAGTCCGAGTCCCCCTGTCGGGGCCAAAGGTCAAGTTGCGGGACTTCTCCTCTAGCCTTGTCCTTTTGTTTATGGGGAGTCTGTGAGGCCCTCTGCGCCCTAGTTTTGTCCCCCCTTGGGGGTTTGGGGGCTGCAGACATCTCGGTATCCCGCAATGTGGGATCTCTGGGAAAGGGCTCAGGGAGAAAGGTGCCACTAAAAAGATCCTGGGGGCCCCGCAGCAAGTCCAATCTGGAGCAGGAATAGGAAGCCACACACTCAGGGGAAGCCACACATTCAGGGGGTGTTGCAGGGGGGGAAGCCGCAGGACCACAGGGGGGCAGGGTAGGAGTATGGGCGGCAGGGGTTAAAGCAGGTGGCCACGTGCTTTGTGTCGGGGAGCTGTGCCCGGCAGTAGGCCCCAGGCAAGATGGCGCCCGCCTCTCTTCCCGCCCTGCTTCTCCCACACTCACTGTTTCCCCGCTGGGGCTGGAGGCTCTCCGAGGTGGCGACGGGGCACCGACCGATCCTTGCCCCTCCGGGCCAGCCACAGGTGAGCGAGTGTCTGGGGGTTGCCGGTGATCTCCCCGTGGTAGGCTGCGGTCCTCCAGGGAGCTAGGCGTCACGACGCTGTGGGGGCAAGATGGCGCCCGTCCTCCACTCCCTGCAGTCTCTTCGGCCCGGTCCGCGGCCGGGGTCGCGGCGGTCACCACCAGAGCGTGCAGGGGAGAATCCGCAGAGTCACACACAGGAGTAGCAGGGCGCCCAGGATCAGAGGTCCGGTGACGGTTTGGGACCAGGCGACGGCGGGGCCTCCTCAGATGCGGCGGGGAGCGCCGGGGCACAGCCGGATCAGGGAGCAGGTACCAGTCAATTGTCCGGTTGCCCGATTTCGGGCGGCAGACAGGTCCGGGTGGTTGCGGGGTCCCCTTAGAAGTCTTCCCCATAAGGGGAATCGGCAGGCAGGGCAGGTTATAGGCCTTTTTAGCTGGCTGTGTGGACGGAGCTCCTCACACACACGTCTGCTCACATCGGTGGTTCGCTCCGCCCCCCTGACAAGTTATTTTTTATGACAGTCACTCTTTAAGTGGGTACTGTGGCACAATGAAGTCTTGTGTATGTTATACCTGCTTTATCTTTGATATGTCCAGTGCTTCCGAACTCCTCCTCGATAGCATGTCATGGAGGACCAGACAGACAGACTATCATACATGTTATATGAATCTGCAGAAAAGTTTAGTTAACCCTTGCACAATCAATGTATCACAATTAGAGATGAGCTAACCGGGTTCGGGTTCGAGTCGATCCGAACCCGAACGATCGGTATTTGATTAGCGGTGGCTGCTGAACTTGGATAAAGCTCTAAGGTTGTCTGGAAAACATGGATACAGCCAATGACTATATCCATGTTTTCCACATAGCCTTAGGGCTTTATCCAAGTTCAGCAGCCACCACTAATCAAATGCCGAAAGTATGGATGGGCTCGAGCATGCTCCAGGTTCGCTCATCTCTAATCACAATGTATGCTTACCGGTATTGAATAGAACACATAAGCAGATTACACAGTACCCCAAAATAAAATGAGACACATGACACCAGCCACCACCCAACAGCATAAACCCTACATCAGCTGTGTAACAAGGATACTGCAGATGTTTGTGTGTATTGTGCACGCTGCAGAACTGTGTATTTCTGGGTATAATGTAATAGTGGTAATATGTGGCCATGGTGTGGTGGAATGATTTATCGCTCGTGTACTGGTATTATTGGTTAAATAGGTCTGGGTATATTGGTGTGTTTTCAGTGGGATGGTGTTATTATTGTTTTCCTGGTGTGAAGGTATTGTTTTATTTTTTTTAAACGCCAACCCTTGAGAAAGTCCTGTATGTGTAACTTGTAAGGGAAAATACACACACTGTATGCATTACCTTTCTTACATTTACAGGGCGGGTTGTGGGGGGGGGAATTCTTTGCCTTGCCTAGCATGTGGATGTTGTGTGTTATGGTGCACAGAAATTCTTAGGGCCATATTCTGCAATAACAAACTGTGCCGTGTGCATAGTGATATAAGTAGGCATACCCCATTGTCATAGGTTGCCAGCAATTGTATTACAAATATATACTGGTGCACAACTACTATCTGACCCTTTTATGCTCAATGTATGGCAGTATATTGGCACTATTGCACTATTGCATAGTGGGAGCTTACCACCTATTCCTGACAGAAAATGAAACACCTGTCCTGCATTATTATTTGCTGGTCCTATGTTCCTCTGGTATTATACCAGCCCTGGAGTAGAAAGTGGTTAAAGCATACCTGTCACTAAAAATAACTTCTGACATGTCATCAGACATGAGGCCTGAGGCAGACTGTATGAGAAGATTGCAGAGCTTACTGCACAGAGGTATTAGACTGATTAAAAAGATTAGACCGTGACAGCAGCTCCTGTCCCTGACACTTAAATGCTGTGTTTAAGGGGTTAATGGCGGGCAGTCCTCAATCTCTATGAAGAGAGCCCAGCTCCTGGGCTTACTTCATAGGGCCCCTCTGCATTATGATGTACCGGCACATCATGATGGGGGAATTCACTCCTCTTCATGATGTGCTAGTATTATATTTTTTTTGTAGCAAGGGGTTAAAATACAACGTATGTAGGATATATAACAGGGATTAATGTAGTCCGACATGTTTTGAGTGTAAACTCTTATTTATAGACATGTCTCAACTTTGTTCAAAGCCAACTAAAATAGCATGTGGTAATTGTGTGATATAACACACCTGGCACCACCCTTAAGTGCATAATACAAACATGAACAAACTATAATTGTATAGAACCTACTCTCTTCCAGGCCCTTAATGTAAACATTTTACAACACACCCAAAATCTCATTGTTAATGCAGTCATATAGGCAACGTTGATAAATTGGAAGAATGCATAATGTGACATTACAGTGATGCAGCTACAGTATAGGGTTTGTCAAAGTAGCAGTTGCACCCAAGCCATGGTTCCTGAGACAGTCCATAGGCTCTGTGCCCCATAAGAAGACACTAGTAATGTAAGTGGCATACAACAAAAAGGGAGCAAGAAACTTTAATTTACTCCACTGTGCAGTTGACCTGCCATCTGGGGATGCTTATTGAATGCTGCGTTGAGGTCACAATTAAAGGACAAGCTGAAGTAATATGAGGACAGCATAAAAAGAAACAGAAGAGAGAAAGTGACATTTGTCTAGTTTGACTGCAATGTGCAGTAAGTGGAGTCTGTCTTGTATAATTTGTATTTGAATTACATGTTAATTCCAGAGTGTGAGTGCACAATATCTAGTATGCATCGATTATACATACATATATATCATACCAGGGCCGCTTCTAGGTAGCTTTGACTACAGGGTTAATCTTACTAAAAGCACCCCCCCCCCATCCCCTCTCAACTGATGTCAGGGAGGGTTCTGCCCCATAGTATTAATCCCCCTCTTATGTTCTTCCCCATAGTATTAATCCCCCCTCCTATGTTCTGCCTCAAAGTATCAATCTCCCCTCCCATATTCTGCCCCATAGTACTAATCCCATCCCATGTTCTGCCCTATAGTAATAACCCCCCATGGTCTGCCCCATAGTAATAATCCCTCCTCCCATGTTCTGCCCCATAGTAATAAACCCTCCCCATGTTCTGTCCCATAGTAATACGCCCCCCCTTCATTGCCAATCACAACACACACACACAAAAAAAAAAATATTATACTCACCTCTTTGCATACAGCAGGTCCCTCTCTCTCATCTGATCTTCTCTTCCGGCCTGCGAGGAGCAAGCCTATCCTCCAGCAGTTGCTGTGATATAATGTCATTGCGCTTGTTGGAGGATAGAGAAGATGTATTCTGTGGGGTTGTGGTCCAGCGAACTGCGTAGGTGATGGGGCCAAGGGTAGAAAGGCAGATGATGCAGCCGGCGGGCGGGGGTGCGTGCGGCTAGGTGAGGTCTGAGGAGGTGCCACCAGCGCCCCCTCGCTGTGGGCGCCCCGTGCGGTCACCCCGTGCGGTGGCCCGGCCCGCCCACCGCTAGAAACGGCCCTGTATCATACATCATGCAGGGTACACCCAAAAAATATGCTTCCATGTAATGTACAAAGAAATATAGCGCACTGCATGGTGCCCAAATAAAGATGCCACTTAGAAATTAAGACTTCTATACAGTTCATTAAATAACTGCTATTTAGTACCGTCACAACCATACACTACACGAACAGTATACTGTTCAGCGCCTCAATAACAGTGCTCTCTATGTGTTGACTTAGGCCTGATTCACACATTTATAGTGCTGTCTATTGCCACAGACTTAGTCATCAACAACACGGCCGCAACACGGATTCATAACACCTTCAGATCAGGGCCGATTCTGGGGTCTCCGCCGCCTGAGGCAAACCGCAGGCGGCCGCCCCCTCACTAGCTCCTGACCCCCCCCCCCCCTCCCAGACCACAATGCGTACCCGGCACCCCCGTATACAAAGAACACCCCCCCCCCCCCCCGTGCGCGCGCTCCAGCTCTGCATCCGCTCACCTGTCCTGCCGCAGCACTCCTGCCGCCAAAGCTCACCGCTGTCCCCTGCCGCGCTCCCGCGCCATCAGTCAGTGGTTGTCATCGCCGCCATCCCGCCGCCAACGATAACCGCTGTCCCAGCTCATCGCGGCCCCCGCTGACCCCGGGCACTCACGACTTGCTGGAGGACCATGAAAGCTGCTGACTTGACAGCGCGGGTGCGCGGCGGGGGACATTGGTGAGCGTTGGTGGCGGGACCGGACGGCTGCCGCAGGACAAGTGAGCGGCTGCAGGGCGGCTATCTGCCGCCCCCTGCATGGCCGCAGAATCTGCCGCCTGAGGCGGAATACTCATTCCGCCTCATGGCAGAAGCGGCCCTGCTTCAGATGTGTGTATGGGCCATAGAAATGAACGGGTCCACAAATGTGGACAGAATAAGTGGGTGTGTGAAAGGGGGCTTATAGTAATGCATGTTTCAAAGTTTTAATCCTTTTTTAATCCAATAGTTTTTTCCTGAATTTTTTAAAGTGGTATTCCATGAGGTAATACCAAATATGAAACAAATGATTAATCTCCAAGAGGGGGGTGATTCAACATGCATTTTACCTGAGTGAAATACCTTTTTAATACCTTAATTATTATCAAAGTGTTGGAGTATGATATAATTAGAGAAGGCACAGTGAGTAGAAGTAATGCTGCGTTTACACAGAGCGATAATTCGCCCGATCGTACGATTAACGATTTCGAAGTAACAATTTTTTTTTATAACGATCAGCGTTTAGACGGAACGATATATCGTACGGAAAAAACGTTTTGCAATTGTTTTGCGATCGCTTAAGCCTATCTCACACATAGGTTAAATCGGTGAACGAATGTTTACACGCAACGATCTGCAAATTTTTTGCGAACTAAGATTTAAGAACATGTTGTAAGATCAAAATGAACGACTTCTCGCTCATTGTTTGATCATTCGCTGTGATTACACATACGATTATCATTCAAATTCGAACGATAATCGTTCCGTGTAAACGCAGCATAAGATTTGACGACACATGACATCAGATAATGATAATTATTAGAGGATCTCCATATGAACTCAGACATAGATATATATTTGAATGCCTTCTTACTGTGAAATAGCTGAAATATATAAACCTGGTATAAACAGCTAAATCACTCAGAATAAACAGAGTAATAGAGTGGGCAGGTTATTTGTAACTTCTACTTCTATCATTGAGAAAATGTAATACATTCAAATGAATTAAAAGGTGGGTCTTTATTGTGAATTGGGGTTCCTTTTCACTGTTTGAGGATCCACCTTCTCTGCTGTCTGGAGAAAGTGGAAGCAGCCCAAGGCGATAGGCTGTATCCATGTTTTCCAGGCAGTCCTCAGGCTGCATCCATCTTCCCCGGGCAGAGGGATTCAAATGTCGATTGTCAGGCCTGTATTTGGAGTCCATGCTGGCATAGGCACTAAGCACTTACACCCAAAATTGACCCCCTCCCCCAGGAGCTGAGAAGGGGAAGTGTGTGACCCACCTGCAGTTCACATTCAGCAGTCTCTAGCGCAGCAGACCCAGGAAGAAACTGGTTAGGTGACTCAACCATATTCTTGCTGGGCTGGGTACAGTACATTCAGCACAGCAAGTAACACTGGCTCCTAAAGGGTTAAGCGGGGAACAAATATCACTGTATGTATTACCATCATACTGCTACTAAACTGAAACCCACTGTACTGACATCAACATCATAAAAAAAAACAAATAATACCATCACACAATGACCACATATCACCCCATAGTTGCTAAATATTATCACCAGTATTACCACTACACAAGAGAAAAATAATATCGCCACATCCTGAGCATGACTGATAAATACAACCAGTACTGCAACTGAACAGAAACCACCATACAGAGTCCAGCATTGCACCCACATTGTGACAGTATAGTGTTTACAGTGCAGTTACATCCAGTGACTCACAGATGTTTTCTCTAATCAGATTTGTTAACTTTCTCTTTTCTTCTCCATTTGGTCCATGTCATCATAAAGACTTCTTTTAGCCATAACTTGTCCCTGCAGCATCTATCAGACAAACATTTTAGGCTCCACAAGTTTCCAGCAAGTTTCCAGTAGTTATAGTCCCCTCTCATGTGCCCGTAGGTAGTGATAATGCCCTCTTCTCTGCCCCAAGTAGTGATAACCCCCCAGAAATTGCAATACTCTCCTCTTGTGCCTCCCAAGCAGCAATAATCCTCACTTCTGTGCACAGAAATTGCAATAATCGCCCTCCTGTGCTCCTCAGTAGTGATAATCCCCCTTCCTGTGTGCCTCAGTAGTGATAATCCCCCTTCCTGTACTCCCCAGTAGTGATAATCCACCTCCTGTGCTCCCCAGTAAGGATAATCCCTCTTCCGGTGCTCTCCAGTAGTGATAATCCCTCTCCTGTTCTCCCCAGTAGTGACAATCCACCTTCCTGTGCTTCACAGTAGTGAAAATTCCCCTTCCTGTGCTCCCTGTGATCCCCTCCTATGCACCCCAAGTAGTGAAGATATCCTCCTGTGCACCCCCAGTAGTGATGATCCCCTCCTGAGTACCGCCAGTAGTGATGATCTCCTCCTGTGCACCCCCAGTAGTAATGATCCCCTTCTGTGCACCCCCAGTAGTGATAAGCCTCCCCCCAATCTCCTTCCTCGATGAAATACAAAAACAGTACCCACCTCTCCAGTCGATCCTATGCTGCTGCGTCCCCCTGGATGCTTCCTAGTAAAGGCTGCTGGCTGATCTAATGGAGTAGATATAACTAGCTGCTCCAGATCACTTCTAGATCGCAGGCCTAATGCAGCCTGTTGTCTAGAAGTGAGACACATAGCAGAGCAGAGCTGATGGCTCCCTGCTCTGTGCCTTCTGTCAGCTGTGTCTTACAGGACACAGATGACAGCAGCAGTGACCAATACAGAAGCAGAGAGTCCAGTGTTAGACTGGAGTCCCTGCTTCTGCAGGCATATTCCATTGGGTGGTATGCTGTTAACATAGCACACAACGGAATATGCATACAGAAGTCTCTATTGCTGATTTCTCTGCTCTTGTCATGCATACTGCTCACTGTTTGCCCCAACCATAGAACTCTTCCCAATTGTAAACAAAAGTAAAGTGGAAAAAAAAAATTATGGGTGCCTAGTGGAAAATATGGGTTTGGGTTCATGCAAACTTTTAGCAGGATCTCTAGAAAGAATGCATTGAAGCTGGACCTTGTCATTGCCACATGAGATTGCTGGTGGTTTTTAATAGTATGCATGAAGACTGAGCCCAAGGGAAACAGATGTCCCAATAAAATATGATGACCTATGACCCCTTGGTTATCACAAACTGTGTGGTATTCCCTTTTTGAAAAGCCTGAAAATGCTAAAGACCTAAAAAAAAACAAGCTGCACATTGCGAACTGTTACTTAATGAGGCCTACATTGGGTCTAAACCTGTAGCTTGACACCCTGTATATCATCCTGCTGTTAAAGCGACTCTGTACCCACAATCTGACCCCTCCATACCGCTTGTACCTTCGGATAGCTGCTTTTAATCAAAGATCTGTCCTGGGGTCCGTTTGGCAGGTGATGCAGTTATTGTCCTAAAAAAACAACTTTTAAACTGGCAGCCCTGTGCCCAAAGGTTGGGGCTTAGATTGTGTGTGCATTAGGCTGGCACAACCCTTCTGTCCCTCCTCCCCACCCTCCTAATCATTAGGAATGCTCCAGGCAGATTGTCTCCTATTCATCACCTGTGAGCTGTGTGAATACTGAACATGGGCTGGATAGTTAAGGCACCTGTGCAATGTTCAGACAGGAGAAAACGTTCCAGTGGCATTCCTAATGATGAAGAGGGTGGGGAGGAGGGAGGGGTGGTGCAAAGTTAGGGCACAGATATTCTAAGCCCCAGCCGTTGGGCACAGGGCTGCAAGTTTAACAGTTGTTTTTTAGGACAATTACTGCATCACCTGCCGAACGGTCCCCAGGACAGATCTTGGATTAAAAGCAGTTATCCGAAGGTACAAGTGGTTTGGGGGGTGGTCAGATTGTGGGTACAGAGTCGCTTTAAGGGAATACTACAGAGAAAAGTTCCTTATGGTAAAGGGGTTATCCAGGCTTAGAAATTGAATTTAATTGAATGTAGCTGAACTGTAATACCAAACACAACCTGGAGACAGGAGTGATGCTGTTTTTGCAAGAAATTAGCTGTGCTTTTTCTAATCATGGATAACCCTATTAAGACTGTTGAAGAAGACAGGATAGGAAATTTAAGTTGGCTCTATCTGCAGACGATATCTTATTAACCCTGCACAATCCGTACATATCTCTTCCCAATCTTTATAAAAGAAGGGAAGCTTTCTGGCTGCATGATTAACTAGACAAAAACAGAAGCTCTTCCCATTAATTTTCTGGCCAGTATTTCTACTGGGAAGGAACAACCAAGCCAAAGGGGTCTCCAGTCAAGGAAACCACCTTCCAACAAGCCGCAGTCAAGAATGACATGGGAAATACCCAAACAAGGTACCCATCCACAGAAAGCTGTTACAGGGTATTTGCCTCCTTTCAGTGTAGAGCAGGCTAGTGGGAGCAAAACCTAGTATGTCCATTCAAAAGAGTAATGGTTGACCCCAGGGAGATCAACCAAAACACAGCAGAGACACCATTACGTGTTTCTCAATGTCAGAGAATCTAGTAACATTGCAGCTGGGAAGACAAATATGCAGGGGGCAATGATCCAAAAAGATCTGGCTAGCTCAAAGACGTTGAGAAACAAATGATGGTGTTTTGCATAGAACCTGGATGGGGACGCTTCCCGAAACAGAGATCCAAGGAGGGCATTCAAGGTAACTGAGGGCATATTCACAGTGGTACCCAAATGGATTGGATGAGCACCGAAAGGTGCCTGTGTGTGGGTGCATATCACAGCTTTTAACCTTGTGCCCTAAACATGAACTCTAGGGATTGCTGTGTCTTTGGTCTCTTGCCGATCCTCATAAAAGGGAATCTGTCAGCACACGGTCCCTACCTGAGATGCTGACAGTGTGCTATAGTTTGCTGTAGTTGTAGTTTGCTTATGGGCATGTTACCTTTTTAGTTTAGTTACCTCGTCTGTTGAGTGGATTATGCACAATTTCGGGTCCTCTGCTGTAATAAAGAGTGAAAGAGTTGTGGCTCAACGTTTGTGTCACACTTCGGCACCCCTCACAATCCCTTCCTCCTCCCTCTTCTTCATGAGTAATCACTGCTGCCCGGCCTCCTGCTGGCTCAGCTGTAAGCCAGTGTCTCTGATTGTAGATCAGTGCTCTGTAGGCAGTTTATGACTGAAAGAAACACCAAGGGGGACATGTATGAAGCAGCGTATGTAGTGCGGATTGTCATTTTGTGGCGCATTATGTGTGTACGCTGCTGTCCGTGTTATTTATCAAATGTTTTATACCAGCGCAAATGACCTTTTCGCATGGTTCGCATTTTCCTGGCTCAGTTCGCCAGTGTGGGCGTGGCCAAGGGGTGTGTCTGATTTGCGCCTGCATTTATCAAGTGCAAACTTTATTTTTTTGCACATTTCTTCGCAAATCTGTGCCAACCAAGACCAGGCGTACTATCTGAACTTCTCCGCATCTAAATGTGGCATCAACAAACATTTGGTCAGGCACGATCATGAATGTCTTGCTAATGCGACGTATGCTCCAGATTCCATTTACTATGCCACGTCTTACAGACCATTGCATCATATGTCCCACTGTTATGAAAATACACACTCACAACTCACTTTATGTTCTCACATCAACCAGTGTCAATGATTGCAGCCACTAAAAAGTCTGTATATAGTTCAGGTGTCGTGTGTCCAAAAAAGTGTGTTTTATTACATAACCTCCATAAATATTAAACTCAATATGAATGTTAATGTGTAGAGTGTTACAGTGAATCACACATAATGTCAACTGATTTTGTCATGTTTTAAAACTTACAAATCTTTCAATGGCCAACATATGTGAAACCGTGCTCCTACAACATGATAATGTGAAAATATAATCATCTTTTCTTGTCTTGTAGGATTTGTTTTCACTTACATAATTCACCTTTATGTTCATCATAAAAGTATGAAACAAAGCAATACTTTATTAAAACATATCTTGCTCTCCAACTTGTCTAACATTTGACATCTGTGTGTAAAGAATAATATAAAACAAATGATGAACAATGATGAAAAAAAAATAAAAAATAAAAAAACTAATTTGGACCAGTTTAGGAATTCTTTGAAGGGAAATCCCTTCATTTTACCGGCCTGGGCCTCAGCGTCGGAATTCACCAACGCTGTGCCCGCCTTGGTTAATTTATTGATCTGGTCTGCAGCAGACCAGTCCAATAGAGCACCAATCTCATTGATCAGTGCTGTATAATGCATACTACACTGTGAGGGATCAGTGTAGCTATTTGAGGGGGACTTCTAATTACTGTACAAGTTTTTTTTTTTCTATAGTGTTTTCATTAATAAAAAAATAAAAAATAAAAAAAGTCTTAATCACCCCCCTTTTCCCATTATATAAATAAAAATAAGTAAATATGTTTGGTATTGCCGTGTGCGTAATCGCCAGAACTATTAAATTATCCCATTCCTGATCTCCCATAGTAAACGGCGTAAGCGCAAAAAAAGTCAAAGTGCAAAATTGCACATTTTTGGTCGCATCAAATCCAGAAAAATTGTAAATGCAATTAAGGTAGACTAAAGACCAAAGGATTAAAGCGTTATAAGCATACTAATATAGCAATTTTAACCCCTTCGCCCACCATGACGTTCCTGGAACAAATTATGCTCGTAATCCAAGACACCACTGTATATAGAAGGGAGGGAACACTCAAATAACACATCCTAAACCAGAATGAATGAAATGTTCTCATTGAAAGTTTAATGTGCTGGCAACAAAATCACACAAAAATCATCAATGTAAATCAAATTTATTAACCAATGGAGCCCTGGATTTGGACAAGTGGAAAAACACACTCCAAGATGATCCAACTTTGATGTAATGTCCCTATAACAAGTCAAAACGAGGCTCAGTATTGTGTGTGGCCTCCACGTGCCTGTATGACCTCCCTACAACGCCTGGGCATACTCCTGATGAGGTTGCAGATGGTCTCCTAATGGAACTCCCCCAGACCTGGACTAAAGCATCCGCTAACTCCTGGACAGTCTGTGTTGCAACGTGACATTGGTGGATGGAGCCAGACATGATGTCCAAGATGTCGGAAACAGGCAGGACAGTCCATAGCTTCAACGCCTTCATCTTGCAGAAACTGCTGACACACTCCAGCCACATGAGGTCTAACATACGGTCTCACAAGGGGTCTGCGGATCTTATCTCCATACCTAATGGCAGTCAGGCTACCTCTGGCGAGCACAGTATCAAATTCCTATTTGCATTTCTCATAAATATATATATATATATATTTAAAAAAAAGTATTTGATACACTGACAATGTAAAAAGTTTCCCCACCTACAAAGGGTGGAGAGGTGTGTGTAATTTTTATTGCAGGTACTTAAACTGTGAGAGACAGAATCTATAAATAAAAAAAAATAAAAAAAGAAATATTCCAGAAAATCGCATCATTTGATTCTTAAATTTTTATTTTGCATTTTATTGCATGAAATAAGTATTTGATACAATAAAAAAACTGGATTTAATATTTGGTACAGAAACATTTGCAATTACAGATATTATCAGACGTTTCCTGTAGTTCTTGACCAAGTTTTCACTCACTGCAGCAGGGCTTTCAACCCACTCCGCCATTCAGATCTTCTCCAGATTTTTCAGGTTTTGGGGCTGTTGCTGAGCAACATTGAGTTTCAGCTCCCTCCAAAGATTTTCTATTGGGTTCAGATCTGAAGACTGGCTAGGCCACTCCAGGACCTTGAAAAGCTTCTTACGGAGCCACTCCTTAGTTGCTCTGGCTGTGTGTGTTTCGGATCATTATCATGCTAGAAGGCCCAGCCACGACCCATTATCAATGCTCTTACTAAGGAAAGGAGGTTGTTGGCAAAAATCTTGCGATACATGGCCTTATCCATCTTACCTTTAATATGTTGCAGTTGGCCTGTCCCCTTTGCAGAAAAGCACCCCCAAAGTATGTTTCCACCCCCATGCTTCATGGTTGGGTCTGTGTTCTTGTGGGTTGTACGCCTTCTCCTTCTTCTTCCAAACAGCGAGTGGAGTCGATACCAAAAAGTTCTATCTGACCACTTGATCTTCCCCATGCCTCCTCTGGATCATCCAGATGGTCAATGGCAAACTATAAACAGGCCTGGACATGTGCTAGCGTGAAAACCATGACAACATAGTTTGTTACTAACAATAATCTTTGAGACTGTGGTCCCAGCTTTCTTCAGGTCTTTGACCAGGTTCTCCACTAGGTTCTTCCATTCTTACACCACTAGGTGGAGAGGTTGGAATGTTATTGAGTAAGTGTGTGGACAGGTGTTTTTTTTTAAACAGGTAATGATTTCAAACAGGTGCAATAATACAAGCAAAAAGTGCAGAGTAGGAGGAGCTTCTTACGGAAAAACCAAGAGGTCTGTGAGAACCAGAATTCTTGCTGGTTGTTAGGTGATCAAATACCATACTTATGCTGCGTTTACACGGAACAATTATCGTTCGAATTTTCCCTGTAACGATCGCATTTGAGCGATAATCGTTCCGTGTAAACACAGCAAACCATCAGGCAATGAGCGAAAAATCGTTCATTTTGATTTTTCAACATGTTCTCAAATCGTCGTCCGTCGTTCGCTAAATATTCGCAGATCGCTTCGTGTAAACACTCTTTCAAAGATTTACCCTATGTGAAAGATGGGCTTAAACGATCTTAAAAACGAACGCAATAACGATTTTTCTTACGAATCTTCTAATGATTTTTCTCCGTCTAAATGCTGATCGTTATAAAAATAAAATTGTTGCTTCAAAATCGTTAATCGTTCGATTAGGCGAATTATCGTTCCATGTAAACCCAGCATTATTTTATGCAATAAAATGCTAATTAATTATTTAGAAATCATACATATATTTAGAAATCATATATATATATATATAATCAACAAGACTAATTATTTCACTGAATGAAATATTCTGTTCTATTATTATATACATGGGGGGAGATTTATCAAACATGGTGTAAAGTAGAATTGTCTTAGTTGCCCCTAGCAACCAATCAGATTCCACCTTTCATTTTTGAAAGCATCTGTGAGGAATGAAAGGTGGAATCTGATTGGTTGCTAGGGGCAACTAAGACAATTCTACTCTATACCAGTTTAATAAATCTCCCTCATAAATCATAAATCTCCCTCAGTACAGACATAAGCTGGCCATACAGTATAGATAATAATAGAGACTAGAGATATATTAGATTTGCATGCCTTATCATTAAGGGAATGTTTTCTCTTTAGCCGTCTAATGGTTAATTCTAAAAACTAGGCAAATGTGAGCTTTAGCAAGCTAAAAAAGAATGTGAATACCTTTTGGCCATGGGTTGATACAGTTTTAAGGGCAGCTCCTCACCCTTCAAGTCCCTTATGAATTGTTCTTTATTTCCCTATACACAGACATTTTCCTGAGTCCTCATTCAGTGTGTAGTTTGTGGGTCTGCCAGAGGAATGAGGTGCATAAGGCTCTCTTTGTTTATGTGGACGAAGCAGTACAATATGCTTGCTTTAGATAAAGCCTTTTTTTCCCTATTCATCAAAGGCATATTTATCTTCTCTAAATCCTTCCATTCTTTCACTTATTTCTCCCTTTGTTCTTTTTGCCTTATTCGTTTTCCATGTATATTCAACTCCAGTATTTAGACATGACGAAGGAACCATTACAATATAATCCAAAAGGGAAATAGAGATGTAATTAAAAGAGCTGCCAATAATTCTGTAGCATATGGAGACATACAGAGTCTTTATAAAATGACATTTTACTTGTTTTTATAACTTTGAAGCTGAAACCAAGGAATCATTGTGCTGCTATAATATAATCCGCCTGCCCAAATACATTGTGAGTTAAAAGTAAGAAACAAAACAGTTTTATTATGTGAGGTTTATATACTGCAAATTTCGTATGAAAGCAAAGATTGAGTTTTACTTACATTATTCCAGTTATTGTTAAGTGCTGAAATAATTAATAATAATTACTGCGTTCCATTTTTCTAGGATTGTGTAACATTTGTTTACATTGCGTGGACAATAAAGGATTTATTAATATGGGTCTTTATATATGTGTAGTCTGCCTGTGAATATACATGAGACTATAATCTTCAGCATGATGATACCTTCAGACGACCTATGTAGAACTGGTTTCTGACTGCCATAGGCTAGGTTCACACAACGCTCAAAAAAGGAAAAAGACGTCCGCTTTTTATGGTAAAAAATACCTCCGTTATTGCATAATTTTAATTCACTTCAATAAATTGTATTGGAGTGTATGGAATAACGGGCGGCTTTTTCACACAGTGTATTAAATGGCGGACGTCTTTTGAGGTGGACGTCTTCAATAGGCTATGTTCACACTATGTTTTTTCAGCTCCGTTTAAAATGACATCCGTTATTTTGAGTCTAAAATAACGGACGTCATTTAGTAGCCTGGCCTCCCCTTAGAGCAATGACTGGTGTTTGTACATTATTCTAGTTTGGGATACTAATTGGCCTTTGGGTGCGGCTTAATTGAAAAGTCAAATGAATTTAATAGTAAAAACGGAGAAAGAACGGTGACAAAAGGAAAACTGTGTGTGAACTACAAATAAAAAACGTCTGCTGTTTGCAAAAGACGTCCGAAAATAATGATCATATTCATTATTTTGACACTCACGGCAAAAACGTCCGTTATTCAATACATTGTGTGCATTGGACGTCTGTCATCCCATTGACTTCAATGCATTGACATTCAGTTAAATCTCGGCAAAAACTGATGTTTTTTTAAATGTGAAAATCGTCCGCTTTTTCAATATTTTTGACGTTGTGTGAACATAGCCATACACTGTGAAAAATACGGCCGTTTTTCCATACACGTTAATACAATTTATTGAAGTCAATTAAAATGATGCAATAACAGACGTCTTTTTTTACACAGAAAACGGAAATCTTTTTTCTTTTTTGGGCTAAGTTCACACAACGTCAAAAATATTGAAAAGGCGGCCGATTTACATTTTTAAAAAACGTCAGTTTTTGCTGCGATTTAACTGACTACAATGGCAATGCATTGAAGTTAATGAGAAGACGGACGTCCAATGCACACAGTGTATTGAATAACAGACGTTTTTGCTGTGGACGTCAAAATAATGAACATGATCATTATTTTCGGACGTCTTTTACCAACAGCAGAAATTTTTATTTGTAGTTCACTCACAGTTTTTCTTGTGTCACCGTTCTGTCTCCGTTTTTACAATAAAATTCAATGGACTTTTCAATTAAGATACACCCAAAGTCCAATTAGTAATCCCAAACTAGAATAATGTACAAACACCAGGCTGCTAAATAACGTCTGTTATTTTAGACTTAAAATAACGGACGTCATTTTAAACAGAGCTGAAAAAAAGTTGTGTGAACATAACCATATGGTCGCTGTCTGCTGGTAATATCTCTTCTATTGGTCTGTTTGTATGAAATGTTCACATAATCTGTGACTATTCTTTGGGCTGGCCCTAGGGCAGTAGAGATTGTACTGTCATGAAAGTTTGACAAAAAAGAGGTTCACTAGCCAGGCTTCGCCCACACAAATGTCAATGCCAGACAAATAAACAGGAACCTATGCAGTTTCATGTGAAACAAATGTTAAACATGTTTAACACATGTTAAAACTGCGGTCCCAAGCAGGGCTGGCTTTAGGCTTCATGTTGCACAATGGCCCTCTGGCGCTACCCCCACCCCAGCTTTGCCAGACTGCTGCATTTCTCCAAGTTTGCCTGGTTACATAGTGATAAATCCCCCCCATAGACTGCAAGAAGGACATTCTATTCAGACTGCTGGGAAAGCTGAGTGATTACACTGTGGAGTCACAATGGTATATCAGTATATCATTGATGCATTCTGTGTGTTTTACATGATGAATTTATCTTTCGTCACAGCTCCACAGAGGTTGTTAGCCAGATTTCACAGGCCACCATATCAGTGTAGATCCCAATTTTCATGTTATAGAATAACTAGTCAGATTTGTTATCCAATAGCCAGGAAAAGCTGGATAAGAATTCCTGGAAAGCTGTAATGGAAAAATGTTATGCTAAAACTAAAAAATTCTACATCTACCTAGATTTACCTTTCGGAGTCCAGGAAAGCAGGGTTACAATCTACTTATAGGTGTAATAGAAATGGCTGAACATTAAATCTATACCTATAAATCCTCCAGACAGATTAGCCTTTCAGGAACACAGGAAAGCTGGGTTACTCACACACCAACTAACATTATCTATATAGAGAGTGTGTATAATTCTGCAAGATTCGGGACACAGCATGTATGTCCCATTTTGCCTAGACTGTCAGTAAAAAAAATCCCTACCGCCTAAATAGACATTATTTACATTCAGATAACTGGGAAAGCAGGGTTACACTTAGACCTGCATTAGATGCCACAATAGGTTAATTATGGCTATATGTGTGGTGAGCAAAACTAGCGGAATTCCGCTAGTTTTGCTCAGTGGGAATGCCGTTAGCCTCCCGCTCATAATGGGAGTCTATGGGAGGCGCGCGCTCCTGCCCTGTCCACGCTGAAGAATGAATTCCGCTAGTTTTGCTCAGTGGGAACGGGGCCTTAGATAGGACAGCATAAACCTACTGACAGAGTCTCTTTAATTATGGCTATATGTGTGGTGTCCCACCATGGGTGTTGCTATTGGTTACACCCCTCACAAAAGCCTGTACTTATTGTAAGTAAGTGGTAATGTAGTAGTGAAAACTTGACATGGAGATAGAGGAGCGGCTGCACATCACACCTATGGCTGATACTAATGCTGCTAATTCTATTTTAAAAAAACAACTTCAGGATGTTGGAATATGAATTGATCAAGCCATATCGCCCCGTGTACCAACGTGCAGGTCTCCTGGTTTACACGGTCCCTACGCTAACTCCACACCGTGTCGGCCAGTGACCGCCACCCCCGCAAAGCGTGCACATGCAGGGAAGGGAGGCCATCGAGTGGCCCTGCAACCCCAATGTCACAGGACCAAACCCAAAATGCCCCACCAAAACCCAGCCGGCACCACCGTCTGGGAAGGCTGCCCCCAACAACACAAGTATGGATATGGTATTACACTCACCAAAAACTGCTGCAGACAGAATGGGAAAAACATGGAGCTACTGTCATGTGAGCACAGGCATATGCTCTGCTGACTTAGGTCACATGGGTCTTTTAAAGGGGAGTGTTAGCTGCCCAGAAAGGAGAGAAAAATACAAAATCCAACATGGAGATAGAGGAGCGGCTGCACATCACACCTATGGCTGATACTAATGCTGCTAAGCCTATTTTAAAAAAACAACTTCAGGATGTTGCAATATGAATTGATCAAGCCATATCGCCCCGTGTACCAACGTGCAGGTCTCCTGGTTCACACGGGTCCCTACGCTAACTCCACACCGTGTCGGCCAGTGACCGCCACCCCAGCAAAGCGTGCACATGCTTGTTCACACTTGTGTTGCTTGGCGTCCACTTTTTCCGCCGGTGGCACCTGCGGGGTCTGGGGGGGGCCCTTTAGGGTCTGGTCCTGTGACAATCAGGTTGCAGGGCCATTCCGTGGCCCCCCTTCTCTGCTTGCGCACGCTTTGCGGGGATTGTGGTCGCTGACCTGCACAGTGATGTTTTTTGGTTAGGGACTCATGTGTATCAGAAGACCTGCACGTGGTACATGAGGCAATATGGTTTGGCCAAATTATATACTAACTTCTGATGTTGGTTTTAAATGTAGCTAAATAAGCTTTCGTGTCAGCCATTGGTGTGATGTGCAGCCATTTCTGTCTTTTTGGCTTGTGCATATTTTATGTATTCTGTCCCTTTTTTCATTGTGGCTAGCACTCATGCTTTGTAAGACCCATGTGATCCAAATTAGCAGAAAGCACCTGTGTACATAAGGGGAGGATCTCCTAGTATTCTTCCATTCTACCTGCAGAGGAATGGAGAGAGGTAAGAGCTTGTTCACACTTGTGTTGCTTGGCATCCACTTTTTCCGCCGGTGGCGCCTGCGGGGTCTGGGGGGGCCCTTTAGGGTCTAGTCCTGTGACAATGGGGTTGCGGGGCCATTCCGTGGCCCCCCTTCTCTGCTTACGCACGCTTTGAGGGGATTGTGGTCGCTGACCGGCACAGTGATGTTTTTTGGTTAGGGACTCATGTGTATCAGAAGACCTGCACGTGGTACATGAGGCAATATGGTTTGGCCAAATTATATACTAACTTCTGATGTTGGTTTTAACCCCTTAGTGACCGCCATGCTGCCTTTTAACGGCGGTCACTAATGGGCTTTATTCCGATGCGTACGCCTTTTAACGGCGTACGCATCGGAACGAATAGCCGCCCGGCGGTGGCTGCAGAGCGGGTGATCAGCGGTCAGTGTGACCGCTGACACCATCCTGTAACTGCCCGGAGCGGAGGATTCTCCGCTCCGGACAGTTTAACCCGTTAAATGCCGCTGTCAAACCATGACAGCGACATCTAACGGGTTCCGTCCGGTCCTCCGATGTCTCCATGGTGATCCCGGGGTCCTAATGAAGGTCACCGGGGTCACCATGGAGATGCCTCATGCTGACAGGGGTGGCTGTGGCTATTGCCTGTCAGCATGAGGCATGATACAATGCATTGCAGTACATCAGGTACTGCAGTGTATTGTATCAGTGATCTAAGTATTTTACCCTAGTGTACAGTAATGTACACTAGTGTAAAAGTAAAAAAAAGTAAAAAAAAATGTGCACCAAACACAACACAGCCCCCCCCCCCCAGCCCCCCCAATAATAAATATGCATTACATTCCCTATACCCAATAAAACGTGACATAAAAGTGATCAAAAACACAATCCCTATACATATTTGGTATCGTTACGTCCGTAACGACCCAATCTATAAAACTATATCAATAATTATATCGCACGACACACGCTGTAGAAAAAAAAACAAAAAAAAACAAAACCAGAATAGCTGTATTTTATCAATTCACTTTAGAAAATACATCATAAAAGAGATCAAAAAGTCATATACATATAAAACTTGGTATCAATAGAAACTACAGATCTTCTCGCAAAAAATAAGCCCAAAACCAGCTCTGACACACAAAAGATGAGAACGCTATGGATCTTGCAATGCGGCGACAGTTTTTGTGGGTTTTTGCTAGGAAGATAGTTTCTATTGTGCCAAAGTGATAATAGTTAAAAAAACCTATACAAATGTTGTATCGCCGTATTAGTGACCGCCGATACGGATTTTTACTGCGATCACTAATGGGCTCTATTCTGCTGCCATCAGCTCTTTATGGCGATGGTGCAGAATAGTGCAGCGGCGTCAGTAATGCCCGCAGCCCCCTCCTCTGAGCTACCGGAGGTAGCTGAGGGGTTGGGGCAGAGTGTGGGGTCAGTCCCGGCAAGTCCCCTCACCGGAGATCGCCGTTATTATCAGTATAACGGCGGCCATCGGTAACAGACATTGCCAGTGCAGCTGAACGCTTTCATCTCTTCTCACCGTGCATCCACGGTGAGAGGAGATGAGAACATGTCCCCCCTGTCCCCAGAATTAACCCTAGTGACCTGGTCACTGACCCTCCCCTCCTAGGGCGGCCATCTGATCCAAGATGGCCGCCGCCATCTCTGTGAACAGACTCTGTTCACAGTGATGGATTCCTAAAAATGATCAAAGCTTCATTCTTTCCACCACCGGAGGTGACGGAGAGCATGGGGCAATGATCGGTGACCACCCGGTGTGGTCCCAGTACAAGTGATCAGCGGTATATACTATATACCACTGATCGCTTGTTCCAAATGGTGCCGGCACTTTTTTACGCCTGTCACCAAAGTCAAGTGCCCTGGATTACCCGTAACCACCCCGGATTACTTGTAACCACCCCAGATTACCTGTAACCACCCCAGATTGCCCGTCACCAACCCAGATTGCCTGTAACCACCCTAGATTGCCTGTAATCTCCCCAGATTGTCCGTAATCTCCCCAGATTGCCCGTCACCACCCCAGATTGCCCGTAACCACCCCAGATTGCCTGTAACCACCCTAGATTGCCTGTAATCTCCCCAGATTGTCCGTAATCTCACCAGATTGCCCGTATCCACCCCAGATTGCCCGTATCCACCCCAGATAGCCCATAACCATCCCAGACAGCCCATAACCACCCTAGATTGCCCGTCACCACCCCAGATTGCCCGTAATCTCCCCAGATTGCCCGTATTCCCCCCAGATAGCCCATAACCATTACAGACAGCCCGTAACCACCACAGATTGCCCTTAAACAGATTTCCACAGACTGCCTGTAACTACCCCAAATTGCCTGTAACCACCCCAGATTGCTCGCAACCACCCCAGATTGCCCATCACCACCCCAGATTTCCCGTCACCACCCCAGATTGCCCGTTGCAACCCCAGATAGTCAGTGAACACCACCAGATTGCCCGTCACCACCCCAGAGAGCCAGTGAACACCCCCAGATTGCTCATCACCACCCCAGATAGCAGTAAACATCCCAAGATTGCCCATAACCACCCCATATAGCCAGTTAACACCCCAAGATTGCCCATAACCACCCCATACAGCCAGTAAACATCCCCAGATTGCCCCTGACCACCCCAGATTGACCGTAACCACCCCAGATTGGCACAGACTGCTCGTAACCACCCCAGATTGCCCATAACCCCACCAGATTGCCTGTTGCCACCTTTAATGTACTCAGGAGAACCTCCCTTACAAATTTTGGGGTGCTTTTTCTCCCCTGTTCCTAGTGAAATTGAGAAATTTCAAACTAAACAAACATGTTATTGGAAAAATTTAATTTTTTTCCTTTTTACGGTCTAGTTTTAAATACTTTCCTCCAATACCTGTGGGATCAAAATGCTCACCACACCCCAATATGAATTCCTTGAGGGGTGTACTTTCCAAAATGGGGTGACTTTTGGGGGGTGTTCTATTCTGTAGACATTACAGGGGCACTGCAAACGCACCTGGCTCTCAGAAACTTCTTCAGAAAAATCATGTTTTATGGTTTATGCCCACATATGGGGTACTGTTCTACTCAGGAGTACCTGCGTTACATATATTGAGGTGAGTTTTCTTCCCTGTTCCTTGGAAATTGAGAAATTTCAAACTAAACAAACATGTTATTGGAAAAATTCTAATTTTTTATTTTTACTGTCTTCTTTTGAATACTTTCCTCTAATACCTGTGGGGTCAAAATGGTCACCATACCCCAAGATGTATTCTTTGAGGGGTGTACTTTCCAAAATGGGGTAACTTTTGGGGGGGGTTCTATTCTGCTGACACTACAGGGGCTCTGCAAACGCACCTGGCGCTCAGAAACTTCTTCAGCAAAATCTGAACTGGAAATGCTAATAGGCGCTCCTTCCCTTCTGAGCCCCGCTGTGTGCCCATACAGTAGTTTATGCCCACATATGGGGTACCATTGTACTCAGGAGAACCTGTTACAAAATTTGGGGTGCATTTTCTCTCATGTTTATTATGAAAATGAGACACTTTAATCTTAACAAATATATTATTGGAAAATTTCTATTTTCCATTTTTTTCCGGCCTAATTGTGAATACTTTCCTCCAGCCCCTGTAGGGTTAAAATGCTCATTATACCCCTAGATTAATTCTTTAAGGTGTCTAGTTTCTAAAATGGGGTCACTTATTGGGGTTTCCATTATACACGCCTCCTAAATCAACTTAAAAAAAGAACTGGTCCCTAAAAAAATCAGTTTTGGAAATTTCATGAAAATTTTATAATTTGCTGATACATTTCAAAGCACCGTAACACCCTAAAAAAGTGAAATATGTTTACGAAATGAAGCCAGAGTAAAGAGGACATATTGATAATGTGACTTACTAACTAATTTTTGTCATGTGACTTTCTTTTTTTAGAAGCAAAGAATTTCAAAGTTCGTAAAGTGCAAAATTTTAAAATTTTACATTATATATTGATGTTTTTCACAAAAAAACACACAAGACAGTGACCAAATTTTTCCACTAACATAAAGTACTATATGTTAAGAAAAAACAATCTCAGAATCGCTAGCATACGTTAAAGCATCACTGAGCTATAAGCGCATAAAGTGAGACAGGTCAGATTTTGAAAAATTAGCTTGGTCATTAAGGCCCAAACAGGCTTGGTCACTAAGGGGTTAAATGTAGCTCAATAAGCTTTCGTGTCAGCCATGGGTGCGATGTGCAGCCATTTCTGTTTTTTTGGCTTGTGCGTAGTAGTGATAACGCTTCGCCACAAGATGTAGCTATTGTAATGCTGGGTTTACACGAAACGATAATTGGTCCGATCGTACGATTAACGATGTCGGAGTAATGATTTTTTTTTCATAACGATCAGCGTTTAGACGATACAATATATCGTACGGAAAAATAGTTTTGCAATCGCTTTGCGATCGCGCGCCCGCAGCCCAACCTGCCTGCAGCCCGGCCCCCCGCTCGCAGCCCGGCCCCATGGTCAACTGCAGCCCCCTGCGCCGCCCTGATCGCCACCCCCGCCGACGCTCCGATCGCCACCCCCACCGCCACTCCGATCGCCACCCCCGCCGCCGCTCCGATCGCATCCCCCCCACCGCCGCCGCCGTTCCGATCGCCCCCGCCGCCCCGGCCACGAGCATACGTTACCTGCTCCGCGTAGCAGGTCTTCGAAATCCCCGGCTCCCCTCTTCAGTGCATTGATTGGCTGAAAAGTGGAGCCGGGAATTTCAAACGGCTCCTCTTCAGCCAATCAGTGCTGAAGAGGAGTTTTGGACTTTCCCGCGACAACTGTATACACGGAACGATCGGCGAATTTTTTGCGAACGACGATTTAAGAACAAGATAAAAGATCAAAATCAACGATTTCTCGCTCGTCGTTCGATTGTTCGCTGCGTTTACACATACGATTACCGTTCGAATTCAATCGTTATCGTGCAAATTCGAACGATAATCGTTCCGTGTAAACCCAGCATAAGTCTATGCACTTAGTTGCTGCACAGCTGAAGTATGGAAAGGGTTATTGTTTGCCTATATGTCACAAGGATCTGTGAACCTATGAGAGTGTCTCCTTCTTCTCTCCTATCATCTCTTTCTTTGCTTCTTCTTTATGCACTCTTCACCCATTTACAGCACACCTTACAGCAGTGCTTCTTAATTAAAGTCCTCAGGCCTTACCAACAGGTCATGGGGTTTTTTGTTTTTTTTTTCAAATTTCTTTTTATTTATTTTATAATTATTTTTTTCTATACAAAGAGAAAATTTGACAGAATTGCATCCAGCAAATAAGAAAGGACAATGAATGGCAGAGTATTCAAACAGGCACGCAGGCCCTTGCAGTCATGTTAGTTATTACAAATATGATAAACCGGATAGAACTAGGATACAATTCGTATAAGCATGCTTTGAGAAGCCTAGTAAAATTTTAGAGAGGGGGAGGTGGGGTGGGTGTGGGGTGGAATTGAACTGCAGAGGTGGAGAGGACAAGGAAGAGAAGAAAGAGATTATGTAGAAGGAAGAGCCACTCCAAATGGAGACTGATCAGGAGTGTAGGGTATCGACTCTCTAATTTTTTTCCATGGATCCTATATTTGTGCGTATTTATTATGAGTTCTGAGCTCCCAACTGGCGAGTTCTTCCATTCTACAAAAATGATCCATTTTTGTGGTCCATGTCGTAAATGAAGGTGCTTGGGTTAAATTCCATAGTGTGGGGATTAATAATGTTTTGAGGATTTCCTTAGTATTTCACAGGTGATATAACTGTACTCAGTGCATCAGGTATTATCACAGCTGTTCTTTGTATGGGAAATCCTCAAACATGACCTGTTGGTGAGGCCTGAGGACTGGAATTGAGAAGAACTGCCTTACAGGGAGCTGTAGATAGTGTGGCATGGTGGGGCTGTAAGAGGCAGTCCTATGCCTCTGGAGTGGGAATTGGAGTTAAGGTGGAGCTCCTGCTCCAGATACTCCACTCCAGTCCAAGAGCTAATGAGGCTCTAAAACCACCTGGTGGAGCTCTATTAGAGACTCCGGAGCTTTCCAGGAGATGGCTCCCAGGTGAAGGCTCCCAGGGTGGGAGAACACAGGCAGTGCTAGGCCTGTGGGAGCTGCAGACAAGAAGTCTGGGTGAGACCAGTGGAGCTGGTGATATTGAGCATAAGGCTCATAAGTGACAGCTAGGGAAGCTGTGGTGTTAGTCAGTGGCTAGACGGCCTAGGTTTTATTTTATTGGCAGTGTTGCCTATGTCTTGTGTTTTTTGAACGGATAAATAAAGCTGACTGAGGTCAGTATAAGGCATACAGCACTGAATGGACTGCAATTTGTGATGTGCCAACCGTCTCAGGCCCAGGAGATGGCGATCCCAGCAAGTGAGTAACCCCCAGATTGTCACAATAGGAAATCATGTGGGTAGAGGAAGTGTAGTGGTTCTTTTGTATTGGACTTTGTAGAGGAAGGACGCAAGCTAGAGCGCTCTCTACAGTGGTCCATTTGGGCCCTGGCCCTCTGCCAGGTCCCCAGCCTTAGAAAGGAGTCTTAGGTATGGTGAGGAAGCAAGACAAGACGATAAGACCTTACTCAGCACTATGCAGTGTTAAAGACCTTACAGGAAAGGACAAGTCAGAGATCATCTCAACCCACGCAGTTGACTAGGAGAGTCACAGTGCAGGACAGTATCCACAAAGACAAAAAGCTAGGAACTGATCCGGATAGAGCAAAGTTGCTAGAAGGCTATGAACTCTATTTCGCAGCGAGGTTGTCAGCAGGAAACCTTCAACATTCCGCTCATCACAGGTAACAGGGTCTGGGGCTTGTGTCACCCTCTAGGACAGGTCCCCCGACACTGGTAGGGCAACAGGTGGTTCATTCCGACAAGAGTCGATGCACGGGCACAAGTGCTCTTTTAAGTATTCTTATCTCTCTACCTCATCCTCCAACATCCCAGCAGAGCACAGTACTACTTGGGTTGGGACTCTCACAATATTCTCCTCTCTGCTCCTCTGATTCTTCTTTATATCTCTCAACACGCAACCCAGTCAGCACGACTGTACTCCTGGCTATACTCCTATCATAGATCTGGATCCTGCATGATTACGTGTAGTATCAAGTGTAACGTATCCTGTCAATGCACAGCTGTATGTTTTGCTGCACACAAGTACCTTCAGAGTAAACAAGATTTTATTTATGATAAAGAGATTCTGTGTTTCTTCACCCCGCACCAGCACAGTATACACACACTCCTTGGGACATTTCCCCTTTCTGTGGGTGGCAGTACCAATAGTCCGGGAGGGTCACTACACCACTCCGGCCCACCATGATAACACCAGAAAGGGACCACTCTGAAGCCCGGCAATGGTGACCACAGGGGAACAAGGTGTATCCGGCCCTTTAAAATACAAGCAGGTGTGCCCAACCGACACTGTGACCAAGAAAACTCCCACACTAAGAACACAAAATAATAAGAACGTAGAGATGGCAAGTACAGGTAGTAGTAGATGTAACATGGCAGAAAATGGTAACCAGCACACACCTTCTACTTTTTGGACAACTAAAGGAGGACACATACGTTTCAGTACACTACACTAACACAACTTGCACACGTCCTACAAGAGCTCTGTGACTGTCAGTAACTGTGCTACATATGGCATCTGTGGTTGTCATGGTGATGCTGCCACAACTAAACATGGCCACTTTGCTGTTTTGCAGGAACTTGTGCTGTTAGCGCTACCCTTACATGAGATGGCAGAAGCATGGTGGATAGATAGATGGATCAATAGATATGCAATCTAAAAAATGCAGCACTCGAGGAGTAGTGGGTGCCTCCAGCAGCACCTCGTTCAGAGGTGCAAACAATATAAACCAAAAAAAATACTGTGGCGCTCCGATTCTTGAAATCCAAACAGTGGTTTTCTTTATTGTCCCATGAAAAAAGAGCGACGTTTCATCTCAATCAGTATGAGCATTGAGTATTGAGCTGAAATGCCACACTTGCACACTTGCCACATGCTAAAATGGAGATTTCTGCAAACAGCATAAGGACTGTGCAGATCATAGTTACTTTGTGAAAACTGGCTTCTCAGCTGGGCCTCACCAACAACTAGGGGGCGCTTCACTGGTGAGGCCCGCCTCACAGTTTGAGAAGCACTGCTTTAGATCAATGTTCAAGCACATGACTACTAATTTTTGCCAAGCTAACAACTCCTTCAGAAGAAAGAGTCAGCCAACAGTTTAAAAATTTTTTTTTTACATAACTTTATAGTATACTGTAAGCTACAGTCACTTACTTCTCCCTCTGGAAGCACAATGCTGCAGGAAAGAAGAAGAGTGGCAAACACTGACAACTAGAGCACATCCCTCCACATTGATACACATTTCTCTTTATACATTTATTACTCTCCTTTCAACATAATTAACTTAACCTTTTCATGACTTTTTAGAATATGTCAGTATTGTGTGTATTCTCAGATCAGGTCAATAGGATGATTTATGCTATTGAGCTTATTAGTCAACTACATAAATTCATGAACAACCCCTTCTGGATAACAAAATAATGCATTTAATAAAGACCCCAGCATTTATTAAATGGGCACTGTCATTACGAATACATAATGTTAATTCAGCAGGGGAGGTGATATACTACATATTCATTTATATCTGCTTGTTTCCTATATGAAATACAATGCTATAAATTCAACCACTAGGTATCTCACAAATGCAGTCAGGGCTCCAACGCTACTGCCCTTAGGTGGAGTTACGGTTTCTATGCCACTTTAGTGAATGATAACATAAATGCTGGTACATCTGTGATGTATCATAGTAAAAACACTTACTAAGTCAGTGTAGCATCTAAGGGGCTAAATGTGTAGAACAGAGGGTAACTTTGATGTTGGTCATTGATGGAAAGTGTTAGCTGCTGATAACAGCTGATGCCTGCCATGTATGAAGCAGGCTCAGCTCATGAGCCCATTCCACTTCCTACGCATCCACTGTGCATACACGGCTATGTCACCAAGGGTTTAACAGATGCCTGTGACTGATACAATACAATAGCATCCATAACCCACAGACTACCACGTTAAAGCTCCTCTGTATCCACAATCTGACCCCCCCCCCCCCCCCCCCAAACCACTTGTACCTGATTTTTAACCAAGATCTGTCCTTCGGCAGATGATGCAGTTATTGTCCTAAAAACAACTTTTAACCCCTTAACGACCGTGGGCGTATATTTACGCCCTGCGGCCGCCTCGGGGACTTCAGAGCAGGGCCACGCAGCGACCCCGCTCTGATCTGCCGCGGTCCCGGGTGCGGCATGAAGCCTGGGGCTGCGGCTATTAGCGGGCACGGTCCGATCGCCATGCCCGCTAATAAAGTAATCAGATGCAGCTGCATCTAATTACTTACTTCTGCCCATCCGTGGTGGTCTAGTGGCAAAGATTGCCCCCCCGGGATGTTGTCCCGGAGGAGCGATCACTGTGTCTTCACCCAACTCTGCACTCGAATGCTTTCGGCTGCAGCAGCCGAAAGCAATCGAGTGCCTATCTCATTGATCTATGCTGTATAGGGGGGGGCTTCTAGTATAAGTGTAAAAAAAAGTCATTATTAATAAAAAAAACAAAAAACCTCCTCTAATAAAAGCTTGAATCACCCCCCTTTTCCCATGTTATAAATAAAAATAAACAAATAAATAAATAAACATGTTTGGTATTGGCGCGTGCGTAATCGCCCAAAATATTAATTTATCACATTCCTGATCTCGCACGGTAAATGGCGTAAGTGCCCAAAAAATTCCAACGTGCTAAATTGCGCATTTTTAGTCGCATCAAATCCAGAAAAATTGTAATAAAAAGCGATCAAAAAGTTGCATATGCGCAATCAAGGTACCGATAGAAAGAACACATCATGGCGCAAAAAATGACACCTCACGCAGCCCCATAGACCAAAGGATAAAAGCGCTATAAGTATGGGAATAGAGCGATTTTAAGAAACATATATTTGTTATCAATGGTTTGAATTTTTTACAAGCCATCACATAATATAAAAGTTATAAATGTTACATATATTTTTAATCGTAACGATTTGAGGAACATATATAACAAATTTTACCCCAGGGCGAGTGGCGTAAAAACAAATACCCCCCAAATAAAAACAATAAAAATTTCACCACACATTGAATTTTTTCCTGCTATTGCAGTGTACTTTATGCAAAAATTCAGCCTGTCATTGCAAAGTACAATTAGTGTTGCAAAGAATAAGGGCTCATGTGGGTCTCTAGGTGAAAAAATGCAAGTGCCATAGCCTTTTAAGCACAAGGAGAAATAAAACGGAAGTGCAAAAATCAAAATTGCCCCGGTCCTAAAGGGGTTAAATTTGCAGTCCTGTGTCAAATTGGCTTGGCCTAGAGTACCCATGCTCTAGGATTGTGACACCCCTCCATCCACCCCTTCCACCCTCTTTATTAGGAATGCCCCTAGAACAATTTCTCCTATTCATCACCTGTGTGAACACTGCACATGTGCTGGATTGTTAAGGCACCTGTGCATTATTCAGACAGGTGATGTATAGGAAAAATCCTGCCCGGGGGCGTTCCTAGTGATGAGGAGGGACAGAGGGGTGTTGCAATCCTAGGGCATACACACTGTAGGCCATGCCAATTTGAAACAGGACTGCAAGTTTAAAAGTTGTTTTTTAGGACAATAACTGCATCAGCTGCCGAACGGACGTCAGGACAGATCTTGGATTAAAATCAGCTATCCAAAGGTACAAGCGGTTTGGGGAGACAGATTGTGGATACAGAGTCACTTTAAGGAAAAAACATGGGACTCATTGTATGAAATAGCATAGTCTTCTATAATATCCTTTACTTTATATTATGCTGTACACTCATCTATACCAACTAAATGGAGGATAAAAAGACACTCCTTTGGCCTCCATCAGCCCAGTATTACCCTATGGAAAGATTTAGTGTGTACACTTGAAATGTTCCTGGTATACATTCTAATTTTTATTATGTACATGCTAAACAGAGGTGATTTATGCAACTTTATTTGTCTTAGTATCTAGGTAAAAAGGCATAAAATATGGAATTATGTTGCACAAAGATGTTCCTGGACCTGATACTGCATATACTGTATATGTAACCTCAAAAAATGAGTAACAAACTGGTCTGTTTTTTTTGGTCCTTATAACACACAAAACCATCAAACCAAAACCTCCATTTCAGATTTGTATCTATAAAGATAAAAATAGCATGTTAATTACCAATGGGTGTTATACAGTAACAAGTGCCTGACCACATTCAAATTCACTAACAAATCTACAATGATATTTCTAAAAACTTTGGCCAATGTATTTCACTGAACTCTAGCTGATATAATACATTGAAATAAACTGACAGATGTTACAAGACAGATGGTTAGCAATAGGCCTGAATATGGCCTCTGTGGCATATGATTTTTTAATATAATTCTCTCAGTGTTAAAATGCATCTCTTCTGAATTTAAAATATGTGAATGTGTGATATGAAATGAAGTATTAACCATAACTTACAGCAAAGGTCTGCTTTAACTTTTTAAAATGTAATGCCGTACTGTGCTTGCAGATGCTTCAGGCCCCCTTCAGTTTTTTTATATTTATTTTTTTAGAGGTGCAGTTTGTACCAGTTTTTTTTCAACTGGCATCAAACATACAAAGAAGCATAGAAGGTTGTCAGATGAAAAAGACCACCTGATCCATCTAGTTTGCCCATATATTATTTGTTTTTCATTTTTAACTTAGGATAGATACATATTTTCAGATTAATGCTACATTCACACGTAGCAAAAATGGTGGAAAACATGCTCATTCTTCAGCGCGGAGAGAGGAGCCGCGCGAGCCCCCCCATAGACTGCCATTATGACAGGGAGGCTGGCGGCATTGCGCCGTGGAATTCCACCACTTTTGCTACGTGTGAACGTAAGATTAGAGTCCAATAGGACCTGGGCTGTTCAACAAAACGTGGGCCCCCCAGCCTACTCTAACTATGGCAGCACTAAGGTGATGTGTACAGTATGACATATATAACAGATTTAAATAGTCACATAAATAAGTTAAATAACAGGATAAATGTAGCACTCACCAAATGAGGTTATGAAGCAAAGGTTTATTCCTAATGCAAAATGGTCATAGGACCCGGACGACGCTAACACTGTGCGCTTCCCTGAGCTGTAAACATTCTCCTCACTCACCATGAATGTTCCAATAAAGATAATGACAACTTCATCATAGGCAGAATATATACTTCACATGCAAATGATAACTTTTGTTCTGCTGACAGTTTTGTAAAACATCAGTGTAGACTCACTACTGCTGTCCTTTATTATCTGACAACTGGAATTATATACACTGTACAGTACTGTATAAGACTGCTGGAGTGCATGTACAGTAGTAGTACAGTCAGTGCACCACCATCTCCCATTCTGTACTGTATAAGACTGCTGGAGTGCATATACAGTACAGTAGTAGTACAGTCAGTGCACCACTATCTCCCATATGTTACAGTGCTAGGATGGGGGAGGGGGGACTCTATACAGTAAAGGATGAGTGAAGAGTTAGTGACTACTGTACTATAATTGCTGGTTATGCTGAATGTTTCTTGTATATAGTGTACTGTACAGTATAGTGATGCTCTGTACTGTAGTGATTATACTGGGCACTTTTCATTGTAATATATGGGTTCTGTAGGTAATAATTGGTTGGTGCAGGAACCAATTAAACACATTTACATTATTTCCTATGGGAAGACACTGCTCGGTTCTCAAACTGCCTTCCTGAACTGATTAAGTGTATATGCTATGTAATTCCCTATTATATAGAGGTATGTTCACTTTTAGTCCCCTACCCATACATGCCTTTTAGTTTTGCACATTTGTTTTGCATATGAATTCCTCTATTACATAGTACATTGAAAAATACATATTGTCATGTAAGCTATATGACAAACTTCTAAAACCAAACATGCTTAGATGTATACTGAATATACATAGAACACATATTTTTGTTGGGGACATTTGACATTATTTGCAATTCTTGTTTTTAAGAATTTCCATTTATTAAATTTGTATATGCAAATGCCAAGAAGAATGATATAGTCTTGATAGAAGAATGATATAGTCTTAATAGAAGAATGATATTGCAGTTTATTATCAGACAGCCACAGGCAAAACAATGCATACAGATCTACTTTCTCTAATGAAGCATGTCTTATTTTCACTGAGCTGGATAATGTAAGTGTTTTCAACAGGGCAAAAGAGTCAATGAGTACAAAAACATATGCTGTGCTCTAATTTCATCTATGATTCATATTTTAGCTATTTCAGCTTTAATTTCCTTTGAATTGCATTAGCATTTAGTGTCACATAAATTTAAGCAACTATCTCTTTGTGTCAGTTTAAACAAATAGATTTTTCTGGATATACAAGTAGACATTATATGGGTGTTCTTCATTCCGTAGTGTCAGGGGCGGACATAGAAGAGAACAATTAGGCAAGTATACTGGTCCCTTTCTGTCCAGCAGCTCATCTGCCAAGCTGTGCCACCATATTGGATGGCAGTGATTGGCAACAGGAACGAAATCCTCCTAGCTTGCCAACCACTAGGGAAGGTACAGGCATATGGTATATACACTACCATTCAAAAGTTTGGGGTCACCCAAACAATTTTGTGTTTTCCATGAAAAGTCACACTTATTCCCCATCATACGTTGTGAAATGAATAGAAAATAGAGTCAAGACATTGACAAGGTTAGAAATAATGATTTGTATTTGAAATAATATTGTTTTTACATCAAACTTTGCTTTCGTCAAAGAATCCACCTTTTGCAGCAATTACAGCATTGCACACCTTTGGCATTCTAGCTATTAATCTGTTGAGGTAAGCTGGAGAAATTGCACCCCACGCTTCTAGAAGCAGCTCCCACAAGTTGGATTGGTTGGATGGGCACTTCTGGCGTACCATACGGTCAAGCTGCTCCCACAACAGCTCAATGGGGTTCAGATCTGGTGACTGCGCTGGCCACTCCATTACCGATAGAATACCAGCTGCCTGCTTCTGCTGTAAATAGTTCTTGCACAATTTGGAGGTGTGTTTAGGGTCATTGTCCTGTTGTAGGATGAAATTGGCTCCAATCAAGCGCTGTCCACTGGGTATGTCATGGCGTTGCAAAATTGAGTGATAGCCTTCCTCATTCAGAATCCCTTTTACCCTGTACAAATCTCCCACCTTACCAGCACCAAAGCAAGCCCAGACCATCACATTACCTCCACCATGCTTAACAGAGGGCGTCAGGCATTCTTCCAGCATCTTTTTATTTGTTCTGCGTCTCACAAACGTTCTTCTTTGTGATCCAAACACCTGGGGGCTGCGTTCACACTACGTATATTTCAGTCAGTATATTTCAGTCAGTATTGCAACCAAAACCAGGAGTGGATTAAAAACACAGAAAGGATCTGTTCACACAATGTTGAAACTGAGTGGATGGCCGCCATATAACAGTAAATAACTGCCATTATTTCAATACAACAGCCGTTGTTCTAAAATAACAGCAAATATTTGGCATTAAATGGCGGCCATCCACTCAATTTCAACATTTTGTGATCAGATCCTTTCTGTGTTTTTAATCCACTCCTGGTTTTGGTTGCAATACTGACTGGAATATACTGACTGAAATATACATATACTGACTGAAATATACATAGTGTGAATGCAGCCTTGCAAACCTGGATTCATCCGTCCACAACACTTTTTTCCAGTCTTCTTCTGTCCAATGTCTGTGTTATTTTGCCCATCTTAATCTTTTTCTTTTATTGTCCAGTCTCAGATATGGCTTTTTCTTTGCCACTCTGCCCTGAAGCCCAAAATCCCGCAGCCGCCTCTTTACTGTAGATGTTGACACTGGTGTTTTGCGGGTTGCGGGTACTATTTAATGAAGATGGCAGTTGGGGACCTGTGAGGCGTCTGTTTCTCAAACTAGAGACTCTAATGTGCTTATCTTCTTGCTTAGTTGTGCAACGCGGCCTCCCACTTCTTTTTCTACTCTGGTTAGAGCCTGTTTGTGCTGTCCTCTGAAGGGAGTAGTACAGACCGTTGTAGGAAATCTTCAATTTCTTAGCAATTTCTCGCATGGAATAGCCTTCATTTCTAAGAACAAGAATAGACTGTCAAGTTTCAGATGAAAGTTCTCTTTTTCTGGCCATTTTGAGCGTTGATGATGAGTCATCAGCAGGAGGGCTGCTCTAGGTCCTGTTACACAAGCCTCCCCCTCCCCTCCTTGTCAGGTGACTCTGCTTGCTCAGCTTATCTTCTCTAGTGACATGACTCCTTCACTGAGTCCACTGCAGCAGGAGAGAGGGTATGAGGGGAGGGGGGAGCTGCCTACGTGCCAGAGTCAGTCTGAGGAAAGATAAGCTAGTGAGATGTGACAAGTGATGGCTTGCAGTTGTTCAGCCAATGGGAGCTGAGCAAGACAATGGAGGGGAGGGGGGAGGCTGGTGTAACAGGAGAAGGATCTGAGAGAAGAGCTTGGTGACAGTGACGACAGTAATTAGGTCTGTGTGAGTCAGGACACTTCCTGGTGGGGGGTGGAGGGGGGAAAAGACAGGGAAGGGAGGCAGATAGGTGATTGAAGCATATTACACAGTTATATAACTTTGTAATGTGCTTCAATTACTGGGTAAAACTTTTGCATGGCACTTGTACTTTAAAGTTAGGACTAGTTTAAAGTTATCTTCATTGAAAAGTACAGTGCTTTTCCTTCAAAAATAAGGACATTTCAATGTGACCCCAAACTTTTGAATGGTAGTGTATATAGGAGTAGTACCCAGTAGTACATTATTCTGACAGTATATTGTGCCACATAGTCCATAGGCATTCATCGAATCCTTGCCAAACCATGACATACACTTACAGCCGCTGTCTGTGCACGGTACCCACTGGCAATGATTAATATACAAGATCACTCAGATGCTGGTCATTTACTGTTCAGATGCCATAATCAACAGCAATCACATCATCTAAATAATTTGTACCTGTGTTACTGGTGGTCCAGTGATGCAATAGGCACTCCAGCAATGTAAGTTGTCATGGCGACCCTAGGCCTCTGCTAACCTTCGCGACACGCAGTGCCCAATCTGATAGGATAACGTCTCTGTTGGCATTTCATGGTGAGTTGGCGCATGTGGATGGGATCAAGTCCCGAGAAAGATGCACAGAAAAAATTCCCAGTACTCGCCAAATTTGCCAGTGAAGTTTTACTTTATTGTATGTTTATTCAGTAAAGTACACAATCAAAGGACACGTTTCAGCTATATATATGATCTGCTACAAATGTCTACCTAGACCAACCCCCTTAATGAGATATAATACACTATGTCCCCCTTAATAAAAACATTACAGACATATGATGATGTGGCATAAAAGGCGGCAGACAAGGCGAAAATGTAGTAGTATGGCCCACTGAGAAATACTAAGAGGATGCTTTTTGTTAGCTTTCATTAGAGAGCCTTAAATAAGGGTATTATAAGAAAAAAGGTGTTTAAAGGCCTAGTGCCCTTATTCTCACTTTCTATCTACTACTAAAGATCTATAAAGATTACATCAAGTAGCCAGGACACTCAATTGTATCAAGGATAGATAATGTTATGCGAACAGCTGTTGCTGGAAACCTGGGAGGGTAAGAGGACACAAGGAAAGTGAGCCCTAATGCTTGACCCCCCCAAGCTGTCCCTAACTACAGGCAACTTGTCGAAGTCCCCTTCCTATGTAAAAGGTGAAAGCTATAGATAAGCAGACTTTGTTTAACTGTGTACGAAGCATAGCTTTTGAATCCCGATGTCTACCTGCTCTGTGGAAAAGGTGGGGACAGCCCAAGGACTACATGGAAAACTTGGATACAGCCCTGGTTTTACATGGAATACAGTAGCTGGCCATTGACGTAAGCCACTTAATCTTGGAACTTCTGCTTTATATATTGGCACATAATTTCTTGACTTTTAAAGAAGTATTTAACCTTCAAAAAAGCGGCACTGCTTTGGCCTAAGAGAACCATTGAGGGGCTGTTATCCCTGTGGGAAATGCATTTCATGTTGCAATGTAGAGTGCTCAATGAGCTTCATAAACTCTGTTGGGATAAGACAATATAAAATCAGAGGCTACATCTTATGTCAAACTACTCATATAATTTATGTAACATATTTATTATAATGGCCATTCTTTTAACAACAAGAATATCTTTATGATATTCAATTGTGGTGCATTTATGTTTTACCATTGTCACTTTATTTATTATTATCTTTCACACGTTTACATTGGAGTACATTAGTTTTTTATCATACCTATGCACTGCAATTTTATAGTCAAATTGACAAGCATTTGTAACATATGCATATGAGTTATATGGGTGTTCATTAATCATGGATAGTATCTATCCCTCTTAGGCTGCATTCCCACGCCGCACTGTAATGAATCAGCCGCGCGGTGCTGTTACTACAGCGCAGCGCTTATTAATACAGTCTTTCCCGCTCCCAACATCTAATTACAGATGCTGTCCGGGCGCGGGGGGCTCCAGTACATGCATTCCACGTCCGTGATCCATCAGGATCAAGGAACGTGGGAATGCAGCCTTAGCCTTTTCACAATGCATCCCATTGCCATAATGGATTCAATTTTATACATGGTTCAGATGTTTACATGTTTAACAGTGATGGCGCGTTTACACAGAGATATTTATCTGACAGATTTTTTAAGCCAAAGCCAGGAACAGACTATAAACAGGGTGTAGGTCATAAAGGAAAGACTAAGATTCCCTTTCTTTTCAAGTCCATTCCTGACTTTGGCTTCCAAAATTGGTCAGATAAATCTGCCTGTGTAAACGCACCATAAATTCCTTCCTGTGGTTTGTCTCCGTGTGCATGTCTGAAGGTGTCATATATCTGGGCAGATGCTCATGGTCAGACAGCTATGAGTTGAACTGCAGGATTCGTGGGATCCTGGCGATGCATGTTCCGCTAATTTTGGATGCCGCAACTTTGCCCTTCCTAACTTGTTTTGTATTACATATTGGATTTCAGCCTATCCCCCACACTTAGGGTTATGGTATACACCCAAGTTTTATGATTCAGCCATTTATACTATCTGTATGTGGGATAGAATGATCATGTTGCCCATGTTTTGTATATCACTTTTTTCATATATTTTACAAGTTTATGCATATTATTGTGGAATTGGGACATTTTTACTGTATATTGGTTTATTTCAAACCAGCATTCCTTTTTCATTCTGTGTATTTTAAAATGACATTAATAAAGATTTTTACTTTTTTAATACAAGTTTGTCACCCCTTTTTCTGGTATCTTAGTAGTTAGGTTGTCCGTTATTTACTATATGTGGGCATAACCAATAGGAATTAATGTTCTATGATTTTCCTTTTTACTTTACTTCCTGCTTACCTCCTTCCCTACACCCCTGTCACATTCTCTACACAAGCTTACTTTGAAGAGATGCATACACGTGAAGAAAAGAGCAGCGAGCACTTACCAGTCAGGATGTGTTAATAGTCTGGCTTTATTCTATGAAAAAATTCATGTGTGCGGGAGTGGGGGGCAGAGCAGGCACGTCCTCACAGACTGACTACAATTGTTTTATGCTTAGGGTGCTTCTTCTGGTCAGAGAATTTGAAGAAAAAGCCAGAAGTCTGATAGCACGTCCTTGCACTGTCTCTGTAGAGGAGGGCGGCAAAGCCTGAAGCTAGAGACGCCCTCTCCAGCTGACGTCATGGCATAAAATGGCAGCGCAGGAAGGCAGCCATGCCATCAGACTTCCTGGGGCTGAGTCTTTAAAGTAAGTTTGCCTGGGGTACCCCTTTAATAGAGAGGGACATATCATAGAATCTGGCCTGGGACATATAATAGAATCCCACGGCTTCAGGTACCACCTCTACGCCAATGACACTCAGATCTACCTTTACGGTCCGGAAGTCCCCTCTTTGCTATTCAGGAGTGTCTATCGGCCATATCTTCCTTCTACTCCTCCCGCTTTCAAAAGCTCAACATGGACAAAAAATCATCTTTCCCCCCACCTCGCTTCAACCCGCTGTCTAATCTGTCAATCACTATCAATGGCTGCACTCTGTCCCCTGTCCCCCAAGTCAGCTGTCTTGGAGTAACCTTTGATTCTGCCCCGTCTTTTAACCCTTAGGGGACACAGCCAGTTTTCATTTTTGCGTTTTCGTTTTTCCCTCCTCGTGTATATAAGGCCATAGCGCCTGCATTTTTCCACCTAGAGACCCAAATGAGCCCTTATTTTTTGCGCAACTAATTGTACTTTGCTATGGCAGATGTAATTTTTGCCTAAAATGTGCCGGGAAACCAGAAAAAAATTCAAAGTGTGGTGAAATTGAAAAAAAAAACGCATTTCTTTTATTTGGGGGAAATGTGTTTTTACGCCATTCACCCTGGGGTAAAACTGACTTGTTATGCATGTTCCTCAAGTTGTTACGATTAAAACGATATGTAACATGTATAACTTATATTGTATCTGATGGCCTGTAAAAAATTCAAACCGTTGTTAACAAATATACGTCACTTAAAATGGCTCCATTCCCAGGCTTATAGCGCTTTTATCCTTTGGTCTATGGGTCTGTGTGAGGTGTCATTTTTTGCGCCATGATGTGATCTTTCTATCGGTACCTTGATTGCGCATATATGACTTTTTGATCGCTTTTTATTACAATTATTCTGGATTTGATGCGACAGAAATTGCGCAATTTTGCACTTTGGGATTTTTTTGCGCTGACGCCGTTTACCGTGTGAGATCAGGAATGTGATTAATTAATAGTTTGGGCGATTACGTACGCGGCGATAGCAAACATGTTTGTTTATTAATTAATTAATTTATTTTTATTTATAAAATGGGGAAAGGGGGGTGATTCAGACTTTTATTAGGGGAGGGGGTTTTGTGTTATTAAAAATACATTTTTCTTTTACTTTACACATATACTAGAAGCCCCCCTGGGGGACTTCTAGTATATGTACTCTGATCTCTCATAGAGATCCATGCAGTATAGTTATACTGCATGAATCCATGAGATCGGTGTTCTATTACTTTTGGCTGCTGCAGCCAAAAGCAATAGAATGCCGAGCCGGGATCAGCGCCATTACGGAGCAGACCCCGGCCCGGGATGGATGCAGGGATCGCCCCCCCGCAATCGCGCCGCAGGGGGGCGATCCCCCCACTAGACCACCAGGTATGGAGATTAGCAAGTATTTAGAAGCAGCTGTCAACTTTGACAGCTGCTTCTAAGTACTTAATTAGCGGGCACGGCGATCGGACCGTGCCCGCTAATAGCCGCGAGCCCGGGCTACACGCGGCACCCGGGATCACGGCAGTTCAGAGGGTGGTCGCCGCGCGACCCCCCTCTGAACTCCCATAGCGGCACGAGGACGTTCAATAACGTCCTGGTGCAGCTATGGGTTAAACCCCATATTCAGAACCTGACCACCTCCTGCCGCTTTCACCTCAAAAACATTTTCAGAATCCGATCTTTTCTCACCCCTGACTCCACAAAACTGCTGGTACATGCTCTCATTACACAGGCCAACAGCATTTTTGGGGCCAAAGATATTTCAACGAGTTTAGGGTAACTTTGGGGTGCTGATTCTGAATATGTCATCAGTTTTGCCAGATTGGCTCAAGTTTTTGAGAATTTTCGTGAAATGTGTAAAAAAAAAAAAAGACGTAATTTGCTACACGCACATTAACTTTATTGCTATTGTCATGAATACAATACATTTTACAAAGTAAATGTTGATTTTAGTTTATTTTAACTAGTTTTAGAAAGTAATCTTCAAAAATGAACAAGACATGAAAAAAAACTTGAGCCAATCTGGCAAAACTGATAGCATATTCAGAATCAGCACCCCAAAAATACCCCAAAATCATTAAAATATTTTGGACACCAGTAAATTTTTTTTTTTTTGTTGACCTGTGTTATCTCCCGCTTGGACTACTGTAACATCCTCCTCTCTGGCCTTCCATCTAACTCCCTCGCTCATCTCCAGTCTATCCTTAACATTGCTGCCCAACTAATCCACATTTCCCTCGCTTTGCCTCTGCCTCTATGCCAATCCCTTCGCTCCCCATTACCCAACGTATTCACTTTAAATTGTTGACTATGACGTACAAGGCCATCCACAACCTGTCCCCTCCGTACATCTCTGACCTGATATCCCGCTACCGCCCCTCACGCAACCTTCGATCCTCCAATAACCTCCATTTGTGCTCCCCCCTTGTTCGTACCTTACACAACCGCCTTCCAGTACCTTATAGACTGTAAGCCCTCACGGGCAGGGTCCTCTTCCTCCATGTACCAGTCTGCCATTGGCTCTTATGTATTGTGTTTTAAGCTTGTAATGTATTGTTTGTTACCCCCTATCTCTTGTATAGGGCTCTGGAATTAAGGATGCTTTATAAATAAATAAATAAATAATAATAGAGTGTGTGTGTGTGTGTGTGTGTGTGTAACTCACCAGACAACCTCTTCCTTTGTAACCTAATGTCGCTGTGAGCACTGTCTCTCCACACTGAGCTCTGTAGAGCATTTGGTATTGTTGGTATTGCCAGACCAGATTTTATAGTTTAGATGGTAAAATACTTTAACTTTTATTATTATGAATTACTTCATGGAGGATACAAGGATTTACTAACCGACAGATTATGTGTAATTTTTATGTATTCCTTCTGTGACTGAGAGCCGTATACTTTGCAGACCACCTAAGTATGCCTGGTTTTCACTATGTGATCTGTGTATACTAGTGTTATTGGTTATATTGATGCCCCTATAGTGGTAGCGTACTCCTATATAATAGTATATTTAACTTTTTTTTTATCTTATGTTGATTGTGTGGTTTACATATTTAAGGGAATGGTGAGGAAAGTGACCACGTAAAGCAGAGTTTGCAGCAGCAGGGGAAGAATGTCCTGAGAATATGTACACCAAATGCTGATCTGTGCAGATGATGGTCCCATTGTCCATGTAAAGTAAGTGCTTGGCCACTTGTCAGTGTGGACCCAGTGTAATAATTGTAATAATTGTGACCTCATGATTTTACGGAACTTGCGATGTGTGAACATAGCCTTAAAATGTAACCATCATCTTTAGTGGGCAGCAGGATTTTGACAGTGTATCCTGCCACCTGCTAAAGATGATAGTTAGGGCCCTATTACACGGGATGATTATTGTGCGAAAAATCGCTACATCGTTCGAATTTAAATGATAGTCGTTCTGTGTAATTGCAGGCAATAATCGAAAAATCGGTCGTATGTCGTGGATCGTTGATTTGGATCTGAACCTAAAATTATCATTAATTGTCCGCTAATCGTTCGCTGTAATTCCACTTTAGTTCGCTCAAGTTACGCATTTTTTTTCACTAATCGTTCAGTGTAATAGCACAGTTTTCCTGAGACCAGAAGGAATAAACGATCGCAATAATGATCGTAATAATGATCGTTTCTAACAACCATCGTTCTGTGTAATATGGTGAACGATTTCAGGTTAATGATAAACACTCTCATTTGCGATAGTTTATCGTTAGTTGTTAATCGTTAAAAATCACTCCGTGTAATAGGACCCTTACACTTTAACACTAACAAGAAGAAATAAAAGAAAGGCCTTGTCTGACCTCAGAGAGGACCACCATGTTGAAAATTACAAAGCACATAAGGGTCAACATAGAATATTTCTCTCAGCCTGAACCTTTGCATCACTGAGGAGCACAATCAAATGCCTTTTTCTTGTCCATGACCAACCAGGGTCAAGCACACACCTTGCTATATGATGTAATGTCCAGTGTCCCTGATTTCCATAAGACTGTGTGTGATGCTGCTGTCAGGAATGCCACAGGCTTGATCTAGGTGGATGATCCATTCAGTGACAGATGGTTAACTTGGCAAGGAGAGAGATAGGACAGCAGTTTTTCAAATCCTGTCTCTCCGTTTTTGTTTATGATCCTTCCTTCTGTCAATAACTGAGGCATTCTCCTCTCCACCTCAATGTATTAGTACAATTCCAACAGGTCCATGCCTATGAAGTCCCACAGCCGTACATAGAGTTTTACTAGGCGACAGTCACTGTGTGGTGTCCATGTCCATGTCAGATTTACCTGTGGGCTTTGGCTCTTAGTGAAAGTTTTTAGCTACATCCAGATGAGTGGTCTACAGGTAGTAGAGGGTTCTGTAACAGACTCTGATGTCTCCGATCACTCCCTCCTTCAGGTTATGTAAGTTAAACGGACTATACTGATTTTAACAGATATAGCTTCATTTTAAAAACAGAACCACACATGCCCACAGGTTATGTGTTGTCTACAGCTTAACTTCAAGTGAATGTGGTTGAGCTGGAATACGACACATAACCTATGGACAGGTGTGGCACTGTTTTTAGAAGAAAGATACTATTCTAATCCTGTCCCATCCAGTCCCTTTAAGCTCCCAGGAGCTTGGGCCAAGTGAAACTGGACGCTCAAGGAACCTTCGGTGATAAACGAAGAAGAGGACAATGGAGTACCTACAGTGTTGTCAACAGCTGGGTGTTTCTACCTTTCAGAAGGTTTACCTAATCATGTTGCAAAACTAAAGAGTTAGCTGTTCACCTATAGAATAGCTATCTCTCTCCATGTCATTACAGTGCCATGAAGATTCAAACACTTTTCCTACTCCCGGCATCATATTGAGACATGATGCCAGGCGGGGAAAGAGTCCACTATAGGGCTTCCCCGTCCATATTATACGGAACATGAGAATAAGCCCTAAATATATCAAGCACCAACAGTGCAACCAATCCAAATATGTACACGCCTAAAATAGCCTTATTGATGACCTTGCTTGGCTCAATAATCTAAAATAAAAAAGGGTTTGCTATTAGCCACATAACAGATAATTCCCAGATTGTGAATGGTGTATTTGGCAAGTTATATAGATCACAAAATGGCAACGATGAAGAAAAAGAAAATTAGTGATCGACTGTCAACATTAAAAATATTGGAATGATTTACTGTATCCATAGTCACATGTATACATCTGTATATAACCCTAAATGTGTGTTTACATTGCATCATTCAGTGTGGACTCCAACAATACTAATACTAGGGCTAATGTGCAGTGGATGCGTTTTTGTTGACTTATATTTAATAGTTTTTCAATGATGAGGTTGAGAACGTATTACCTTATAAAGGAGATTTGCATAATAGTTGATTTTACAATTAGATTCTATAATGAGAACAGCTAGGAACAGATGTGAGCAGCGGAAAACATTCATGACAAATGTCAACACTTTATTTACTAATAAGGTACACAAACTACCAGAAGACTGGGATGTTGTGGTATTAACATAAGCATTGAGCCCCTCCTTGTGGACATATGCTTGTACTGCACTGTATTATTCGGCTCACATCAAATAAATGGGTCCAGATGTATATTAGACAGCAGCACAATGTTCACCATTTAACCTATGTGCACCATCAAAATGAATGTAAAACAAAACAAGGAATATGTGATTGAAGTGCAGACTTTCAGCTTCATTTTGAGGGGATTAACAAATATATTGCATCAACCATTTAAGAGCTTTTTTTTCCCATAGCCCTTCTATAATCATAAAATATATGCAATATTTTATAACTAGATACAGAGCCAAGGTGTTCAAATGTTGTATGGGTAGAAGAATCTTTATGTATATGCCTGGGGAGGGGGTGATTAGTAGCATGCACTCACATCCCTGCCTCCCTCACAACTGCATTTATTATGCAGTTACAATGTTTGTGACATTGCAAACCTGCCCAGCCAATCAGTAGCTCCTGTGGTATCATGTCTTAGCAACTGATAGGGGGTAATTTAATAATATACTAAAAACTTTTGAAATGACAGCAATGTCCGGTTTCTGACAGCTCTCCCAGGCCTGATCTCCTCTGCTGTGTGTGGGAGAAGTTTAGAGATAGGAGAGAACAGCAGTGTCCCTTAAATATGTTCACTGTATGGGAGTAATGTTGGTCAGTGTACAGTAAGGGGGTAATATGTGGTCATGGCATGGTGGCATTATTTGTTCTTTATATAATATCGGTCTTAGTACAGTCGTTTTTATTCATATCAAAAAAGAGCAAATTGTAGAAGTCACTCACCATGAAAATTATTCAAAACGTCTTAAAAAAGCCACAGCAGGAAAAGCATAGATGAAGACGCCAGATCCTCCTAAACCGGAGGCCGTGCTGATTGGGAGGATCTGGCGTCTTCATCTATGCTCGTCTCACTGTGGCTTTTTAAGAAGTTTTGAACAAAGATGAAAGTTTTTATGGTGAGTGCCCTATACAATTTTCTCTTATTTGATATTTATCTAAGCCTGTCTGCATCTACAGAGAAGTGAGCACCCATCACACCCTTAACCCCTTCCCGCACGAGGACGTAAAAGTACATCCTCGCGCGGGTGGGGGCGTTCAGAGCGGGGCCACGCGGCGACCTCACTCTGAACCGCCGCGGTCCCGGGTGCCGCCTGTAGCCCGGGGCCACGGCTATTAGTGGGCAAGGTCCGATCGCCATACCCGCTAAATAAGTCTTCAGATGCAGCTTTTAAAAATTGACAGCTGCATCTGAAAACTTCATTGCAGCTTTTCCCCGGTGTCTAGTGGGGAGATCGCTCCCCCTGACGTTGTCACGGAGGAGCGATCTCTGTGTCTGGTGCCGGCCAGGGTCTGCGCCGTAATGGCGCTGATCCCATATCAGCTTTCTATTGCTTTTGGCTGCAACAGCCAAAAGCAATAGAACACTGATCTCATCGATCTATGCTGTATATCCTATACAGCATAGATGTTAATGAGAGATCAGTGTGCTTATACTAGAAGTCCTCCAGAGGGGCTTCTAGTATAAGTGTAAAAGAAAACAAAAGTGTTATTAATAAAAAGCCCCCTCCCCTAATAAGTTTGAATCACCCCTTTTCCCATGTTATAAATAAAAATAAATTAATAAACATGTTTGGTATCGCCGCATGCGTAATCGCCCAAAATACTAACCCCTTGCCTCCGCAGCTTGTTTTGGCCTTAATGACCAGGGCCTATTTTTCAAATCTGACCTGTCTCTCTTTATGTAGTGGTAACTCTGTGATGCTTTTAACTATTGCGGTTATTCTGAGATTGTTTTTTCGTGACATATTCCTCTTTATTTTAGTGGTATACTTTGGTTGATACACTAAGTAGTTTTTTGTAAAAAACACAACATTTGCGCAAAAATTTGAAAAATGTATGTTTCTGTATATTCAAAACTCTCTTTTCATAAGAAAGATAGTCATGCCACATGAACTAATTACTACTGCAACATCTACAACATGTCTGCTTTATGGTGACGTCATTTGGTGAACGTCCTTTTACTTGTTAGGATGTTAGAGGGCTTCGAAATTTTGCAGCGATTTTTCAAATTTTCAGGAAAATTTCAAATTCTGATTTAATTAGGGACCAGTTCAGTTCTGAAGTGGATTTGTGGGATTTGTGGATTTGTGGATTTTCTACTATAAAAACTGCACCCCTCAAAGTATTCAAAGTAAAATTTCATAAGTGTATTAACCCTTTAGGTGTTTTGCAGAAATTTAAGCAAGTTGGAGGGGAAATTTAACATTTTCATTTTTTTGGCAGATATTCCATTTTAATCCATTTTTTTCCTCTTACACAGCAAATACTAACCGAGAAATACCACTCACTATTTATTCCCCATATTCCAATGTTTCTAGAAATCCCCCATATGTGGGCGCAGTGTGTCACCTGACTCAACCACAAGCCGCAGACATGACAGAGACCTGGGGAATTTTGGGGTTCTTTTTTATTTCAGAGTTTTTTTTAGCCATTATACCATGTCACATGTCACTTGCGGTGCCAAAATATTTGTGAACGACAAATTGACATTTCCATCGGTTCCATTCTGGGGGACATGTGATACCCTGATCATTTTTTAATAATTTTTTTTATGAGGTGGTATGAATAAAAAACACAATTTAGCAGCTGTTTTTCATCATTTTTTTTGTACGCCCTTTACTATACGTCACATATGACATGTTATCATTATTCATCAGGTCGGTACGATTACAGTGATATCCATGTTATATAGCTTTTGTTATAGTTTATGGCATTTATACTATAAATACTGTTTGTGTCTTGCATATTGTAAGAGTGGTAATATTAAAATTTTTTCACCAATGGAGTTATGTGAGGGCTTTTTTTTTTGTGGCATAAGCTGACGTTTTTAGTGGTACACCTTTTGGGTACATGTGACTTTTTGATAGGTTTTTCCTTAATGTTTTAGGGGGCGGGATTAACAATAAATTGTCATTTTTGTTAGTTTTTTATTTATTTTTTTATATCGTTAATCGGGTGGAATAATTAATGTAACGGGTTAATAGACGGGGTCATTACGGACGCGGCGATACCAAATATGTGTATCTTATTTATAGGGGATCATTTATAAAGGGGGGATGGGGAATGTGTGTAATATATATGTATATATATAAAATTTATCATGTATTTATTTAATTTATTTATTGTAATTATTTCTTTAATTATGTATGTATGTATGTATGTATGTGTTTGGTGTTGTTTTTTTTTATTTTCACTTTTTCACATCTATAATGCATTACAGCACATGATCAGTGCTGTAATGCATTATATATTGAATGATCTGTCGGTGTTACACTGACAGATCATTCAAATGATCAGGTCCCTGCCTCAGTGCAGGGGCCTGATCATTAGAAATCATAGCAGCCCAGACGCACTGGAAAGCGTCTGGGTTGCTATGGATTGCTCGCGCGGCTCCGGGAGGGGGAGAGATTGCAGAGGGAGCCGGGGGCGGGGGGGGGTAGCACGGGGAGGGGGCGGCCACACGGGGGGGCTCTACAGCAGAGAAGGGGAGCCTGGGGGGAGCGCAGCAGCATGTGCCGCAGCCTCCTCCCAGGCACCCGATCGGCAGGGGGAGGCGGCTGAGGATGGGGAAACATGGGGAGGGGGTGGCCACGCGGGGAGGGGGCGGCCACACGGGGGGGCTCGACAGCAGAGAAGGGGAGCCTGGGGGGAGCGCAGCAGCATGTGCCCAGCCTCCTCCCAGGCACCAGATCAGCAGGGGGAGCATATCTCCCCATAGACGCTGCGGTCGCACAGACCGCGGCGTCTATGGGGTTAACTGCTTGGGGGGAGCGCGGCTCCTCTCTGGGCAGTGGCAGCAGGAGGAGGCTGTGTGACACAGCCTCCTCCTGCTGCTCGATCTCAACTAGGGACAGAGGGGGGAGGCAGGAAAAGCATGACGTCCAGGGACGTCATGATGCGTTCTGGCACTGCTTTTCATGACGTCCCTGGACGTCATATTGGGGGAAGGGGTTAATTGATCACATTCCAGATCTTGTACGGTAAAACGGTGTAAGAGCCAAAAAATCCCAAAGTGCAAAATTGCGCATTTTTGGTCGCATCAAATACAGAAAAATTTTTATAAAAAGCTATCAAAAAGTCGCATATGCGCAATCAAGGTAGAAAGAACACATCATGGCGCAAAAAATGACACCTCACACAGCCCCATAGACCAAAGGATAAAAGCGCTATAAGCCTGGGAATGGAGCGATTTTAAGGAACATATATTTGTTAACAATGGTTGGATTTTTTTACAAGCCATCAGATACAAGAAAAGTTGAGGAACATATAAAACAAGGCAGTTTTACCATAGGACACACGGTGTAAAAATGAAGCCCCCCCCCCAAAGAAAAATAATTTTTTTTTTCAATTTCACTGCGCATATAATTTTTTTCTGGTTTCGCAGCATATTTTATGCAAAAATTCAGCCTGTCATTGCAACGTACAATTAGTGACACAAAAAATAAGGGCTCATGTGGGTCTGCAGGTGTAAAAATGCAACTGCTATGGCCTTATATACACAAGGAGGAAAAAACAAAAATTAGCCTGGTCCTGAAGGGGTTAAGCTCCTGCTTCACCTTCTTACAGCAGGTAGATGCTTAATAGCAAAATATTGGAAGACTGCACCCCCAACGAGGGTGGATTTATATGCCCGGATCCTTGATGTAAGGAACATGGAACATTTGACAGCTATGCTGGATAATAAAATGGAATTGCTTAAAAAAAATCTGGAATTTGTGGGATGTGTACTGGGAGAAGAGGAACACTGATCAGCACTTCACAAACACAGCCCTGATGGTGCTGTGATGCTTTTCCTTTTCTTTGCCCCCTCCCCTCCTCCTTTCCTGGTGTGTCTTGTCTAATCTTTGTCTGTCTTTTTGTGATATACTACTCCCTGAAGGCACATGCCGAATGTTGATATTTTATTTACCTTGTATTCATATATATTTTTTGATATGACCTTTCATCATGTTCTCCTTTTGTGTCATTGTTGACTTGCTTTCTTATTGTCAATTGTTTATTGAAAAACTTTAATAAAAATACAATTATTAAAAAAAAGAAGAAGTGAGCACCCCATTGACCTTTAGTGTTTAGCTCATACCCCTATTATCATTTGGCAAAAAAAAACCATAGAAGACTGGATGTAGTAGTGCCAGTTACTGTTTCTTTTTGAAGTATTTGTGGTTTTTATTCAGTAACAGTAAAGTGGTAATATTTTGTCACCATGTGGTGGTAATATATGTGATCATGTTATGGCAGTATTATTTCTTCTTTATATAATGATGGTCTCAGTACAGTGGGTCTTGTTTGTAACAGTATGGGAGTAATATGTTTTCCTTATATAGTAGTATTATTTGGCAATGGTCAGGCTATTATATGAAGTATATTTTGACAAGGCAATTCTTTCGGCAGACAGCGGAATGGGCCCGGCCATAGAATGGTGTCTATGGCACAGGTGGAGAAGTGCCGGCTGGTAGCAGGTATGACCGACGGAATTCGCCAGAACTTCACTGTGTGGATTCCGTAGTGTGAACCCATCCGAACTCTGTAAGAGCCATGGTCTAGGGGTAAACCACCTGTCTAGAGACCAGTAAGTTGTTTTTTTTTTTGTTCTAGACCACAGCTCTAAGAAAGCTAGGCTATAGGAGATACAACTATATTTATAGTCCTCTGTAGGCAGTTTATGTCTGGAATAAAGAGACACTGGCTGACAGCAAGAGCAAGCAGAAGACCGGGCAGCAGAGATTATTCATGAAGAGGGAAAAGGAAGCAGTCAACTCCTCTTTGACTCTTTATTACATTAGGAAACCTGAGATTGCACATAATCCACTCCACGGATAGATTACCAAAAAGTAACATGCTCACCAGGGGACTGCCAACTACAGCACACTGTCAGCAGGTCAGATAGAGCCAAGGTGCCGACAGATTCCTTTTAAAGAGTTACTCTGTATATTCATATATTTTTATATATTACTGGGCTTGCAGAGAAAATAATGAACAACTTTTACCAATCTAACGCGCTCCCCTGGGTGTCCTCCAGTGACATTTTGGGGTCACATCGCTGAACACTCTGGCTGCTACTTTTGAGATGGACTCTGCGTCATTTAGCCCAACTCTGCCCAGTCGTCTGTTGCCCTGTCCCAACCACTGAATATGCATGTGATGAGCAGTGCATGAGCAGACACGACGCTCAGAATTGCGCCCAAAAGGTTACATTTTGGGTTTGTTGGTGGAGTGCTGCAATGACCGTTAATTTTTTTGAAGCTTCTTCCATCCGTATACAGAATCTTTGGAGCTCAGTCAGTGTGACCATTGAGTTCTTGGTCACCTCTCTTACCAGGATCCTTCTTTCCCGATCACTTACTGTGGTGGGCCTGCTCTAAAGAGTCTTGGTTATTCTAAACTTCTTCTGAAAATGATATGCATTGTCAACTGGGAGACCTTGACTTGCAGCCCTGTGTTAAATTGGCATGGCCTTGAGTGTCTATGCCCTAGACCTGCACCACCACTCCGTCCCTCCTCCCCACCCTCCTCATCATTAGGAATGCCCTGGACAGTATTTTTCCTATTCATCACTTGTTTGAACACTACACAGGTGCCATAACGATCCAACACATGAGCCATGTTCAAATAGGTGATGAATAGGAAAAATCCGGCCAGGGGCATTCCTAATGATGAAGAGGTCGGGGAGGAGGGACGGAGAGGCGGTGCACACACACTCTAGGCCACACTAATTTGACACAGGGCTGCAAGTTTAAAAGTTGTTCTTTAGGACAATAACTGCATCACCTGCCGAACGGACACCAGGACAGATCTTGGATCAAAAGCAGATATCTCAAGGTACAAGTGGTTTGAGGGTCAGATTGTGGGTACAGAGTCACTTTAAAGAGTATTGGCAGTCGGGCTAGAACTTTTGCTCCAAATATGCCAGAATTGTGGTTCTTGGCAAATAGGCGAAGTGCAAAAAAAATGAACATACAGAACTTTTTGAATTTAATTTTAATTTCTTTTCATCTCCATGCATGTATTATGATCAAGCATCTTTTATCTTTGACCTTGAGCCCCACAATAAGGACTTTATCTGATTTTATCTTACATGGGATATACTGTTTATGCCTCGTTTTTTGTCCAAGAGGGATTGGCAGTGTCGGCTTTGGTCCTCTGTACCGTTTAGCATCATGTAATTGTGCTACTTCATCATTTTTTGTGAAGACACTGCAGTACTGCAATGACACTCCAACATGTGTGAACACAGCCCTAATTTCACTGCAGACTTTTGCACAATGAGTGAAGTTGCAGCAGCTGCTTCTGTCACTCCGTGCCTGCTCAGGTGTGGGTTAAAAGCTAAAGAGGCTGGTTAGCTCAGGGGATTGGGGGATCCAGCCAAGCATCCCATGACATCACACCCTGCCCCCTGTTTACATCATCATTCTGTGCTCAGCAAACACACACAATGTGAGACAGAAAAGGTTTTGGCACAGAGGCCAGTTTTCTTCACTTCCTAGATGTCAATCAGCTACCAGTGTAGCAGAACCGCACAGATATGGTAATACGTTATATAGACACATCTATATAACTTAATGTACTTTTAATATAATTTTTTTCCCCCTTATCTGGAGTTCCCCTTTAACATCATAATAAATAAATATCACTTAGGCAGACAGTCATGTTTTACAAGTAAATACAAAGTGACTAGAGATGAGCGAACCGGGAGCATGCTCGAGTCCATCTGAACCCGATCGTCCGGCATTTGATTAGCGGTGGCTGCTGAAGTTGGATAAAGCCCTAAGGCTATGGGGAAATCATGGATATAGTCATTGGCTGTATCCATGTTTTCCAGACAACCTTAGGGCTTTATCCAACTTGGATAAGCCACTGCTAATCAAATGTCGAACGATCGGGTTCAGATGGATTCGAGCATGCTCGAGGTTCGCTCATCTCTAACAGTGACATTATTCTTATAATAAAAATGAATATTCTACTGGTACTCCTATACAATTATCCCATGGATGTTTCCTGTGTCCTGACCCTGCACATGTATGTACATCAAGTAAAACGAGTTACATTGCATGAAGGATGTCACTTGACTGATGCCATGTTTGTACCTACTCAGTTAGATCATGATGCAGATATATATATATATTATACATACACACACACATTTATATAATCTCCACACACAAACACTAAAATACATCTTTAACCACACACAGAAAGTAAAATTGAAATTATTATGCTGATTTTATTCTGCGTGAAGCACCACATCAGTATACTGTGAACAGGAGGAAAGTAAACATAAGAAAATCGGATTTTACGTCCTCTTTACAATTTCCTACCTCAGAAGACCATGTAATGTGTATTAAAATACATTAGGGGGCAAATGTGCACGTTTTATAGATAATAAGGTGTTCATAGGATAACCAGGAACATAATCATAGAGCATTTTGCCTGTCATTCTCTTAAAGCCTATGAAGCCTCTTTATCTTTCCTAACAGGATGTATTCTGTGCAAATATACCTCCCGCTGCACTTAAAATGTGTTGTAATCAACAAAGCCCACTGCACTTACATCTGCCAGTAAAACCCGGTGGGTGTAAGAGTAAATGTCTTCATAGAAATTGATCCGACTCCCATGAAATCCAATTTTACAGAGTGAGTACAGAGAGAATACAGAACAAACCAGTCCATAAATTATTTAGGATATGGCACTACGGTACAAGTGTCCAGATGTTCACTTCCATTTTCTCTGTGTTGGATTGTCACAAGAAAACTCATATAAACCACTATCTGTGACCTGTTCACCAGCTTGTCAAAGTGCCGTCTGATGGAAGGTTGTGCTAGTGTCCACAATTCCTTTACCCTTACAAAATCTCGTACAATCACTGAATTAAAAAATATTTGTTACTGAACAGCAAATTCATGCTCACTTTCTGGCCTTTTAGGAACATTAAAGGGGTAGTGCACCAAAAAAAAGTTTCTTTCAAATCAACTGCTGCCATGAAGTGCCAGAGATTTGTAATTTACTTCTATTAAAAAATCTCAAGCCTTTCAGTACTTATCAGCTGCTGTGTGTCCAGTAGGAAGTGGTGTTTTCTTTCCTGTCTGACACAGTGCTCTCTGTTGCCTCCTCTGTCCTTGTCAGGAACTGTCCAGAGAAGGAGCAAATCCCCATAGAAAACCTCTCCTGCTCTCCAGACTGGAAATAATACCACTTCCTGCTGGGCATAAAGCAGCTGATAAGTACTGGAAGGCTTAAGATTTTTTAATAGAAGTAAATTACAAATCTCTGGCACTTCATGGCAGCAGTTGATTTGAAAGAATTTTTTTTTTGGTGCACTACCCCTTTGAGTGATATTTACACTTTTTCTTATTCTTACTGATACCATTTCTTACCGATGCAGTGGCATAACATTGACCAGTATATGCAATCTAATGTTTGCACATAATAGTTCACTAGAGGGACCTAAAAAGTGTAAAAAAATCACCCCTCTCTCTCATTTTAAATATAAAACACAAAAATTAAATTAAATATTAAATATTATTCCTGAAAGGTGAACAGCGTAAACTATTCCCATCTACGCAAATATGAATAATAAAACTAGAGATCGAGCCACAAAAATTGGCGCCCCAACCAGCTCAGTGTAAAAATAAAAAGCTATGGTTCTTAGAAGGCCATTAGGAAAAAATGAAAATGCAAAAATGAAAAATGGCTTAGTCATTAAAGGAGAAATCCGACCCAAAGCTAAATTAATGTTATTGCAACATAAAAGTTATACAAATTTTCAATAGACGATTATTACAGGAAATGCACATATAGGCCTAGACTTTTTAAAGGGTGTAAAATACAGACTGGTGTAAACTGCCCACAGTAACCAAGCACAGCTCCTCTATCATTTTACCAGAGCTGGAAGCTGAGATGTGATTGGTTATTGTGGGCAGTTTACACCAGTCTGTATTTTACACCCTTTGAAAAATCTCCCCTATTGTGCTTTTTTTCCCTCCACTTACTACTGCATCAAGTCTTCAAATCCTTGATAAAATGGTGACGTCATGTATAAGTCCCTGAGGTGCGGGCTGGGCTGTGCGGCTGTTGTGGTGTGTGCTGATTTCGGAGCTCTCATTCTGTTTGCACCCACACAGCAGACGCACCTTTAGGAGTTACAGTGTCATGGAACAGGAGACAGACTATGACGCTGTAACACTCGAAGGTGCAGGCTGTGCGGCTGCTGCTGTGTGGGTGAAAACAGGATGAGAGCTCTGGCATGAGGAGAAGGAGGGAGACAGAAGGAGCAGCCACATACCACCAAGCAGCCTGATTACCGCAGCAGGAGGCCACAGTGCAGGTTAGGCAGGTTCACAGAAGTCAGGATGTTAGGCAGGCTGCTGTGATCGCACAGGATACTGACAATACATACACTTGGAAGTAAGATAATGGAAACAGGATATTCAGAATAAAACTAGGTTCACACTATCAACCTATGGCTTCTTGTCCTATAAAGCATAGTATATTAAGCATAATATGGATAACTTTACAAACTAAAAGAAAATTTGAGAAAGTACATACAGTACACAAATGAATGGCCTTCAATGCAATATATAGTGTTACATAATCAGCGTAATAATCTATAATTATATACAGTGTAAACATCATCTGCATAAGGCATAGTAATCATATTTAAAAAAAAATCCTTATATCCAGTTATAAAAAATACAGACCCCTTATAAGTCATTGGTCAGGATTAATTACTCAATACATCTATAGTGGCTAACGTAAAAAGACACTATGTGAATGCAGCCTTACTGTTTCTTATCTGTCGACTTGACTTATCTAAAGCATCCAGTAACAGTGATAGCACTGGGACGATTTTATATTGATTAATGATAAACAATCTCAAACGACTGCTATGACAAACAATCTTAAATCATTCACCCTATTGCACAGATGATCGTTACTTACGGCCGTTCTTGCGCTTGTCCTTTCCTGGCTGATAGACCAGGGAACGAATGAACGGTGTGTTATTACATTGAATGATGTTCGAGCGATTTGTGAACGATCAACGATGAAAACAGGTCCAGATTCTATCAAACGATCAACAATTTCTTGTTGGTCATTTAATTGTTGCCCGCTATTACACAAAACGATTATCGTTTAAATCCGAACGATCTAACGATTTTTCTGATGGTGCATGGAATTGGCTAGAAGATCAAGCTAATCAGGTCGCAAAACAAATTGGTACAGTAACTTTTTAATCTGGGTTGGAGAATAGAAAACTGAAATTTGGGTAAGCATGTTATTTATTTGACAATTACTAGAGATGAGCGAACCGGGTTCGGGTCGATCCGAACCCGAACGTTCGGTATTTGATTAGCGGTGGCTGCTGAACTTGGATAAAGCTCTAAGGTTGTCTGGAAAACATGGATACAGCCAATGACTATATCCATGTTTTCCACATAGCCTTAGGGCTTTATCCAAGTTCAGCAGCCACCGCTAATCAAATGCCGAAAGTTCGGGTTCGGATGGACTCGAGCATGCTCAAGGTTTGCTCATCTCTAACAATAACCTTACTTTAATTACTTACTTAATTTAAGGGTCCTATTACACAGCCCAATCAAACTGTAAATGAGCACCGCAATTACATGGGCCAACTATCGGGCAGCAAGGGTTGCACGGACATCATTGCGATGTCCATGCAGCCCTTGCCTTTAGTGTAAAATAATTAAGTATTAACTTACGTTACCATGTTCCCTGGTGTCCTCCGCTCTGCCTTCCATTCTGGTCTCCACACTGACAGGCTGCAGGTCGCTCAGCCAATCACTGGCTGCGGCATGTCTCGGCCAGTGATCGGCTGATCGGCCACGGCCTGTCAGTGCAGAGACTGGAACAGAAGGGAAAAGAAGGGAGCAGAAGGCAGAGCTGCAGAGACCAGGGAAGGCCCGAGGACTAGGGATGGTCCGAACCAAGTTCGGTTTGGGTTCGTACGAACCCGAACGCTCGGCAATGATTCCCTCTGTCTTCCCTCTCCGTGGAGAAGGTGGATACAGCGGGAGGACCGCCTGGAAAACTGGGATACAGCCACATAGGCTGTATCCCAGTTTTCCAGGCGGTCCTCCCACTGTATCCACCCGCTGCACGGAGCGGGCAGACAGCGGGAATCATTGCCGAGCGTTCGGGTTCGTACGAACCCAAACCGAACTTGGTTCAGACCATCCCTAGTCCTCGGGCCTTCCCTGGTCTCTGCAGCTCTGCCTTCTGCAGTTTCGGACCATCCCTACCGAGGATACCAGGGAACGTGCTAAGGTAGGTTAATACTTTATTATTTTATACTACAATCATCAGCTGTCGGCCGTGCATCACTATTACACGTAGCGATGATTATTTTAGCACCTGATTATTTTAGGTCTGGATTTAAGGGTCCATTAACACTGAAAGATTATCTGACAGATTATCTGCCAAAGATTTGAAGCCAAAGCCATGAATGGATTTGAAACAAGGAAAAATCTCAGGCTTTCCTTTATGACATCTCTGTTTATAGTCTGTTTTTGGCTTTGACTTCAAATCTTTAGCAGATAATCTGTCAAATAATCTTTCTGTGTAAATGGACCCTAGAGAAATGATTAGCCGATGATCGTTCTTGTTATTACACAGAAGGCTAATCTGCCGAATCGCCCTCATTCAGGGCGTAATAGGGCCCTAATACTTTAGCTAGTCTGAAAGCAATGTTTATATTAGAAGTATGACAAGAACAAGACAAAATATGCTAGGATCTGGATTATTCAATGATGGAAGGTATAGAACATTTTGTCTCCCAGAACTTGCTCATCAAGAGTGTCCAACAAGGAGGCAAATCAGTGGCAGTCGGGATAATAATGTAAATCCCTAGATAAGATTGTACAAGTTCTTATGTAGAATGAATGGATCAAGGATGTTCAAAATCCCTGATCCTCCTTTAATGAAACAATACGGTGCTTTAAATAATGTAATATGCAATCTGTTCTGCATCAAACTTTTCAGTTTTTTTCCCTGCGTTAATCAAAAAACTAAAATAAAGAAGACTTGCAGGCTCCACATACAAAAGTGATATTGCTATGCCAGCTTCTTTTTACAATAACTGTTACAATGTCAAGATGACATAATAGGCTGTGTGACACGTCACAGAAATGTCTAACGCTACATTGATCAATACACCCTTAATACAGAACATTTTTATTGCCTCTCACTGCACGCACTAATCATTCATTAGACATGGTTAAAAAAAAAAAAAAAGGTCAAACTCACATGCAATCTATATTCTTCAGGTGAGTACAATTATCACAATACACACATTTATTTGGCTTTTATTTTATTACTAATTAAAAAAAATGATGTGCTAAAAGTAAATCTGTTAGATACAGTTAGAGTTCCATATATGAAAAGTCAGATTTTATTTTAGGGGTGTCAAATTCACACAGTGGGTCAAAATAAATACTTGGGCAAAGTCATTGGCCAACCTTGATATTACTTCAAAGAAGATGGACAATTGAGGAGGATTTTCCTTATCAGACGTAACGACTAGATATAAACTTTTCAAATGAAAACAAACTTGCTTAGAAGTGCAACGATAGTGCAGAGAGAACTGCGTGAGAACAGTGTGGCATTCCCAATGCTGTGCTAGAGTGGCATCTGGTATTTATGGCGCTATGTAATAGGAAACGCACTGCCGACATATATGGCTGGTATTCCGAGAAGGGGAACTTCTGGCAAAGGCACGGCAGGACTCTCATAGATTGCAGGATACCTCGGCACATGTATTGTTGTTGGGTCCTGCGTTCCACAGAGGAAAATAAGGATTCCAACCATTTGGATGTGGATAAATACTGTAATGTACCTCTTTATACACCTCTAGTAGATTATCCGATTTTCTTGACAGGCCAAATTACAGGCTACAGCCACCACTGTGCTAGGCATGATACAAAATAAATACCATTTAGGCAAAGTACAAAGAGAGTCATCAATAGACCTTTACTAAAATGACGTCTATGAAAATAAAGTAAAAGCCTTATCATTACTTAGATCTTTTCTTTAAAGGGGTAGTGCGTCGGTAAAGAATTATTCACAGAATAACACACATTACAAAGTTATACAACTTTGTAATGTATGTTATGTCTGTGAATGGCCCCCTTCCCCATGTCCCCCCCCCCCCCCACCGGTGTACCCGAAAGTGTGGTGCGCTATATATACCTGTCACGTGCCGACTCGTCTCCGATCTTCAGTCAGTGAAGACAACTTCGGACGGCCGGGCCGAATCCCTCCAACCGTCCTGAGTGCCGGCCGCCCTCTGCCGCGTCATCAGCTGCTCAGCCGCGGATTAGCTGAGCCAAACTGTGCTGACAGCCGATGACGCGGCAGAGGGCGGCCGGCACTCAAGACGGTCGGAGGGATTCGGCCCGGCTGTCCGAAGATGACTTCACTGACTGAAGATCGGAGACGAGTCGGCACCTGACAGGTATGTAAAGCGCACCACACTTCCGGGTACACGGGTGGGGGTGGTGGGACACGGGGTAGGGGGCCATTCACAGACATAACATACATTACAAAGTTGTATAACTTTGTAATGTGTGTTATTCTGTGAATAATTCTTTACCGCCGCACTACCCCTTTAAAGCGGTTATCCACAAAAACAAAAACATGGACTCTTGTCTCCACTTCACTTCAATGAAACTGAGCAGCAAAACCCTGCCCAAGCTGGAGACAAGAGTAGAGACAAGTCTCTGGAAGAAAGTGGCCATGTTTTTGTAGCACTGGATAACCCCTTTAACAGATGTATTACCCCAATTTCTACTGCCAAAACATCTCTGGCTGCTTGCTACATGTCATCTCTACTAATATACCTCCAGGTACTGTCACAGACAGTTTTTTCTGCCAGGCTGTGTCTTCTTGCCCCTAGTTCAGGGATGGATCATCTCTCCATGGTTTAGGTCACTCTTTTTAGAGTGCACGCTCCAAAGGGGGAGGGTGCATCTTGCAGGCAGTCATCAAAAGCTGCGTCATGTTACAGGTTGCAACGCAACATGCTCCCGTCCCCCTTTCATCTGCGGAAACTAGGGCGGTAAAGAGCAGAAAAGGTAGGACCTTTCCTGCTCTCCAGATATCCCCTATAACTTCTTTGCCTGCTAATTATGTATTCTGTTTGAGGCCAGCATCAGTTTTTTGGAAAACCACCTCTGCAGTTTTTGAACCAAAGCCAGAAGTGGATCTAGCAAGAAGCTAAAGTATAAGTCATTCCTTTATAGTTCCCATTCCTTTTTGAATGCACTCTTTTAAAATGAAAGATACATTTTAAATAAGGGATAAAGTATAAACCATAGTACAGGAGTTATACAATGTTGCTGTATCTATACGGTATTACTAAGGCTGGGTTCACACTACGTATATTTCAGTCAGTATTGTGGTCCTCATATTGCAACCAAAACCAGGAGTGGATTAAAAACACAGAAAGGCTCTGTTCACACAATGTTGAAATTGAGTGGATGGCCGCCATTTAATGGCAAATATTTGCTGTTATTTTAAAACAACGGCTGTTATATTGAAATAATGGCCATTATTTACTGTTATATGGCGGCCATCCACTCAATTTCAACATTGTGTGAACAGATCCTGTGTTTTTAATCCACTCCTGGTTTTGGTTGCAATATGAAGACCACAATACTGACTGAAATATACGTAGTGTGAACCCAGCCTGATTGTGTTATTATACACTATATGCTTTTTTTTTTTTTTTTATTGGCTGAGCTTTAATACCCACATAAACAAAACAAATGCTAGTATGGCATTTTTATATAACAGAGCTCAGGTATTCACATTCAAAATTTTATGTATGAGTACTCAAGATCATTAATTTGATTCTTTAGTAGAGATGAGCGAGTACTACTCAATTGAGTAGGTATTTGATCGAATAGTACACTATTCGAAACACTCGATTTCGAACGAGTATTCAATCAAAACCCCAGTAAAAATTTGATTCCCCTCCCCTCTTCCCTGGCGGTTTTTTTTTTTTATCCAAAAACTATGCAGGGGGGTGGGACAGGCACAAGGAGCACACAGGCAGTGAAAAAAATCACCTACATTCATTGGCTGGCTTAACCATGTGAACTTTACAGTAATCGAATAGTGCATTTGAGATTCGTTTCAGGTGATTTTAGGCTGGAGAGACCCCCAAAAGCCCTTGTTAGGGCTAAAGCTATAGAGGGAACACATTTATCTAAAGATATACAGCTATGAAACCGGCTAGCAGCACATAGGTCACATAGGTGTGTTCAGACACAAAAACACAGACGGGCAGCTGGAGTGTATTCTGTGTGAGGAATAGGCTGCAGAGTATCTTTCTGTATAGGGTATACGGCTGTATACTCCTTGTGTGCCAAGGCCAAAAATATAAGCATGGTGCTACTGTTCTGCGAGCTGTGCACCACATTATAAAGTCAAACGCCTGTTGCCTGCTGTAGGGCATTCTTGTATTACATTAGTAAGGATATATACGGCTGTATACTCCTTGTGTGCCAAGGCAAAAAAATAAAAGCCTGGTACTACTCTTCTATGTGCATTCTAATTCATCATAGAGAGTGTATACGGTTGTATACTCCTTGTGTGTCATGAGACCCACACTTTCCTATGTGTAATAAGGGCATATGGAAGTGGCAGATGACTTTAAAATTTAAAGAGGACGTGTCTGACCACATCACACACACACAATAACAGTTAGCGGTGGGTGCTGTTTGATTCCACCTTGCCTATACCATCTGTGGTTGTCATAGGCAACATGATTTAAAGAGGTGCATGAAAATATTTGACTTAAAATGTGGCTCTCTGTCCATACTACCGTAAAGGAAAGAAGGTTTCCTGGTATTTTTTCCACTTTACATAGAGGTTATATTGTGTTTAGAGTGTATGGTTGATAGGCTGTGAAAGTGGCGTAATACTGTAACTTTGGCGTGTTAGATGCACCCAGGCATGCTTCCCCTGCTGTCCCAGGTGCATTACAGAGGTGTTGGCATCATTTCCTGAGGTGTCATTGAGGACTTGGCGGTCGAATTTTGATTTCCAAGTGTCGAGCATTTTTCTCCCATAAACTTTAATGGGATTCGATCGAATAGTCGATTATTGGGGTCCACTCAACTCGATATTCGAAAATGTCACTACTCGCTCATCTCTATTCTTTAGCAATGACTGGTTATTTCCTCAATGCAGTTATTAAACACTTATAATAGCTTAGGTTAGATTTGTAAATTGTATTTAACGTAGACTGTATGCTATGGTCGAAGAATAATGTGCAAATGTTTACACCGTCTTAGGGATCTTTTGCCTGGGGCATTATTAACATCTGGGTTATTCTGAATTATAACCATAACTTTCAGCATCACTCTTCATGTTTCTGTATAAAGTAAAACCACTCCCATCAATGGGGGTCTGAACACCCAGACCCAAAAAGTACAAAAACTTTACCAAACGATTAACTGCCTCGTATCGTTCACTTCTCAGGCAGTGACTGGTTTCAGAAGAGACAAGGCTATATGGCAAGTCCTTGTTGAAGACACATAAAAGTCGACAAAAGAGTATAGCTTTTTTTTTTCCCCTTTAACTTTCATTACAGTGAGAGATAGCAAAAATAAATCAAATCTTTTACTTCAAGTGATGTACTCAGTATTATTTTAAAGAGACTCTGTCAGCGGGTTTATGCTGTCCTATCTAAGGGTAGCATAATCTAGTGACAGAGGAGATGAACAGAATAATGTGTCACTTCTTGTTGTTTTGTGTAGCTGATTCAGATATCCTCCTGAATAACATGGGCAATAAATAGTCCTCTCAACACAACTTTTTTGCATGTGTAGGAGCTGATTGCATCTAATGATCTGCCCTTGATCAAACTTTTTGCTGCACACATAAATTTATGTTCATGTCATGTGCTCTTGATACAAAATTGCTAGGTGGCTTTTTTTCTTTTTTTTAATTTTACAAGGTACTACAGAAACATTGGTGTTCCCCCCCCCCCCCCCCCCCCCAGAGAGATCAAAATACCATAGCAATTTACATAATAAGGCTATGTTCACACTACGTAAAACTACGGCCATTGTTGCCGATGGCAACAACGGCCGTAGTTTTTGTGCAGCGGAACACATAAGCAATGGGATCCCGACCGGAGCGTATACGATGTGGGATCTGTGCAGCCCCGCAAATGACTGACAGGTCAGTTTTCTGCGGCCGGAATTCAGTGAATTCCGGCCGCAGAAAGACCTGTCAGTTCACACAGTGAAGCGAGCGGCTCCGGCCGCTTGCTTCACTGTGTGCTACGGTAAGCTCTGATGCGGGCGCACGCTGATGTGCCCGCATCAGAGCTCTGCGGCCGGGGTCACAGAACGGCCGGTTTCATATACGTAGTGTGAACATAGCCTAAAATGAGAAAACTCAAAAAAACTGCAAAAAAGCACGACATGACATGAACACACTGTCTGAGTGGCGCTAAAAGGTTGTTTTTTTTTTTTTCTAAAGTGACAATCAATGTGGACCTAACATATGAAGCCACCACCAACCTTCGAGGTTAAAGTGTCAGACACTTCTTACAACTATCATTCATAGCCACTTATGTAATGATGGCTGGTCCTGGCCCACCAGCAGCCAGAACCCTAAGACCAGACTTTTTGACCTCATTAACTAAAGTGCCTTTAAAGTAATTTATAATATCAATTTCTCTGTGTGTTTGTGTACTGCAGCAGAAAGTATTGAATGATTTTATTTAAGAAAAACAATATAATTAGATTCATTTCAATTTTAAGACCTGTATTTGCAAATACAACACTGGAATATAAGAAAAACCATACATGTTAAATATATTCAGTAACACAATATCAATATTGAGCAGCAAAATCAAAGGGTAACCAAGTTACCAGTTAAGACAGCGACCAAACAGTACCACTTAATTTGTCAAAGAAAAAAATAGTAGCAATTTGTACATTAAAATAATCATTTGTATAGTGGAGATTTATAAAATCTGACCGTTTAAGTTAAAAGTATATTGACTTACAGCCAGTTATCTTCATATACTTTATATACAGTATTAGTCCAGAAAAATAAACAACTGACATATTAAAAACAAAAATGGTTCAAAAAAGACATTATGCTCTATATTATACAAAAATAAATACTATTTGGTTTAAGAAATAAAAAAATAAATAAAAAAGAAAGAAACCAAAACAAATGATTAGAACGGATTCAAGGTGTCAGATATTGTCAGTGCATTGATAACAGAGGGGAAAAGAGAAAAAAAACAAAAGGGAGTAGTTGAAAACTTTTGCCTGACAAATCTTAATCCATGGTTTTAGTTCATAGCCTGAGGGAGCTCAACGTGTCCTGAGGGGAAAAGGACGTCTTGAAAGGATACAACGTTCAGCACATAAATACATATTTTGTACTGTTCCCACAACTGCACTGAGATCACTATTAAAACAAAGCCTGGGGCACTTTGTGATGTCTAAGATTGGTGGGTGGATTATAATTGACTTGAAGACTGTCATAGCACTGTCATGATAAAACCTGTAACTTGCTTCCAGCGTGGCGGACCCATCTGTGCCCACCATCCATCTGTTTAGACATGATTGGCAAAGTAGTAGGAGACTCGCAGTGGTCGCCTCCGCCTGAAAGGAATGAACCACAGGATCTTCCAGCGAGTGCCAAAAACTTCTGAGAAGGTCTGCTGCCATGGTTTTCGAGCTCTCGATCTACAGAAGACAGCATTATTAGTGAAAGACGGCATTCCCATGGTGCATTTCAGTCAGTGCAGACAATACAGGGTTGGCTGGGGATCTATTAGAAGGCTTAGATGAATTGTGCTTCCTAGCATCACAAATGCAGCTTTCCTTTCATTGTGACATGCAGCTGCGTTTTAACACCACCTAGCAGGGGCTGAAACTTTATTGTCAATCAACGGAGGGCAACTTCTAAAGTTGTAGACAATCCTGGGATGACAAGAATTCATGTCAGCTGAACAGTGGCAGGCCCTTTCATACCTCTTTGAACATTGAATATACCATTTTATCTTATTGAATACACCCCTCATAGGAACAAAAAGATGAAAATGTTATTTCCTTGCCCTATAAGGATGGCAAACTAATAATTGGAACACACAGTAGATGCTAGGAGTTTAAAAGCTAAGCATAATTTTTCCCTAACAATCAGGATTAGTAAGATTACATGTGCACAGTAAATTCTGGAAATCCAGTTGTAGAATGACACTCATGTAAGACTAAACATACAGGCAGGTATAAGGCACAAGAACAGGCTGAACGGTTACTGGGTGCATGTACAGGGGCGGAAGATAATTTACATACAGTATGGTAACCTTATGTCTTGGACATGTAATAAACAGCAAAACAGTAAGAATATATTACAGCGAGTTCTTAACCCCTTAACGACATCGGGCGTAAATTTACGCCCTGATGCCGGTAAGGGAGTTCAGAGCGGGGCCGCGCGGCGGCCCCGCTCTGAACCGCGCCGGTCCCGGGTGCCGCGTGTAGCCCGGGACCGTAGGTATTAGCGGGCACGGTCCGATCGCCGTGCCCGCTAATACAGTAATCGGATGCAGCTGTCAAAGTTGACAGCTGCATCCGATTACCGGACGCAGCGTCATCCCTGGTGTCTAGTGGGGAGATCGCTCCTCCGGGATGTTATCCCGGAGGAGCGATCTCCGTAAATGAAGCCGGCCGGGGACCGCTCCAAGATGGCGCCGTCCCCGGCTCGGCACTCGTTTACTTCCGGCTGCAGCAGCCGGAAGTAAACGAGTGCCTATCTCATGGATCTCTGCAGCATATCTATGCTGCAGAGATCTCAATGAGAGATCAAAGCACTTATACTAGAAGTCCCCCCGGGGGGCTTCTAGTATAAGTGTAAAAGTTAAAAAAAAAATGTTGTTAATAGTAAAAAGCCCCCTCCCCTAATAAAAGTCTGAATCACCCCCCTTTTCCCAGGTTATAAATAAAAGTAAACAAATAAATAAATAAATAAACATGTTTGCTATCGCCGCGTGCGTAATCGCCCAAACTATTAATTAATCACATTCCTGATCTCGCACGGTAAATAGCGTCAGCGCAAAAAAAATCCCAAAGTGCAAAATTGCGCATTTTTGGTCGCATCAAATCCAGAAAAATTGTAATAAAAAGCGATCAAAAAGTCGTATATGCGCAATCAAGGTACCGATAGAAAGATCACATCATGGCGCAAAAAATGACACCTGACACAGACCCATAGACCAAAGGATAAAAGCGCTATAAGCCTGGGAATGGAGCGATTTTAAGTGTCGTATATTTGTTGACAATGGTTTGAATTTTTTACAGGCCATCAGATACAATATAAGTTATACATGTTACATATCGTTTTAATCGTAACGACTTGAGGAACATATATAACAAGTCAGTTTTACCCCAGGGCGAATGGCGTAAAAACACATTTCCCCCAAATAAACAAAATGCGTTTTATTTTTCAATTTCATCACACTTTGAATTTTTTTCTGGTTTCGCATTGTACTTTATGCAAAAATTCAGCCTGTCATTGCAAAGTACAATTAGTGACGCAAAAAATAAGGGGTCATGTGGGTCTCTAGGTGGAAAAATGCAAGTGCTATGGCCTTTTATGCACAAGGAGGAAAAACCGAAAACGCAAAAATCGAAATTTGCTCTGTCCTTAAAGGGTTAATGACTGTTTTACTTACATTTCATCACAACAGTTGGACATCTTTTCTATAGTAGTCATATCCTAAAAGGAGGGAAGAGAGAGATTTAGTTTTATCAATGTTCATACACTGGAATAGCTACTTACTATATATAAGATGTGATTTATATACTGTATATATGCAGTAAATTATTAAGTTAGAGTTTTTATTATTTTTTATATAGGTCCAAAATATTACTCAGCCTTTTAAAGGGGTACTCTGCCGAAAATCTTTTTCTTTCAAAATCAACTGGTGTCAAAAAGTTATAGAGATTTGTAATTTACTTTTAAATAAAATCTCAAGTCTTCCCATACTTATCAGCAGCTGTATGTCCTGCAGGAAACAATTTTCTTTTCAGTATGACACAGTGCTCTCTGCCAATATCTCTGTCCGAGACAGGAACTGTCCACAGCAGCAGCAAATTCCCAAAGAAAACCTGTACTGCTCTGGACAGTTCCTGTCTCAGACAGATGTCAGCAGAGCAGCTGAACATGTAGAACACACAGCAGCTGATAAGTATAGGAAGACTTGAGATTTTTAAATAGAAGTAAATTACAAATCTATACAACTTTCCGAAACAAGTTGATTTGGAAGAAAACATTTTTCGCCAGAGGACCCCTCTAAGATTGGAAACGTCACCCAATTACTAAATGAACAAATTCTGGAGGAAGTCTGGTGTAAAGTAGAATTGGCTCAGTTGCCCCTAGCAACCTATCAGATTCTACCTTTCATTTTCCAAGGAATCTTTGAAGAATGAAAATTAGAATCTGATTGGTTGCTAGGGGCAACTGGGCCAATTCTACAATACACCCCTTTGATAAATCTCCCCCTCTATGTTCACCTCCTTGGCATGTTTTTCTTTTAGGCTGGGTTCATACTGCATTTTTGCAATCCGTTAAACGTATATGTTTTATGGAAAAAACTAATGCAAAAACGGAAGCAATTGTGTGTCATCCGTTTGGATCCATTTTTCCACTGACTTCCATTAAAAAAAAAAAATCTAAGCAGATGCGTTTTTTTTTTTTTTTATAACTGACACAAAATTTGTGTTGACTACATTTTTCTGTCCGTTAAAAGTAACCAATTAAAAACTGATATGTTGAAAAGACTGCAAAAATGCAGTGTGAACCCGGCCTTAGATGAAAAAGGTCGAAAGTTTAAAAGGGGTCTTGTGATGACAATTCTTGTTCATATGGGTACTTACAAAGAAAGATCTCTAAAAAGTGAATTCTCTTTATACACACCAATCCTGCTCCAAATATATAAACACACACACAGACACACATATATATATATCAGAGAGCTTTATACTGCAGAGCAGTGCATCTTCTGAGCTGTGGGGGTGCCATGTATGCGTGTTTAGTATATGGTTGGCAGACACCAGGTTAATGGCGGCTATGCATTCAACATATAAAAAGAGTTTCCAGGGTATACGCTTAATGTAGGGCCAAAATAAGATATGAAGAGGCTCTATGAATTCCCTGCCACATAAGATGTTCTGCAAAGTCAACACAACACTGGCATTAACATGGTGTATCTTGCAGTGATCATCAAAGCATAACATGATCAAGTCTGTATGTGTAGACTAAGTCAGTACACTGCGTGAACAAGTTCTATGAAGGGTCACAAGACCAAAACACAGTTACTCATTACATTGGGATTAGCAATATGCGACATAAAACCACCACAACATGTGGCTGTGGATAAGATGGAAGTCAGCCAGTCATATCAAACTGCAAATCATATGATGCTGGAAGCCTAACACACAATAGTCAGCTCAAAAAATGCAAGAAATACTGTTAGGAAGACCAAATAAATGTCATTCACTTCTAACAGGATAACTCGTTCTACCTGAGCTTTGTGTTAATCCCATTAATATATCCATTAAGTTCACTTAATCAATAAAGAACTAAGTAATTAGACAAGAGTCTACAAATAAGCACACTGAATCCCTCCTATAAAGAAAGTCTGGTGAGAAATCAGTCAGGACAAAGTCATAAGTGGCAAGAGCCACTACTGTTTTTCAGTCTTCTTAAAAGGGAATCCATCCTGTTTTGAGCTATCAAAACTGCTGGCAGCCCTATACACAAGTTGGGAGTGTAGTCCTGGCGAAGTCGCCTTAGAGTGACGATACATGTGGGGTTCGCTCTTCTGGTATCCCTCCTTACCATGCCTTGGACTAACATTTAGCTGCATTCCTCCCAGTGTCCTTTTGCTCAGGATTTGTTTGGTATTTTAGTATTTGCTTCACTCTCAGTGGATATTCAGAATTTTCTCACATCCTTATTTGTGGCCAAATATTTAATTCACATACTTACTGTATTGGGAGTCATTTTATATTTATTACATTGTATATATTTTTGGGAGGACTATGAACTGTACATCCGTTATTTACATTGCCATGGTATGAACTGGACTAATGATCTTGGGTGCTCCTGGTGAGGACACTGCACTTTGGGTCCTCTGGTGTTTATGCCTTGTAAGGTTTTTTTTAAATGTTTTTAATCTTGTAGCAATTTTGTTTCAATAAAGAGATCTTTTTTATCTTAGAATAATGTACCACATTTCCTATTGTTCTTTTTCTCTTGGGTGGTAAAGAACAAACTACAGAGCAGTTAGCTTAACATCTGTACTAGAGCTTTTAAAAAAAAAATAATAATAAAATAAAAAATTATATTATATATATATATATATATATATATATATATATATATATATATATATATATATATATTTATTTATTAACATTTGACTTCAAAATTAACAACCTGATGGACCCAAACCAGCATAGCTTTACTTAGGGAAGATCATGTCAGCCTAATCTAATTGATTTCTTTGACTATGTCATAAAGGAGGTTCCCGTGGATCTCCCCTATCTGGACTTCAAAAAAGCATTTGATACAGTTGACCTATAAAGAGTTGATGGACAAATTAGTGAAAATTGGTTGTAATCCCTGGATAGTTGACTGTATTTGTGGTTGGCTAAAGGATAGATATCAGAGGGTTGTTGGTAATGGTGTTTATTTTGAGCAGAGACTGGTTACAAGTGGTGTGCCACAAGGGTCTGTTTTATGACCTATTCTTTTTTAATGTCTGTAAGTGACATAGGAGAAGGTTTGGTAGGTAAGGTTTGTCTGTTTGCTGATGACACAAAAGTGTGCAATAGGGTTGATATTCCTGGAGGTGTCACTAGTATGAAAAATTATCATTCATCATAGACTTTTGGCAAATCTGTGTTATTTTAAGGCTGTCAAAAATCACTACCCTCTTTTCTAAATTCTACACTAAGTTACCAGTACAGCCAGGCAGTAGGAAAAGCTAAATGAATGCTATGCTGTATAGCTAGAGGTATAACCAGTAGGAAGAGGGAGGTTGTGATCCTGCTGTATAGAGCTCTGGTGAGACCACATTTGAAATACTGTGGCCAGTGAACAGGCCCCAGTACTCACCTAAAAAAGTAGGCGCACATAAAACAGATGCAAAGACGTGCTACAAAAATGGTGGAGGGTGTCAGACATAAAACATATCAGGAAAAACGTAAAGGAAACCAATCACACCACTGATGGAGAGTGAACAGGCCCCAGTACCTTATAGCTGCCAGACACTGCACCTTACAATTTTAAAAAAAAAAAACATCTTTAATGCTCGGTCCTGGCGCCTGGTAATCAGACAAGAGGACAGAGTGACATCAGAGTGCCTCCATCCTCTTCCCAGCAACTCAGATACTTGGAAAAAACCTACAGTAAATCTACAGCAACTGAATTAAAACATGCTTGGAATATTATATATATATCCTAAGATAATAAAGGAAATAATATAAGGGCAGACTAGATGGACCAGGTGGTTTTGTTTCTTTTCAATGCCTTGCTTTGTGGGCCAATTCCAGAACTAGAAGTTTCTGCAGAAAACCCCCCTCCCAAAATGGTCATATATATTCCCCATGCATTTCTAAACAGTTAACAAAACAATATTATCTTTATAAGGAATCATGATAATCCACCAAAATTAGGCCCCAGATTAGTCTGCGTGAAGGATGTAGACCAGCTGAAACATCTGGTCACATTATGATGAAAGAAAGACGTTTTTAACTTTAGGAAATAAGATTACCAGATACATGCTATACAAGTGTCTGGGTAAAGTCTAATTACTTTATGTGGGTCACAGATAATCTGCTTGTGCAGACTGTATACACCAGCATTAGAGGGGAAGGGGAAGGATCATTACTTCAATCCCGGTCAAATTACCCAGACCCAGCACTATTTCTTTTCCTTACAATTTATCCTTCCTTCACCAAACACGCACAAGAGAGCACAATGCAAGACAGACGTGTGTGACCCCATATATAATAACGTAGAAAGAAGAATGCACAAAAAGCAAGCTTAACCCCTTCCTCCAATATGACGTCCAGGGACGTCATGAAAAGCAGTGCCAGAACGCATCATGACGTCCCTGGACGTCATGCCTTCTCTGCCTCTCCCCACTGTCCGGTCGATGTGACCGCAGCGTCTATTGGGAGATCTGATGTCTCCTGTCGATCGGGCGGCGGGTGGAGGCTGCAGCACGATGCCTCCTCCCGCCGACACTGTTGTAATCCTTCTCCTCGCCCTGATCCAGCCACCCCGGGTCTCCCCGCCGCCCGATCCACCTTCGACCATCCCCCGCCCGCCCCGATCCACCTCTCCACATCCCCGCCCGGCCCGATTCACCTCTCTATGTCCCCCACCAGCCCCAATTCAGCTCCTCGGTCCCCCCCGCCCTCCCCGATTCAGCTCCTCGGTCCCCCCCGCCCGCCCTCCCCGATTCAGCTCCTCGGTCCCCCCCGCCCGCCCTCCCCGATTCAGCTCCTCGGTCCCCCCCGCCAGCCTCGATTCAGCTCCTCCGTCCCCTTGCCCAGATTCAGCTCCTCCGTCCCCCCGCCCGCCCTGATTCAGCTCCTCCGTCCCCCCGCCCGCCCTGATTCAGCTCCTCCGCCCCCCCCCCCCCCCCGATTCAGCTCCTCCGCCCCCCCGCCCCGATTCAGCTCCTCCATCCACCCCGCCCGCCCCGATTCAGCTCCTCCGTCCCCCCCGATCCAGCTCCTCCCTTGTCCAGTCTGGCTCCCCCCCGGGCCCCCCAAATTCAGCCCCCCCCCCCCCCCCCCCGCCTAACGATCAGGTCCCTGCACTGATCGTTTGAATCAGTTGCAGGGACCTGAGACCTGATCGTTTGAATGAGTGTCAGTGTGTAACACTGACATTCATTCACTATATAATGCATTACAGCACAGCTTATGTGCTGTAATGCATTATATATGTACCTGCAAAAGTAAAAAAAAAAAAAAAAAAAAAAAAAAACACCACACACAAATACATAAATAAATAATTTAAACAAATAAAATTTATTAAATCAATTGAAATAAATATACACATTCCCCATTATAAATGATTCCCTATGAATAAGATACACATATTTGGCATCGCCACATCCGTAATGACCCCGTCTATTACCCCTTACATTAATTATACCGCCTGATTAACACCATTCAAAAAATAAAAAAATAAACCAAAATGACAATTTTTTGTTAATCCCACCCCCTAAAAACTATAGATAAAAACAATCAAAACGTCCCATGTACCCAAAAAGGTGTACCACTATAAATGTCAGCTTATGCTGCAAAAAAAAAAAAAAAAAAAAAGCCCTCAACTCCATTGGCGGAAAAATAAAAATATTGCTGCTCTTACAATATGCAAGACACAAACAGTATTTATAGTATAAATGCCATAAACTATAACAAAAGCTATATAACATGGATATCACTGTAATCGTACTGACCTGACGAATAACAATAACATGTCATATGTGACGTATAATAAACAGCGTACAAAAAAAATGATGAAAAACAGCTGCTAAATTGTGTTTTTTATTCGTACCACCTCATAAAAAATTTTATAGAAAATTATCAGGGTGTCACATGTCCCCCAGAATGGTACCAATGGAAACATCAACTTGTCTTACACAAATATTTTGGCACCGCAAGGCCTCTGTGACATGGTATAATGGCTAAAAAAAAACCTGAAACAAAAAAAGTCCCCAAAATACTCCAGGTCTCTGTCATGTCTGCGACCTGTGCTTGAGTCAGGTGACGCACTGCGGCCACATATGGGGGATTTCTAGAAACATTGGAATAAGTGGAATATATATTGAGTTCCATTTCTCAGTTAGTATTTGCTGTGTTAGAGGAAAAAAATGATTAAAATGGAATATCTGCCAAAAAAATTAAAATTTTAAATTTATCCTCCAACTTGCTTAAATTTCTGTGAAACACCTAAAGGGTTAATAAACTTATGAAATGTTACTTTGAATACTTTGAGGGGTGCAGTTTTTACAGTGGAGGGATTTATGGGGGTAACTAACATACAGGCCACACAAATCCACTTCAGAACTGAACTGGTCCCTAATAAAATCTGAATTTGAAATTCTCCTGAAAATTTGAAAAATCGCTGCAAAATTTTGAAGCCCTCTAACATCCTAACAAGTAAAAGGACTTTCACCAAATGACGTCACCATAAAGCAGACATGTTGTAGATGTTGCATTAACAATTAGTTCATGTGGCATAACTATTTTTCTCAGAAAAAAGAGAATTTTGAACATAAAGGATTGTAAATTTTCAAACTTTTGCGCAAATGTTGTGGTTTTTTTTACAAAAAGTGTATCAACCAAAGTATACCACAAACAAAGAGAATCAGAATAACCGCGATAGTCAAAAGCATCTCAAAGTTATCACTACATAAATAGAGACAGGTCAGATTTACAAAATAAGCCCTGGTCATTGAGGCCAAAACAGGCTGCGGAGGCAAGGGGTTAATATATGTATACAGAAAATAATTTATACAATATTACACTATACACTAAGTATAGAAGAAAAGGAACGACTCCTTACCGTTAATATACCAACAACCTGTGTGTAGAACAAACTACACATTCCTCCGAACATGACAATCCCCATAAAAGTTGATATCCTCAGCAGTGCCAGTTCATGTCTAAATACAAATAAATCCTGCAAGGACCAAGCAAGATCAAATCAATCATAATAATACGCGGAGGGTGTAATTCACCTACTGATATGTTGGTATGTGACCGCACCTGTAGGCTTCACTAAAGTACACGTTTATGACATCACTAATATGTATAGTCAGTTTTTAGTTGCTTTTGACAACTCAGGACTACAGAGAGGATTTTAATGGGGGAGGGGGAAGATTTTTTTATGCTAACTTTCTGACTTTAATTTTGCAATTTGTACAATTTTGTACAGCAGTGTACCATCTACCAGAGATTTACAGACAGGCAGTCTGTTAGGCCATGGTATGCAAATATAGAGACAGACACGGGGCCCTTGCTGGCCCCTTGACTGTCACGACAACCCATGGCTACACAGAACTGTATCAGAGGGTCACAGATGGTGTAAGCCCCCTTCCTCTATCACAGTCAATATTAAATAAATTATTCACAGAATAACACACATTACAAAGTTATACAACTTTGTAATGTATGTTATGTCTGTGAATGGCCCCCTTCCCCGTGTCCCACCACCCCCACCCGTGTACCCGGAAGTGTGGTGCGCTATACATACCTGTCACGTGCCGACACCAGTCTTCTATCTTCATTCAGCGACCGTCTTCTTCGGGCGGACGGCGAACAGCTCCGACTGTTCCGAATGCAGTCCGCCCTCTGCAGCGTCATCCGATGCTGACCCGAGATTGGCTGAGCATAACTGTGCTCAGCCAATCACGGCTGAGCAGCTGATGACGCGGCCGCATCATCAGCCGCTCAGCCGCGATTGGCTGAGCATAACTGTGCTCAGCCAATCGCAGCTGAGCACAGTTGTGACGCGGCGGAGGGGGGACGGGCGGCAGCGACTCGGCCGTCCGTCGATGACGTTTGGCACAGGATGGCGGACAGCCTTCGACACGGATCAGGTAATGTATAATACACCACACTTCCGGGTACACAGGTGGGGGTGGGGGGACACGGGGAACGGGGCGATTCACAGACATAACATACATTACAAAGTTGTATAACTTTGTAATGTGTGTTATTCTGTGAATAATTTCTGAGCGCCGCAATACCCCTTTAATCTTAAAGTTGTATTAGATGGCCCAACCCATCTGGTAAGAGAGCACCGATCTTCTAGATCAGTATTTACTTACAGTCTATTGCACAGCTCGATAGTCAAGTGGGCAGGGCTGCAAAAACATAGGCCTGCACGGACATCGCTCCCTATCTGAAATGGATTCTGTCAGCTATAATTTACATTCCAAACAGCTAACACTGTTAAATAGCTGTTAGGTCAAGAAGACATGTTACCTTTCCTATATCCATCTATGCTTTCAGGGTGTGGAAAAATGCTTTCATTCTATGACAGTCAGAGGCTTTTCCAAGCTCCTGAATAGCTGCAAGTTGGAATGCCTGCTCTCTTCCCCCTCTCTGCTCGACACCTGAAAACAGAGTCCCAAACAGGGAAAGGTATAGCAGAGGGAGTAAGAAGGTTTTACAGCTTGCTGCATTTCAGAAGCTTAGGAAAGCCTCTGTTTTTGTTCTTTTTGACCATAAAACCAAAGCATTTTTTAAATGTTATAGGAACCCAGCTGGATATTTGAAAGGTACCAATCACCGACCTTCTGAGATGTTGGCAAATGTACAGAAGCCTAATAAAACTCCTGAATTTGTAAACTAATGTAGTAAAGAGTGCCCAATGTACATTCTTCCATCTTGTACTCCATTTCTTGAAGTGGTATACTGATCACACAATCACTTGTCTTTCTGCAGCACAAAACACTGGGCACAAAACACAATGCTCCCCGGTGTGCTTTGTGCTGCAAAAGGCAAGTACAAGGGGCTGTAGAGAGATATGTATAGTTTAAGGGCAAGGGCTGCATGGAGAAACGATTATCAGCTGATCGCGTGGCCGTGTCAGTACACTACCGAAAACTTTCAAATAATATTTAGGGTAGCTTCACACGTACCGTATCGCTGCGTTTTTAACGCTGCATTTTTGGTGCGATTTTTACATGTGAAAATCAAAACTCGCATGTAAAAATCGCACCAAACACGCAGCGATTAAAACGCAGCAATACGGTACGTGTGAAGCTACCCTTAAGCACCTAACATCGTAATTAAACATAATGCTGGGAGCTCTAAGGTCCACTCTGCAGGACACTGTCTGTGCACGGACATGTTTCTGCGGACGTGTGCATCAGCCCTTACAGTGATCTTCTTTGTAACCCACAACAACCAATCGCAGCTCAGCTTTTATTTTACCAGCTCTCATGAATATTTAAAAGCTAATCTGTGATTGGTCACTATGGACAAAGAAAATTATTATAGTAACACTGCTTGATAAATCTTACTTAAGCACTTACAAATAAAGAACATAAAAAATTGCATACCCAATTGATGGTTTTCAGCGGCAAAAAGTAGTAGTAGTGGCAGAAATCTAGAATAAGAGTATAGCCACTAAGAAGCTGTGTATAGAAGCAAAGCTGGAGAAACAGCCAGTGGTTATCTTCTCCAACACAGTTGTTTATCCTGAGGAAAAATATCAATAAGAAAATGTCATCTTATCGAGTCATCACCATTTCCGTCTTATGAATGAGCCAATTTTAATATAATCAAGCAATTAAACTAAGCCCATAGAGGGGTAGTTGTGGAGCAGTTGTCCATAGCAAGCAGCCATCAATTTCTAAAAGGTTTTATAAATCTCCAGCATAGATTTTAAAGCGACTCTGTACCCACAATCTGACCCCCCCAAACCACTTGTACCTTCGGATAGCTGCTTTTAATCCAAGATCTGTCCTGGGGTCCGTTCGGCAGGGGATGCAGTTATTGTTTTAAAAACAACTTTTAATCCTACAGCGCTGTGTCTAACGGCCGGGGCTTACATTTGTATATGCATTAGGCTGGCACACCTCTCCTTCTCTCCTCCCCACCCTCCTCATCATTAGGAATGATCCAGGAACATTTACTGCTGTTTGAGCTTTGCACAGGTGTCTTAACGATCCAGCCCATGTTCATATACACACAGGTGGGGAATAGAAAGCAATCTGCCTGGAGCATTCCTAAAAATGAGGAGGGTGGGGAGGAGGGAAGGAGAGGTTGTGCCAGCTTAATGCATATACTAATGTAAGCCCTGGCCGTTAGACACAGAGCTGCAAGTTTAAAAGTTTTTAAAACAATAACTGCATCACCTGCCGAACGGACCCCAGGACAGATCTTGGATTAAAAGCAGCTACCCGAAGGTACAAGTGGTTTGGGGGGGGGGGGACAGATTGTGGGTACAGAGTCACTTTAAAGGGTTTTCCAACAAAGGACACTCAATACCAATCCACAATTATCTAATGAAAAGGAAAAAAAAAAGGTTTAACAATTACCATGGACAGTGGTGATCCATCCTCCTGACACAGTGTCCGCATCGACTGCAGTGGTGAGAGCGTTTTGGTCTCATCATATTACATTTGTTGCATAGTTCCCAAAATTCTTTTTCTATAGAAAGGAGAAAAAGTTTTTACTGTCCTTTAATTCCCACTTATTTATCCTTCTGGATTATTCTGAATGGAAAACGTACAGAAGCTCATTAACATTCTTGAATTTGTAAACTAATGTAGTAATGTATGCGCTTCCACCGTGTACTCCATTTCTTGCAGCGGTATACAGATCACACACTTTCTGCAGCACTCAAAACACCCTGGGCACAAACCACAAAAAGCCAAGTACAAGGGGGAAGCATGGAGAAGGCATGTCTCCTTAAAATGTTATATCATAGGTGTTGTTTGAACAATGCTTCAAGCACCTATGTTATTTGATATTTCAAGGAGACATGCCTTTATCACGTGTCATCACTTGAAGGGCAGTTTGTCTCATTGAAACGCTGATGTTGTTTGAAGAATGCATCTTTACTGCTCAGATGCAAAAATTATGAAATATATGAACTGTAATTTTTCTGCATAGGGAGAGGGAAGGTAAACTGCTGCCAGACAACGCAGTCAGATGTGCATATTCTTTAGGGTGCCTTCACACCTACCGGATACACAGCGGATCTTACTTCTGCGGATTCGAAGCGAGAACCGCTGCGGATCCGATACCATTCACCCCTATGATAGCACATATTCGCAGCGGGATTAACATCCCGCTGTGAATATGTGCTTTAACCCCTCGCTGTCCGCAGCCCCGCCGCCCCATCCCCGGCTGCATCCCCTATCTCCGGCCGCATCCTGCAGCCCGCCGCCGAGAGCATAAAGTACCTGCTCGGCGGCGCGGCTGCAGTGAGGCTCCCGGCTCCGCTCCCGATTATTAGCGGGACCGGAGTCGGGAGCCTCACTGCAGCCGCGCCGCTGAGCAGGTACTTTATGCTCTCGGCGGCGGGCTGCTGGATGCAGCGGGGGATGGGGCCGGAGATGGGGGATGCGGCCAAAGATGGGCTAATGCGGCGGCGGGGCTGCGGACAGCAAGGGTTAAAGCACATATTCACAGCGGGATGTTAATCCCGCTGCGAATATGTGCTATCATAGGGGTGAATGGTACGCTGTGGATCCGGTAGGTGTGAAGGCACCCTTAAAGTGAATTGCAAAAGCATCATTTAGTGATATATTTTGGTACATAACAGGAGGTGCACTTTAATAGGCCTAGCTACATATTGTTTGCTATTGCAGTATATTGCCCCATGCAGACAGAGCAAGAGAGGCGGAATTGTCCACCAGCCTCCGTGTCATAATGACACTATGGGAGGCTCGCGCGGCTCCTCTCTCCGCACTGAAGAATGAACATGTTCATTCTTCAGCACCGAGAGATGCAGGGCGCGAGCCTCCCATAGTGTCATTATGACACGGAGGTGGACAATTGCAGGGCCTATCACAGTTCAGCCTAAGAGGCTGGGCCTAGGATGGAACCTGTCGATGGGTTTATTTAAAAGGATTTATTAATGTAATGTGTAATCTCTGATATACTGTGACATACTGTCACCCATACACACCCCTTCACCTAGCTGTTAGGCAGCAGTGCAACCAATAGTTCATACCAGCATTTGACCCTCTGGCACAATTGCGTTTCTACTTTTCGTTTTGATGACAGAAAAATGGAGCATGCACAGAAGTGAGAAACCAGGAAAATATATAAACTCTTATGCAAACAAATGAAGACTGCAAACTGATGTACAAGTGTCAGGTTTTTTAAAGCCAAAATGCAGTTTGTATCAGTTTACTCATCATTTTTGTGCTTATCCATTCAATACAGACAGATCCATTTATGAATGAGAAAAAGTGTTAGGGCTAATGCACACGTCCACAGAACTCCGTCCGTTCACGGATGGTGTTCTGTGAAGTGGACACTGTGCCAGTACACTAGGGCTAACTTTCAAACAGTATCGGAGCTCTCAACATCATAATTAATCATGATACTGGGAGTTTAGAGGTCCAGTCCACAGAACACCATCTTTGCACGGATGGAATTCTGTGGACGTGTGCATTAGCCCTCACAGTTAGGGTATTGATACACCAGACCGCCGCTCTCTTCTGTTGGCCACCCGTGCGTGTAATAACACAGACAGCGAGCAGGGAACGAGGAGCAAGTGAGTGCTGACCTGACAGTTTGCTCCTAAATATCGGGACGTATTAGGTGGCCCTAAGTGAGGGGAAATTGCAGCAGGTGGGTGGAGATATGCCAAAGAGCTCCACGATAAAAAAAAACAGTTGTGACAGAAAACTATTGAGTATGATGTTAGCTGTATAAGCAGAGAGGATCAAAGCTGTGACAGGTTAGTCAAAGAAGTCCAGTGACACACTGCTGAGGAAAGGACTGAAGAGAAGGAGAAGAGCAGCTAGAGCAGAAAGGACTGCAGTTGCAGAGATAGATTCCTAGGGTCCTATTACACTGAGTGATTTTTAACGATTAACGACTAACGATCGCAAACGAAATTGTTTATCGTTTACCTGAAATTGTTCTCCATATTACACAGAACGATAATAGTTAGTTACGATCGTTACTATGATCGTTATTGCGATCGTTACTATAAACGTTTATTCCTTCTGATCTCAGAAAAACAATGAACAATGTGCAATTACACTGAACGATTAGTGGAAAAATGCGGAACGTGAGCGAACAAACGTGGAATTACAGCGAACAATTAACGATAATTTTAGGTTGAGATCTAAAGCAATGATCAACGACATACGAACGATTTTTCGATCGTTGCCTGAAAATACACAGAACGATTATCGTTTAAATTCGAACGATTTAACGATTTTTCACACGATAATCGTCCCGTGTAATAGGGCCCTATGGGTAATATTTTGACATATTAGTTACATAGTGGTTTTCGGTCCAGCCTACATACCATGTCATAAAAGTTCCTATGGACACATCTAGTGATCATCTATACTTTGCTTCCGGCCCGGCCTAGAACCCCGACTGAAGATTTCCATGACTGGAATTGGGAAAGGCTGAAGTACCCCCTTGTTAGTGAAGCTCTTTGTTGCAGGCGACTACAAACACCACTCCACACAAGCCAAGTAACCCATCTTAGGCCGCCCGCCACCTTAACAAGAACTCTAAGTGAAATGGATTGTACACGTTCTTTTGTCAAGGTAAGCCATTTCAAGTAAAGAAATTACTGCTGCACCACCTCCCTCCTCATCTCACTGTCTGTACCACACCAATATCCAGGGCATCCATGCCATCAGCTCAGACAGCAATAGCAGCTAATTGGCCCCAGGGGAACCAAAAGGTAACTGACCAACATAACCATGAAAGACCATCAGGTGCAGTTACCTACTAAAACCTCTACAGTGGACCCGCTGAGAGGGAGATATTAAAAAAAAAAGCATTAAAGAGCAGATTGCCCCCTGCTGAAGCCCTCTGGACCACCACTAACCGTGACAAGTCAGTGTTAGAGAACAATGTGGTGCACTACAAGGCCCAGCAATAAAGCAGGTAGCGACATCACTCTCAACTCCCCTGCAGTTCATTAGAAAAACCTTCATCCCAAGAGCTAAAGCCCTATATACCAAGACAGAGGCCATAGTCATCCAAGTTTAATATCTGTAATATTACCATGCTGCTGAAACAACAGGAGTTTCTGGAATTCAAAGCGCTCCCTCTAATATATGTCATGCCTTTTGTGGGACTGTTTACTCAGGTATGACTCTCGTTTTTGCACAATAGAGTATAGCAAATGCAGACATAGTGGTTGTCACCCTTGCATGAGCTTCTGTGACAGTAAACTTGCTCACTTACTACTTACGTTAGAACTTGGTCATTAACAAATAGGAGTCTGAAAATAGACCAGTAAGTCCTAGAAAACCTCTTTTAAAAATGACTCCTTTTACAAAAATAAGTTTTGTGCTAATATTTGGCACATGAAGTCATCTTAAATTTGCTGATGCCCCCTCTGACCCAAGGTTCACCAAAATTGCCATTATTTAGCAAAAAAAATAAAAATAATTAGAACCATTACCTGTAAGGGGGATTTTTGGACTATCTTGTAATTTGCCAGGATCTGCAGTTGATGCTCTTAAAAGTGAGACCACACAAAAGAAGGAAGCTGAATAATAAGCTGAAAGGCACAAAAACATTAAAACATTATCAAAACTATACACACATTTCCTTACCACCTTAGGATATGTGTACACTGAGGAATTCTCCCGTTGTTCATCTGTGGTAGTTGAGGCCTCATGGAGGCCTCCAGTGTCATACCTACAGCGGCTGATCAGGCTCATGCCTATGAAAGGTACATTATATTGCAGTATAGATCAGCATTACAATGTAATGTTACTGTCATCAGGAAATACTGAAGTCAAGAAGAAAAAAAAAGACAATCTCAGAATTGCTAGGATACGTTATAGCATCACGGAGCTATAACCACATAAGGTGAGACAGGCCAGATTTCAAAAATTGGCTCTGGTCCTTAAGGTCATTCTGGACCTAAAGGGGTTAGAGCTATATGAAGCATAAACATAGAAAGGTAACTCTGTAACCTACCCCATATTGCAGCAGCATTTACATGTCCCTCCTCAAAGCGTGGGAAAAGGATGAGTTTTGGAATAAACACTGTGTTGTAGAGCCAAATGAAAAAGATAACTCCAACACAGCACCATCCCTGCGGATCAACAACAAAGTGTATCGGTAGTCCCATTTTTCACCAGTCTGTAAAAATAAAGGACATAAGTTACACACATTGTGCAGCATTAAAAATATATATTTATAAAATTGAATGGTTTCGGGTATTTAAAGTGAGAATTAACTTTTGGTAAACCTTAGGTAATTTACATCCCTTAGTCCCTAGTACTTCATATTCCTGTCCTCTGTAAAATCCTGTTGGCTGCCACTACACAAGAGGCTGCCCTGTGCGCAGTGCTTCTGACCTCTTTGCTAGCTCCAAACCAGTCTAGATTTCAGCTACAATTTGCTTGAACTTTGCAGCACTCCTATAGACTGCCAATAGTAGTAATGTACACGTGTGACCATTGCTCCATTCAGACAAGAGACTCAGGACTCCCCTTTTTCCAAGATTTTGGGTCAGAATCTGTACAGGCTCTCAGCAAAGTTTTTCCAGCACAATATAAAAAAAAGTTCTTTACCCCTTAGTGACCGCCGCACGCATATTCACGGCGGCCACTAATGGGCTTTATTCCGATGCGTACGCCTTTTAACAACGGGCGCATCGGAATAAATTACCGCCCGGCGGCGGCTGCAGAGCGGGTGATCAGCGGTCAGTGTGACCGGTGACACCCTCCTGTAACTGCCCGGAGCGGAGGATTCTCCGCTCCGGGCAGTTTAACCCATTAAATGCCGCTGTTAACGCGTGACAGCGACATCTAACGGGTCCTGGTGGATCCCGGACGGTGCCGCAGGTCCACTTACGTGATCGCGATGTCCCGCGGCGCCGTCCGGGGTCCCGATGTCTCCATGGTGATCCTGATACATCAGGTACTGCAATGTATTGTATCAGTGATCAAAGAATTTTACACTAGTGTACAGTAATGTACACTAGTGTAAAAGTAAAAAAAAAAAAAAAAGTGTGCACCAAACACAACACGGCCCCCCCAGCCCCCCCAATAATAAAGATGCATTACATTCCCTATACCCAATAAAACGTGACATAAGTGATCAAAAACACAAATCATATACATATTTGGTATCGCCACGTCCGTAACAACCCAATCTATAAAATTATATCAATTATATTGCACGGCACACGCTGTAAAAAAAAATAAATAAAAAAACAGTACCAGAATAGCTGTATTTTATCAATCCACTTTAGAAAATACATCATAAAAGAGATCAAAAAGTCATATACATATAAAACTTGGTATCAATAGAAACTACAGATCTTCCCGCAACAAAATAAGCCCAAAACCAGCTCTGTCGCGCAAAAGATGAGAACGCTATGGATCTTGCAATGCGGCGACAGTTTTTGTGGGTTTTTGCTAGGAAGATAGTTTCTATTGCGCCAAAGTGATAATAGTTAAAAAAACCTATACAAATGTGGTATCGCCGTAACCGTAGCGACCCAGAGAATATATGTATTATGTTATTAGTGACCGCCGATACGGATTTTTATGGCGATCACTAATAGGCTCTCTTCTGCTGCCATCAGCTCTTTATGGTGATGGCGCAGAATAGTGCAGCGGCGCCGGTAATGCCCGCAGCCCCCTCCTCTCAGCTACCGGAGGTAGCTGAGGGGTTGGGGCAGAGTATGGGGTCAGTCCCGGCCAGTCCCCTCCCTGGCGATCGCCGTTATTACCAGTATAACGGCGGCCACCGGTAACAGACATTGCCAGCGCAGCTGAACGCTTTCATCTCTTCTCACCGTGAATCCACAGTGAGAGGAGATGAGAACATGTCCCCCCCCCCCCCAGAATTAACCCTAGTGACCTGGTCACTGACCCTCCCCTCCCAGGGCGGCCATCTGATCCAAGATGGCCGCCGCCATCTCTGTGAACAGACTCTGTTCACAGTGATGGATTCCTAAAAATGATCAAAGCTTCATTCTCTCCACCACCGGAGGTGGCGGAGAGCATGGGGCAATGATCGGTGACCACCCGGTGTGGTCCCAGTACAAGTGATCAGCGGTATATACTATATACCACTGATCGCTTTTTCCAAATGGTGCCGGAACTTTTTTACGCCTGTCACCAAAGTCAAGTGCCCTGGATTACCCGTAACCACCCCAGATTGCCCGTAACCTCCCCAGATTGCCCGTAATCTCCCCAGATTGCCCGTAATCTCCCCAGATTGCCCGTAATCTCCCCAGATTGCCCGTAATCTCCCCAGATTGCCCGTATCCCCCCCAGATTGCCCGTATCCCCCCCCAGATAGCCCATAACCATTCCAGATGCCCGTAATCTCCCCAGATAGCCCATAACCATTCCAGACAGCCAGTAACCACCACAGATTGCCCGTAACCACCCCAGATTGCCACAGACTGCCTGTAACTACCCCAAATTGCCTGTAACCACCCCAGATTGCTCGCAACCACCTCAGATTGCTCGCAACCAGCCCAGATTGCCCGTCACCACCCCAGATAGTCAGTGAACACCCCCAGATTGCCCGTCACCACCCCAGATAGCCAGTGAACACCCCCAGATTGCCCATCACCACCCCAGATAGTCAGTAACCACCCCTAGATAGCCAGTAAACACCCCAAGACTTCCCATAACCACCCCATAAAGCCAGTAAACACCCCATAACTATCCCATACAGCAAGTAAACACCCCCAGATTGACCGTAACCACCCCAGATTGACCGTAACCACCCCAGATTGCCCATAACCCCACCAGATTGCCTGTTGCCACCTCAGATAGCCAGTTAACACCCCAAGATTGTCCATTACCACCCCAGATAACCAGTACCACCCCAGATAACCAGTAAACACCCACATATTGCCTGTAACTAAAATGACACTCCTTCTCTTCTGAGCCCTGCTGTGTGCCCATACAGTGGTTTATGCCCACATATGGGGTACCATTGTTCTCAGGAGAACCTCCGTTATAAATTTTGGGGTGCTTTTTCTCCCCTGTTCCTAGTGAAATAGAGAAATTTCAAACCAAACAAACATGTTATTGGAAAAATTCTATTTTTTTTAATTTTTACGGTCTAGTTTTGAATACTTTCCTCCAATACCTGTGGGGTCAAAATGCTCACCCCACCCCAAAATGAATTCCTTGAGGGGTGTACTTGCAGAAATGGGGGGAATTTTTTGGGGGGTTCTATTCTGCTGACACTACAGGGGCTCTGCAAACGCACCTGGCACTCAGAAACTTCTTCAGAAAAATCATGCACTGAAAATGCTAATTGGCGCTCCCTTCCTTCCGAGGCCCGCTGTGTGCCCACACAGTGGTTTATGCCCACATATGGGGTACCGTTCTACTCAGGAGAACCTGCATTACATATATTCGGGTGAGTTTTCTCCCCTGTTCCTCGTAAAATTGAGAAATTTCAAACTAAACAAACATATTATTGAAAAAATTCTATTTTTTCATTTTTACTGTCTTCTTTTGAATACTTTCCTCTAATACCTGTGGGGTCAAAATGGTCACCACACCCCAAGATGTATTCTTTGAGGGGTGTACTTTCCAAAATGGGGTGACTTTTTTGGGGGGGGGGGGGGGTTCTATTCTGCTGACACTACAGGGGCTCTGCAAACGCACCTGGCGCTCAGAAACTTCTTCAGCAAAACCTGAACTGGAAATGCTAATAGGCGCTCCCTTCCTTCTGAGGTCTGCTGTGTGTCCATACAGTGGTTTACGGCCACATATGGGGTACCATTGTACTCAGGAGAACCTGCGTTACAGAATTTGGGGTGCATTTTCTCTCATGTTTATTATGAAAATGAGATACTTTAATCTTAAATATATTATTGGAAAATTTCTATTTTCCATTTTTTTCCGGCCTAATTGTAAATACTTTCCTCCAGCTCATGCTGGAGGAATGCTCATTATACCCCTAGATTAATTCTTTAAGGTGTCTTGTTTCCAAAATGGGGTCACTTATGGGGGTTTCCAGCATACAAGCCTCCTAAATCAACTTAAAAAAAGAACTGGTCGCTAAAAAAATCAGTTTTGGAAATTTCATGAAAATTTGATAATTTGCTGATACATTTCTAAGCCCCGAAACACCCTAAAAAAGTGAAATATGTTTACGAAATGAAGCCAGAATTGAGAGGACATATTGATAATGTGACTTACTAACTAATTTTTGTCATGTGCCTTTTTTTTTTTAGAAGCAAAGAATTTCAAAGTTCGTAAAGTGCAAAATTTTCAAATTTTTCATTATATTTTGATGTTTTTCACAAAAAACACACAAGACAGTGACCAAATTTTGCCACTAATAAAGTACCATATGTTACAAAAAAAAAAAAACTCTCAGAATCGCTAGCATACGTTAAAATCACTGAGCTATAAGCGCATAAAGTGAGACAGGTCAGATTTTGAAAAATGAGCCTGGTCATTAAGGCCCAAACAGGCTCAGTCCCTAAGGGGTTAAATCTCATTAATATTAGGGTAGCTAATTCGTACCGGATTCGCAGCGAATTTCACGCTGCGAGTGTGCAGCAAAACCCCCACGAATCCATGTAGTGTGAAGTTGAATGGGGTTACATACCCGCAGTGGAATTTTCATTTCGCTGATAGTATGTAACCCAGCCCCTTTAACTCCTTGCAGCCCACGCCCAGAGCATACATTACCTGCTCGGCGCCACGGCTGCATGTGAGGCTTGCGGCTCCCATCAGCCAATAAGTGCTGTCATGCACTGACTGGCTGATGGGGACCGACGAGAGTCGGGAGCCTCACAAGCAGCCGCAGCGCCGAGCAGGTAATGTATGCTCTAGGCACGGGTGGCAGGCTGCAGGGGGTTAAAGGGGCTGGGTCACATACTTGCAGTGGAATGAAAATTCCGCTGAGGATATGTAACCCCATTCAACTTCACACTACATGGATTCGCAGTGGATTTCGCTGCAAACTCACAGCGTGAAATCCGCTGCAAATCTTTCCTAGAGTCTCATTACCAGCCGCAGGAGCTCAGTGAAATAGTTTTCCCGTTTCGATGCACTGATGGGTATTGTAAGAGTGACTTGGCTGGCACCTTGGGTTCTCTTCGCCTTTCTCCATCAGCCACCGGAGGACAACGTGATGATGCTGGGGAGCGTAGTGCCATATAAGGGGGGGGGGGGAAATCGACCTGCTCTGACAACTGAATGGGTCTATTGTGCTCGGAAGGGAGGGTAGGGAGGCGGAAGGGTTCTGGGGGCTTGATGTAAAAAGGAGGCAGATGTCTGTCAATTGGTCAATAGGTTTAATATCTCAATGTAAGCACTTGTTATTACTCTTTTTCTGTTTGGTTTGTTGGGTCCAATGTTTGGACCACAGTACGGATGTTTGTTGATATGTAATTGTCTTGAAAAATTCTAATAAATATATATTTGAAAAAAAAAAAAAAAAAAAAAATCCGCTGCAAATCCAGTACGTGTGAAGCTACCCTTACTGTAACGCAGGAAAAAAATCTGCAGTGTAGCCAACCTACGTGAAAACATTCTAAAAGACACAATCAATTTTACTGCAAAGCCTATTATGGCTTCTTTGGGAAAGGCTCCAGAACCGCATATGCATAGGACATCTCGGTAAGACAGAAGAATTTTTACATGAGAATACTACATGGTGTAACAAATTGGTGCTCTGTTGTAAATTTAAAAGGAAACTTTTCAGTCTGATTATGCCGCCTGCACGATATAGTGACAGACATGCCATATCCAGTGGTCTGTTACTGGTGCCAACATGTAAAGTAGTTAATAAACTTATTCAAGAAGTGTCGCTCCCTCAATAGTAATAGTAAAATTTCTCCCTCTAATGCTGGGTTTACACGGAACAACTATCGTTCGCACTTGCATGATAACGATCGAATACGAACGATAATCGTACGTGTAAACACAGCGAACGATCGAACGACAAGTGAGAAATCGTTCATTTTGATCTTTTATCTTGTTCTTAAATTGGCGTTCGCAAAAAATTCGCCGATCATTCCGTGTAAACAGTCGTCGCGCGAAAGTCCAGCCGCCCGCAGCCTGGCCCCCTGCGTCTGGTCGATCGCCACCCCCGCTCCGATCGCCCCCCACCCCGAGCATACGTTACCTGCTCCGCTTAGCAGGTCTTCGAAATCCCCGGCTCCCCTCTTCAGCACATTGATTGGCTGAAGAGATGAGCCGGGAATTTCAAACGGCTCCTCTTCAGCCAATCAGTGCTCCTCTTCAGCACTGATTGGCTGAAGAGGAGCTGTTTGAAATTCCCGGCTCCCCTCTTCAGCCAATCAATGCAAGGCAGCACTGATTGAAATTCCTGGCTCCCCTCTTCAGCCAATCAGTGCTGCCGTGCATTGGCTTTAGAGGGGATCCGGGAATTTCAAATGGCTCCTCTTCAGCCAATCAGTGCTGAAGAGGAGCACTGATTGGCTGAAGAGGAGCCGTTTGAAATTCCCGGCTCATCTCTTCAGCCAATCAATGCGCTGAAGAGGGGAGCCGGGGATTTCAAAGATCTGCTACACTGAGGAGGTAACGTATGCTCGTGATGGGGGCGATCAGAGCAGCAGTGGGGGGCGATCGGAGTGGCGGGGGTGGCGATCGGAGCGGCGCAGGGGGCCGGGCTGCGAGCGCGCGATCGCAAAACGATTTTTCCGTACGATATATCGTACCATCTAAACGCTGATCGTTATGAAAAAAAAAATCGTTACTCCGACATCGTTAATCGTACGATTGGGCCAATTATCGTTTCGTGTAAACCCAGCATAACTGTGCAGAGTCAGCCATGAGCATGTGGGTGGAGAAGCAGCACCTAATGAATATGTTACACTCATCACTAGCAGCACCATCCATTATGTGGAGCTGGGCCTTACAAAAGGAGGATATAACTATTATGCTAAAATAGTAAATGACTCAACCTGAAAGTACAGCTAGGTCCACAACAGATCATCCCATTTACTGGGAAAAACATCACTGAATGCAATGCTAGCTTTTGTGGTGGACCCACACGTGTCGCTGGGATCAGTTTGTTTGCTAAAAGCAGTGTGCCTGGGATTTTGTCTTCTTTTTTACTATATACCTAAATGAGTCTGAAACTGATTTTAGGCCTGTACAGCTCTATTTTTCCAAATAATTTTAAAATTGTGCAACATTTCTGAACAAGCATTCACCACCTCCTGACAAGGTATAAAATTATAAAACACACACGTTTGGAGATTTTTGAGCAGGCAAGATAGATTGTCCAAAAATTTGTGCACACGTCGTCACTTTTCATGCAAATAGAAAAAATGCAGTCACTAGAATTATACATTTCCCCTATTGTGTTAAATAAATATGTAACTGGGTAACAAGTGTGTGCTTTTGCCCTCTGTAACTTTGTATGCTGTGTATTGATTGGGCGTGATATGGCCTGACAGGCTTCAGATGCTTTACATCTCGGAGGATCACAATGAATCACCACACAGAAGCCCTTCCATGAACAGATGGTCGTGACGTATGGAAAGCAACTATAGATTTTTACTGAATTACAAGACGAGAAAGAGAAGCAGATGAGGTCATGTCATCTGCTTTAATAATACATGCACTATGTCACTTTCACATTTAAAGACTGATTTTTAGAAGACAACCCCCTCTGAATAGACGTGTGCTACGCTTCACGCTACACTTCCGGCAATCAGTTATTACAAAGGAAAGTCACGTCTGGTCTGCAGCAGCCTCTCATCTCTGACTGGAAAGTATGTGGTAATAGACAGCATTTACAGGGAAAATAGCGACACTCAATTGTAATCTAGTAAAGGACAAGTCCAGTTCTGCTCATTCGCCGGACGTACACTGCTTTTGTGCAGGACTCATTTAAGTCAATGTAGCCGTCGGCCGCACGCCAGGCTGCACGCCAGCCTCCTTTTTTCACTGATTTTTTCCTGAGGTGTAGTCCGACGTGGGGCCAAAAACTAGATGTGAACTTACCCTAACTCACCTCTCCCCGTGCCTCTTGAGAGCTGAATCGCCACTCCAGGAATCTCCAGCAGAGCAGACATCACGACCTGGCTGATGGACTGGATGCTCAGTGACTGAGACGGGGTGCCACTTCAGTCACCGATTGGCTGGACTTCTCCTTTAAACGTTTTCAGGAGGGATACGTGAGAAGGCTTCCATAGGCTATGTTCACACAAGAGATTACATCACTAATTCTGGCAAAAGGTAGTGTGAAACAACATCTGTTCATAGCAGAACTGCCGTTGTTTTTACAGCGTGTGAACATAGCCATAGGGTTATCTTATATGGAATGCAAGTATTGGGCTATGTTCATAATGCATTTATGTATATCAGCATCTCACAAACAAAAAAAAGATGTCAGAGTATACGGTGGTGCAATACACAAGCCCAATTATTTCAATTGACCAAATGTATTCAACTAGTGACTAAGCTCTGGCCACTTTCGTAATGTATAGGTTTCTTTAGGGTAGCTTCACATGTAACGGATTTGCAGCGGATTTCACGCTGTGTTTGCATGGCCCTGCCGCAGTCACTGATTAACTGAGCAGGACAGACGGGAGTCGGGAGCCCTACATGCAGCCGAGCAGGTAATGTACACTGCGGGCGGCTAAAGGGGTTGTCCAACAAAAATCTTTTTCTTTCAAATCAATTGGCGTCAGAAAGTTATATAGATTTGTAATTTACTTCTATTAAAAAAATCTCAAGTCTTCCCATACTTATCAGCTGCTGTATGTCCTGCAGGAAATATTGCTTTATTTTTAGTCTGACACAGTGCTCTCTGCTGACATCTCTGGCCGAGACAGGAGGTTTACTATGGGAATTCATAGAAAATGGAGACCGAGTTCCTGTCACAGACAGCGAGCGATGAATGAGGAGCAAGCGAACACTGACCTGACGGGTGCTCGCTTGCTCTGAAATATCAAGCCGTCTAATACGACCCTAAGAGATGGCTGTATACATACCGCTATACACCAGTGCCCCTTGATGACAGGTACTACATGCTCAGGAATCTTTCAGATGCTGCAGTAATAGTGAAAGGTGAAGTAATACAGAGGAAATGTGAGAACTCCCAGTGTGGTGAAATATCAGCCCGTATGCATCACCGCCATTACATCAATGTCCACTTAGATGATTCAAGATCTTATTTCCCATTCTTATCAACCGCACCTTTTACCATATGTTAAACCAGAAAAACCACTATATACTGTACACGTGGGTGTCCAGGAGCGAGTGGGAGAGAAACGGTGCTGGGGCGTGGAGGGTTTGTATACCGGATACGTCACAGGGTTGTGATAGAATGGCATTCAGGGCTGTAAGCTCCACTAAACTCAATGGAGGGTGGGCAGCGTCATCCAGATACATCAACATCTGTTATCAAGCAGAGGTGCCCCCAGAGCAGCGCTCATGCCATAGACACACACTGATCCCCTTCTGCAGTCACTGGGGTGACCGTCCCTCTGCTCATACTATAGACATGGGCTGAGAAAGGGCCTGTCAGTGTATGATCAGATCCGAATGATCTCCTATGGTGGACCCCAACATACACCTGAACACACATACATACACTGGCCCATTATATTATATAGCACTGCTGTATATACTCACTCTGTTGCCTCGGACAGTATAGTATATATATATATATATATATATATATATATATATATATATATATCTCTATCTATCTATCTCACATAGAATCCTATGGCACAGCAGCCCAATGGGCAGCCATGCTGGAAGCCTCACCCCATGCTGTCTGCCTTATTTACTCCTGGTTGGTCCCATCCTGCAGGACCTCGTCTTCTATGTTCACCAGCTCCATAGCTGGCAGTGTATTGTCCCTATGATGTGGACTAGATAGCGGGCAGCAGTCAGTCCCTGAGGCCAGCCATTCCCCTGCACCCCTCCCTGCAGTGACAGCGGTACCGCCACTACACCGGCCTGTCTGTACAGTGTGCACACTCACCAAGCTCTCTCCCCCCTCAGCAGGCAAGCAGGGACAGGGAGACCCCGTGTAGAGGCTGCCTCACATCTGGCCCGCTCCGTCCCCCAGCCCGCAGTCACCGGCTCAGCCCGTCGCCGTGTTCCGCCCTCCGCTTCCTGTTCCTGCAGCAGACAGCGTGCACCGCCCTAACGACCACAACAACACGGCGGCCGCGCCGCTTCCTCTTCCTGCCTGTCCGGCCAATGATAGCGCAGCCGTGACTCACGTGGGCAGGCCGGGAGCTCGGTGCTCTGCGGCTCCATGGAGACGCCGCTCGTGCTGACCGGATGCCGCGTGCTTCTTATCGGTAGTCCGGGCTGCAGTGTGGCTGTAGGGCTGTATAATGCTATATAGTGCCCGGAGCATACATGGCAGCCTGGCACACGGCACGTACCACCTCCCTACCGGTGCTGCCCTTGGTTGCAGCCACATCCCCGACCATTCTACTCATTCTCATAGTGTCCCCTTAAGATTAGGTGAGGGAAATGTTCCTGCCATACTGCCGGGGGCCCCTGTGGGCAGTCACTGTGTTACCGGGGGGGCTCCTGTGGGCAGTCACTGTGTTACCGGGGGGGCTCCTGTGGGCAGTCACTGTGTTACCGGGGGCCCCTGTGGGCAGTCACTGTGTTACCGGGGGCCCCTGTGGGCAGTCACTGTGTTACCGGGGGCCCCTGTGGGCAGTCACTGTGTTACCGGGGGCCCCTGTGGGCAGTCACTGAGTTACTGGGGGGCCCCTGTGGGCAGTCACTGTGTTACTGGGGGGGGCTCCTGTGGGCAGTCACTGTGTTACCGGGGGGCTCCTGTGGGCAGTCACTGTGTTACCGGGGGGGCTCCTGTGGGCAGTCACTGTGTTACTGGGGGGGGCTCCTGTGGGCAGTCACTGTGTTACCGGGGGCCCCTGTGGGCAGTCACTGTGTTACCGGGGGGCTCCTGTGGGCAGTCACTGTGTTACCGGGGGGCTCCTGTGGGCAGTCACTGTGTTACCGGGGGCCCCTGTGGGCTGTCACTGTGTTACCGGGGGCCCCTGTGGGCAGTCACTGTGTTACCGGGGGCCCCTGTGGGCTGTCACTGTGTTACCGGGGGGCTCCTGTGGGCAGTCACTGTGTTACCGGGGGCCCCTGTGGGCTGTCACTGTGTTACCGGGGGCCCCTGTGGGCTGTCACTGTGTTACCGGGGGGCTCCTGTGGGCAGTCACTGTGTTACCGGGGGGCCCCTGTGGGCAGTCACTGTGTTACCGGGGGGCCCCTGTGGGCAGTCACTGTGTTACCGGGGGCCCCTGTGGGCTGTCACTGTGTTACCGGGGGGCCCCTGTGGGCAGTCACTGTGTTACCGGGGGGCTCCTGTGGGCAGTCACTGTGTTACCGGGGGGCTCCTGTGGGCAGTCACTGTGTTACCGGGGGGCTCCTGTGGGCAGTCACTGTGTTACCGGGGGGCTCCTGTGGGCAGTCACTGTGTTACCGGGGGGCTCCTGTGGGCAGTCACTGTGTTACCGGGGGGCTCCTGTGGGCAGTCACTGTGTTACCGGGGGGCTCCTGTGGGCAGTCACTGTGTTACCGGGGGGCTCCTGTGGGCAGTCACTGTGTTACCGGGGGGCTCCTGTGGGCAGTCACTGTGTTACTGGGTGGCTCCTGTGGGCAGTCACTGTGTTACTGGGGGGCTCCTGTGGGCAGTCACTGTGTTACTGGGGGGCTCCTGTGGGCAGTCACTGTGTTACTGGGGGGCTCCTGTGGGCAGTCACTGTGTTACCGGGGGCTCCTGTGGGCAGTCACTGTGTTACCGGGGGCCCCTGTGGGCTGTCACTGTGTTAACGGGGGCCCCTGTGGGCTGTCACTGTGTTACCGGGGGCCCCTGTGGGCTGTCACTGTGTTACCGGGGGGCTCCTGTGGGCAGTCACTGTGTTACCGGGGGCCCCTGTGGGCTGTCACTATGTTACCGGGGGGCTCCTGTGGGCAGTCACTGTGTTACCGGGGGCCCCTGTGGGCAGTCACTGTGTTACTGGGGGCCCACACATAAGGCCAGTACCCTGGGCCCAGTATGGCCCCCCATATCATTATACTGATGCAGAAAGAAAACCAGTCACAGATGAATTTCACATTCCAGCAATTAACATTTTCTTTTTTGTAAAACTGAGACCAAATCTGGTTCCTGCCCAGTCTGTGCCCATCTGTAGTAGAAATGTTTGGTACATAGGGGGGCTTCTGTTGCTCAGCCACACGTCCATAAAATTCCGTCCCTACACGGACAGCGTTGTGCGGACTGTGTGGGAGCTACTAAACAGACTAAAAGTTAGCGCTGGTGTACTGACTGCTGTGTGACTGCTTTATTACAGCGTCGCGGACATTATACAGTTTTCCCGCCCCAGCATATTCACACAGCCATCAGGCCGTGCGGGGAAACACTCCAGGACAGGGATTCGACATTTGTGCCCTCCATGATTTTCAGAGCAAGCTCAGTTCGTGTGAATGCAGCCTAAACATTAGCAGACAGTATTGAACAAGTGGTATACAGACTATTTCAGTATATGTAATACAGACTATTATGGTGCGTTCACACCTACAGGATCTGCTGCAGATCCTGTAGGTGTGAACGCACCCTTACAGTATATTTCAGTATATTTGGTCCTCATGTCAGGTTCTCATTGCAACCAAAACCAGGAGTGGATTGAAAATACAGGCTCTATTCACACAATGTTGAAATTGAGTGGATGGCCGCCATATAACAGTAAATAACTGCCATTATTTTAAAGGGGTTGTCCGGCGCTAAAAAATTATTCACAGAATAACACACATTACAAAGTTATACAACTTTGTAATGTATGTTATGTCTGTGAATGGCCCCCTTCCCCGTGTCCCACCACCCGTGTACCCGGAAGTGTGGTGCGCTATACATACCTGTCACGTGCCGAACACGGTCTCCGATCCTCAGCAGTGACGTCTTCTTCGGGCGGCCGGCGGATCTTCCCGAGTGCCGGCCGCCCTCTGCAGCGTCATCCGAAGCTCAGCCGCGATTGGCTGAGCATAACTGTGCTCAGCCAATCGCAGCTGATGACGTGGCCGCGTCATCAGCCGCGATTGGCTGAGCACAGTTATGCTCAGCCAACCGCGGCTGAGCTTCGGATGACGCTGCAGAGGGCGGCCGGCACTCGGGAAGATCCGCCGGCCGCCCGAAGAAGACGTCACTGCTGAGGATCGGAGACCGTGTTCGGCACGTGACAGGTATGTATAGCGCACCACACTTCCGGGTACACGGGTGGGGGTGGTGGGACATGGGGAAGGGGGCCATTCACAGACATAACATACATTACAAAGTTGTATAACTTTGTAATGTGTGTTATTCTGTGAATAATTTTTTAGCGCCGGACAACCCCTTTTATATAACAGCCGTTGTTTTAAAATAACAGCAAATATTTGCCATTAAGGGTATAAACCCACACACCGTATACGCAGCAAATACGCAGCAGATGTGATGGTGAAGATTTGATACTGTGTTCAGTTATTTAGATCTAATCTGCGTATTTGCTGCGTATTGCAGTAGTAAATACGCTGCATATACGGTGTGTGGGTTTATACCCTTAATGTGATTATGTGATCATAGCCTTTCTGTGTTTTCAATCCACTCCTGGTTTTGGTTGCAATGAGGACCAAATACTGCCTGAAATATACTGTGTGTGAACCCAGCCTAAGGGTATGTGCACACTGAGGAATTTAGACGGAACCTCCGTCGTGGAATTCCCAGCTTGCGGATAGCGACGGGCGTGCACGTCTCCACCCGTGTCATAGACTCCATTCTATGCACGGGCGGATTTCTTCCTCCGTCCAAAGAATGAACTTGATGATTCTTTGGACGGAGGACGGAATCCGCCTTGTGCATAGAATGGAGTCTATGACACGGGCGGAGACGTGCACGCCCGTCGCTGTCCGCGAGCTGGGAATTCCACGACGGAGGTTCCGTCTGAATTCCTCAGTGTGCACATACCCTATGGGTCCTATTGCACGGAGTGATTTTTAATGATTAACGACCAATGATAAACGATCGCAAATGAAATTGTTTATTGTTAACCTAAAATCGTTAACCATATTACACAGAACGATGGTTGTTAGTTATGATCGTTATTGTGATCGTTTCTATGATCGTTTACTCCTTCTGATACCAGCAAAACAATGAACAATGTGCTATTACACTGAACGTTTAGTGAACGAATGTGGAACTTGAGCGAATGAATGTGGAATTACAGCGAACGATTAACGATAATTTTAGGCCCCATTCCCACTGAGCAAAGGTAGCTGAATTCCGCGACGGAATTGTCCGCCGCGAAATGCCGTTAGCCTCCTGCTCATAATGGGAGTCTATGGGAGGCACACGCTGAAGAATGAACATGTTCATTCTTCAGCGCGTACAGAGCAGGAGCGTGCGCCTCCGATAGACTCCCATTATGAGCGGGAGGCTAACGGCATTCCGCGGCGGTCAATTCCGTCGCGGAATTTCCGCTACCTTTGCTCAGTGGGAACGGGGCCTTAGGTTCAGATCTAAATTAATGACACGAACGATTTTTCATTTGTTGCCTGCAATTACACAAAGCGATTATCATTAAAATTCTAACGATATAACGATTTTCCGCCCGATAATCGTCCCGTGTAAAAGGGCCCTAAACCCAACTGATTTACCACAGTTACCACCAAACAGTGGTTTAAATGAAATGTCGAATCAGAAAATAACCCTTGTTTAAATCATGTTTTTTAATGTAGAAATGTAGAAGATTTTCTTTAGTTTCCTTTCATATTATCTGAGGATATGTTTATCTCCGGCATGTTTACATTCTGTTACTGTAGAGTTACCAACCACATCTGCTGGAAGTTTGTTCCAAGTATCTACTACTCTCAGTAAAGTATAACTTGAACAATTTTTTAAAAAGTCCTTTTAACATTTCTGTTTTACAATCTATATTGTAAAATAAGGCGTCGTTCAAACATCTGTAGTTCCAGCTTTTGGCTGGGTTCACACACAGTATATTTGAGGCTATATTTGTGAGGCTGTATAGCAACCAAAACCAGGAGTGGATTGAAAACACAGAAAGGATCTGTTCACATAATGTTGTAATTGAGTGGATGGCTGTCATTTAATGGCAAATTTTTGCTGTTATTTTAAAACAACGGCTGTTATATTGAAATAATGGCAGTTATTTACCGTTATATGACGGCCATCCACTCAATTACAACATTGTGTGAACAGAGCCTTTCTGTGTTTTCAATCCACTCCTGGTTTTGGTTGCTATGAGGACCTGACTTGAGGACCAAATACAGCCTGAAATATACTGTGTGTGAACCCAGCCTTATTCCGCAGCCTGTATGAAAGGGCACAGACCCCTGCATTCAAGATAGGGAATCTGTGCTACAACCGTTTTTTTTGCGACATAGATCCTATCCCCAATACACATAAGGATGTGTGTGTATGGGGCCAACAAAATTAATGTGTCTGAATTAAGACAGAATTAGCGTACGTCTGAACAGGGCTTAATTCTAAAATTTTACCATATTCTTCCTAAAAACTAATCCCAAAACTAAGATGAGACTTCCTGTTCTGTTGTTGATCTGTACAAAAACACATGTTGACACCAGTTGATACATAAGACATCAGCTCAGCATATACTCTTCTCTAGAATGAATGCTGCATTGGCCACAGAGTTCATAGAGCATGCTTTAAAACATGTCCCATACAAAGAATACGATGTGGAGATGTTCATTGTGTCTATAGGGGCTTGTTGTAAGGCATATCACCAGAAACTCAGGCAAAATGATTGCACCCATAATAATGTGCTAAAAAAGAAGAAAATAGAATCAGAAAATAGAAAAAGAAACGTTTCAGACGATGAATGTGATAATAACGTAAGAATATGTGAATGCTGTATAATTACATTCATCTTCTGGTAGCCATTCCTGTTATTAATATTAAAGGGAACCTGGCACCCCCCGTGCCGGGGTGACAGGCTCCCGACCCCTCGTTAGAGCCCCATATACTTACCTAATCCCGCCGGGTCCCGCTTCTGGAGGTGGTCGGGTGACGGAGATCTCAGCCGCTGCAGCCCGGCGCGCGCGCTGAGAGATGAGTCCAACACCCATAGAGAATGACAGGAGAGTCCAGCGCTCCGTCATTCTATATGAGCGTTGGACTCATCTCTCAGCGCGCGCGACGGGCTGCAGCGGCTGAGATCTCCGTCACCCGACCGGATCCAGAAGCGGGACCCGGCGGGATTAGGTGAGTATATGGGGCTCTAACGGGGGGTCGGGAGCCTGTCACCCCGGCACGGGGGGTGACAGGTTCCCTTTAAGCCAAGTCATTATTGAAGGGGTTGTTTAGCATACTCTATTAACATCAGTATGCTGCAGACAGTGTTAGGGTCTCTAATCAGCCATGTTGCTGCTGGTCCCCCAAGGTGTTCCTTTAGCACAGGGGTGGGGAACCTCCTGATGCGGCCCGCGGCCCAGGGACATGCCTGATGGGGGTTAACTAGGCTACCAGGGACATGCCTGATGGGGGTTAACTAGGCTACCAGGGACATGACTGATGGGGGTTAACTAGGCCACCAGGGACATGCCTGATGGGGGTTAACTAGGCCTACCTGAGGCATCACTGGGGGGGTTAACTAGGCTACCAGGGACATGACTTGGGGGTTAACTAGACTACAAGGGGCATCACTGGGGGGTTAACTACAATAGCAGGGGCATCACTGGGGGTTAACTACAATAGCAGGGGCACTAGGGGAACAATACTTTGCCTTGCCCCGGGTGCTGCAAACCCACGCTACTAACTGCCGCACGCGGTATGCGGCCCTTGAATGATTTTATTAATGCCCGACCGGCCCTCGACATGGAAAAGGTTCCCCACCCCTGCTTTAGCACCACGTACACCACCATTTTACATGTGGCAAAGTTCATTACTTCTGCATTAGTTGGGTTTGCCGATGCTGCCCAGTTCTACAAGGCCCATCAGTCATCTTGGCAATGGGGGGGGGGGGCGCAGTCAGACTACCTAAACTCCTCCCATGTATACCTCCTCTATCTGCTTGTGTCCATGCCTTCTCCAATGTGCCCTCCTGTATTCTAATTGTGATAAATTATGTGCATGCTCACTAAGGAATGTACAAAGAAAGCAACTTGATCCAGCACTTGCAGTAAGGTGTTCAATGCTTTATTCCAACCAAGATAAAAGCAGGACACATCACACCAGCGTGCATAGCACCCTCTGTCTCTGGACACGTTTCAGGCGCATGTACACCCTTGTTCACATACATACATACATACATACATGTAAATATCCACCAATTTAAAATACATAGAATACAAATTACATACTTAAAAACACATATGCTAAGAACAATTACTACTATTGTGACATAGAACTATGTTACAGAATTTGTGAAGTATTAGATGGACGTAGTATTAATACTGCTATGTAATATGCAAATAACGTCCAACATGAAGGGCCAGTTCACACAGAGTAAAACTGGCGGAATTCTGCTGAGAAATTCTCCACTGTGGAATCCTGCCAGCCTTCGAGTCACACAGGCAGTCTATGGAAGCGCTCACATGCCTCTGCGCTCAAAGAATTGACATTTCCCATAGGCAGGCTGTTTGACACAAAGGCTGGCAGAATTCCACTAGTTTTACTCTGTGTGAACTGGCCCTTATAATGAAACAACAATTCTTTGTGTATATTGAAACCTTCTAGCATGCTAGTTTTTAGCGTTTATTGCCAATAGGCTTCTCTCTAAGATGTCTAAGTCACCAACTTGTACTTTTGGATATACCTTCTCTATACCATAAATACTGAAGTGTTTATTGGAGCCGTCATGTACTTGGGAAAAAAATGCAATGATGCACCTGACTTTTTTCTCAATGTTCTTTATCACTTGAACTGTTAGGAAACGTTTTGCAAGGTTGTGCAAAATTGCAAGTTCTGCACGGATGTCTCCCACAACGGGAAAAAAACCATTATGTTTTAACTACATAGTTGTCTGTTTTTTGGCCAACACTGTACTGAGTGAAAGTACTAAAAGGAACACTCAACACATCCTAGATCTGATTTAATGAAATATTCTCATTGAGAAACTTTGTTCTGTATAAAGTTGGATGTGCTGACAACAAAAATCATACAAAAATCATCAATGGAAATCAAATTCATTAATCATTGGAGGCATGGATTTGAAGTCACACACAAAATTGAAATGGAAAAACACGCTCCAGGCTGATCCAACTTTGATGTAATGTCCTTAAAACAACTCAAAATGAGTATCAGTATTGTGTGTGGCCTCCACGTGCCTGTATGACCTCCCTGTAATGCCTGGGCATGCTCCAGATGAGGTGGCGGATGGTCTCCTGAGGGATCTCCTCCCAGACCTGGACTATAGCATCTGCCAACTCCTGGACAGTCTGTGGTGCAATGTGACGTTGGTGGATGGAGCGAGGCATGATATCCCAGATGTGCTCAATGGGATTCAGGTCTGGGGAACGGGCGGGCTAGGCCATAGCTTCAATGCCTCCATCTTGCAGGAACTGCTGACACACTCCAGCCACATGAGGTCTAGCATTGTCCTGCATAAGGAAGAACCCAGGGCCAAACGCACCTGCATATGGTCTCACAAGGGGTCTGAGGATCTCATCTCGGTACCTAATGGCAGTCAGGCTACTTCTGGCGAGCACGTGTAGGGCTGTGCGGCCCTCCAAAGAAATGCCACCCCACACCATTACTGACCCATTGCCAAGCTGGTCATGCTGAAGGATGTTGCAGGTAGCAGATTGCTCACCACAGCGTCTCCAGACTCTGTCACATCTATCACATGTGCTCAGTGTGAACCTGCTCTCATCTGTGAGAGCACAGGGCTCCAGTGGCAAATTTGCCAATCCTGGTGTTCTCTGGCAAATGCGAGCGTCCTGCACTGTGTTGGGCTGTGAGAACAACCCCCATCTGTGGGTGTTGGGCCGCCATACCATCCTCATGGAGTCTGTTTCTGACAGTTTGTGCAGACACATGCACATTTGTGACCTGCTGAAGGTCATTTTACAGGGCTCTGGCAGTGCTCCTTCTGTTCCTCCTTACACAAAGGCAGAGGTAGTTCTTGCCCTCTTCGGAACTATATGGCATCCATTATTCAGTGTTTCTGCCAACTTTGGAGCCTCTCTTAATATGTGTAGATGTCTGTTTATGATAGATCTACCTTTATTAATAGACGGGCTGTACGTGATAGAAAACCACAGTCCTGTCGCTTTTTTGTAATATATGATTATGTGTAGTTTCTTTGAGGGAAAATACCTGTTTGTCTATGTTTTTAGGCCACTACTTGTTGTGCTATACTACAATGCTGATTTGTGTATCCCCTCTGTGTTAATCTTTGTTGCAGTACATTATCTTCCTTAGAATGCCTTCACACATACCGTATCACTGCTTATTTATGGCACGAAACTCGCACAAAAGTAGCTGCGTTTTTTGTGGTGTTAAACTTTCCGGTGAAAAATCATGTGAAAATCAAAACTCGCATGTAAAAATGGCACCAAACACGCAGCGAGAATACACATACATTGCCTTTATAGCAATCAGTATCACTGTGGATTTATGTGCAAGAAACTCGCAGCGATAAATACGCAGCGATACGGAACGTGTGAAGGCACCCTTATTGAATGTATCTATGCTAGAACAGTACATTCTCCTCGTATAGCTCGTATTGTATGTGGGGGATGATTACTATCTGCTAAAGCGAGGGAATGCTTAACCCCCATAGCAGCTATCTGAAGGTACAATCGGTTTGGGCGGGTCAGATTGTGGGTACAGAGTCGCTTCAAGTGTCTCGTTCTTGTGTGTGTATTGTGGCTACGATGTAGGTTCATGGTGCTCTCCTCCTAGGCGTGCTGCCAGCATTCCTTTCCTTCTTCCAGAAGAAGATACAAGTCTGAGGCCATTTTAAGGATTACAATGTTTTTACCCAAAGTAACATCACCTTTATGGCCACCTTCACAAACATAAAAAAAATATTTTGTTGTAGAAATGTTGCTTCCATGATGAACTCCTTCCATAGTTCCATAGAATAATTGCTGTACTTCCAATAGTTAGATGAAATTCTAGGACAGACAATGCTACACTCCAGGTTATACTGGTGTAGAAGGATGTAACAGCGCAGTGTCAGGCAGTGCCACTTTGGCTGCCACTCAATGTTTACAAGACAACCCAGCATGTCCCTGCAGATTGGACACATGGGTGGAAGAAGAACAACCTTGTGTGTCTTCGGCAGTGCGTACATGATTGGTGTTACAGGTTCCTATACAACAAAAATAGTCTGCCATGCATTTTGTAATTACACCTGTACTAACACCCTGAGCCACTAGTTATTCAATACTTTACAAGTGGGATTAAACGTAAGTTTAGTGTAAATACTAGCATCTTTCAACAAAGTTTCTATGGAACTGATATTAGGATTTATCCATTTTTGTTCTTAAATCTCCTTTGTCTGACATCCTAATTACAAGTCAAACAATTACAAGTCAAAGATAATTCTTTCAAGGCCTTTCTGTCGGCTGCAGACAAATTATGGGGAGCGTTCACACTAGATTTCTGACTCTCAGCTAACTTAAGGCCCTATTCCACGGAACGATTATCGGCCACTACGGACGATAATCGTCCCGTGGAATAGAGTGCAACGATCAGCCGACATCGTTCATGTCGGCTGATCGTTGCAGTCGCTTGTTTTTCAACATGTTGAAAAACAAGCGACTGATACAGCAACGATCTGCTGCTGTCGCTCCGTTGAATAGGACCATCGGCAGCAGACGCTGCTGTATCGTATGGGCTGCCAGGACGATCAGCGATCACCCGGGCAGCCCCCCCCCCCCCGCAGCTCCCCGCCGCCCCTCCCGCACTCACCCGCTCGCTGCTGCCGCGTTGAATAGCGAGCAGGGAACGAGGAGCAAACGAGCACTAAGAGCGCTCGTTTGCTCCTCTAAACGACCCGTGAATTAGGGCCTTTAGGGATTTCCCTCTCTATGCAATTCTGGAATCTGTCCATAAAATCAGAACGCGACTGAATAGGATAGAAATCAGGATTTTATTTTTTTTTAAATGTCATTTTTATTAAATTTTTCCAAATAAATTTTGAACAGAGCAGTGACAAGACAATCAGGTTTGCTACATATCTTATAAGAGGAGTAAGAAACATTTCCATTGCAAGACACACTGAAGTATAATCAAACGGTTAGATGTGCGGGAAATAACCCAGCTCCGCAATGGAGCAGCAGAAAGAAATGAGGCTATGAGAGTAGAGGCAGTGTCCTCTTTAAAATGTAAAAGCCCCAAACGGGGACTATATCAGCTACATAAAAGTCCTATAACAAACCAGACAACACCACAAAACTGAGACATACACTTAACAGGACAACAGAAGGAAATGGGGGGGGGGGGGTAAAACTCGGGCACCCAAACCACATTAACCTAGGAAGAAGAATATGTATCCCAAGGATCCCAAACCTTCTCAAATCTCTCTATTTTGTTGTTAATCGAGGCAGTGAGCAGTGAGCTATAAGAGTCTTGGCTGCCGTCAACATTTGCACCAACAGCCGGGTGGAGTTTCTGCCCAAAGTCTTCGGGGTGAGATTTAGCAAACAGGTCATGGGGTCTTCAGGTACTGGTTTTTGCAGAACTGCGGACGCCAGGTCACAGACTGCCTGCCAGTAGGGCTGGATAGAAGGGCAAAGCCAAAAAATGTGGTACAGGGAGCCCGTCGCTCCACTGCACCTCCAGCATAGCGGAGAGATGGTAGCGTTTAACCGATGAAGTAACTCAGGAGTGTGGTACCACATCATGAGAATCTTATACTGAGTCTCTTTGTAGGTCGTGCAGATGGAGGACTTGGCCGCCCTGCTCCAGATAATTTGCCAGCCTTCTGGGGAGATAGATGTCGAGAGGATGGTCTCCCACTTGTCCATATATTTATGGCGAGGAGAGGAGTCGTCAACAGGGGAGTTTAGGACTCTATATATTTCTGATATTAAACCTTTAGTAGAGTGTCCTCTACGGATCAGTTGTTCATATGCTGTGGGTTTTGAGGCCGTGAGGGTCCCCAGTGTGGATTCCATAAAGTGGCGTAGTTGCAGATAGGTGTACCGTTCTGTGAGAGGTAAATCGTGCTTATGAGCCAAATCCTCGAACGTCAGCAACGTTCGAGTTATGGGGTTCACCACATCTGCAAACTGGAACAATTTTCTGCCATCCCACAACTGGACAATCACGGATTCCAATCCCGGGGGAAACTAAGGGTGTAGCAAGAACGATATCAGAGGTGAGGCCGGGGAAGTGAGATGGAACCTAGTCACGCAGGTGGACCAGATATGTCGGGTGAAGAGAATGGGCCCCAGTAGAGGTCCAGCAATAGGTAGAGGTGGGGACCGGTGCCACAGCAAAGAGTTAGGGTGTGTTGGAGCTAACCATCGCTTTTCTATCTCCGTCCACTTATTATAGGCATGATATTGAGACCAGGAAGCTATATGTCTTAGGTGGGTGGCCCAATAGTAGTATAGAATATTTGGGGCAGCCAATCCGCCCTGGGTTTTGCCAGACATCATAACCGTTCTAGGAATTCTATGTCTCTTCCCATTCCAGATGAACCGAAATAGGGCCGTTTGGAGTGATTTAAGAGCCGATCTAGGGACGTTCACTGGGAGGGTTTCGAAATGATAAAGTAGCTTCGGCAGAATAGACATTTTTATAGCAGCCACTCGACCCAGGAGGGAGATATAGTGATCTTTCCATTTCTCTAGTAGGGCTCTAACGTCTCTAAATAAAGGGATATAGTTAGCAGAATATAAAGAATTGTAAGTAGAGGTTAAGCGAATGCCTAGATAACGTATGGAGGTGGAGGACCACTTATACTTAAGGTGTCACTGTCGTGAAATTTTTTTTTGCAGAAATCAATAGTCCAGGCGATTTTAAGAAACTTTGTAATTGGGTTTATTATCCGAAAAATGCATTTTTATCATAAAAAAGCAGTTTGAAGCTCTCCCCCCTGTCTTCATTGTTCTCCTATGGAGAGAGCTAAAGAAAAGACCAAAACAGGACAACAAAGAGTTAATCTACAAATCCCTCACCCTGTATCTCCTGTGACAGTCACCACTGACCTGTCTGAGCTCGGATTACAGCTGTCACCCAGCTCCGTGCCTGTAATCCTCTGTTATCTGCTTTCTGCTGCCGGCTAACTCCCTCCTTCCTCCTCCCCCCTCCCCTCTCCCTAGAGCAGACAGGGTACGACTCCTGCAACAAGTCACAATTTTCAGATTTTTTGGAGTGGATGAAAAAGAGGAAGGAGGGGGGGACCTGGGAAAAGGCTTTTTACATGCAGATAATGGCAGATTTGGCTAATAAACCCAATTACAAAGTTTCTTAAAATCGCCTGGACTATTGATTTCTGCAAAAAAAAAAAAAAAATACGACAGTGACTCTTTAAAGTTAGCAGTGAGTTGTTGGAGGGTGGCACTCGGGAGGTTAAGGGGCAGTGCTTCGGTCTTAGATGTGTTTATTTTGTATCCGGAGAGGGTTCCAAAGGAGTTCAAAAAAACATGCAGTATTGGAAGAGTGGTAGGTAAGTTTGTCAAAGTCAGCAGTACATCATCAGCAAACAACATGATTTTGAACTCCTTCCCCCTAATAAACACACCCCGAATATCCGAATTGTTTCTAATGGCCGCAGCCAGGGGCTCAATGCAAAGAACAAATAGTAATGGGGATAGGGGGCACCCCTGACGTGTGCCATTAGAAAGAGTAAATGTGTCAGTTTGGCTATGAATGGATTTGATAGAGGCGGTCGGCTTGGAGTATAAACCATGGATGGCTGTCAGAAAGGAACCCTGAAAACCAAACTGTTTCAGTGTTTCAAATAAAAAAGGCCAGCCTAGGCGATCGAACGCCTTTTCAGCATCCAGACTTAGAACCATAGCCTGCTCCATCTGTAGGTTAACCGCGTCTATCAGGTCCACTATCCTCCGCGTATTGTCCGCGCCTTGTCTATTATATACAAAGCCCACCTGATCGGCATTCACCAGGGATGGTAGCCAACAGCCCAGGCGGTTGGCCAGTATTTTGGTGAATAATTTTAAGTCCGAGTTCAGGAGGGCTATCGGTCTATAGCTGGCACAGTCCAGAGGGTCTTTGCCAGGTTTGGGGATCAATGTAATAAGAGAGTGGAGCATAGTGGGGGGTATGGTGGTACCTTCCAGGAATGCGTTAAAGAGTGGGACCAAACGTGGGTTTTAAAGTATAAGTAGGTGAAGCCATCTGGCCCAGGTGATTTGCCAGAGGGAAGGTTTTTGAGGACCTCCTCCATCTCTTCGGTAGTGATAGGGGCATTCAGTTCAGCCAGCGCGTCAGCGGGTAGTGTGGGCAAGTCACAAGAGGAGAGGAATTCGCCTTTTTTGCGCGAGCGAGCCTCCGGGTCTGATGGGAGGGTTGAGGGGAGAGAATAAAGGGCGGAGAAGTATTTAGTTAGAAGGGAGGAAATTTTGGAGGGATGATATTGAATGGAACCCTGTTCGTCTCTTAGGGCCTGCGGTGATTGGGCAGCCGACCTTTCTGAGAGCATACGGGCCAACAAAGTGTGTGCCTTATTGCCCTTTTCATAGAAACGTTGCCGTGAATATAGGAGCAGACGTTCCACTTTATACATCAGCAAGTCCTTGAGCTGGGCACGAGCTGCAACCAATCGACGCAGGATAGAAATCGAAGGGCGAGTCAACAAGGCTTTTTCCAGTTCCCCGATTTTACCCCGGGTTTCTAAGAGACGAGCTTGGCGGTCTTTTTTCAGGCGAGTCCCCAGGGCTATGCAGTGGCCTCGGATGACCGCTTTATGAGCTTCCCAAAGAGTAGTATGAGAAGTAACAGAGCCTTCGTTTTCCCGGTAGTAATTGGTGAGGGCGGTTTTAATGGAGTCTCTGGATATTTGATGTTTAAGGAGAGAATCATTGAGTCTCCAGTGGCATGTACGGGTAGGGGCAGTAGGAGAGTGTAGGGTCATCAGCAGGGGACCATGGTCAGACCACGAGATAGGCCCAATGTCTGCATCGCGAAGTAGTCGCACTGTGGGGATATTTCCAAAGAAATAGTCTATTCTGGTGTGCGTGGTGTGAGGGTGAGAGAAGAAAGAGAAAGAGGCCTCGGTAGGGTGTCCAATGCGCCATAAGTCATATAAATTATGCAAACGGATTAGTTTGCGAAATTCCCGCGAAAGTCGCGACAGTTCTGGCGAGGGAGGGTGTCCTTTTACCGAATGTCTGTCCGCTTTTTCTGAGAAGGGGAGATTAAAATCACCGCCCACAATCAGGGGGGCAGGGGGATATTTAGCTAGGCGAGTAAGTACCCCACGGAGGAAAGGAATCTGGCGTTTGTTGGGGGCATACAGATTGCAAAGCATAACCGTCTTACCCTGTAGGGAGCCTCCTACGATCACAAATCTCCCCCCCGGGTCCGAGTAGTGCGTTGTGACCTGTAAGGGGCAATGGCGAGAGATCAGGATTGCCACTCCGGCTTTTTTACATCCAGAAGAAGCTGAATAAACTGTCGGGTATGAGTGTCTGGCAAAATTAAAACAAGTTGCAGAATCAAAATGGGTCTCCTGGATAAATGCTATATCTGCATGAGAGGCTCGCAGCTCCTGTAATAGCAAGCGCCGTTTTGCGTTAGAGTTAAGGCCCTTGACATTTAAGGAAAATAGTCTAGCCATGGGGAGCTATAGTCATGGTCATCTGCGTATAAGGTGACTCACCAGGTCCAGAAGAAGGAAGGTAAGCCAGGGTCTCAGGAAGCTTCGCAGTATCATTCGGCACTGGAGACAAAAGCGTCAGGAGTGGAGGTAGGAGTGCCTGAGTAGGGAGAGGAAAGGGAGCAGGGTAGACAAGAGGACATAGACAGGACGAACATATAAACATTGAACAAATTAGGAAAACATTCAGAACCCAATAGAACATGGCACTAGGCCGGAATCCCGTGATCCAAGTGCACGGGCAAGGGCAGCACTCCAAAATAGGGTACAGTATAGAACAATCTATTTTAAGTGCCAAGCGGGAAGAGCCCCAGAGGGAGAAGAGGAGACAGACAGTAGATAAGGTCATATAGTAAACAAGAACTATGGAACAAGTCCACACAGCAAAAATGCAAAACAATATAACATATGAATAAAGGCCAGCATGTGTTGCAGTAAAATTCCCTGAAAAAGGAGGAAAAGAAGGTCAGAGGCCTCAGGTCCCCTAGATAATTCAGAAGTCACGACCCGGGGAGCTCCGAGATGGAGGTGAAGAAGTATGGGACCGCGGACGTTGTCGCTTCTGAGAGACAGTTGTCCAGACCGCTGGAGGTGGAGGGGGCGGTGAGGCGACAGTCCAATCCGATAGCCTCGGGGTAGGGACACCTAGGGCGTCGCAAAATGCAGCCAGGTCTTCTGGATCTCTAAAGGTGGCAGTCCGGCCTTCCCAGCGGGCTGTTAGAGCGAATGGAAAGTTCCAGCGATAAGTAGCCTGGTGGTCCCGGAGAATAGCGAGCAAGGGGCGTAGGGATCGCCGTTTTTGTAAAGTGATCCAGGACAGGTCGGAAAATAGCTGGAGAGGGGCCCCATCAAATTCAAGAAATCAGGATTTTTTATGACAAAATCTGAGTCTGTCCCAATAACCTCTTCATTTATTTCCCTCGTAAAGATTGTAAATCATGTAAAGCCAACATAGCCTGCTGTTTGCAAAAATTCATATTAGTAAATTCATTAATTTTAACAAAAATCAACATTTGGGCGACTTCTAGTATTACTACACTGATCTCTTGTTGAGATCTATGTAGTATATATATATATATATATATATATATATATATATATATATATATATATATATACTGCATAGATTAATGACATCTGTGCAGCCGAGAGACAATAGATTACCAAGCTGGGATCAGTGACATTGCGGCTTAGACCCTCGGCTGGCTCAAATACAGGGACCGCTCCTCCGCGATCGCCCCACTAGACCACCATGGATGGGGGAAAACAGGCATTTAAATGCCTAATTAGTGGGCACGGTGATTGGACCTTGCCCGCTAATTGCTGCGGTTCTGGGCTGCAGATAGCAGCCAAGATCGCGGTGGCTCATAGCGGGGTCGCCACGTGGCCCCCCTCTGAGCTCCCCTAGCGAAGCCAGGAAGTACATTTACGTCCTTGTTTGTCTTGGGGTTAAAGAATATTTGTCAAATATTAGTCCTGGTCCAGCTTCCAAGTGAAAAATATGTGCAGCAGCCTAAAACATGATATTTATGGCTACTATCAAAGCCAAGGATCATTTATTATGTGTGAAAATCTGTTTCTACGCAAACTCTGAATCTTCTTATTTGTAATTTTTCAGGGCAAATTTATGCAGATTTGTTTTTTAACTTATTACATCTCATTAAACTTTGGGAAAGTTATGCTCACGCCGCACCAAACATACATATAGTACAAAAGGCTGTTGGTACAGACACTGCAAATTAGCAATTCTCCCCAATATCTTTAGGTTTCCTTCAGATCCAAATTTGTTATTGTGCTATTTGGCATGCTAATAGTGACTAAAAACAGGCAACAAATATTTCAGCCACCATAAATCAGTTTCACAGTTTTACTTGGAAAATACAGTGTGGGAAAGTAATCAAGCTGTAAAGATTTCTTTTGTGGCCCATAATGACCAATCAGAGCTCATCTTTAAAATATTTATGAGCCCTTGTAAAATTAAAGCTGAGCTGTGACTGGTTACTGTCTGTTTTACACAAAATTGCAGCAACAGACACCAAATTATTATTTTTTTATGCAAGTAAGGAGTGCACATGGTGTAGACATATACATTGAGTCCTTAATGGCACACACAAAAGCCTGTAAATTTAGTGCATAGATTGCCCTCACCACCCATCCATAGCATTCTTTGTAATATTCTACCCTGTGGCACGTGGTTCCAACAGGGTCCCCTAAGGCTGTTTCCTTTTGTATTGTGGCTTGAAGTCTTCCCTCATTTCTGTTTCGGTCAATACCTGCTAGTTGCATGTGAGCAACCATAGAATTGTACACAATATGTACACATTTCTGATGGTACTTTAAACAGAGGCTGTGGTATACTTCAATGGAACATGTACAAAGCTTATATTTGGTGAATATCTTTAAAAAATCAAGGACTTAAAAAATCAAGTTACTATTTTAATGAAAACTTTGTGTTCTTGACATTTTTTTTAAACCACTTATTGTTTGTAATTTGAGCCTCAGACAAGAGTGGGTGTTGACATTGGGAGTATGGAAATTCATCATCCCACACATGCTCATTAGCCATTATGGTTTGCCAGTGGCCAACCAAAACCTCTGGATCCTAACCATAAGTGTAGGGATGGTCCGAACCCTCCGAGGTTCGGGTTCGTATGAACCCGAACGCTCGGCATCAGATTCCCGCTGTCTGCCCGCTCCGTGGAGTGGGTGGATACAGCGGGAGGAACGCCTGGAAAACTGGGATACAGCCTATGGCTATGGCTCTATCCCAGTTTTCCAAGCGGTCCTCCCGCTGGATCCGCCCGCTCCACGGAGCGGGCAGACAGCGGGAATCATTACCGAGAGTTCGGGTTCATACGAACCCGAACCGAACTCGGTTCGGACCGTCCCTACATAAGTGCATAAGCACCACCAAAGGGTGACTTCCCTGGCTGCACCTAAGAAGTCAGCATTTTTTGTTTTCCTTTTTTACCAGCTATATAAGTTTTACTTCCAACTGATTTAGCAATATGGCAAAGATCAAACTGGTGCTGAGTTGAGGGGTACTGTTCTAGTAACTTTTTGTGAATTTACATATTGCATTCGATAGCTAGCTGAGCAACTTGAACATTTTTGTTTAGCAACTACTCAAAGCTGGTTTTGGAATTGCTATTTTTTCCAAGGCCAATTTATGTAAATGTTGCCTGCAATGGCTAGACACTAAATAATCATATCCATTTGGAAACAATGCATTAATGTATATATACTATATTTGGCACTAAATCCTGATGAGTCAGATTGGCCATCACCATTCAAGTGCACTGGTGCCTTTCGAAGTTCCTGGAGAATTTCTTATTGCTTGAGCCTCCATTCCAAATAAATTGCTCTAAAGAAATAATTTTTTATTATCGAAAAAGGTACTTTTCCCAGTCAATTTCAATTTTTAAAACATGGAGGAAATTCTTGATCTTCAGAAAGCTCTTCCCCACCAGCTGGTTGGTTTGCCAATCTTGGTTGTGATTACCACAGATCACACACATGTCCGTTGGAACATTTTACTTCAATGGCCCAAAAACTCCCATTATTTTTTATTTTTATTTTACCAAATGACCATTACACTATCTTTTGATAGGACATAGGACAAGGTTTACAAATTTTTTTGAGGGCTGACTCAAATAGTAAAAACCTGACCTCTGACAACTTGATTCGACAAAGACAGATCTTCAAACTGACGCTATATTGCAGTGTCCTCATCACTGGAAATATGAAGAGAGTCATGTATGTCCTCCCCATAAACTTAGATGACATAGTAACACTGTGTTCACTGACCTCGTCAATAGGATCTCCAACAAGTACAGGAGTATTTTCTGTTTGGAATTTGGTGAAAAAAAACCAGCATTCTCATGATCTGGTGACATGACAGTGTTAGCAGATATTGCATAGTCTTCCAACAGATCTGGTGAGGTTTCTAGCTCCTCAGGAAAATTTTCAGCATAGAAAATTCCTAAAACTTAAAGCTCAACTGCCAAGAATGTTCTCCTAGGGGTGGAGGACAGAGGAGATGTTGCTTTATTTTGTTGCTGTAACAAGGATTCTTACTCTGCTATTTGTGTTCTCCATCATTTGTCATTTAAACAATTTTCGATCCAAGTCAAGTTCAACTGCATTGTTAGGATGATGTGTGCTGACTTACATGTCATAGACTTAGGTTACATAGGCAATAAACATTGCTTGTGGGTGTAGATGTTGGTGGGCCATGTCCAGATTTTGTTTGGGAAAGAAGGTCTTTTTTTTAATAACTTAAATGTCTTTATACTTTTTACACATAGATGGTATTGTATGCAAAATCTCACATTGTTGGTCTACTTTGGTGTGTTTGGCTTGTAGGATCATATGATCCAATGGACATAAGTGAGTGTTAGTGTCTATACTAATTGTGCGGTAGCTCAGGTGGGGTAGTGTGTAGGGGTGGGTGGGTCAGGTGTGTGGGGGGGTCAAGTGGGGTGATGTGTGTGGATAGGGTCAGGTGAGGTAGTGGGGGTGGGTGGGTGGGTCAGGTGAGGTAGTGGGGGTGGGTGGGTCAGGGTGGGTGGGGGGGTCAGGTGGAGTAGTGTGCGGGGGAGAAGGTGGTGTGTGTGTGTGGGGGGGGGGGGGGGGGGTCAGGGGCGTTGGTGTGTATCACCAGTAGGCATGTTAATGGTAAGAAGTATTTTATTTTTATCGGTTATCAACAGCATTACAAGGGTATTAAAGAGAATTCACTTTAAAAGTGATGATCTTACATAAAATGCAGGTTGTATGTCTCACTTAGCCAAAAAGGTTCCCTACCCCTGCTGTATAGTGACTACATATGTATCTAGGTTCCTTTTTTATCTGACCCCTGTACACATAAATCTAAATTCCACATAACCCCTGATGATGGTGAGACTTAAAAATATATTTTTATTATTGTTGTTATAGCACCAAACTGAAATTGAATTAACCGGTGAAGAAAGTTTTCACATTGATGTAGTTCGTATGATTTTTGTTGTGAAGGTTCATAGGCCACTATGGGATCAACGGCATCCTCTACATGCAGATTTAATTGAAACAAGAAGATCTTGGGAACAGGTGTGCAAAGAATTGGTTCCAGATTTTGAACAATAAACTGACAAAGATCGCACTTCAATTAGTAAGCTTTAGATAAAGATAGTAGACAGGATAGGAGTATTTAGCATGAAGGACACAAAACTTCATACAAGCAATCTGCTTAAAAGTAAACTACAGTGTAGTTTTTAATAAAATAAATAAATTTATATTTTTCTTACAGTTCTAGACATAAGAAAAAGATGGCGGTCAATTCGTGAAGTTAATGTCTGAAGAGGACAATCAGCCTAGTGGGTCCACTGCTGTCAAAAAAGCACCATATAAGTACATGGAGCATCTCCAGTTTCTTAGGCAATCAGCAGGAAAAAGGAAGTTAGAATTTGACACATTGTGTAATGGATCAATTTAGTAACAATTATTATTGTGATTTTTATAATGTTACTTAGCCAATTTAAAACCGTTGTTGTACTTGTTCTTGTGTTTTGTGGTGGGGATGATTGACAGGGAGAGGTGCTGGTAACAGGCCTCTCAGCCTGTCACTCATTCCGGTCGAGCTCGCTGACAGGGAGAGAGTGGTGACTTCACACGGGCGGGGAGCCGGACAGATGACTACCTCCCCGCCTCTGACTGCTGCGCGCTGGGGGATTAAACTTTATTTTCTCAGGCATAAAGCTGCTGCATCTGCACAAGAGCTTTATACTGTGCTTCAGGAAACCAAATCAGCCCTATTATGTGGATTGGTTCCCTTTAAATTGTATTGCAGAGCCTAGAATTCAAGACAAAGTCATCTCAGGACAGACAGCCCACTCAACCAGTTTTGGATGAACTGGCTATCACTAATATGATTTGTCTTTTAATTCAAAGTTCTACCGTCAGAGATGTACACCTGAAACATCCCAAACACTGGCAAACAGGTAAACTAAAAACTTTTTTGTTTTCTTTATGCCAGCACCAATTTATTAAAAGTTAGCCAACTACGAAAACACTATTTTAATAATTTTCTCTAAAATATTAAATGTCATTTATCATAGGACTTCCTCCAACGTTTAGCTAGAAAAAACAGCTGAAACAATCACTGAACCAGTTGAAGACGAAACATGTGGTGTGCCTGATAATCTGAACTGTGTTTCTGCTCAGCCTTCTCATCCTTCTTCACAAGCCTCAAATATTATTGTGTCACAGAAAACGCCCCGCCACCAGAGTATTGCAAGAAATAGAGTAGAGGAGGCAATTAGAGAAATGTTGTTTTTTTTTTAAGATCTTGTAGATTCCGATGCCTTACTTTGTAGGAACATCAATCCCATATTTGAAACAAATGACACTAAATCAAAGAATAATGGCAAAAATTTCTATAAGTGTCATTTCTGAATGCCTGTATAGAAATGTGCCAGTGAATATGATTGGTGGCATAGATACAAGTGCTATGCAAGCAATAAGCAGCCAACTTTCAGAGCCCCTATTGTCAGATGTGTTGTGGAATGCTTTGTCCCAAGTTAATCATCAACAATTTCAAACAAGTATCCCGCAACTCTCTGTCGCAGGGATTGATGTAAATCCATCCACTGTGAATGACCACTGCCAAGTATATAGGAATATTAAAAAATTTTCTTGACAAAAGAAATTAAAAAGAGAGCGAATTTACCCTTAAAATATTCTTCTTTTTTTATTCATTGTATAAAAACCATCGGCATGGTGAGCAGACGGCGAGGACGCCAAAAACTCCAAACAACGTGACAGCCGTTTTGTGCTCTACAGCAGTTCTACTAGTCGTCCTAGTAGAAGTTCGGTGGAGCACTAAACGGCTGTCACATTGTTTGGAGGTGTTGGCGTCCTCGCCGTCTGCTCACCATGCCGATGGTTTTTATGCAATGAATTAAAAAAAAAGAATATTTTAAGGGTGAGTGCACTTTTTTCATTCCTTTTGTCGGGATTTGTTCTATGGACTTTGCTTCTTGAGAGCAGCACCACATACAGTTCTTAAATGTTTTGTATTTATTATATATATATATATATATATATATATATATATATATATATATATATTAGGGGATGAGTGAACCGAACCGTAATGAACTTTGCAAAAAGTTCGGTTTGTCAGCGAACCGAACAAATCTGGTTAAAATAACAATAACAAATAAAAGAATCTAAAAAACCCTATAAAGTGTGATACACTGTATATATATATATATATATATATATATATATATATACACACATATATATATATATATATATATAGAGAGAGAGAGAGAGAGAGAGAGAGAGAGAGTAGTATTCGTGTTAACATGTAAATAGCACCATAGGTGAAAACACACAAGTACTGAAATCAGAAGTCTCTAATTAGAGTTACATAGCCCGTGTATGAGTTCACTACCTGTCTGTTGATGTCCGTTTTCTGCGATCTTGCTATTTAACGATAGCTGCTGCTGTTACAGAGAAAGTTCTTGGTGTCGGGGCTGGGATCGGGCCCCGGCCGGCGGCTCCGCTGCTATCAAACACCCGGCGTGGTGGAGTAAGTTCACGTAGTAGTGACGTCACTTGTGTGGATACGGAGGCCGTTATGGATCCCCAGCCCCGACACCAAGAACTTTCTCTGTAACAGCAGCAGCTATCGATGAATAGCAAGATCGCAGAAAACGGACATCAACAGACATCAATTCATGACAGCACAACGGGAGACAGGTAGTGAACTCATATACGGGCTATGCAACTCTAATTAGAGACTTCTGATTTCAGTACTTGTGTGTTTTCACCTATGGTGCTATTTACATGTTAACACAAATACTACTATATATATATATATATATATATATGCAGTGTAGCACACTTTGTAGGGTTTTTTTTAGATTCTTTTAGAACTTACAAATTCCCATTAACATCATCACTATTGAAATCGATAGATTCATCTTAGGGTACACCAGTTTATTTGTATTTATTTATTTATCCTCCCAGTAAGCTACAGAGCTAAAGATCACTCTGTACCTAATCATGCAAAAGAACAATGAAAAATGGGGAGTGAACTTATCTAGCTAAACGGACCTCAAATCTGAAAACCAGTAGGACTACAAGTCTAACAGTAACTGAGAACCAAGTACCAATTTATGCTTTAGGCTGCGTTCACACTACGTATATTTCAGTCAGTATTGCAACCAAAACCAGGAGTGGATTAAAAACACAGAAAGGATCTGTCCACACAATGTTGAAAGTGAGTGGATTGCCGCCATTTAATGGCAAATATTTGCTGTTATTTTAAAACAACGGCTGTTATATTGAAATAATGGCAGTTATTTACTGTTATATGGCGGTCATCCACTCAATTTCAACATTGTGTGAACAGATCCTTTCTGTGTTTTTAATCCACTCCTGGTTTTGGTTGCAATACTGACTGAAATATACTGACTGAAATATACGTAGTGTGAACGCAGCCTAACATTGTACGCAGCACAAACTGTCTTTTGTTTTTTGAATGGGTGGCTTATATGCAGCATATACAATGAACACCATGGCATGAGTATAACGATCCCGTATCTGGCCAGTACCACTTATTATTCAGAGACTGTTTTACAGTAATCCTTTTTGAACAATTTTTTAGAGTACTTTTTCACTACCTTATTATTCTTTCCTGCAATCCTGCATTAACCATTCATTATCCTATGTGTTTATTTCATCTTATTTAGTTTAATTCATTTTATTGTCTTTTAACTGCATGATGTGTATATGAATTATTACTAATACATTTTAAGATATTTGTCTGAAGTAGGGCTGTAGTTTGGTCTAGACTAGAGGACTAAGTTTTCCCTTTCATCAGGTACCAGTTCATACAATTAGTGATGAATTCATAGGTGATTCTCAATCTTGTTTAGGGTAGCTTCACACGTACCGTATAGCTGCGTTTTTATCGCTGCGTTTTAAACGCTGCATTTTTATCGCTGCGTTTTTGCTGCTTTTTTTTTACATGCACGTTTTGATTTTCACATGAAAATCATGTGAAAATCAAAACGCGCATGTAAAAAACGCAGCGTTTAAAACACAACGTTAAAAACGCAGCAATAAAAACGCAGCTATACGGTACGTGTGAGCTACTTAGGGTCCGTTTACACAGAAAGATTATCTGACAGATTATCTGCCAAAAATTTGAAGCCAAAGCCAGGAATGGATTTGAAAAGAGGAGAAATCTCAGGCTTTCCTTTATGATCTGATCTCTGTTTAAAGTCTGTTTCTGGCTTTGGCTCCAAATCTTTGGCATATAATCTGTCAGATAATCTTTCTGTGTAAATGGACCCTTAAGTTCGAAGTGAGGTACTCTTCAGGCACATTCAGAGGTTCCATCACCCGAACAATATTGTGCAACACAATGCAGGCCTTGACCACCCTGTCAACAGTTGCCACATCTAATTGAATGAATTTTAATAAGACCCTCCATTTTCTAGTCAGAATTCCGAATGCGCATTCAACTAGACGTCGTGCCCTTGTTAGCCCTCCCACATTGTAAAGGCTTTGTCGCCAATTAAGACATAAGGTAGTGCTGGTCCCTCTGTGCCTGGCAAAGGTTTGAGGTCTGGCAAATCAAAAATGTTTTAATAGATTTTTTGGCCCATAGCCGATTCTCTGAAAACTCTGGCATTATTGTTTCTGCTGAATCCTCCGATGTCAACAGAAATAAACTTGTAGTCTGCATCAGCAATAGCCATTAGTATGATTGAAAAGAACTTTTTATAATTTAAAAACTCAGACCCAGTATGTGTAGGCTTTTGTATTCGTATGTGTTTGCCATCCACAGCGCCAATACATATAGGGAATTGAGTTGTGGCATAAAACTTTTCAACAATTTACTTCCAGACGTGATGGTCTGGCTCTGGAAGGTATTGAGGTTGAAGAACATCCCAAAATATTTTGCAGGTGTCTTTTACTATTAAAGTGGTACTCCGGTGAAATAAAATTAACCTGCTATGAAAGGGTTAAGTAAAGTTATATAACATTGCAGTATTCTTACATAATGGGTTCCTGCAGCTTGGTCTTCTTTTTGGTCCTAGCTCCTCCCCAACGGAAGTTGAAAACCTGAGGTCCTCCACTTGACTGTCGAATCCCCATTTTCCGCTGCCATTTTCATTTTGTGACAATATGTCACTAACCAAACTTCTCGTCTCTTCTGAATATGCCAATCAGTCCGGGTCTTCATGCTTTCTGCAGCTGCAGCCAATCAGCGCCCTCCCTGTGCACTTGATCTGTTCTGAGAAACTGTCACTGCCGCTCTTGCAGAGATGACAGCTGGGAGCCCGTCATCGCTGCAGAGAGTTTCTTCTTTGCTTCTCCGGTCTCCAGGAGACTCTCCCCTGATTGCCCGCGCTGCCCCCCGGTTAAGCCGCTCTCACATGGCCCCCTGCTTGATGTGATCCTCTCCGGTCGGTGTGTGCAGCATAGGGCAGAGTGACAGTGTGCAGAACACTCTCCTCTAGAGATGAGCGAACCGGGTTCGAGTCGATCTGAACCCAAACGTTCGGCATTTAATTAGCGGTGGCTGCTGAACTTGGATAAAGCTCTAAGGTTGTCTGGAAAACATGGATACAGCCAATGACTATATCTATGTTTTCCACATAGCCCTAGGGCTTTATCCAACTTCAGCAGCCACCGCTAATCAAATGCCAAAAGTTCGAGTTTGGATCAACTTGAGCATGCTCGAGGTTCCCTCATCTCTACTCTCCTCCCTTCTGTCAGGACAGGAAGGTACCGACAGGACAAGACAGTGGGCCCTAGGTCTTAAGCCACCCACTGTCCCTACCTACTTGCCTCAGTCAGCCCTAGGCGGCCGCGGACAACCACTGAACTATGAATCTCCTCCAAGACCCGGAGGCGAAGATTCGGAGGCACAAACAGGAGAGACTCAGGAGTATTACAGGGTGCCAGAGCCTGAGACTCCGTGAGTCAACAAGTCCGGTTGCAAGACTGACACAACAACCCCGGGGTTTAGAATCATATTGGGTTGGTTCCTAGGAGAGCTCTCGATGTCGAAGCTACGAGACAAGGCGTCAGCCTTGATTTTTCTGGAACCAGGCTGATATGTGATTTCAAAGTTGAACCTAGTAAAAAACAAGGCCCATCTAGCCTGACGTGGAGTGAGACGTTTAGCACTGTGTCTAGGTACACCAGATTCTTATGGTCGGTAAGCACAACCACTTTATGTTTGGCACCCTCCAGGAAGTGCCTCCATTCTTCGAAGGCCATCTTAATAGCCAGTAATTCTCTGTTGCCAATATCATAATTACATTCAACTCGAGAGAATTTCCTAGAAAAGTAGGCAACAGGACGAAGGTTGGTAAGAGTGTCTGATCCCTGAGACAAGACCGCTCCTAACCCCACCTCGGATGCGTCCACTTCCACAATAAATGGACGCTCAAAGTCCAGCTGTGCCAGCACTGGAGCCTCTGAGAAACACTGCCTAAGTTTGTTGAATGCCTCAATAGCTTCCGAGGTCCAGTTTAACAGATCCGCCCCTTTCCTAGTCAAATCCGTAAGGGGTTCGGTTTGAACGAGAACCCTTTGATAAACTTCCTATAGTTATTGGCGAATCCCAAAAACCTATGTAGGGCCTTCAGGTTATTGGGTCGCTCCCAGTTTTCGATGGCTACAACCTTAAGTGGATCCATACCAATAATTATATAATAACCCAGAAAGAAGACCTCATGGATCCCAAACTGGCATTTTGACATCTTGGCACAAAGACTGTTTTGTCTCAGAAGCTCCATGACTGTACCGACATGCACAATGTGAGAGGCCCAATAGGGGGGAAAAATCAAAATTTCATCAAGATAAACAACAAGAAAATGACCTAAATGCTCACGAAAAATGTCAGCCGGCGCAGTACATAACCCTAGGGCATGACAAGGTATTCAAAAAGGCCCTCTGGGGTACTCCACTCATCACTTTCCCTTATTCTGATTAAAAGATATGCTCCCCGTAAGTCAACCTTAGAAAACCATTTAGCTCCCACTATCTGGTTAAACAAATCCGGGATCAGGGGTAGCGGTTGCTGATTCTTAACCGTAATTTTGTTTAATTCCCGGTAGTCAATGCAGGGCCGAAGCCCACCGTCTTTTTTTCCCACAAAAAAAGAATCCCGCCCCCAAGGGAGAGGAGGAAGGACGAATATGGCCCTTACGCAGACTATCCTTTATGTATTCCCGCATGGCCTCCCTCTCAGGACAGGACAAGTTAAATATAGGACCCCTGGGATTATTTGGCACCGGGAATCAACTCAATCGCAGTCATATGGTCTGTGGGGCGGCAATCCTTCCACCGCCCTTTCATCGAATACATCCGTATAATCAGACAAAAATTCAGCATTCTGCAAGAGACACAGCAATACAGTGGGAAGCACACTAAGGCCCCCACCGCACAAGTTCCCTACTGGACCAATCAAAGACAGGGTTATGTCCTTCCAGCGAGGGTAATCCCAGAACCCATCCGATTTTTGAACATGAACAGACCCCACCTTAACCTCCAGGCAGGGGGTAGTATACCGTATGTCCCCTTGGGCAAAAGGGGCAGAGTCTGCTCCAATGACATTAACTGGACACTTGAGCAGCAGGGGACATACCTCTAAACCAGAGAAAAACATAGGATTAATAAAATTTGCTGAGGACCCAGAATCGATCTGGGCATACCCAGAAACACTTTTCTCTCCCAACACCAGAGAAATTGGCAAAAGCAACTTATTCTTTTGGGTGAAGGTTACCTGTGCACCTAAGTGACCCCCTTGATAGTCACTCAAGCGCTGGAGTTTTCCGGGGGTGGTCCCGGCTTCGAAGGACATCGCCGTACATGGTGTCCTGCTTTTCCACAATATAGGCACAAGTTGTTCTGCAGGCGGTGCACTCGTCTGACCGTGGCGTCGGTGGAGTCTACCTGCATAGGTTCTTCTAGAGTGGTTAATGCAGGAGGGGAAGGTATAGGGAAGGAGGTCGGAGACAAGGGATTTCTAGGATAGTCTGGGGTGCCTCTTTCCTGCTGTCTGTCCCTCAAACGTCGGTCCACCCGAATAGCTAAGGTCATGTACTCCTCGAGAGTGTCAGGAGAAGGATAAGCCACCAGTAGGTCCTTCAAACGGTCACTCAGCCTAGCCCGGAACTGGTATCGGAGAGCAGACACCTTCCCTGCAAAATATTGCATCTATGCTATTATGGACGCAGAATCAAAAAAAAAATTGCATTTTCTGTTGAACAACTAGTTCCATTAGTTTCATCTATTGTGTTGGAAAAATTGCCTTTCAAAAAACTCTTAATGAATTGCTAGACAATTCTACACTTGCCACTGACCGTCATGTTTGTATTAGAAAAATATTAAGAGATCTGTACCCTGAAATTGAACACCAGTTTGATGTGTAGCACATGGCAAAGTCAATTGAAAATACAATCTATGCAGCCTCCAAAAACAAAAGTTCCCAAGTACTTAGCACATGGGTGCAACTCCTCAAAAACCACCTCTGGATAGTAAAACTATGTCTTAAGTACAGATCTAAAATGATACACTTTTTCACGGACTCCATGATAGCGAGGACTCAACTTGCAGCGATCGACCACAACCCAAACGTTGGGCGAATCCAAGCCACCATAAAGAAGGCTTCCTCCTCTGGAGACTGTGTTGGGTCTGTACGTCACAGAGTAGAGTACTCCAAAGCAAAGCGGTCGTGGATTGTAAAGGCTATGTATGAGCCTACTTCCCAAGACTTTTTGTTTGAGATGATACAGTTATGCAGAATGTAAGTGACCAAACACTAAGTGACTGGGAATCAAAAAGGAGCTCTTTACCACCAAATATTTCACCGGTTCCATGCCCTGAAAAATCAGAGCTTATTGCTCAGTTCAGGTCATGTTTTGAGGAACACTGATGGTTAAATATAAATGCAAATATATTTTGAGTATTACATCGTTAAAAAAAACGATTTCTTAATGATTTCTTCATGATTTCTTAATGTAAAGTTTTTTTTCCGTATGTTGTTACACTATGTAAAGTTTAGTTAAAAAAAAAAAAAAACTTCCTGCACTATTGTTGTATAATACATTTTAGAAGAAACGCACAGGTAAAATGTATTGTTTACAGTTTTATTATTTTAAAAAATACAAAAGTACTGTTAGATAAGCCTAGCTCAACTTAGTAAAATTTTATTACAACAGATAAACAACTTATTATTAAATATTAAAACATTTAGAGTCAGTAAAGGCTATGCTTAAAAATTATATGTGTTTGGATTTCCATTTGAGGCATACTCAGAAAACCATTTAAAGCCAGTATAATTAGAGTGAGGATCTGAATATCGTTCACGAATGGCAGTCACTGCACATGATGGTATCGGAACACGGTTTCCTTTTCCCAGACACCCGTACATCATGGAACATAAAGATCTGTAAGCCACCCATCTGTAATTTCTAAAAAAAAAAAATATATATATATATATATATATATATATATATATATATATATAAAAGAGAGAGAGACACTTATTATTTATTCATAAAAGGGCCACATGCACACACTGTATATTTTGATTTTGCAACATTGGCCATTATTTAATTAAAGTGGACGATCACTTTAATTACTATGAAATCAAGGCCAGAGTGTATAACCTCTGTATACACTGTGGCCGGGATTCCATGCAGCTGCACTGACAACTAACACTTACATTTTTGCGGCCACTATTCTTTGATTAGCAGCTGAAAGAAACTGATATTGCAGACAATGTAAAGTGCGGCTCTGTCTTACTGTGTGTGTACATGACCTAAAGTATTAAAAGTAGTTTATAAAGATTACCTGTTACAAAAAACCCTCAAAATTTATTGATCAAAGCGGGTCTTACTGTAAATCTATGAGCAAACTTTGACGGGATGACGAGTGACTCTCTATTCGGCTATATCATCTAATCGGAGCAAATAAAAACCAACAGTGCTCTATATTTCCATGTCTGATGGCATTGGTGTAACTATCATTCATGTGGCCACATAGCAAGAAAATGTAAGGGGACCCATGAATCCTATATGCCCCCTTCACCCCACCATCCTCCCCACTTCATGCTTTTACTTACATGACTCACTGGCCTTTACAGTCCTGCAAGTGAGTGCAAGTGATAGACAACATGGAGAAATACCACGTTTTGACAGGGGGCCCGGACCCTCTTGGCGCATGGGCCCCATAGCAGTTACGTGGTCTGCCTCCATTATAGCTTTGCCACTGTCTGATGAGAAGTTATTTTTCGTGATTTAGTCTACTCAATAATATTCAAAGTTCAGTACCTGTTTTGGTGCTTTATGCCCTTATCTGGAACATGGTTGACCATTCCAAGAAAGTGTACTAATAAGTGTTCATCACGAACCCATCTTCCAAATTGTGGATGCAGGCAAATGCATTCATATTCCTCCTATTCCCCTTCTATGGCAGTCGGAAGCCATGGCACGTAATTGGGGAGGAAGTAAGTAACTACTTGTCAGGTCAGCGCTGGATAATTCCTTCTTTCCCGTTCGCTGTCTGTGCTATTACACTCACAGACATTGAGCAGGTGGGCCGGGGGGAGCAGAGATGAGGCTGGCCAGTCATGTACATGTTGGCTTATTGTTGCCTTTTAACACAAGCTATTAAAGCGACTCTGTACCCACAATCTGCCCTCCCCAAACCGCTTGTACCTTCAGATAGCTGCTTTTCATTCAAGATCTGTCCTGGGGTCTGTTTGGAAGGTGGTGCTGTTATTGTCCTAAAAAAAACTTTTAGGGTACAAACCCACTTGACGTATTTGCTGCGTGAATCAGTCTTAAAAATAAGCAGGCAAAACGCAGGTTGGCTTTATACAATTGTTCTGTGTTAAAATACGCAATTGCGTATTTTTGAAGCATGAAGCTACATGCGTTTTTCGCACAGGTTGTTAACAACTGATGCTTTGCTAACAACAAGCTTCACGCTTCAAAAATACGCAATTGCGTATTTTAACGCAGAACAATTGTATAAAGCCAACCTGCGTTTTGCCTGCTTATTTTTAAGACTGATTCACGCAGCAAATACGTCAAGTGGGTTTGTACCCTTAAACTTGCAGCCCTTTGTCAAATTGGTGTGGCCTAGAGTGTTTGTGTATTAGGCTTGTACCACCTCTCCATCCCTCCTCCCCGCCCTCTTCATCATTAGGAATAACCCTGGGCAGGATTTACTATTCATTGCCTGTGTGACCATTGCACATGTGTTGGATTGTTAAGGCACCTGTGCAGTGTTCAGACAAGTGAGGAATAGGAGAAATTTGCCTGGGGCATTCCTAATGGTGAAGAGGGTGGGGGGGAGGGACAGAGAGATTGTGCCAGCCTAATGCACAGACACTCTAGGGCACAGCAATTTGACACAGGGCTGCAAGTTTAAGAGTTGGTTTTTTAGGACAATAACTGCATCACCTGCCAAACAGACCCAGGACAGATCTTGGAGTAAAAGCAGCTATCTGAAAGTACAAGCGGTTTGGGGGGGTCAGATTGTGGGTAAAGAGTTGCTTTGAACAAAACGATTATTGGCTTGAACGGCCAAAGTACCATTTGAAGAACTGAATTTAGCAAACAATTGAATAGCTGATTAATGGTAGGCAACATGGAACCATGTGCTTACTAACATGCCGATTGACCATTCAGTCTGTGTAATATAGAGCTAATGGATTTGTTACGGCTCTATTACACAGCTAAGTGATGTGAGCAGAAGAGGTCAAAGTACCATAGAAGAGCAGGTGACTGGAAAGGTGAACTTTACAGTCGGTGAGGAAGGAGCGTTAGGGGGTGGTTGAGATTTCAAGACTAATAAGGGCTATGTACGCCGAATTAATGAACACCAGGTTGCAAACCTGCAAGCCCCTTCCTCCTTCACCGGTGATCCTCCTCAGAAGAGATGAGAGATCCCCAGCTGGAAACCCGCCCTCCCATAGTGTGTGATCCCACACCTGTAGGAAGCTGGAACCGCCTCCCGAGGTTGTGGACACTTCTCTGGATCGGCTGCATCACAGACGCACAATGTGAATGACCACCTGGTCACGAACTCATGGTAAGTATTTAAGCACTTATTCTTGCATAGGCTTGGACAGTTTTGTATATTTGGCATTGCCTTCTGTGTCACAGTGATTTCAGACTTAAATTTCTGCAATATAAAAGTATAATTTGTTATAAAATGCATAGATATCATGAATTACATATATATAATACATATAGGATCACCGGTGACTCCAGGAGGAAGCGGGCATCCGGAGAAAGGCTACAACTCGTTCACACTCTTCTTGTGGATAGGGATGCGGTTTTCTGTAGATGTGCATTTGGCTTGAGCAAATGAACTTATGAAATTGCCAAAAAGAGATGACTACAGCACTGTGGTCTTTAGGTTGGCCCCATAGGAATGAATAGAGCTGCAGGTCAAGGTCCCTTCCTGCAGCTGTATTTATAGAAAAGAAGCCGGGGGACGATACAGAGATCGCCGGTAGTGCTGAGGTTGGCCTCCCTGCAATATCTTAATCCTCCCCTATCCAGTGGATTGTTGACAAGTTTTTTCCATGGACAACCTCTGTACAGAGTAATCAACTTGCCAAAGGTGCACAGAATCCAAATCAAAACCATATAATGTTCCTGCGGTAGCGAAGGCCACAGGCACAAATAATACAGCATCAATAGTTTGTCACTGAACAGCAACCATGGCAAGCTAGGCCACCATATTACAGTGTGTGAACAAAGCCTAAATATTATTGATTTGTAATTAAAGAGATAAACAATAAGAACAACTATTTAACCTATTGTTATAAGTCTTTCAGTTAGTGACATTGTTCTCCTGTAAGGACATGGTTTTCTGGCAATCCTGGATGGTACACGCTCCAAGAGGGCATCAAATGAAGATGTTGTCATGCGCATATAATTAAAGATTTTTTCTGGGAATTTTCTTAGTTCTGGGTAGAGACTGTGAAAGCATTCCATTTGTGGCCTTCTCTAAAATATTGGTGTCAGGACGGGGCAGGTAGAGACAAGACACGACAGTGAGCCCTTACACTGAACCCACCAACTGTCCCTACCTACTTGCCTCAAACGGCCCTAGGCGTCCGTGGACAACCACGTTGACGTTCCCTGCGCTGAATATGTGCACACAGAACAAGACAGACAAACAAACACAAAATGGATAGTCAAACAGACCGGGTCAAAACCAAACAGACAGCGCAGTACAAAATCAGCAAACAATCGGATAGTCAAATAGTCAGGCAGGAGGTCAGATAACAAGTCGAGCTAAAAACAAAGGGATTAGGAACGGGGAAAACAGGAGTAGGCACAGGTAAGCTGGGATCCAGGTATTAACTGACTAGCCAGCACTGGAGTAAGCAGCTAGCTGTATTTTATCCAGGATCAGAGGCTAGGTCCAGCAGCTGATTAGACCAGCCCTGATCCCAAGCCCAAGTTCAGCTGAAACATTGAAATTCTGCAGAGCTCTGGTTAACTTCTGCATTGCTGGATGGAAAGCAATCGGGTGTGTCAGAACAAGCAGGCCCAGTTCACACCAGGCTACCTCACATTCCTGACAATTGGATGGACCAAATAACGTCTGCGCATTTATCTTGAAATGCTCTGTCGCATTGCCATTCTGATTCTCAGAAATTGCCATATATAACCGATACGGGGTCTTGAATAGCTGCAGATAGAATTCACTGATGCCCACATAGTGCCTAGTCAGGAATAAACTGAATCTTCCTCAAACAACCTTAGGAAGACAGACAGACCACTCCCACCTTTAAAGCATAAACAACCATTAGTTGCCATAAGTTCTCATCAGTTTAGTTAAGTTGACATGAGGTTGTGAAGGTCAAATGTGTATATATGTAGGAATGATCTTTAGTTACCATAGCAACCACTTGTAGCTCAATGGTTATGAAAAGGTGAAATGAGCTTATACTGCAATATGTACAGTCTATAACTCACCATGCAATTGGCATAAAAGACACCACTGAATAGACAGAGTAGAGGACCTATGTATTCCATGATTCTGTACTGCAATGAGTGTTATAGCATACATCCAGTGTCTCCCTGAGGTACCAGTGTCCTATTTTTTTTGCTGATTCCTGGTACCCAAATATGAACAGTGATAAGCGACATGATGAATTTATGATGGATTTATGTCCACAACTCCAAAAATACACAAGCTTTTCCTACTACACTTTTGTAACTCTGAGTTTTAGTTTTCGTTTAATTAACCACTTCAAGACCAAGCCCATTGATGCACGGATGTCCGGGTCAAATTAATGCAATGTTTCTCCCCAGCCATGCTGCGGGGGGTCCCGATCACTCAGTGACAGGAGCTTGTCTTGTCACTGAGTACCTTAAACGCTGGGATCACTGTGCACCGTGGTAATTAAGTAGTTAATAAGAGGCAGCTGCGGATCTCAGGTGACTGTCATTATGCTGGGCTTCCGGGACACTGATGTGTGCGGGGCCGCTCTCACTGCATTGGTCCTGCACACACCAAACCCCTTCAGTGTCAGGAACGTATATATACATTCCTACTGCACGGGGCATGTGCAGTTGAAAGGTATATATACAGATTACTAACGTGAAGGGGTTGAATGATGATTGTGTTGAGGCGTATGGTGCCTGCAATCTGTGATTGACAACCATCAGGTACATTGCTTTATTAATTTTTTTTTCTAGGAAACCCATTACCATGAAAATACAACCTAAGCTATCAGCACCATGTTATAGAGCAGAAGCAGCTTAGCAATTTGATATATATCTTTATGGGGAAAGATTCAGCATAACATCTCAGATTTTTCCATGCTGAAGAGTCTAGTCCATTGAGTTAAGCTGATCCCTGCAGCTGAGGCCCGGGGGTGGCAGTGGAGACTATCATTCACTGCTACTGAGGTCCAGGGGTGGCGACGGGGACTATCGATTGCTGGTTTGCCTCTGAAGTCATGGGGGGGGATTGTTTCAGAGTTTGGGGCAGGAAGGAGGATCATCACTTCTCTGCTGAGGCCCAGGGGGAAAAGGGGGGGAAATATGTCCAAAGTGTAGAATTATGCTTTTAACGTAGCGGAGTACAGTATTTTCCTGCGTATAAGACTACTTTTTAGGGTTCAAACCCACTTGCCGGATCTGCAGCGAGTCTCCATGCTGCGTTTTTGCAGCGAGACTCGCTGCAGATCCCAGCCCTATACTTTCATTAGCAGAGAAACTCGCAGCAGGAATGTACATCCCTGCTGCGATTTTGTCTGCAGCCCTCCCCATTAACCCCCTAGCCGCCGGACATTATACATTAACGGGTCCCCGTTTCTGCTTGCTTTGGGGCTCCCGGTGTCTTCACGGCCCGCCCGGCCAATCAGTGCGCTGCGGCGGGGCAGCGCACTGATTGGCCGGGCAGAACGTGTCGGGAGCCGCCGAAGCAAGCAGGAACGGGGACCTGGTAATGTATATCCTGCCCGCCCCCCCTGCAGCCCCGATCGCCCCCGGCCGCATGATCGCCCCCCGCACCCCCCGGCCGCACGATCGCCCCCCGCACCCCCCGGCCGCATGATCGTCCCCCTACCCCCCGGCCGCACGGGCTGCGGGGAGCGATCATGCGGCCGGGGGGTGCGGAGGGCGATCATGCGGCCGGGGGCTGCGGGGGGCGATCATGCGGCCGGGGGCTGCGGGGGGCGATCCTGCGGCCTTGGGGTGCGGGGGGCGATCCTGCGGCTGGGGGCGATCGGGGCTGCAGGGGGGCAGGCAGGATATACATTACCAGGTCCCTGCTCCTGCTTGCTTCGGCGGCTCCCGGCACGTTCTGCCCGGCCAATCAGTGCGCTGCCCTGCCGCAGCGCACTGATTGGCCGGGCGGGCCGTGAAGACACCGGGAGCCCTGAAGCAAGCAGGAACTGGGACCCGGTAATGTATAATGTCCGGCGGCTAGGGGGTTAATGGGGAGGGCTGCAGACAAAATCGCAGCAGGGATGTACATCCCTGCTGCGAGTTTCTCTGCTAATGAAAGTATAGGGCTGGGATCTGCAGCGAGTCTCGCTGCAAAAACGCAGCAAGGAGACTCGCTGCAGATCCGGCAAGTGGGTTTGTACCCTTAACCTAGGAAAATCTTCACAAAAGTCAGTGGTCGTCTTATATGCTGCGTGTCGTCTTAGGCTGGGTTCGCACTGCTTTTTTGCAATGCGTTTAACGGATACGTTTTTCTAGGAAAAACGTATCTGTTTTTTAACAGAAAAACGGATCGAAATTTGTGGGGGGAAAAAAAGTGTGCGTTTTAAAAAACTGATTCAATCCATACGTTTCTATTCGTTTTTCTCTGTTTTTTGTTTTTTTAAATGTATGCATTTTTTGTTACTAGGCAGAAAATTTTTACATGGCTAAAAGTACACCAACCCAAAATTTGCATATCATATAAAGTTTACCTCAGCCAAGTGGATTTATTATATATTGGTATGATACCTCACATCTGTTTCAAGCAATAATGATGCCTTCAGTGCATTTCAATCTATCGATGTGGGGCTTCCTACATGCCCGGGACAATTTACCCAGAAGAGAAAGGTGGCGTTATTGGGTACACCCAATAAATTATACAAGGAATAAACGGGGAACATTTTTTAATTTATATTGGGATTTGCGAAGACATCCTGTAAAATTCAGGAACTACACACGGATGTCAATTGAAACATTTGACAATCTCCTTCTGAAAATGAGACCTCATCTCACATACAAGGGCACCTCTTACCGAAAATCTATACCACCTGAACAGAGACTTCTTGTTCCCTCCTCAGGACAGGCTGGTGGCAGAAATGAGGCAAACAGCTTGGCTCACTACTCCCACCATCCTGCTCTGAGAATGATGGTGGTGGTCTGAGAACAGGTGCTGGAATTGTTGTACTCTCCAGTTGCTATTGTTTTTTAGATATTTTCCAATCTTAGCATTTAGAGTGAAATATTAATAGTCAAACCATCACTCAATATATAATTTATGTTTTTTTCTTCTAGGTTTCTTGCAACTGGTGAATCATTTAAATCACTCCACTATCAGTTCCGTATGGGTAAACACATCACACATGTACAGAATTGTGGAAGGTGCTGCAACCAACCTATTTGCCTCACCCAGAGCCATCAATTTGGAGAACCATTGCTGATGATTTTCAAAGATATACTCAATTTCCAAACTGTGTAGGCACATTAGATGGCAAGCACATCCAAATACAAAAGCATATGGTGGCACTAATGATTCCAGAGCTATCACAGAATGTAACCTCTGAAAGCTATTATACAGTGGGCAGCTTGGCCTCCCTCTCCTCAGCCATTGCCTGGAACAACATCACCACTACTACCTTTTGTTATCGTTGCTGACGAAGCATTCTGAATGGGAGAAAATCTTTTAAAACCATATTCCTCCAGGCAGCTAAATCCTACCAAGAGGGTTTTTAATTATGGACTAACTAGAGCACACAGGGTGGTGGAGTGTGCCTTTGGTATTTTATCTGGAAAATGGCGAATACTCACTAAGGGTGCGTTCACACGTACAGGATCTGCAGCATATTTGCTTTGAATCTGCAACTTCAAATCTGAGCCATCAAATCTGCTGCGGATCATGTACGTGTGAACACACCCTAAAGCTATCCAAATAACCCCTGAAGGGGTTACAGATGTAGTCAAAGCCTGCGTTGTACTACACAATTTCACTATTGAGGAAGAATCACTGTCCTCTACAGCAGAAGAATTTGAAAATAACCTAATTGGCCTACAACCAGTAAAAGTACGCTCTGGCATGGAAGCTCTGACTGGGGGGATAAATTCAAAGACTACTTTATTTCTGAAGTGTGTAGTGTGGCATGGCAAAATAATTATATTTTTTAACTGCCTGTTTTACTATTTTGTAACTGTATTATGATCATTTACTTTGTAAATAAAAAAAAAATTGGCAGCAATTGCTTCATTCAATTGTTTATCATTAGTACCAGTTCATATGTGTGTAAATAAAATGATATATATATATATATATATATATATATATATATATATATATATATATATATAAAACAAATTCCAATTTTCAGAATATAGTAACTAGCAGGTTGGTAGGATCAACTACAAATTCACCAACACCACATTTTACAATTCAGCCCCATTCTATGTTAAAATGTTCACCTCAAAAGATATTCAAGTTGTCATCTAGAGGCAAAACTGCTCTCTGGGCTCAGATTGCTAAGTAGAGGTCTTGTACTAGCTTAAGTACTTAAGAGCTTAAATATGTAGATTTGAAGTTTTATGATGAGCCATACGCTGGATAACTGTATTTAAATTGATAGCCAGGGGAATATGCTTTTATTCACTTTACCACTACACATGGTTATGTTATGTGCCGGTAATCAGGTACAGACCTGGTTGATATGAGGCACATAGAGAGCTATGTGTGGTAGTCAAGTGCATAGAGGGTTACCTGCCTATGCAATTATCACATTAATGGCTCTTCACAAAACTTTACAAACAAAATTTCAGGGTATTATCTGAACTTGATTGATATACCATTGCCTACAGAGGATAGCAGGGTGGCTGTAGATCAGTGTTTGTCCAAAGGGTTTATGTGATGGATATCTGTCAAACATTTGAAGCCAGAGCAAGAAACAGACTGAACAGATCAGATCATAAATGAATCTTGAAATTTCTCCTCCATTCAAATTAATTCCTGGCTTTGTCTTCTAATCTTTAAAATGACCCTTATTAGTGCTCATTATTTATCATGTTTTATGGACTACCTCCCTCTGACCATTTTATTTCTATAGAGGGAAACCAATACAGGCCAACACCATTATTAACACCTAAAAAAAAGAACAGGTAGTCATAATATGCGGTTAAACCGAGATATTTAACTATGAAAATACCACTACAAAATACAGACTCAAAGCTTCAAAGGCTCTATAGAGGAATGGAATTAAACAACACTGTTCTGTAGACTAAAGATGTCCATTTTGATGCAATAAATAGCCTCTATAGTAAAATAGGCATTTCACATGCCTCTCTCTCTCTCTCTCTCTCTCTCTCTCTCTATATATATATATACACACACATACAGTGGTACCTTGGTTTAAGAGTGACTTGGTTTAAAGCGACTCTGTACCCACAATCTGACCCCCCCAAACCACTTGTACCTTCAGATAGCTGCTTTAATTCCAAGATCTGTCCTGGGGTCCGTTCGGCAGGGGATGCAATTACTGTCATAAAAACAATTTATAATCCTGAAGCGCTGTGTCTAATGGCCGGGGCTTACATTTGTATATGCATTAGGCTGGCACCACCTCTTCGTATTTCCTCCCCACCCTCCTCATCATTAGGAATGATCCAGGAACATTTACTGCTGTTTGAGCTTTGCACAGGTGTATTAACGATCCAGCCCATGTTCATTATACACACAGGTGGGGAATAGGAAGCAATCTGCCTGGAGCATTCCTAATGAGGAGGAGGGTGGGGAGGAGGGACAGAGAGGGTGTGCCAGCCAAATGCATATACAAATGTAAGCCCCGGCCAATAGACACAGCGCTGCCGGATTAAAAGTTGTTTTTATGACAATAACTGCATCCCCTGCCGAACGGAGCCCAGGACAGGTCTTGGTTTAAAATTAGCTATCTGAAGGTACAAGTGGTTTGGGGGGTCAGATTGTGGGTACAGAGTCGCTTTAAGAGCGTTTTGTTTTAAGAGCTATAATGTGTGTTATCTAGTGAATAAATGTTAAACGCCGCACTACCCCTTTAATGAAAATATCAGCTTCCAATGGATGGAAGGGCAAAGTTTACAACCACAGCATTATAGGAGTACTCAAATCTTGAATATGGTATGTATGTATGGTATGGTATACACACTTTTTTTTGGACTTGGTAATAACCCGAGAGCGTACAACTTTTGTAGGCACTGCCACAAAATATACAATAAAATCAACCAAAAAAAAAAATTATAAATACCTTTGAGGCACTGCTGCATTGTGAAACTGATGGTATGTATTCGGCATCACTGTCTGTTGCAGTAGCCACTGCGTTAGATAAATCTATAGGCTAAGAAAATTTGAAAAAAGTAATCATATACTTCCTAACACAACTTTTAAACTGGCAGCCCTGTGCCCAACGGCCGGGGCTTAGAATATCCGTATTCTAACTTTGCACCACCACTCCTTCCCACCCTCTTCATCATTAGGAATGCTCCTAGAACATTTTCTCCTGTCTGAACATTGCACAGGTGCCTTAACGATCCAGTCCATTCCGGCACACATTCCGGCAACAATCCAGCCACAATCCGGCACCAAGCGCTAAAGTAAAAAAAAAAAATTAGCGATGTACCTTAATGTCACATTAGATTAAAAAAAAAAAAAAACTACACGATAAGTCCAGTGAACTACATAGAATTAAAAGTCACTTCTTAAAAAGCCATTTTTCTCTGCTTCACTTTGGAGAATCTGCCAACCACCTTGTCTTTATCAATTTCAATGTCTCTCTCAATACTGAGTCACGTTAAATTAGACAGTCTGGCCTCACGCATACAGTACATGTCCGCAGATGTGTTTTAATAAGTTTCAGGCGGCTAAAACTTCTCTCCGCTTTTGCGCTACTAACAGGAATAGTTAAATAAATGCGGTAGTATACTTAAAGGGAACCTCCGGATAAGGAAAACTTGTTTTCTATTAAAATTACATTAAGGGTACAAACCCACACACCGTATACACAGCAGATACGCAACAAATACGCAGCAAATACGCAGCAGATTTGTTGGTACAGATTTGATGCTGTGTTCAGTTATTTAGATATAATCTGCTGCGTATTTGCTGCGTGTTTGCTGCGTATTTGCTGCGTATCGCAGCAGTAAATACGCTGCTTATACGGTGTGTGGGTTTATACCCTAAAAGTTATATAGATGTGTCTATACAATGTATTACCGTATCTGTGCGGTTCTGCCACACTGGAAGCTGATAGAAATCCAGAAAGTGAAGAAAAATGGCCTCTGTGCCAATCCACATTGTCTCCTGCTCCTTCTGCTATTTCCCCTTAGGAGACAAATCTTCCATGCCTCTGTATCACATTGTGTATGTTTGCCGAGATCAGGCTGATGATGCAGACAGGGGGCAGGGTGGGATCACCATCTCTGACCAGCCAGAAGCAGCTGCAGCACTGATTTCTCTGAAATTAGGGCTATGTTTACACATGTTGGAGTGTCATTGCAGTACTGCAGCATATTCACAAAAATGATGCAGTAACCCAAGTAAATTATGCTAAACAGCAGAGAGGATCAGAGCCTTATTGTGGAGCTCAACTTCAAACATAAAAGATGCTTGATCATAATATGTGTGTGGAAATGAAAAGATAAAAAAAATTCAAAAAGTTCTTTACTTTATTCCAATATCAGCGTTACAGGTAGAGAATACAGCGTGCTGTGTGGTGTTACAGGTAGAAAATACAGTGTGCTGTGTGGTGTTACAGGTAGAGAATACAACGTGCTGTGTGGTGTTACAGGTAGAGAATACAGCGTGCTGTGTGGTGTTACAGGTAGAGAATACAGTGTGCTGTGTGGTATTACAGTTAGAGAATACAGTGTGCTGTGTGGTGTTACAGGTAGAGAATACAGCGTGCTGTGTGGTGTTACAGGTAGAGAATACAGCGTGCTGTGTGGTGTTACAGGTAGAGAATACAATGTGCTGTGTGGTATTACAGTTAGAGAATACAGTGTGCTGTGTGGTGTTACAGGTAGAGTATACAATGTGCTGTGTGGTGTTACAGATAGAGAATACAGCGTGCTGTGTGGTGTTACAGGTAGATAATACAGCGTGCTGTGTGGTGTTACAGGTAGAGAATACAGTGTGCTGTGTGGTGTTACAGGAAGAGAAAACAGCGTGCTGTGTGGTGTCAATTCCCCTTTGAATTTGGAAAGGTTAGATGCATGTCATTGGCAATGAGAAATGTTAAAACTTGTTCGGTGGACACCATCTCCTTCTCTAAAGACAACTCACTGTACATATGACGGAATGTAAGGAACTCGGCTAACACTACCTCTGGTTCTGTACACACATTCCCTGAATCAAAATGGGCAAGATTGATCACTTTATCAGTAACATCTGATTCATCAAGTGTTTGCTATTAAGTGGACAGAACAATTTAGCCATTTCTCTAAAGTCTGAAACACGGTGCTCAAACTGTTCTACAAAAACATCTTTTATATAATAAAATACTTCCGTTGTGAAGCGAGCACGGCTATCCACAATTGGCTCATCTTCAGCATTTTCATCAAAAAATCTTTTCCTCTTATGAACCTTTCCCTCATGATATGAAGTAGTGTGGTTACACTTGGTAGCCAAGTCCATAGCTGCATTTTCTATGGCTGCAAAAGCCTCATCTGATCACAGCTCTCTGATTTGTGTCATGCATGCATCAATTAGATGTACAGCTGTATTAATGTCCAATGACTTTTTCTGTAGGTAGTTCGAAAGGACATAGGTTTTACTTAATAGTGTATTTCAAAAAAGCAGAATTACTTACGGGTAATTGTGTTTTCATGAGCCCATGACAGCATCCCTGGAGAGGACCTCCCACCGCAGGACAGGAAACCTGGAAACACATAAAAAGAAGACACGCCTCTCTATGCCTCAGTTCTATAACAGTACTCCGAAGGAGCCTTAGCCTGAAACTAATAAAATCTGCAAAATTTACCATAAAAATATAAATGTGGGGTTGGGTATGCATGAGGGGTGCTGTCATGGGCTCATGAAAACACAATTACCCGTAAGTAATTCTGCTTTTACCCTTACGCCGATGACAGCACCCCTGGAGAATTAAATTAGGAATAATTTTAGGGTGGGACAATTGCCGACAAAACTTTACGTCTAAAGGACATATCTGATGGAGAATTTAACTGAAGTCTATAGTGTTTTAAAAATGTATGTACAGAGCCCTATGTTGCTGCTTTGCAAATTTTCTCTATTGACGCTTTTGCTCTTTCTGCCCAGGAGGTAGATACCAACCTGGTAGAATGGGCCGAAAAAAACCGAGGCAGAGTTTTCGCCTTGCTAGAGTAAGCTAAGGATATGGACTGTTTGATCCATCTACTAATTGAGGGTTTTGATGCAACCTTACCCTTGTTTGCCCCAGTGAATTGCATCAGAAGGTTTCCCTAGTGGCTTCTAAGTATGCGAGCAGGCACCTCCTGACATCCAGGCAGTGAAATGTGGCTTCTTTCTGGTTTGCCGGCTGGTCACAGAAAGAAGGCAGGATTATGTCCTGGTGTTTATGGAATTCGGAGACCACTTTTGGCAGAAAAGATGGTAAAGTTTTCATGACAACTGTCTTCCTTGATTTGCGTATAAAGAGGGAATGCTGAAAGGGCTTGCAATTCCCCCACCCTTCGGGCTGTCGTTACAGCCAGTAAAAAAAACATTTTGAGGGTTAATATCTTCACTGGAATTTCCTGTAAGGGTTCAAAAGGGGGTCCTGTCAGGGCATCAAGAACAAGATTTAGGTCCCATGGTAGAATAGTGATCCTCTGAGGTGGACTCAACCTCGAAGCTGCTGAAATGAATCTTTTGATAAGAGAGTCCAGAAAAAAAAACTAAGGGCTGACATTTGTACTTTCAGTGTGCTTGGGCTAAGCTTTTACTCTAGACCTGCTTGTAAAAAAACTTAGGATGAGGAAAATATTTGGCTTTCCTAAAGGGTCCTGTTTCCCTTGTGCAAAATTTAAGAAGGCTTTCCAAGTCCGAAAATATATTGCAGATGTGATTTTCTTCCTGCTGGCCAGGAGAGTGGTAATAACATTATCTTGCAATCACCTCCCTCTAAGGATTACCCTTTCAGCTTCCAGGCAGTCAGATGTAGTCTGGGAGAAGATGGATGTAGTACTGGCCCCTGAGACAGAAGGTCTTTCTTCTCTAGCAGAACCCAAGGCTGGGCTACTGAGAGCTGTCTCAACAGGGTGAACCATGGCCTTTTGGGCCAGAACGGGCCAATCAGAATTATTAAGGCTTTGTCCTCTCTCACTTTCCTGAGTACCCTGGGGATTAGAGGAAAGGGGGGAAATGCATAATTTAGTTCCCCTGCCCAGTTCTTAGAGAAGGCATCTAAGGCTGTTGGGTAGTCTTCTGGCCTCAGAGAGTAAAACCTTTTCAGCTTCCTGTTGTCCCTTGCTGCAAAAAAAAAAGTCTGTCACTGGAGAACCGAACCTTTTTACTATGAGGTTGAAGATGAGCATGTTTAGGGACCACTCTGCCTGGCTGAGTCCGCTGTCTGATTTTCTTTTCCTTTTAAGTAGACTGCTGTGAGGGAGCAAAGATTTTCTTCTGCAAACATACATATCTGATGGGACAGGTGAGACAGAGAAGGAACCCTTGTCTCTCCCCCCTGTTTGTTTATGTATGCCACAGCTGTAGTGTTGTCGGAGTACACTTGGATATCCTTTCCTTTGATCTGTGACTTCAGACCTTTTAAGGCTAACAGAATCGCATATAGCTCTTTGTAATTTGAGGATGAATGAATCTGGTGTACCTGCCATGGACCCTGTAGATATGTCTGTTGCGAATTAGCTCCCCAGCCCAAGGGGCTGGCGTCTGTGGTGACCCTGATAATTTCCTGAGGGAACCACTGAACCCCTCTGGATACATTCTGAGGGTCTAGCCACCACTGCAGGGATAGTCTGGCTACTGATGAGAGGTAAAATGGGGTGGCTAGAGATTTTTGAGAGCCGTCCCACTTTTGAAGAATATCTGCCTGTAGAGCTCTGCTCCTGAACTGTGCCCATTTTACTGCTAAGATGCAAGATGTTAGTAGGCCCAGAATTGACATTGCCTGTCTGAAAGTGGGTTGGTGAGATAGGAAGAGATCCTGCCCCCTGGCTCTTATTACATCCTGTTTTACTACCGGAAGAAATGACATCTGGAGGGAGGAATCTAGTAGAACCCCCAGGAAGACACACTGGGGTGAGGGGATTAGGTTTGACTTTTTTATATTTATATTCCAGCCCAGTGTTTGTATCGTCTGTGATGCCTGACCTAGGTGACTCTGCAGTGTTTGTGCTGATTTTGCCACTAACAAAAAATCATCTAAGTACAGCACTAGGAGTATGTCCTTTGATCTTATATGTGCCGCCATCTCCGCCACTACTTTGGTGAAGACCCTCGGGGGGCCTGTGAGATGCCCAAGGGTAGGGCCCTGTATTGGAGGTGAAGCCATTGATTCTGGACAAACACCGCCACCCTCAGAAACCTCTAATCTGATAAATGAATTGGGATGTGATAATAGGCATCCTCTAAGTCGATAGATGCCATAAAACAATTGTGATAAAGAAGGGAGATCGCTGACTTTAGCGTCTCCATTCTGAACTTTTTGTGTAACAGAAATTTGTTTAACCCTTTTAAATTTATAATCGTATGAAAGGAACCGTCTGTTTTTTTTATCAGGAAGAGGGGAGAGTAGAACCCCTTTCCTTCCTCCAAAGGAAAGGGGTTTCAGAAGAGAAATTACTTCTTTCTCTAGTGCGGCCTGTTTCCGAGGATCTGACATGCAACCGGTGGGAAAAAATCTGTCCCCTGGGACTCTCTTGAACTCCAAGAGCAGACCCCAGGCGATTGTGCTCAACACCCACGCACTGGAGGAGATCTCCCTCCAAGCATGAGCGTAATGGGACAGACGTCCCCCCACCGGAAGCCTGTCACTGTTGAGGGGCTTTGAGTCCCTATTTGAGTTAAAGAGGAACCGCCTCCCCTTCCCTGGGACTCTGAATTTCCTATCCCCCTTGGTCTGATTAAAGGGCCTCCTAAACAGTTTTTTGTTACGAAAGGACTCCTGAGTTTTTGGAGGGGCAGGGAAACCTTTTTTCCTATCTGAGGCCTTTTCTAGCAATGAGTCTAATACCGGCCCAAATAAATATTCCCCATTACACGGGATGGAGCATAATTTTGTTTTTGAGGCTCCATCACCTTTCCATGATCTCAGCCATAGTGCCCTTCTTGCTGAGTTTGAAAGGGCTGCTGCTTTCGCTGACATTTTAATTGAGTCAACTGAAGCATCAGCCCAAAAATCCGCTGCCTTTGCCAGGACTGGTAAATCCTCTTTAAACTTAGAGCATTATGCATCCTCAGGCAGTTTCTCTTTTATTTTTGAGAGCCAGAGCCCCAGCGCTCTAGCCACAAATGTGGTGTCAGGACTGGCAGGTGTAGACAAGACAAGAGACAGTGGGCCCTAGATCTGAACCCACCCACTGTCACCTGCCTACTTGCCTCAGTCGACCCTAGGCGGTCGAGGACAACCACGAAGACGTTCCCTACGCTACGTAAGTGAACACACTGAACAGTACAGACAGACGAACACAATAAAGAGTAATGGAACAAGCCAGGTCAAACCACACGGGCAACGAAGTACAAAATCAGCAACACAACGGGATAGTCAAAAGTAAGGCGGAGGTCAGAACACGGGTACGTCAGGTAGAAAAAGAATAGGACGGGGTTTGCAGGAGTAGGACAAGGGGAGCTGGGACCAGGAGTGAACCTAATTAACCAGCACTGGAACTCTGCCTTAGCTTTGCTTTATACTGAGCAAGAGCCCGGTCCGGATCCTCATTGGATCGGCGCTCTGATTCTCCAGGCTGCAGACAGGCAGAGAAACCAGTCAATCACAGAGACCAGATAGGTGTAAAATCATGCCCAGAAGCTTCTCAGCTTAACTCCTGCATGTCCGGAAGCTGAGAAGCAATCGGGTGTGGCACACAAAAGCAAAACACCAGGCCCAGTTCAGACCAGGCTACTGCAGATTCCTGACATGTGGATGCCACACTTGTCCTTAGGGAATAAGTGGCTGCTTCCCAGACTTTTTTGTTATAATAGTCCCCCTTTCTATCCATAGGGTCTGGGAGAGATCCTAGATCCTCAAAGGGCAGACTGTTCTTTTTAGCCATTTTTGCCACTGGCGCATCAATTGCCGGTGCTCTATCCCATGACTTTGTATCTGACTCCTCAAAGGGATATTTTCTTTTAAAGAACTTTGGGATGAAGAACTTTTTATCTGGGTTCTCCCACTCCTTTTTAATCAGGTCCCTGATATTTTTGTGTAAGGAAAATGTGCATGCTTTTTTGCTCCCCAATCCCTCATACAGGGAATCCTCCACAGAGTGTGATTCTCTAACATCTTCTATGTTCATAGAACATATTTCCTTGATTAACTGATTAGTATCATCAGCTGGGAATAAGGCTCTTCCTGCAGTACCCTCTGATTCTTCCCCAGAGGAGGATAACGAGTTAATCTCTCCTTCCTCAAAGCTTGTGCTCATTAATGAAACACTTTCTCGCTCCTGCACATCAGGGAGCACCTGGGATGGGGTTAGGGCTTTTATGGATTGCTGCACTTCATCCCTCACTATTTGTTTAATGGTGTCAGCAAGTACAGTTGATTCCTGTGCGACTAAGTTATCAACGCACTGTGGGCATAGGGATCTCGCATAATCTTCTTGCAAGGGACGCCTGCACTCCCCACATTCTTTATTGTGTTTTTTGGAGGAGGATTTCCTAGACTTTGACTCCCGTGACTCCTAAAAAATACATTAGAAACCCCCATTAACACATGAAAAAAGAAAAAGGTACACTCACCACGACCAAGGATTTTTTGCACCGGTACCGGAGTGGAAGTCTTGAATCTGGAGCCCTCGCGCCTTTTTTCTCCACCCGCAGAGTCTGACATGCTGGCGGGACTTTTGGAGTATCGCTGAACCTGCAGAGTGTGCTCACGGAAGCGTAGCTAAGCTGCAGAGCGCACCACGGAAGCGTAGCTGAGCTGCAGAGCGCACCGCGGTTAGCGTGCTCAGTACCGTTACGGACTGGCTGGCTGACAGAGATCCTGGTGTCCACAGACGCACATGGACGACGGACGCTATCCTGCAATGCCCCCGCTCCTAAATACCGGTGACCCGGAAGTGACGTCAGACGCTCTGTACGGCGCACGCTGTCTGACTTCAGACGCCTGCGTTGCCGCACCTGTGCACTGAACGGAGCCAGGTATGGACACCCAGCGTATACATGGCGTCTCTGGGAATACAGCAATAGAAAACCGGCGGCTTCCCATATGTAATGCGTGCTGCTCCTTGCCTTACCCCCCGAGAGCTCCATGTATGGGACCGAGCAGGATAGGACCGGGGAATCATCCGCAGACTTGTCGGTTGCTTCCCCTCAGGAAGACTTACCCCACCAGGGAGCCCCACTGGGAATAACCGACGGGGGACCTGCAGCCAACAAAGGGAGGTCTTCTAAAACTCCCCAGGAGGGAGCTCACATGTTCCCAGGCTCCCATCCGTAGGACAGGAAACCTGAACTGAGGCATAGAGAGGCGTGTCTTCTTTTTATGTGTTTCCAGGTTTCCTGTCCTGCGGTGGGAGGTCCTCTCCAGGGGTGCTGTCATGGGCGTAAGGATAAAACTAGCATTAGCTTTAATTCATAAGTGGTTAGTTTTGTTACCAGACCATCTGCTTAAGCAGCAGTTTTTGGGGTGAAGGCATTGTGTGTCTTAATTGTGTGCACAACAATGAACATAAAATGCTTTTTCAGAGCACTGTTGCGTCACTCTAGCTTGCAACCCCATTAAGTGGACTGACATTGTCCTTGCCCCATCATAGGCTTGCCCTCTCATTAGACTTAGATTCAAGTTCTTTGGCGATTATGTTAATTAATATATCATAGAATGACTCAGCACAGCCAGCTGCAAGTTTTTCAAGTTTAACGAAACGCTCAGTGCTATTACCTGCTTCTGTAACATATCTTAATGATAAGGAGAACTGGTCTATCCTTGTTATATCAATTGGAGAATCAACAATTACAGAGAAGAACTTTACTGCTTTCACATCATTTATGAGAGTGCTTAAAGCTTCACATGCAAGTGCAGAAATCAACTCATTTTGGGATTCTGAGCTTAGATATCTGACATGGCTTACTGGATTTTTCAGATGATGTTCAAGAACACAGTCATACTGCGCTAGCAATTTAAGCAGCTCCAAAAAATTCCCTTCATTGACATTTGGGTCACCCAAGCCAGAATGTTCTCTGTGACCCCTGAACGCAAGACCTTGTCTTGCTAAAAAAAAAAAAAGAGTTACATCTATCAGTCTGTGAAGAATTTTTCTGTTATTCTTTATCTGTTCCCTCTCACCTTCTAATGAGCCCAGTGCTGTCCTTACTAATGCGGTATTTAGTCACGAGAAATGTTTTCTCAGATTCTCGGTGTGTATTACACCTTTTGTGTTGTTCTATTTTGTCAATACATTTCTTAAAGTTAAAGAATCCCATGTTTGGGTCTGCCCAGACTCTAACTTTTTGATTTCTCATACAAAATAGCCAGCAGCAGAAACAGTAGGAACTTTTTGGAGAGTAAATTAAAGGAGAAGTCCGGCCAAAATTAATTTTTGATATGTTGTTACTTATGAAAAGTTATACAAATTTCTAATGTACATTTATTATGGAAAATGCACATATAGGGCTATTTCCCTTAATTTAGTAGATCAGGAAGTGTTAGAATTCTCTTAGATCCAGTGACGTCACGACGAAAGGTGTAATTCCTATGGAGTGTCCAGCAGGGGGCACTCTCTATATAGAAGTCTATGGGACTTTATCGTTTCTATGGATTTCTATGTAATGTAATGTGATGTAGTGTAGTGTACAGTGCTTTCTTGAATGAATACATCTATGGAATACTTTGGGGAGCAAGTGTCCCTGCTCAGCAAAGTATTGCATAAATGTATTCATTTAATACATTAGGATATCACAGTAAGCCCGCCGATCCACCGCATTCCCGCCGATCTGCCGCATATACACTGAACTACAGCTCCCATCATCTGCTTATGCTTCCTGGTGTCCGCGCTGATGCATCGGTAGCCGGTATATGAGAGCGGAGAGCGGCGGCCAGGCAGGGAGTCAGCAGTGGTATAGGGGGATGTTATCCCGGAAGAAAAGGGAGGAGGGGGGAGCGCTCCTGTGTACTTAGCGGCTCCCCCCTGCGCCCGGCGGCATAAGCAGTGGCATCGCAGGCAAGTGATATCCATTACCCAGCTACAGCTCCCATCACCTGTTCATACTATAAGCAGATGATGGGAGCTGTAGTTCAGTGTATATGCGGCAGATCGGCGGGTAACGATTTTTTTTCATGACGATCAGCGATTAGACGGAACGATATATCGTACTGAAAATTCGCTTTGCGATCGTTTCGCAATCACTTAAGCCTATCTCACACATTACTTAAGTCGACGAACGACTGTTTACACGGAACGATTTGCAATTTTTTTGCGAACGATGAACGACAATTTGATAACATGTTGAAAGATCAAAATGAACGATTTCTCGTTCGTCGTTTGATCGTTCATTGCGTTTACACGTACGATTATCGTTCGAATTCGATCGTTATTTCGCAAATTCGCACGATAATCGTTACGTGTAAACGCACCTTAAGACCTGGATTGCCATCAAGCTCGTTAGTCTGATTAGTAGGACTGTTAGGTGTGTTTAAGCTAGCAATTGGATTGCTTAATGCTGCATTTACACGAAACGATTATCATGCGAATTTCCACGATAATGATCGAATTCGAACGATAATCGTTCGTGTACACGCAGTGAACGATCAAGCGACGAGCGAGAAATCGTTGGTTTTGATTTTACATGTTCTAAAATCGTCGTTCGCAAAAAATTTGCAGACCGTTCCGTGTAAACAGTCGTTCACCGATTTAACCTATGTGCGAGATAGGCTTAAGTGATCACAAAACGATCGCAAAATTATTTTTCCATACGACATATCGTTCCGTCTAAACGCTGATTGTTATAAAAAAAAAAAACATTGTTCTTTCGATATCTATAATCGTATGATCGGGCGAATTATGGCTCCAAGTAAACGCAGCATAAGTCGGCTATGTCTTTATCCAGGGGAACCTGGGTGTTGTCATGCACGGACGATAATTGGCCTGATCGCACGATTAACGATGTTGGAGTAACAATTTTTTTTCATAACGACCAGCGTTTAGACGGTACGATATATCGTACGGAAAAATCGTTTTGCGATCATGCGCCCGCAGCCCGGCCCGCCCGCAGCCCGGCCCCCCACTCGCAGCCCGGCCCCCCGCTCATCCGTAGCCCGACCCGATCGCCATCCCCCCCCCGCGGCCGCCGCTCCGATCGACCCCGCCGCCGCTCCGATCGACCCCCCCCGCCCCTGCCACGAACATACGTTACCTGCTCCGCGTAGCAGGTCTTCGAAATCCCCGGCTCCCCTCTTCAGTGCATTGATTGGCTGAAGAGGAGAGTCGGGGAATTCAAACGGCTCCTCTTCAGCCAATCAGTGCTGAAGAGGAGCACTGATTGGCTGAAGAGGAACCGTTTGAAATTTCCGGCTCACCTCTTCAGCCAATCAATGCACTGAAGAGGGGAGCCGGGGATTTCAAAGACCTGCCATGTGGAGCAGGTAACGTATGCTCTTGGCGGCGGGGGCGATCGGAGCGGCGGGCGGGGTTGGGGGTCCATCAGAGCGGCGGGGGTGGCGATCGGGGCGGGGGTGGCGATCGAGCCGGCGCAGGGGGCTGCGGATGAGCGGAGGGCCGGACTTTCGCACGACGACTGTTTACACGGAACGATCGGCAAATTTTTTGCGAACGACGAACAACGATTTAAGAACATGTTAAAAGATCAAAATTAATGATTTTTCGATTGTTCGACGCGTTTACACGTACAATTATCGTTCAAATTCGATCGTTATCGCGAGAATTCGCCCGATAATCGCTCCGTGTAAACGTAGCATAATGGTGCGTTTACACAGGCAGATTTATCTGACAGATTTTGGAAGCCAAAGCCAGTAATGGATTAGAAAAGAGGAGAAATCTCAGTCTTTCCTTTATGACCTGTTCCCTGTTTATAGTCTGTTCTGTTTGGCTTCTAAAATCTGTCAGATAAATCTGTCTGTGTAAACGCACCATAACATGCTGTCTGACTGATGAGACACATCATTATTTTTTTCTGAAGGTGCAGGTGGTTGGCTTACAAAAAAAAAAAGCCGAGAAGAAGCGTTTTATACGTGAAACGGCCGTCGCTCTGTTTATTTGTGGATAGTACCTGCTATTGATGCCTTCTATGTCCAAATAAAGCATCTTTTAACCGATTTTGGTGAGCTGCCGCACTTCATCTTATCCTTTTGTGCAAAGACTTTACAAAAAAAATTGTCAAAGGAGAACAAGAAGAAAGTTGCCTTTTTTTTTTTCTCTCTTTCTTTGCACTTCAGGGCACCCGACTTGTATTTTTTATCCATGGTTTCTAGCCTAAAAAGAACATTGAGGACTTGGTGAGAACACTCTCTCTCCCAGTTTCTGAGATTCTCTCTCTCTCTCTCTCTCTCTCTCTCGCTCTCTCTCTCTCTCTCTCTCTCTCTCTCTCATTATATGACAAGTTTACACTAATCTAATATAAACATAACTTTAATGTCTGTAGCAGTCAAGCTGGGACAGTAAAAATTGTATGTGGAGGATTATCAGCTAGGGCATTTATCTGTACTGCATATTAGTGGTGTCTGTGGAGTGGAATTGGCACATACATTTTTTTTTTCACTAGAATAGCATCCATCTAGGGCACTCCTTACCTTCACCAAGCGCTGTCATCTCTTGTGAGTTGGGGTCAGGGGACTGTCTCTCAACGAAACCTGATAATAAAGATATGAATATTCTGTCAGTTTGCTTTGAAATTATTTACTTATGAAGATAAATAATAAAAACAAAATAGAAAACAAAATACATCATTGTTTAGTGAGATATATAGCATATAAAAACAAAAGGAGGATAACCACGAAGATATCCCTTAAAAATCCATGTCTTACGGCCCCATACAATCCTGACATGTTATGCCATGTTCACAAACAGTAAAATAAAAGAAAGAGCTAGACCTTAAAATTGTTATAGAAAGACAACTGTATTTTAAATGTAATAATTCACTACATTAAAGTCTAAAACATACGTCTGTGCAAACATTTAAAAAAAATGTGTTTACAATGTTTGCACAAACTGATATTTTCCTATAGACTTTAATGCAGCATATAGCTGGGTTCACACTACGTATATTTCAGTCAGTATTGTGGTCCACATATTGCAACCAAAACCAGGAGTGGATTAAAAACACAGAAAGGCTCTGTTCACACAATGTTGAAATTGAGTGGATGGCCGCCATATAACAGTAAATAACTGCTATTCTTTCAATATAACAGACGTTGTTTTAAAATATCAGCAAATATTTGCTATTAAATGGCGGCCATCCACTCAATTTCAACATTGTGTGAACAGATCCTTTCTGTGTTTTTAATCCACTCCTGGTTTTGGTTGCAATACTGACTGAAATATACTGACTGAAATATACGTAGTGTGAACCCAGCTTTTTACTGTAATTTTACTGTGAGTGTGAATCTAGCCTTACTGCCAATAACTTTTGACAAGTCTGGAGTAGAGACATGAAGCCTGTATCAGAGCACTTTACTCCCTGGTTTCACCCAGCCATATATTATGATCACAGTAATTGAGACCTGGTGTGATTTTTAGCTTTTTGTGTAAATCTATTTTAGAAAAAATAAGTGGACTAAATAAGTAAGTAAGTAAGTGACTACAGTGCAGATGAATACAAAGACTTACAAGGGGTGTCTTCAGTTCGAAGTCGCTCACTATGCTGATGTCATGCATGTATGAGTAGTATTACAGGTTCTCCTCATACCTCATAATTAAAACTGAGAAGAAAAAAAATGAAATCCGTTATGCAAAGACCATTATTTTCCCTATACACTGATCCATATAGAGGTAGATACCAATGTACACAGGCTCTGCACACCGTATGGGTGCCTTCACACCTACCGGATCCACAGCGGGTCTCACTTCTGCAGGAACTGCTGCGGATCCGGTACCATTCACCCCTATGATAGCACATACTCGCACTGGGATTGACATCCCGATGTGAATATGTGCTTTAACACCCCCCCCCCCCCCCCCCGCTGTCCGCAGCCCTGCCGCCGCATCCCCCATCCCCGGCCGGGGATGGGGGATGGGCTGATGCAGCCGGAGATGGGGGATGCGACGGCGGGGGGTTAAAGCACATATTCACATCGGGATGTCAATCCCACTGCGAGTATGTGCTATCATAGGGGTGAATGGTACCGGATCCGCAGCAGTTCTCGCTACGCATCCGCAGAAGTGAGACCCGCTGTGGATCCGGTAGGTGTGAAGGCACCCTATAAGTGATTTCAGTACAGCCGTATGCAGTGACTTACAGGGCGTGTCTTCTGATCGGAATCACTCACTATGCGGATGTCATGCATGTATAGATAGTTCTCCTGCGACCTCTAATTTAAAAAAAAACCCCTAATCTCGCATATTTGGAGAGGCACAGGAAGCAGCGTGCATGTTTGGCTGATCATGGTCTTTTAACATGTACCATTACACCAAACAATCATTGTACAGAATGGCCGATAATAGTTTGGTGTAATAGGGCTTTTAATCAGCTGTCAGACGGACGTCCTAATATACGTTGAAATGTGCAGCCTACGGTGGATTTTTTTGATAGATTTAGACTAAGTTCACACACAGTAAAAGGGCAAAATACTGCCGTATTTGGATAAATGCAGCCAGAAATAATGAACATTTATCCAAATACGGCCTGATTTTGCCCTTAAAGTGAGCTATCAGCTGACAATTGAACATTGTTTTGCCTGCTGGCTGATCACTGGCTTTGTAACATGAGGCGATATCTGATTAGGCAGAGAATCACTCTGTATTATAGAGCAAATATGATTTGGAAGCTTTAACCACTAGAACTCTGATTTTTTTTTTTTAGCTGGAACTACAACTCCTATCTCATTCTGACAGCTGGAACTACAACTCCTATCTCATTCTGACAGCTGGAACTACAACTCCTATCCCATTCTGACAGCTGGAACTACAACTCCTATCCCATTCTGACAGCTGGAACTACAACTCCTATCTCATTCTGACAGCTGGAACTACAACTCCTATCCCATTCTGACAGCTGGAACTACAACTCCTATCCCATTCTGACAGCTGGAGGCTACCAGATGGTGATGCCAGTTTAGAAACAGCTTTAGATGAGCAGGATGGTTAGTTTTTTTGGAACTGCCTGCCAGGATGTAAACTGGATCCACAGCTGAGGTTAGTATAGTAGATGTGCTGACCTGCCTGACCTCCTCCTCCAGCATCTCTACATCTTCCTACAGTGACTCACCAGACCAGGGCGGCCCCACAGATGGCACCAATCCCAGCAGCAGAGGTCAGTGTGCTCCGTAGAGGGGGAGGGGTCAAGGTTGACCTCTGCCCTTATCTGCACTGAAGTTCCTTAACCCCTTAGTGACCGCCGATACGGCTTTCTACGGCGGTCACTAATGGGCCTTATTCTGCTGCCATCAGCTTTTTACGGCGATGGCAGAGAATAAGGCTGCGGGGCCGGGACGGCCCCCACCCCATCCCCCCGGCTACCGGAGGTAGCTGAGGGGTTGGGGCAGTGTGTGAGGTCCGTCCCGGCCCCCCCCCTTACCGACGATCGCCGCTATTAACGTTTATAGCGGCGGCCGTCGGTAAAGAGGATTACCGGTGCCGCCGCCACCTTTCATCTCCCCCCGCCGTGAATCTACGGCGGGGGGAGATGAAATAAGTGTATATCAGACCCCAGATCAGACCCCCCTAGTGCCCCGATAACTAACCCCCCTCCCCCGGCGGCCATCATTTCCAAGATGGCCGCCGCCATCGCTGTGAACCGACTAACGTCGGTTCACAGCGATTAAAAAGTTAAAATGAATGAAAGCCCCATGCTCTCCGCCACCGGAGGTAGCGGAGAGCATGGGGCAGTCATCGGGGACCCCCCTGTGGGGTCCCGGTACAAGCGATCAGCGGTATATACTATATACCGCTGATCGCTTGTACCATGTGCTCCCGGCACTTTTTATCCCCTGTCACCATAAATGATTGGTGACAGGGGATAAAAAGTGATGTCCCCCCACCCCCCAAGTCGCCCCCGTCCCCCAGTCACCCCCCCTTCCCCATATACGTTACCTGCTCCTGGAGCTCCTTCCTCCTCGACGTCCTGGCTGGTTATGAAGTGCGCATGCGCTTCACAACCAGCCAAGCTCTGAAAATTTAAAGTGACAGAGACCAATTTGGTCTCTGTCACTGAACTATGATTACTGTGATAGAAAATATCACAGTAATCATAGTAATACAGTGAAAATGAATGTATAAAGTACAAAAAGTGACAAACATACAAAAAAATAAAACACACACTTTTTATTATAGTAATAATTGCAGTTTACTCCCAAATTACCCCTAACCCCTCCCCAGATTACCCGTAACCACCGCACGTTGCCCGTAACCACCGCACGTTGCTCGTAACCACCGCACGTTGCCCGTAACCACCGCACGTTGCCCGTAACCACCGCACGTTGCCCGTAACCACCGCACGTTGCTCGTAACCACTGCACGTTGCCCGTAACCACCGCACGTTGCCCGTAACCACTGCACGTTGCCCGTAACCACCGCACGTTGCCCGTAACCACCGCAAATTGCCAGTGACCCCCTCCAGATTGCCCGTAACCACCCCAAATTACATGTACCCACCCCAGATTACCTATAAGCACTTCAGTTTATCAGTAACAATCCCAGATGTCTGTAACCCTTCCAGGTTGCACATAACCCCCCCAGGTTCCCCGTAATCATGCCAGATTACATGTAACCCCCCCCAGATTGCACGTAACCACCGCGCGTTGCCTCTGACCACGCCACGATGCCTCTGACCACGCCACGATGCCTCTGACCACGCCACGATGTCTCTGTCTCTGACCATGCCACGATGCCTCTGACCACGCCACGATGCCTCTGACCACCGCACGTCGCCTCTGACCACCACACGTCGCCTCTGACCACCACACGTCGCCTCTGACCACCACACGTCGCCTCTGACCACCCCAAATTGCCAATGACCCCCTCCAGATTGCGGTGCCCATGTCAGATTACAGGTACCCACCCCAGATTGCCTATAAGAACTTCAGTTTATCCATAACCACCCCACATTGCCCGTAACCACCCCACGTTGCCCGTAACCACCCCAGATTGTCTGTAAGCACAGCAGGTTGCCCGTAACCAGCCCACATTGCCTGTAACCACCCCAGATTGTCTGTAAGCACTGCAGGTTGCCCGTAACCACCCCACGTTGCCCGTATCCACCCCAGATTGTCTGTAAGCACTGCAGGTTGCCCGTAACCACCCCACGTTTCCCGTAACCATCCCAGATTGTCTGTAAGCACAGCAGGTTGCCCGTAACCAGCCCACGTTGCCCGTTACCAGCCCACGTTGCCTGTAACCAGCCCACGTTGCCTGTAACCAGCCCACGTTGCCTGTAACCAGCCCACGTTGCCTGTAACCAGCCCACGTTGCCTGTAACCACCCCACGTTGCCGTAACCACAGCAGGTTGCCCGTGACCACCACACGTTGCCCATAACCACCACACGTTGCCCGTAACCACCCCGCGTTGCCTGTAACCACCCCACGTTGCCTGTAACCACAGCAGGTTGCCCGTGACCACCCCATGTTGTCCGTAACCACCCCAGATTACCTGTAACCACCTCAGGTTGCCCATAACCACCCCTGGTTGCCCGTAACCTCCCCACATTACCTGTAATCTCATTTTTTTTATTTTATTTTAGTAACTGCGCTATTCTGATAACCATTACTAGCTGCGGTTTTGCTCCTGTAAATTGGCGCTCCTTCCCTTCTGAGCCCTGCTGTGTGCCCATACAGTGGTTTATGCCCACATATGAGGTACCGTTTTACTCAGTAGAACCTGCGTTACAGATTTTGGGGGGAATTTTCTCTCCTGTTCCTCGTCAAATTGAGAAATTTCAAACTAAACCAACATATTATTGGAAAAATTCGAGTTTTTCATTTTTACTGGCCAATTTTGAATACTTTCCTCTAATACCTGTGGGGTAAAAATGGTCACCACACACCAAGATGAATTCTTTGAGGGGTGCTCTTTCCAAAATGTGGTGACTTTTGGGGGGAATCTATTCTGCTGACACTACAGGGGCTCAGCAAACGCACCTGGCGCTCAGAAACTTCTTCAGAAAAATCTGCACTGAAAATGCTAATTGGCGCTCCTTCCCTTCTGAGCCCGGCTGTGTGCCCATGCAGTGGTTTATGCCCACATATGGGGTACCGTTCTACGCAGGAGAACCTGCTTTACATATATTGGGGTGACATTTCTCTCCTGTTCCTCGTGAAATTGAGAAATTTCAAACTAAAGGAACATATTATTGGAAAAATTCGAGTTTTTCGTTTTTACTGTCTACTTTTGAATACTTTCCTCAAATACCTGTGGGGTCAAAATGCTCACCACACCCCAAAATATATTCTATGAGGGGTGCACTTTCCAAAATGGAGTGACTTATTGGGAGATTTTACTCTGTGGACACTACAGGGGCTCTGCAAACGCACCTGGCACTCGGAAACTTCTTCAGCAAAATCTGCATTGAAAAAGCTAATTGGCGCTCCTTCCCTTTTGAGCCCTCCTGTTTGCCCATACAGTGGTTTACGCCCACATATGGGGTACCATTGTACTCAGGAGAACCTGCGTTACAAATTTTGTGGTACTTTTTTCCTCTTGTTCCTCGTGAAATTGAGAAATTTCAAACTAAAAGAACATAATATTGGAAAAATTTGAGTTTTTCATTTTTACTGTCTACTTTTGAATACTTTCCTCTAATACCTGTGGGTCAAAATGGTCACCACACACCAAGATGAATACTTTGAGGGGTGCACTTTCCAAAATGGAGTGACTTATGGCGAGATTTTACTCCGCTGGCACTACAGGGGCACTGCAAACGCACCTGGCGCTCGGAAACTTCTGCAGCAAAATCTGCATTGAAAAAGCTAATTGGCGCTCCTTCCCTTCTGAGCCCTCCTGTGTGCCCATGCAGTGGTTTATGCCCACATATGGGGTACCATTGTACTCAGGAGAACCTGCGTTACAAATTTTGGGGTACTTTTTTCCTCTTGTTCCTCGTGAAATTGAGAAATTTTAAACTAAACGAACATATTATTGGAAGAATTCGAGTTTTTCATTTTTACTGTCTTCTTTTGAATACTTTCCTGTAATACCTGTGGGGTCAAAATGGTCACCACACACCAAGATGAATTCTTTGAGGGGTGTACTTTCCAAAATGGGGTGACTTATGGGGGGTTTTCTCTCTGCTGACACTACAGGGGCACTACAAACGCACCTGGCGCTCAGAAACTTCTTCAGCAAAATCTGCATTGGAAAAGCTAATTGGCGCTCCCTTCCTTCTGAGCCCTGCTGTGTGCCCATACAGTGGTTTACGCCCACATATGGGGTACCGTTGTACTCAAGAGAACCTGCATTACAAATTTTGGGGTGCTTTTTCTCTCATGTTCCTTTTGAAAATGAGAAACTTTAATCTAAACGTATATATTATTGGAAAATTTTAATTTTCAATTTTTTTACTGCCTAATTGTGAATACTTTCCTCCAGCCCCTGTAGGGTTAAAATGCTCATTATACCCCTAGATTAATTCTTTAAGGTGTGTAGTTTCCAAAATGGGGTCACTTATGGGGGTTTTCAGGATACCAGACTTCTAAATCCATTTAAAAAAAGAACTGGTCCCTAAAAAAATCAGTTTCACGAAAATGTGATAATTTGCTGATAAATTTCTAAGCCCCATAACACCCTAAAAAAGTAAAATATGTTTACCAAATTATGCCAGAATAAAGAAGACATATTGGTAATGTGACTTAGTAACTAATTTATTTCTTTTTTTAGAAGCAGAGAATTTCAAAGTTCATAAAATGCAAATTTTTTTAATTTTTCATGATATTTTGATGTTTTTCACACAAAGTAGTGACCAAATTTTGCCACTAACATAAAGTGCCATATGTCACGAAAAAACAATCTCAGAATCGCTAGCATACGTTAAAGCATCACTGAGCTATAAGAGCATAAAGTGAGACAGGTCAGATTTTGAAAAATTAGCCTGGTCATTAAGGCCCAAACTAGCTGCAGCACAAAGGGGTTAATAGTTTATCTACAGACCTGTGTGTACTGTGCAGGCAGGCCAGTGTTAGGGTAGCTTCACACGTACCGTATCGCTGCGTTTTTATCGCAGCGTTTTTGGTGCGATTTTTACATGCAAGTTTTGATTTTCACATGAAAATCAAAACGCGCATTTAAAAAACGCAGCAAAAATTCAGCGATAAACACAGCGATACGGTACATGTGAAGGCACCCTTAGTCTGCTCAGTACTGGCAGCCACACAGTAAGTCCTCTGCCTAGTTTGTCGGCCCCATGAGTGACAATTTGCATTCTGCCTAAGACAGGTGCATCACTCACAGAGAGGTGCCGCTGGCTCAATCAATAGCTAACTCGGGCAGCCACTACAAGAGACCTCAGGCTGCTGCACCCTGCTCTCTGATCCGAATCACAGCTTTCTGATTTAAACATACTTGTCACTTATACTGTAAGAGACCGGGGGGTCTGACCTCTGCCCTCATTCCCCCCAGGATCTCCAGATCAGCCCCTCTATGAAGCTGCCAGAGAGAACGGGGACAAGTAGGGTAAAATCAGAAAACCCCTGGGATGTGAAAGCTCAGTGGACACTAGATATGACTGGAGGCCCCTTCAGCTTGGTTGTGAGTCTGCCAGTGTGACCCAGCTATAGAAGCTGATCAGGAAGCCTTATGGTGCGTTTACACAGGCAGATTTATCTGACCAATTTTGGAAGCCAAAGTCAGGAATGGACTTGAAAAGACAGGGAATCTCAGTCTTTTCTTTATGACCTGCACCCTGTTTATAGTCTGTTCCTGGCTTTGGCTTAAAAAATCTGTCAGATAAATCTCTCTGTATAAACGCACCATAACTGCAGCATGTTCTTCATGCTGCAGTCAAATAGCAAACCACAGCAGGGGGAGGGCAGTTACTAAGTGAACACATGGCAGGCCCTCTTTTTACCGCCCACCAGCCCGCCATGTTTTCCACAGTATAGTGTATGTTAAGCAGGTTTACACACCCCAAGCTGCATCCTCCCAGTAGTCTGTAACTCCAAATTAGGTCCCCATCATTTGGCCAGACCAGCACATCACACCCCACACCTCCACTCCCCCCAGAAAAAGAAATGAAGCCATAATTACCTGCTACGCAGTACTGTAAGCCTCTGGAGTCGTCTCACTACCCGCACTGTGTGTGTGACGTCACGTGCAGGGGTAAGGGAGCAGCCTCTTGTGGCTGGAGGCAGAATTGTTCTGCCTTCGGCCACAGGAGTGATTAAATGGCCAGGCTCAGCACCCAGCGGCTGAGTGGCCCCCCCAGGAGCACTTGCCAGATGCCAGGGGGCCCAGTACAGCCAAAAATCTCTGGAAATCTCAGTGGGCCCCTGCCAGGGGGGGCCCTGGAGCGGCCGCCCCCTGCCCCCACCTTATTTCGCTACTGGAATCTACCCTTTATCTATCCCCCTTCCCTTCATTCATCCCCTTCTTGCTTAACCTTGATGGACTGTACTAACTATATAACCAGTATCATCAAACACATTTATCCTGCATTGACTTATCCTGTACTACATTAAGGTCTGTGGAACAGCAGCTGTCTATGCGCACATTTTTATATATATATATATATATTTATATATATATATATATATATATATATATAACACAAAATGTTTTTAAATCAACTAACTGGTGTCAGTATGAGGTGTATGTCCTACAGGACGTAGTGTATTCTTTCCAGTCTAAGTGCTCTCTGCTGCCACCTCAGTTAGTGACTGGAACCGTCCAGAGCAGGAGAGGTTTTCTATGAGGAGTTATTACTGCTTTAGACAGAAAGCATATCATGGACAGAGTACCTTGTTGGAATGGAAAGAATACACCACTTCCTGCAGGACATTCAGCAGCTGATACTGGGAGGCTTGAGATTTTTAAATAGAAGTACTTTACAAACCTGTACATCTGCCTAGTAGATTTGAAAACTATTTTTTTTTCTCCAGCTTATAACCTTAATTTAGCACATTATTAGATTAAAAATACATCTGTGCTTTTGTTTTAGTAGGTGTGAACATAGCCTTACAAAATAGTGTGCCGGTAAACGCCCCCCCCATAACAAACTAAATTGATGTAGCAGTCAAAAGAACTCCAATACTAGACGTTGTCTCACAAAATAACACAGCTCTTTTATAACAGAAAATAAAGATGTTAAATATCTTTGAATGCAGTGACACAAAAACAAGTTATTTTCTCAAAAGAAGTTTTAGGCTATGTTTCATCAGTATTTTTGCAACCTAAAACCAGGAGTGGACTAAAAACACAGAAAGGCTATGTTCACACACTGTTGAAATTGAGTGAATGACCACCATTTAATGGCAAATAATTGCTGTTATTTTAAAACAACCGCAATTGTCTTGAAATAATGGCCGTTATTTGCCAATATTGGCTGATATTTGCCATTTTTCCATTGACTTCCGTAAGAGTATGTGCACACTAGGGAATCCTGCCGGAAAACCCATCGCGGATTCCACAGCTCGCACCTGCTCGCAGACTCTGGCGGCCATGCGCGTCTGCGCCCCTGTCATAGACTCCATTCTATGACATAAACCCGTTTATTCTTTGGACGGCCAGTGGAATCTGCCCATGCATAGAATGGAGTCTGGCGGAAATGCGCGCTGCTGCCAGAGTCCACGAGCGGGTGCGTGCTGCGGAATCCGCGACTGGTTTTGTGCTGGGATTCTGTAGTGTGCAGGTACCCTTATTTTTTTAAAAAAAGGATGCGTACCCTTATTTAAAATTGATACGTTTTAATCCGATTTTTTTCTTTTTCATAATTGAAGTCAAAATAAAAAAGGATGCACATAAATACATCCGTTTTCATCTGTTTTGTGTATAAAATGGGCTAAAAAGGAAATGCGGTGTGAACCCAAACGTATCTGCCAAATATTTTGGCTGAATTATGGGACAAAGATCAACAACAGAGCTCAAAACTAAGTTGTATGAATTAGGGGTCTCAAAAAGTCTTTAAGAACTGGATGATGGATCATTTAAGGAGTGGAATTGCAAACAAAAAAAAATTCCTTTATTTGAGTAGTACAAAGAAATATATTTACAAGTTATGAGCGTCAAAGAGAAATAATGTTATCATGATTAATACATCAAACACATGCTTTTGTCAGCAACACCTTACTGGACAGATTGTTTTAATACCATGGCTACTTCTGTATGTCTTTAGTTTGTCGGCAATATGTTCAATGCTTCCACAGTATTGAGAGTTAAAGCGTATTTAAATATCAGTATGCCAGTGCTAGTAAGTTGCTCATAGTACATATCGTCAATGATGTCCAAAGAAACTGGTGACCTTATTGTTGTTCACTCCAAGACTGTTACGAACCACACACTTGCACTCTTCCACCATCATTATAACTTTAACCACATTAATAGATCCTGTGCAGTTCAGTTTCAGGTGGTTCATGGTAAATTTGAAAGGGAGACATTGGGAATATATATTGAACTGTTCTTTTTGGTTTGGTACATAAAGAGAATTACATTTCCCAAAGCACAGATTGTTCTGTATGATCGCTGTGTCACAGTTCTCATGTGTTATATTCTGCAAAGAAAAATACAGCATTAGCTAGCAGCAATTTTAAAATCCTTCCTATTTTATTTTCCACCCAGTGTTATTTTTTTTTTAATTATTGCAAATGTATCTTTAGGGTGCGTTCACACCTACCGGATCCGCAGCTCATTTTCATGCTGCGGATTAATCAGCTGTGGATCTTGTACTGTGAAGCTCAATGCCTGCATGTGACCCGGCCCCTTTAACCCCTGCGCCGCCGCCCGCAGCTTACAGCCCCGTCCCCCTTAAACCCCCGCACCGCCCGATCGCCGACACCCCCCCCCCGCGCGCGCGCGATCGCCGCCCCGAGCATACATCACCTGCTCGGGCCGTGGCTGTGTGATGCATGTGGCTGCGTGGGAGCATCACACAGCCACGGGCCGAGCAGGTGATGTATGCTCGGGGCTGCGATCGGGCGTGCGGGGGGACAGCGATCAGGTGTGTGGGGGGGCCGGGGCGGCGTGCGGGGGTTTAAGGGGGCCGGGGCTGTAAGCTGCTGGTGGCCGCGCATGGGGTTAAAGGGGCCGAGTCCCATGCAGGCAGCAGATCCGCTGCCTGTATGGGATCCATTGAGCTTCACAGTACAGGATCCGCAGCTGATTTCGCTGGAAACTCGCAGCATGAAAATCAGCTGCGGATCCGGTAGGTGTGAACGCACCCTTAGGTAGAGTAAACCATGCCATTTCCTAGGGAAAACCAATATCTGGAGTCTAGCCAAAAAAATCAATTCCCAATTAAGCAAGGGACCTTGACTACCTTTGGTATAGGAAACATTTGAGTCCCGAATTACCACTCTCCCACCCTCACATCACTCATTCTTATCATCTGGTTTTCTCCCCTCACTTCCGGTCTGAGCTGCAGCTCAATCTCCCAGTGTCCTCTGCGTGTTTCAGTCACTGTCACACCCATTGTACACTCCCTTTACCTCCTTGTCCAGTCTTCATCTTTGTCCATTCAAACCTCTGAATGTTACCCCCCCCCCCCCATACACACACCATGTCCCGCCTTATTTCTCATCGCTTTTTGCAGTGTCTTTAGTAGCATCACTGCTGTGCTGCTACAGTGTATCCACATCTAATGGGACCTGCTTCTGCCTTCAGTATATATAACCTACTAGGCAAAATGACAAATCTATCTATCTATCTATCTATCTATCTATCAGCATTGGCGGATAAGTGTATAATCATGTAATTCCCCCATTCTGGTCCATGCATAACACAAATATGAAAATCGCTACTCATGTAGTAAATGTTGCCAAGCCCAGAATGTTGTCCTAAGCTGAATAGGAAATACCCTTACACACTCCTAGGGATGTGCTGGGCAATATTCAACAATTCAGGGCTGAGAGGCGGACCGAGAAGGAGGGAGTGGCCAGCCACAATGAGGAACGATCCAGATCGCCCCGGATCATGATGTTGTTGGCTCCATGTCACAACCCAAGATGGCACCCTGGTAACACAGCTCATCATGATGTCACTAAAATAAAACAGAACTACTGCATTTCCGGCAGAGAGACTGACCCAAAGAAGTGGGGTTAGGCAGTGGAGTCGGCAATTACTGTATATTGATTTGTTAAATAACTTACAAGTCCCGCGAAAATTTTTATTAAAGTAATGTTTTGCCCCCAAAAAGTTTCACTACTGCATCAAGGCTTCAGGTGCCAGACAGACACTGAGCATCCCTCTACCATCATCCTCTCCAGCAGCCACAGTCCGCACAGCTCTGGGAGTAGGGTCGTGACATCACCATGTTATCCAGGAAGTGAAGCCTTGATGCAGTAGCAAGGGCAGGGAAAAAAGCACTTTGGGGAAGATTTATCAAACATGGTGTAAAGTTAAACTGGCTCAGTTGCCCCTAGCAACCAATCAGATTCCATCTTTCATTTTCCAAAGAGTCTGTGATAAATGAAAGGTGTAATCTGATTGGTTGCTAGGGACAACTGAGCCAGTTTCACTTTACACCAAAGTAAATCTCCCATTTTCTGTGCATTTCCTGTAATAAGTGTATAGGGGTAATTTGTATAACTTTTGGGGGGGGCAATACATATTTTAATAAAAATTTTCACCGGATTTCTACTTTAACATGTGGGGAGGAACTATGGGGAAAAAACAAAATCGCTGGACTTCTCCTTTATTAGATAACCATCATTTAAAGTGTAACTGTCATTTACATTTTTATTGCAGAAATCAATAGTACAAGCGATTTTAGGAAACTCTCTAATAGGTTTTATTAAGGAAAACAGTTGTACTCAAAAAGCTGTTTCCTCCCCCCTCCCCCACACTTCTTATCTGTGCATTATCAGGCAAAGCCGTCTTCATTACAAAGAAACAAAGTGAAGACGGGTTTGCTGAGTCCATTATAAGCTATGGAGGGGGGAGTGGCCGAGGTGGATTAGTGAGAAGAAAGAGGAGACAAGCAGCTTTGCTGTTTTGAGACTTGTCTGAAAAGTGACATATGAATGACAGTTACATTTTAAAGGAATTGTTGTCCAGGCAGAAATTTTATGTTAATAAATATTCCCAAGCTGCTTAAAAAATTATGAAAACCCTGTACTCTCCTTCCTCAACCATCGGAGCCTCTGTTATCATGAAACAAGGTTTCCACTGTGCTTTATGTCCTAGTGCCGGGGTCAGCAAGAGACATTACCATTCAGCCAGTCACTGGGACAGGACAGGACAGCCCCAGCACCAGGAAGAGAAGTGCAGCATTTACAACATTTGCAGCGGATTTCACACTATGAGTTTTCGCTGGTATGCTCTGTACAATTAGTATATGGCTCTGAATTCTTGCAGCGGATTTTTAGCCCATAGACTGTAATTGTACTGAACATAGTAGCGGATTCCAATGCAAAACTCGCTGTGTGAAATCCATTGCGAATGCCGTACGTGCGAACACTCCCTTAATTTAAAAAAATTCTTATACTTCTTAAAATCTAAATATTTTGAGCAGATTCTTTTAAAGAAAGCTGAATTGTGAACATGTTAATATGTAACCTAATTCTGAGCCAGCTGTAGGCAACCACAGTCTACAGTTTATCAAATCACCCAAAACCCTTACAGTAAAAAATTTATTCACTTACCTGGGTGAACGGTAGGGTCTTGCAGACTTCTCTCTGAACTTCTTGTGTTTTAACTGGATAATTTAAAGTTTCTGAGGCTGCGTTCATCTTATAGATGAAATGGTTCCAAGAGCTATGGCCATAATTCTTTTCAGAAACATCTCTTGTTTCACCAAATAGGTTTCCACTAGTTCCACTGTAGCCCACCATACTGCGTAGATGAATACCATGAGCATTTTTTTGTTTTTCTTCCAGTTGAGGTTTTGATTTAGGAACTCTGTTTTTCTCTGGATTATTTCTGCCAATACTTGATATGACTTCATCCTTTCCTATATTTTTATCGGATCTCACAAAACTTGGAGTGCTGTCCTTCTCTTTTCTTAAGTGATGCTGATGAATAATGGAATGATATTTGGATATTCTTCTTGTGTCTGCCTTTCTTCCTTCTCCATGACTTGCAACATAGGACACAATGAGGAGCTGAACAATTTGCAGCAACATGGTAGGAAGCTTAATGATTCCAAGTAATACGTCTCCCTTTGTGGGGACCTACTGGTTTTTAAAGACCAACTTGATCGAGTTAGCACTCTGTTTTCTCAGTGCTAAAAGCCTGGCCTTCTGATGTGTTTATGTTAATGATGCCTTTTCTTTGTGATCTGTTTGTGTGAACAGTGAATCAAAAAAGCTAATGTTACTTTGCTAGGCAAAAGGAACCCCACATGTGTATCATTGGTGCATTCAACATTGTCATTAATATCTGTAGTCTGTACATATCATATGAAAATCACAATGGTTTATATTCTCCTATGGACAGATTAAGTATATAAAGTGGTTATCTCATGAAGACATCCCCAGTTTATATGACTTTTTTGGTCAAGTAGGAAATGTGAAGTAGGTCCCACCCCTTTCTATTAGTCAGCAGGTAAAGACATTCTGTAAATATAGTTTTTGGGGTTATGGTATCCAACCTGCCGAGGGAGAACAGAATATGGCTATGTTCACATATATTTTTTTTAGCTCTGTTTAAAATGACGTCCGTCATTTTGAGTCTAAAATAACAGACATAATTTAGCAGCCTGGTCTCCCCTTAGTGCAATGACGGCTGTTGGTACATTATTAAAGTTTGGGTTACTTATTGACCTTTGGGTGCGGCTTAATTTAAAAGTCCTTTAAATCTAATAGTAAAAATGGAGGAAAAAAGGTGACAAAAAAAAACCTGTGTGTGAACAACTAATAAAAAACATTCGCTGTTTGCAAAAGACGTCCGAAAATAATGATCATGTTCATTACTTTGACATCTGCGGTAAAAACGTCCGTTATTCAATACATTGTGTGCATTGGACGTCCGTCTTTCCATTGACTTCAATGCATTGCCATAGCAGTCAGTTAAATCACGGCAAAAACTGACTTTTTTTTAGGTATCAAAATCGTAGCCTTTTCTCTATTATTGACATTGTGTGAACATAGCCTATTATTAATGAATTTCTGCCTTTCTTTAAACGTTTCACATTATATGCGGTATATACAAATTAATATCTAGTGCTCTCCTTTTCATCTTTTTGCTGCAGCTCCTCCAATTTCATGTATCCTCTTAGGTCAAAATATCCCCTGCTTTTCATACTATATTGTATGCAGTGTGCCATGGTAGTCTAAGACATGTTACCATGTTCTTAGATGGACCAGCACTGATGGCCATCAACCAGCTTGTCTCCCGCTCATTCTTTAACATGTCTGTACATACTTAGACCCTTGGTTAGCAAAGCTGCTTTAAAAAAATGGGTCCACATGTTAGATTAGGCGATCTAATGATCTATAGGCTAAGTTTACACAACGTTTTTTCAGCTCCGTTTAAAATTACGTCATTTTAAGTCTAAAATAACAGAGGTCATTTAGCTGTCTGGCCTCCCCTTAGTGCAATGACGGCTGTTGGTACATTATACTAGTTTGGGGTTACTAATTGGACTTTGGGTGCGGCTCAATTGAAAAGTCCATTGATTTTAAATTTCCCGAAATGCTTAAAAAATATAATAGCCGTAGCAAAGGTAAAGTAGATAGTTAAGCTTTGTTGGGACTTACATCATGGCTTCCTTTTATAATGAAGTCATACCAGCTAATGCAGCATCATACTGATACTGACCAATTCTAAAGGGCCCTGGTGACCTCAGTTGTTTTGGGGTGATGGTTTTCTTGTTAAGAATAGTGCTGCTGGAAGCATTAACCCCTTAGCGACCCATGACGTATCTAATACGTCATGGCGCCGCGGGGGGTGTTCAGAGCGGGGTCCCGCCGGGACCCCGCTCTGAACGGCGCTGATCCCGGCTGACACGTGCAGCCGGGCAGTGCCTCTGTTAGCCGGCGCGGGTCCAGTTGCCGCGCCGGCTAATTAAGCACTTCAATGCAGCTGTCAAACCTGACAGCTGCATTGAAGGGCTTCAGACATCACATCCCTGGTGTCTAGTGGGACGGATCTCCCCCCCGTGATCCGTTCTTCTGGCCGTGCCGGGCCTCAGCGTCGGAATGACGCTGATCCCGGCTCGGCAGTAGATTGCTATGGCCTGCAGCAGGCCATAGTAATCTATGACCGATCTCATGGATCTTTGCTGTGTATATACACAGCATTGATCTCTATGAGAGATCATTGCTATGTATATACAAGCCCCCCAGGGGGGCTTCTAGTCCATGTAAAAAAAAAAGTAAAAAAGTGTTTTTATTAATAAAAAATCCCCTAATCCCCTCCCCTAATAAAAGTCCAAATCACCCCCCTTTTCCCATTTTATAAATATAAATTAATAAATAAATAAACATATTTAGTATCGCCGCGCGCGTAATCGCCCGAACTATTAATTAATCACATTCCTGATCTCGCACGGTAAACGGCGTAAGCGCAAAAAAATTCCAAAGTGCAAAATTGCGCATTTTTGGTCGCATCAAATCCAGAAAAAATGTAATAAAAAGCGATCAAAAAGTCGTATATGCGCAATCAAGGTACCGGTAGAAAGAACGCATCATGGCGCAAAAACTGACACCTCACACAGCCCCATAGACCAAAGGATAAAAGCGCTATAAGCCTGGGAATGGAGCGATTTTAAGGAACGTATATTTGTTAACAATGGTTTGAATTTTTTACAAGCCATCAGATAATATATAAGTTATACATGTTATATATCATAGTAATCGTAACGACTTGAGGAACATGCATAACAAGTCAGTTTTACCATAGGGCGAACGGCGTAAATGCAAAACTCCCGAAATCAAAACAAATTCGTTTTTTTTTTTCAATTTGACAGCGCAAATGATTTTTTTCCGGTTTCACAACATATTTTATGGAAAAATTATGCCTGTAATTGCAAAGTACAATTGGTTTCGCAAAAAATAAGCGCTCATATACGTCTCTAGGTGAAAAAATGCAAGCGCTATGGACTTTTAAACATAAAATGGAAAAAGCAAAAGCGCAAAAACGAAAATTGGCTTGGACCTTAAGGGGTTAAACTTTCTTTCAAAAATACAGAAAATCCCAACAAACATTGGACTAATAAGTGCATTTACTGTACAGAACAGGGAAGGAGATGCGAAAATCAGGGATAATAATGTCCTGGCCAGGTCTAAAAATTAAAACCCAATGTTTATACATAGAGATTAGTGTTTTATGTATGCATGGTATCAATCAGACTGCTCCAGTAAAAGAAATGAATTATCAATGGGCTTGCTTTTAGGATGCAGAAAATATCACCAGGAAGAGAGACATTGCTGCAAATATGGGCATCATCATAAGCCCTTGGAAAAAACATTCCAAAAAAAACCAACCTATGAAGAAAAAGACTCTGCTGACAGTCTGGAGAAGTTGCAAAAACATTTTACTAACTAACCGTTTCCTTTGAAATTCTTAGCTGACACCATTTTAAATATCCTGTTTATGTGAAGAAAAGACTTGAAGGTTTAACTATAGCCTCACAAATCCTGACAGCAAGATAAAAAGAAACACCTATTTCCGAGGCCGGGTTTGACAATAATTGCTAGCTCAGTGCCAGGATTTGTAATCCACACACCGCTTGATTCAATTGGAAATTTCAATCAATAATTAGGTTGGCAGCCATTTGCTTCAAAACAGTGTGATGATTACTGCTAATTATTGTCATGTTGATCGGAGCTAAATACGTTTGTCATTATTTGCATCTTACTTCAAAGGGATTCATTTTTATTACCTGCTAATTTTGCTGAACCAAGTGCCACTTACTTTTGTGACACAGGACACAGATTTGCAGGCTGCGTATCTATCATTGTGCATGTGGATATTTAAATCTCAAGTCTTACCTCTTGCTGGTGGAGATTTTTACATTGCAAATTATCATCACAGGGTTTACCACACTTAGCGCTCCCTCTTCCTTAAGAATAAACTTGTCTTGGAAGTTTTATAAAAAGAGAATAGATTGCAAATTAACCTTCAAAAGCAAGATAATATTTGACTTGTAATGTCTTTATTGCTTTGGTCACCCCCTACTCCTCCTACTCCTGCTATGTTACTGGCAAGACCCTGATCATCCAATCAGGAAAATAATTGTTCAGTCTGAAGTGTTCTGTTTTGGTTTAGTCAGTAGGATTCTGAATTAAGGGCTTCCATCTAAAATACTGGGTAAAATATAACATGCAAAATAACACCATCAAACGAAAAAAAAATAATCTTTTTCTCTGCGATTGTATCTATATTAAAATACTAGAGATGAGCAAACCGGGTTCGGGTTCGAGTCCATCTGAACCTGAACGTTCGGCATTTGATTAGCGGTGGCTGCTGAAGTTGGATAAAGCCCTAAGGCTATGTAGAAAACATGGATATAGTCATTGGTTGTATTCATGTTTTCCAGACAACCTTAGAGCTTTATCCAAGTTCAGCAGCCACTGCTAATCAAATGCCGAACGATCGGGTTCGGATGGACTCGAACCCGAACCCGGTTTGCTCATCTCTAAAAAATACCTTTGCGGGCAGGGTCCTCTCTCCCTATATACCAGTCTGTCATTTACTTTCTTCATATTGTTTTCTTGAATTTATGTTACATTCTGTATGTTAACTCCTATGATATGCACAGCAATCTGGGCGCTTTAAAAATTAATAATAATAAATACTAGTAATAAAAATACTAAAAAACACCCATACTTGCCCCCTTAACCAACTGTTGAGTGTGAATAGACCATGACATTTCCAAATTTCTGTAACCTATAACTACTGTTTTGATCCAGAGGAAGGCAAAAAAAAAAACCTTATGTGGCAGATACCAGGGGGAAAATTCCCTCGACTGGGAATATGAAATACATTCCTGGATTAACAATTCCTATAACCAGATCCCAAGGAAAGCATCCAGTTTCTTCTTGAACTTGTTTAACTTCTTTGAGAAGTCAGGCAAAAATAAAGAAAAATCAGGTGCAGGCAGGGGCAGTGTGGAATATAAATAAAATATACTTACCTGTGCACCATATTACTGCTTCGGAACCCCCACCAGCCTCCTCTAGCTCTCCCTTTTGCAATGTCACAACCCGGCTGAGTGATTGCCCACTCAGCCAGTCAGTGACTGGGGAGGGACACTGCTGCCGTCACTGAATGGCTGAGCGGGAAATACATCAGCCTGCTCGGGTACTTTCACTGAGTCGTGACATACCAGGAAACTGGGGGGAAATGAGTTTCGGGAGCTGTAATTTGGCGCTGTGGGAGCATGGTGATAGGTATGTATACTTTCTTTATTATGTTCCCACCTGTCTGCACCGGACTTTTTATTTTTGCTATTTTGGACCAGGTTAATTTTGGTCCTAAAGCATACCTTTCCTTTAGAAAAACTTTTAATCTCACAGGGACATGTCCAAAGCTTTTGATTGGTTGGGGTCACTGCTAAAAACACAATTGATTGTGAGACAGAAGCATGTGCGCCTAACTCCCTCACTGTCAATCATCTCCATCCAGCAGGCTTATAGACATATAATAGAGCCATCCGATGGAGATCACTACAAGCCTGGGAGGAAACTGTGCTGCCTCTCGCCTCATTCTTCTGATGGAGGGAGTCACAGTTGCTCTGACATGTCAAAAGTTTTTCTAAATGAAACTTGGGACACTTTAACTTATCCAAGTAATCCAGACTGTGTTATAACTTCCAAAATCTAAGTCAACAGTAGATGTGATATAAAGCAGGTTTGCAGTTTACATTATTATTTTTTGTGTGTGTGTTGTTATGCTGTAAAACAAAGCTATACCTATCTGAAATCCAGATCCAGTCTCCTGAAGGCAGAGTAAAGAGAGTCACTGCTCAATGCGTCTATCAATCAAATGACTGCCTTCTGTGTGAGCATGCCAAAGATACTTGTGTTCTTCACTGTGTGAAAAAGAAGTCATCTGCTTGTACCAAATGTCCACTACATTTTAGATAGGTAGTACCACACCCTTTACCGTTTTTTAAAAAAAATACTTTTGAAATATAATGATTGCATTTGTTACTGATAATAGATTTCTTAACTGTTTAATTAATAGATAATTGCATTTAGAGAGGTATTCTGGGTTCACAAAATGTCTAATATGTGGCTGGAGAAAAAAAAAAAGATACCTATCACAGTCCCCCTTAGCTCAAATAACAGTTACTTCTTGCTGGTTGGTGATCAGATACTATTTCATGTAATAAAATGCAAATTAATTATTTAAAAATCATATAATGTGATTCTTTTTCACACGATTGAAGTGTACCTATGATAAAAAAAAATTCTTTGTAGGTAGGAAACCTTTCAAAATTGGCAGTGTATCAAATACTTATTTTCTCCACTGTTTAGGTACTGCAAGTTATTTCTCATAGAAGTCTCCCAGGAGGACTACAAAAGTGTTGAAAAATAATTAAACTTTTTTTTATATAAATAAATCCATAATAAAAGTTTAAATAGCCATTCTTTTGAAAGCACATAGTGGGTATTGAGACAAGTCCACAATATTTGGCAATTATTTTATTTTTTTTTTTACTTTTTTTAATGAAACATATTCAAGTTTTAATTTGATAATGGGCACAAAGTCCAGACGTTCAGCTTTCATTTGAGGGTATCCACATTAATATTGGATGAAGGGTTTAACCCTTAGAGGACTGGGCCTTGTGCTTAAAAGGCCATAGCACTTGCATTTTTTCACTAATAGTACTTTGCAATGACAGGCTGAATTTTTGCATAAAGTACACCTCGAAACCAGAAAAAATTATATGTGTTGTGAAATTGAAAAAAAACACGCATTTCTTTTATTTGTTTTTTGGGGTTTTTTTTACGCCATTCGCCCTGGCAGCATAGATTGATGAGATAGGCACTTCGATTGCTTCCGGCTGCTGCAGCCGGAAGCAATCGAGTGCCAAGCCGGGATCAGCGCCATTACGGCGCTGAGCCCGGCAGGAGGAGGATGTGGGGATCTCTCCTCCAGGACAACGTCCCCACCACCCCACTAGACACCAGGGATGGCTGCATTCAAGTAATCAGATGCAGCTGTCAACTTTGACAGCTGCATCCGATTACTTTATTAGTGGGCATGGCGATCGGTTAAGCAGGTAAAAGGCCTGGAGTTGATGTAAGGTGTGGTGTTGCATTTAGAAGATTTTACAGTGAAGAAAACATGAGGTCAGAGGTGAAGGTGAAACAGGCCATCCTAAAAGGGGAACTCCAGGTAGAAGTTAAAAAATGAAACTTCTGCAGAAGCATAAAGCATTACTTACCCATCTATTCCAGTTTTGAAACTACCAAAAATCCATTTGTTTTTGGGGGGGGGAGGGGGGTGTTGCTTTGTATTGTGTTTCTGCACTGCTCTGGTTGAGCAGTTGTACACAGTACTACAGGTTCCAGAATGCAATGCTTTCCCTCAGCTGTTCATCACAGTCCTCCACCCTGCCCATTCCCCGCCCAAATCTGTTGCAGAACATCTAGGCTGTGTTCACACATTGCAGTTTCATTGTCATACTGAATTATTTGCAGTACTTTATCATTTTATTGTTGTCCCACCCACACAGCACACTGTATTCTCTACCTGTAAGGCTGATATTGGAATAGAGTAAAGAACTTTTTGATTTTTTTTTTATTCATTTGCACGCACATAATATGATCAAGCATTTATCTTTGAAGTAGAGACCTACAATAGGGCTCTGATCCTCTCTGCTGTTTAGCATCATTTACTTGTGTTACTGCCTCCTTTTTGTGAATACGCTGCAGTACTGCAATGACACTCTAACATGTGTGAACACAGCCCTAATTTCATTGCACACTTCTGCACAATCAGCTAAATCAGTGCAACACCTGTTTCTGGCTGGTCAGAGATGATGAATCACTCAGGGGATTGGGAGATGCAGCCAAGCCTCCTGTGACATTCACCCCCTGCCCCCTGTCTGCATCATCAGCCTGATCTCAGCAAACGCACACAATGTGAGACAGAGGCATGGAAGATTTGTCTCCTAAGGTGGGAGAGCAGTGGGAGCAGGTGACAATGTGGATTTGCACGGAGGCCATTTTTCTTCACTTTCTGGATTTCAAACAGCTACCAGTGAGGCAGAACCGCACAGATATGGTAATACATCATATAGACACATCTATATAACTTTTAATGTACTTTTAATAGAAAACAAGTTTTCCTTATCCGGAGTTCCCCTTTAACCCTTTAAGGACATGGCCCATTTTCGTTTTTACGTTTTCGGTTTTTCCTCCTTGTGTTTAAAAGGTCATAGCACTTGCATTTTTCCACCTAGAAACCCACATGACCCCTTATTTTTTGCGTCACTAATTGTACTTTGCAATTACAGGCTGAATTTTTGCATAAAGTACACTGCGAAACCAGAAAAAAATTCAAAGTGTGGTGAAATTGAAAAAAAAACGCATTTCTTTTATTTGGGGGAAATGTGTTTTTACGCCATTCGCCCTGGGGTAAAACTGACTTGTTATGCATGTTCCTCAAGTCGTTACGATTAAAACGATATATAACATGTATAACTTATATTGTATCTGATGGCCTGTAAAAAATTCAAACCGTTGTTAACCAATATACGTTCCTTAAAATCGCTCCATTCCCAGGCTTATAGCGCTTTTATCCTTTGGTCTATGGGGCTGTGCGAGGTGTAATTTTTTGCGCCATGATGTGATCTTTCTATCGGTACCTTGATTGCGCATATAGGTCTTTTTGATCGCTTTTTATTACATTTTTTCTGGATTTGATGCGACCAAAAATGCGCAATTTTGCACTTTGGGATTTTTTTGCGCTGACGCCGTTTACCGTACGAGATCAGGAATGTGATTGATTAATAGTTCGGGCGATTACGCACGCGGCGATACCAAACATGTTTATTTATTTATTTATTTGTTTACTTTTATTTAAAACCTGGGAAAAGGGGGGTGATTCAGACTTTTATTAGGGGAGGGGGCTTTTTACTATTAACAACACTTTATTTATTTTTTTTTACACATATACTAGAAGCCTCCCTAGGGGACTTCTAGTATATACACTGTGATCTCTCATTGAGATCTCTGCAGCATAGATATGCTGCAGAGATCCATGAGATCGGCACTCGTTTGCTTTCGGCTGCTGCAGCCGAAAACGAACGAGTGCCGAGCCGAGGACGGTGCCATCTTGGACGCGTCCCCGGCCGGCATCAGTAACGGAGATCGCTCCTCCGGGACAAGGTCCCGGAGGAGCGATCTCCCCCACTAGACACCAGGGAAACGTTGCCTCCGGTAATCGGAGGCAGCTGTCAACTTTGACAGCTGCCTCCGATTAGCTAATTAGCGGGCACGGCGATCAGACCGTGCCCGCTAATAGCAGCGGTCCCGGGCTACTCGCGGCACCCGGGATCGCGGCACTTCAAAGCGGGGCCGCCGCGCGGCCCCGCTTTGAAGTGCAAGTGCGGACATATGACGTACCGGTACGTCATATGTCCTTAAGAGGTTAAAGTGGTTGTCCAGGTTTTTCCAATAAACTAGCATTGCACTGACTTCTGTGGGTGTTGTATATTCTACATACACTTTTATTTTTTATTTAGAGCGCTTATTGTGTTCTCAGGCTGATTCACATGACCACTCTGCCTGTGTTTTCTTCCTGTAATATCACGTTCCCTTTTTGTTTCCTGTTCCGGACAGTGAGGGAACAGTAAGTAGGAGGAGCTAACATCTGAGCCCAGTAGAAACTGCATGACATGGGGGAGACCATGATGCAAACAACCTCCAACTCCAGACTACACGGATTATGGGGCGCAGGTCCAACTTGAGATCGAGGCACAGTGAGTAATAAAAATATATATTTTATTGTGGAGACTCAACGCGTTTCGGAACCGCACCGGTTCCTTTCTCAAGAGTCATGATACTGATAAAACAGAACAGCACTATATATCACAAACCAAGATGACATTAAAAGGGGAGGAGGACTCAGACCCTCCCACTTCAATCAACACAGACACCTGTAACACCAATAAAGAAAGGCATATGGCTATATACTACATTGCATTAAAATACAATAATATATAAGAAGAGTATATAAAAAAAAATAATAATATGTGTAGAAAATGTATAAAAAAAAAAAATGTATAAAAAAAAAAAAATTAAATTTTTTTTTTTTTTTTATTTCTTTTATTCTTTTTTAAAAAAAAAATTAAAAAAAAAAAAAAAAAAAAATTATATATTTATATATATATATTTAAAAATAAGTATATAAAGTAAAAAAATTATACCTTCGTATTTTCTAGTGTCTCATTTAAGCCATCTGGTGACAAAGAGCAAAGTTTAAAAATCCAGTATGATTCCCTATTAGTGAGCTGCTTGTATCTATTGGGAACATTCTCTCCTATACGTTCCAAAATAGTGAGTCTCAAACTACTAGGGTCAGAATTATGCTTAAGAAAAAAGTGTCGAGAGACACTATGCAATAAAAATGAATTTTTAATATTAGCTCGATGCTTGTTCATGCGGCACCGCACCGTCTGAATGGTGCGTCCCACATACTGCAGGTGACATGGGCATTCTAGGAGATAAATAACATACTGTGATGAACAAGAATACATTTCACGGACAAAAAATATCTCATTGGTGACTATAGAGGTAAATGTTGATGCTGGGGTATCTGTTATCCAATTGCAGCATAAGCACCTCGCTACATTGCAGCGTACGGTGCCCACAGATCTAGTTTTTGTATTATTATTTTTGTTTGTATTATTACTATTTTCCATATCTGAAGTCATTTTACGGAGTTTGCTAGGTGCTAGATGGCTACGTAATGTTTTAGTTCTACGGAAAATAACATTAGGTTGTTTGGGAAGAATTGATTTTAGAATAGGATCACTGAGAATAATACCCCAATGTTTCGTTAAGACCCTTTTAATTTCCTGTGTACCACAATTATATTCTGTAACCATAGAAATGCCATATTTATTGAGATCTTCAGAAGTAGTTTCATGTTTGTGGTTATTAGTCATCTTATCTAAAATCTTTTTTTGTGTGGTACATTTATTTTTACTGTAAGCATTGGATAGTAATCGTTTGGGATAGCCTTTGTTGGTGAAACGATCATATAAAATATTTGATTGTTCCTGGTAATCAGTATCCAAAGTACAATTTTTTCTTATACGTTGGTATTGCCCGTATGGTATATTTTTTATCCAATTCGGAAGATGGCAACTCTTATAATCTAGGAAGCTGTTAACGTCCACTTTTTTAAAAAAATTAGAGGTGATGATACTGTTAGATGGGATATCTTTCTTAATTAAAAGATCCAAAAACTCTATACTAGTGTCACTATAGTTAAGGGTAAATTTAATGCCCCATTCATTCTGGTTTAGAAGATGCACAAACAGAAGCGCATCATCATTAGTCCCCGTCCACACCATGAATAAATCGTCGATATAACGACGGTAAAAAAACACAAATTTACTGTACAATTCAGAGACTTGGGACTGTGCGATGAGCTCTGCCTCAAAACGACCCATGAAAAGGTTGGCAAAACTTGGGGAGAAACGAGAGCCCATCGCACAGCCCTTTATTTGACGAAATATATCATCTTCAAAAGAAAAAGCATTATGTTCCAAAATAAAACGTATACCCTGTAGTATAAAAGTGGACTGAGCTGACGGTAAAGAAATCATTGGTGAGATAATATTGTGTAGAATTTAAACCTAATTCAATGTCAATGTTGGAATAGAGTGCTCCTACATCTAAAGTGATAAAGGAAAAATTAGAAGGTAAAGAAAGTGACTGTAATTCAGTAATCAATTGTGAAGAATCTTTAAGAAAAGACGGTAGTGCCCAAACATATTTTTGAAGAAATAAATCAATATAATGGGAAAGATTAGATGTGAGGGATCCCACCCCCGAAATAATAGGTCTCCCTGGTGGTTTCTTCTCACATTTGTGCACTTTAGGAAGATAATAAAAATAAGGAAAATTAGTATTAATAATAGACAAAAAATCTTTCTCATTTTTGTTCAGAAAACCTTCATTCATCGCTTCTTGAATTAGAATATTGTAAGCAATAGTGTATTCATGGTTAGGATTAGTATCTAATTTAATATAATAATCAGTATCAGATAATATTCTGTATGCCTCCTCCAGATAATCCGTCCTGTTCAAAAGAACAGTGCCCCCCCCCCTTATCAGCCGGGCGTATTACTAATTGAGTATTGGATCTCAGAGAGTCTAAAGCATTTCTCTCACCTCTTGTTAGATTATCCCTATGAGTATCATTGTAAACTGTGCTATTAATATCTCGTAGCTCATTAAGAACTAGTGATTGGAAAGTTTCAATAAAGTGACCCTTACTGTGTGCTGGATAAAAATTGGATTTATTTTTAACCGGGACATGGTGGTATATATCAGGCGGGGCATCAACACTACCACTAGAGAGAGTGGGCAGTAGATCATCAGATTCTTTTAATTTAAAATGCCGCTTGAGAGTCAATTTGCGTATAAACTCATTTATATCCCAAAAAAATTTAAAATTATCGGGATATGACACTGGACAAAAAGAAAGACCCTTACTAAGTAAGCTAATTTCGTTAGACCAGGAGACCAGGAGTTGATAGCTATGTTGTGGGGGTACAGAGATTTTCCATGTTGTGGGGGGCAAAGAGTTAGCCATGTTGATTTAAAGTGTTGGGGTCCTAGGATAACAGCTATGTGTATGTCCCCCAATGTCTGCATGGATTTTATCCCACTCTCCAAATCATTGTGAGCTCCATTGGGGACAGTGACCAAGATGAGTGACCACAAGCTCTGTACAGCACTGCAGAATTGGTTGAAACAATAGAAATAAAGGAACAGTTGCCCATAGCAACCAGTCAGATTCTAGGTTTCATTTTTAGAAGCCGTTTTTAAAATGAAAAAAGTAATCTGATTGGTTGCTATTGGCAACTGCACCACTGTTCCTCTGCACAGGCTTTAATAAAGCTCCCCCTATATTGTTATTATTGTATTGTAAAGATATACAGTGTTAGGGCAGTGCTGCTGCTGTCTGTAATATGGAGAGGAGAGAGGAGACTTTACCTCATGTCACTCACCAGTCTATCTATTTCTTGCTGAGGTAACAGAATCCTGGCTCATTGGAACCCTGTCCACCTGTAAGATGGCTACTGTAGTGTATATGTAATCCAGGACTACAACTCCTAACATGTACATGTGTGCTGGGGTTTGTAGTCTTACAACAGATAAAAGATTAAAAAAAGAAAAGAAAACTAGTTTATTTGATAATATAATTGTCAGACACTGAACCACCATACTGCTCAAAAAACAGACATCTCCCTGCCTATAGGTAGAGTAGGCGGGGCTAGATTTAGAGAGGAGGGGGTGGAGCTACAGGCTTGCAGAGCTGTGATGTCACTGCTGACCCCTGTGACCTGGAGAGGATGCTGGGGGACACAGAGAAGAAGAAAGGTTAAAGAAAACAACTAGGAAAAATGGACAGATTACAAATTATTCTCTTTTCTAATAAGAAAGAAATGTTAGACAACCTCTTTAAGCTGCAAAAACAGAGAAAACCCATCTGAGAAATCGCTACAATATTAGGACTGGCAAAATCTACAGTTTGGTACATCCTGAGGATGGTGAACTCATCAATGCAATTTGGAATGGAATTTGTTTGGCGCGAACACCCCTTCTGGAACACCGTCCACGTTCCCATGTGCTTTATCGGAATGGAAAAAACTCCTGAAGAATCAAGCTTTTTTTCAATGCTACGCGTTTCAAAGGTGCAATCCCCTCTTCATCAGGCATGGTATAGGTAACAAATAACAATGTTATATTAATATTATAGTAATATTAAAACAGTGCTTCCTGTCATCAGGTGTCCTCTGGGAATTTGGTCGGTGTTCCAGAAGGGGTGTTTGCGCCAAACAAATGCCACCAACTTCTTCCCTGTACTGCTACTGAAAATAGAGAATGACAATGGAGAAAAAAAATTAAGGAGATTAGATCCCATTATTGTATGAGTGTAATCTCTGGAGCTGTGTGTGAGGGACTAATTACTATACAGGTCAGTGGAGGGAGACACTAGAACAGAGCTGTAGTAACTAGGAAGTTACAAAAGACCAGACTGCAATGCACTCCTGGGAAATACAGCGGAATCCTGGTCACACTGGTCCCCACTGATAGAGAGCAGATACCAGAACTGCAGAAGGATGAAGAAATAGGTTTAAAAGGATACAGATTACACTGCAGAGCTGCTGTATTACAGGGAAAGTGTTACTATAGGGGTGTAGATTACTCCACTTTTTTCCATTTGTGGGACAAACCTTAAAAGCATATAAAATCTGTAAATATATTTAGCTCTGCTTATTTTTTTTTTCTTCTTGAAATTATTTGGGAGAAAAAAACCCAAAATGTCAACTCTAGAACATGCATTGTGCTAATATGTGGGCACGGCCTTTTACTACATTAGGTGCATAATACTCCATGTGTAAATCCAACCTAATAGGTCTTGTCCCATTGAGACAGCAGCCTTTATATTGTAGCTCCCATTACTGTTACCCCTAGGGAACAGCTCTACCCTAAATCAAAATTTTGCCTTGCTTTCCAGCTATGAGTAAAGAAGGACACTGCTATCATGTTACAATCTTTTGCATTTTCAAACATACATCCTACAAAAACCCCATACCCATATTCCTCCCCTGTTGTTCTTTTTTGATCCATTTTAATCTGGGGGCTAACAATGTTGAGTTATTACTCTAGAAGCATCCAGTATGGAACCCTTGCCTATGTGAATAATGTTTCCACCTATTCATCTTATGTGGACAAAGAGAACAAAGAGTGAGATCACCAATGGTCAAGACGGGGAGAAGGTACAAACTGCAGCATCCATGTTACATCCAAGTCCATGAGTGCCGCTAACTACATTGCATTGAGCCTTTCCCATACATTTTACTGAATAATTACATTGTATTAATGTTTATTTAAAACCATATGGCATCCAAAGCTTGTCTCCCAGTAATGTCAATCTAATTAAACTGAATAAAATCGGGGCTTTTGTTTGTAAAATAAATAGCCCTTTAAAATTCAAATAAGGTTTTTCAATCTCTCCCCATTTATGTGAAATGTTCAAGGATCAGAGAAAAACTGAAAAAAAAATTCTGTGACCATTGTCTTGCTACAAACAATTGCTAAAGCCTCTGTACAGGCAGTGTAAGCAAGCAGTATCAAATCATGTAATTATGTTGCAGGAGAAGTACAGGAACATGACATCACCTGTTATTATGTGCTCTTTGAATGACTTTCGGGAAGGCATGCCTTTAGACAGAAGCAAGCACACAATACTCATTTCATTCATGTCTCTTCAACATGTCATCAAAGACTGTGCAAAATGCGGATAATTATGGCTCAGCGATTACCCAACACAAGGCACTGAAAGAAATTCACTCCATCGTTTTCTAAAAATACAGACCATAATACCATCCCTTACTAATACTAATGTACTTTAGGGAAACACACAAGGCTTGCTTCTATAATTCAGCTTCCGTTGGCTTATGTTAACCTCTATTTATTCTGACATAATTTCTACTGATGTCCATTGATACAGATTTATAAAAAGTAGAAATGTGGAGACTGTGTCATAGCATTAACTAAAATATTGATATTGGATATTGATATGGACTCCACAGATATATGAAAACTATTGCTATAATACTATGGAATTATGATTTATAATCGTCTGTCATTAAATCTTTGTGGGTAAAGCCAGTCAACATTATTTCTATGACATAAAATATTTATCCTCCATCGGATTAAAGTGGATCATTCACTTTAGAACAATGCTGCATTGTCCTTGGGCTGCTGTGTAGAAGTTATTACATGCTGGAAAAAAGTCATGAGAGTGAAGGTGTTGGATCATTGTGCATTCAAAAACCTATGGACAGACATTTAATAACCATGAACTGAATAGAGTTGTAACTACTGTTATGGCATTTTGCAAGATTTTACTTTTCTGTTAAAAATAAATAAATAAATAAAGTAATATACAGTGGCCCCTTGAGTTACAATCTTTGGTTCCAGGACGACCATTGTATGTTGAATTCATTGTATCTTGAGACCAAAACTCCATGGAAAACTGGTAATTGGCTCTAAAAACTCCAAATTTTTATTTCAAAATGAGAAAAAAATTAAGATTTAGGCCCTGCTTCTAGTTGGAGCCCATAGTAATCAGAACTGATTGATAAATGCAGTACATATCTACTGCATTGAACTCTATGAGAGATCAGTGAAGTTATTATAGAAGTCCCCCAGGACTTTTTCCCAGCATATTATATGGAAAAATTAAGTCTGACATTGCAAAGTACAATTGGTGTTGCAGTAAGAGCTCATGTGGGTCTGTAGGTGAAAAAATGCAAGTGCTAAGGCCTTTTAAATACAAGGAGATAAAAAACAAAAGTGCAAAAATGAAAATTGGCCTGGTTATCAATGGGCTAAATGATCCAAATGGCACCCTCATTTTTTCTATAGCAGTTTTGCAATTTTAAGTATCTATATTAACCACATTTGCAGCGAGCTGTTGCACGTTTCTGTTGTTAAGTATGTAAATAAACATGTAGGTACAACCAACTGTTCCATGTGCCTTCAGTAACTGCCCTTTGACCACTGCATTTACAGAAAATTGTGATTAGATTTTTTTTTAAAGTACCAAAATAAAAGACTACAAAAAGCCCACCATACTATATACCATAACATATCATTGATGATATCACTGACAGTCAGATAAGAAGTAAAACAATACAAATACTGTTTATGAAAGTAATAAAATGCAAACTCCATAAACATGAACAGTCCATTTACATACAGGCAGTAGCGAAATTTGATGGGGGGCAGGGGGGGCGGCCGCCCCCGGGCCCACTCTGGCAGGGGCCCACTCAGATCGCTATTGAATTTTCTCTCCCTAAGTCTATTCCTGAAGATACAGACTGCCTGTGCAGTCTGTATCTTATGCTTTTACCTAATCCAGTATAGCGGAGAAGTACGGCCGGGGGCGGCCATCTTGATGACGTCACAGTGGTGCGTTCCAACGCTGGAACGCAAGGGACGTAATCAAGATGGCGCCCGGCTTTACTGCACCGCTACAGAGGACTGGGTAAAGTATAAGATACAGACTGCAAAGGCAGTCTGTATCTTCATGAAGTTTATTTCTGAAGATACAGACTGCCTGTGCAGTCTGTATCTTATACTTTACCCAGTCCTCTGTAGCGGTGCAGTAAAGCCGGGCGCCATCTTGATGACGTCCCTTGCGTTCCAGCGCTGGAACGCACCACTGACGTCATCAAGATGGCCGCCCCCGGCCTTACTGCTCCGCTCCGCTCCGCTACACAGCTATAGGTAAAAGCATAAGATACAGACTGCACAGGCAGTCTGTATCTTTAGGAATAGACTAGAGCTGGACATGTGGACGCAGGGGGAGCTGGACATGTGGACGCAGGGGGAGCTGGACATGTGGACGCAGGGGGAGCTGGACATGTGGACGCAGGGGGAGCTGGACATGTGGACGCAGGGGGAGCTGGACATGTGGAAACAGGGGGAGCTGGACATGTGGACACAGGGGGAGCTGGACATGTGGACACAGGGGGAGCTGGACATGTAGAAACAGGGGGAGCTGGACATGTGGACATAGGGGGAGCTGGTAAAGAGGGGGAGCTGGACATGTGGACGCAGGGGGAGCTGGACATGTGGACGCAGGGGGAGCTGGACATGTGGACGCAGGGGGAGCTGGACATGTGGACACAGGGGGAGCTGGACATGTGGACACAGGGGGAGCTGGACATGTGGAAACAGGGGGAGCTGGACATGTGGACATAGGGGGAGCTGGACATGTGGAAACAGGGGAAGCTGGACATGTGGAAACAGGGGGAGCTGGACATGTGGACATAGGGGGAGCTGGACATGTGGACACAGGGGGAGCTGGTAAAGAGGGGGAGCTGGTAAAGAGGGGGAGCTGGACATGTAGAAACGGGGAGCTGGACATGTAGAAACAGGGGGAGCTGGACATGTGGACACAGGGGGAGCTGGACATGTGGACACAGGGGGAGCTGGACATGTAGAAACAGGGGGAGCTGGACATGTGGACATAGGGGGAGCTGGACATGTGGACACAGGGGGAGCTGGACATGTGGAAACAGGGGGAGCTGGACATGTGGAAACAGGGGGAGCTGGACATGTGGACGCAGGGGGAGCTGGACATGTGGACGCAGGGGGAGCTGGACATGTGGACGCAGGGGGAGCTGGACATGTGGACACAGGGGGAGCTGGACATGTGGAAACAGGGGGAGCTGGACATGTGGACGCAGGGGGAGCTGGACATGTGGAAACAGGGGGAGCTGGACATGTGGACATAGGGGGAGCTGGACATGTGGAAACAGGGGGAGCTGGACATGTGGAAACAGGGGGAGCTGGACATGTGGAAACAGGGGGAGCTGGACATGTGGACATAGGGGGAGCTGGACATGTGGACACAGGGGGAGCTGGTAAAGAGGGGGAGCTGGACATGTAGAAACGGGGAGCTGGACATGTAGAAACAGGGGGAGCTGGACATGTGGACACAGGGGGAGCTGGACATGTGGACACAGGGGGAGCTGGACATGTGGACACAGGGGGAGCTGGACATGTGGACACAGGGGGAGCTGGACATGTGGAAACAGGGGGAGCTGGACATGTGGAAACAAGGGGAGCTGGACATGTGGACACAGGGGGAGCTGGACATGTGGACACAGGGGGAGCTGGACATGTGGACACAGGGGGAGCTGGACATGTAGAAACAGGGGGAGCTGGACATGTGGAAACGGGGAGCTGGACATGTGGAAACAGGGGGAGCTGGACATGTGGAAACAGGGGGAGCTGGACATGTGGAAACGGGGGGAGCTGGACATGTGGAAACAGGGGGAGCTGGACATGTGGAAACAGGGGGAGCTGGACATGTGGAAACAGGGGAGCTGGACATGTGGACACAGGGGGAGCTGGACATGTGGACACAGGGGGAGCTGGACATGTGGAAACAGGGGGAGCTGGACATGTGGAAACAGGGGGAGCTGGACATGTAGAAACAGGGGGAGCTGGACATGTGGAAACAGAGGGAGCTGGTAAACAGGGGGAGCTGGACATGTGGAAACCAGGGGGAGCTGGACATGTGGAAACCATGGGGAGCTGGACATGTGAAAACAGGGGGAGCTGGACATGTGGAAACAGAGGGAGCTGGTAAACAGGGGGAGCTGGACATGTGGAAACCAGGGGGAGCTGGACATGTGGAAACCATGGGGAGCTGGACATGTGGAAACAGGGGGAGCTGGACATGTAGAAACAGGGGGAGCTGGACATGTGGAAACAGAGGGAGCTGGTAAACAGGGGGAGCTGGACATGTGGAAACCAGGGGGAGCTGGACATGTGGAAACCATGGGGAGCTGGACATGTGGAAACCAGGGGGAGCTGGACATGTGGAAACCAGGGGGAGCTGGACATGTGGAAACCAGGGGGAGCTGGACATGTGGAAACCAGGGGGAGCTGGACATGTGGAAACCAGGGGGAGCTGGACATGTGGAAACCAGGGGGAGCTGGACATGTGGAAACCAGGGGGAGCTGGACATGTGGAAACCAGGGGGAGCTGGACATGTGGAAACCAGGGGGAGCTGGACATGTGGAAAACAGTGGTTTTCTGATTTAACCCTATTTGGCCCAGTTCTCTCTGGCAGCTTCATAGAGGAGCTGGGGGCTGATCTGGAGATCCTGGGGGAATGGGGGCAGAGGTCCGACCCCTCCACCCCAGTCTCTTACAGGATAAGGGACAAGTATGTTTAAATCAGAAAGCTGCGATTCGGATCACAGAGAGCAGGGTGCAGCAGCCTGTAGTGGCTGCCCGAGTTAGCTAGTGATTGAGCCTGCGGTACCTCCCTGTGAGTGATGCACCTGTCTTAGGCAGAATGCAAATTATCTACCTCTATGGTATATGGGTCAGTCAGTGTATAGGGAAAATAATAGTCTTTGCATAATGGATTTAACTTTTTTTTACAGTTTTAACTACAGATCTCAGGTGAACCTGTTATACTGCCCATACATCCATGACATTGGGATAGTGAGCGACTCCGATAAGAAGACACCCCTTGTAAGTCACTGTTTCATTTTATGTGTCTATATATGTAAATGTAGAAGCCTCTAACACTGCTCTTAATTCACTATGAGTAATGGAGCAGAATATACCCTTTATTATTTAGAAAGCATTGTTGTCAAGCGAGGTTCCCTTTGGGTAACATAATCGGTTGGGGGCCCACTCAGACTTGCTCGCCCCCCCTAGGCTGAACCCCTAGCTACGCCCCTGCATACAGGTATACATAAATCAGGTATACCTGATTTACATAAGATGGTGTTTAGAACCCAAGAAAATCTCTTTGCAAAATATTAGGCTTTCATTCGAATAATAAAGGGTGCCCTAGAGTAAAGAGGAAAAGAGTAGAGATGAGCGGAACTTTCAGACTTTCAGTCCGAAAGCCGCTTATTCCAGAGCGATGCCTGCGATCCCGGGAGCGTAGTTGCGCTCCCAGGAATCTGCGGGCAGGATCTTCCAGAGAATTCAAGATACATTCCCTGGAAATCCAGGGAATGTATCTTGAATTCCCTGGAAGATCATGCCTGCAGATTCCCGGGAGCGCAACTACGCTCCCAGGATTGCAGGCATCCCAGGCATTGTAATTGAGCGAAGATGCCGTCGGACCAAAAGTCCGGCGGTTCGCTCATCTGTAGAGAAGAGACTTGTAACCCGATAAAAACCTTCTCATATACCAAAATTATTGATCCTACTGTTTTACAGAGAATGCATTTAAAGCTTATATATTGTGCATGTATAGGGCAGTAGAACAGTAAAGAAAACAATACATGTTAATAGACATTTTATTAAAAAAGATAACAAAAAGTAATCTAAAATAATATATTTTACAAACATAAGAGCAATTATGTTATATAGCAATATATGCTATATAAAATTAATTTGTAATTAAAGTAACCTACATGTAGTATTTTGTAATATGAACAAAGAGGAATAAGGGGTGTATCTTGATACTCTGAGAATCCATGTAAAAGCTGTAATGGACCCCCCTTTTTATGTGGCTTATTAGGCTTCAGAGGCCCCTCAAGCACCAGGGTTTGTCTATAACTGCTACTTCTGCAGTTTCCATTGCTTTACCCCCACTGATTTTTATTTTTTCTTTACTAATGCAAGCACAAAGTCAACAAAACATGACAAATGTAGTATTCTATGCAAAATTAGGTTAGAAGAAACCGAAAGATTACTTTACCTCTTTCTGTTGTACACAGGACACTTATGGCCCTATTGCTCTGCCTGACACTACTGCAATGATAAGCCCCAATAAGTGAGACTGGCGCTGATTTGCAGAGCCTGTACAAGGCTTAATCAATCATGCGCCCGGGCCACATGAACAATCACTGGGTTGTTTGTGCGGCCTGTTAAAGGGGTTGTCCGGCGATAAAAAATTATTCACAGAATAACACACATTACAAAGTTATACAACTTTGTAATGTATGTTATGTCTGTGAATGGCCCCCTTCCCCGTGTTTCCCCCCACCCACGCTAGACCCGGAAGTGTGGTGCATTATACTCACCGCATCTCGTGTCGTCCACGGTCTCCGATCGTCAGCAGTGACGTCTTCTTCGGGAGGCCAGCGGATCTTCCCGAGTGCCGGCCACCCTCTGCAGCGTCATCCGAAGCTCAGCCGCGATTGGCTGAGCATAACTGTGCTCAGCCAATCGCGGCTGAGCTTCGGATGACGCTGCAGAGGGCGGCCAGTACTCGGGAAGATCCGCCGGGCTCCCGAAGAAGACGTCACTGCTGAGGATCGGAGACCGTGGTCGGCACGTGACAGGTAATGTATAATGCACCACACTTCCGGGTACACGGGTGGGGGTGGTGGGACACGGGGAAGGGGGCCATTCACAGACATAACATACATTACAAAGTTGTATAACTTTGTAATGTGTGTTATTCTGTGAATAATTTTTTATCGCCGGACAACCCCTTTAACTCTATCTTCTCATTTACATGGGAAGAAGGTTTCATGTTTGTCAGTCGATTGCTGACCCTTTTACTAGTGTCAATTATTGGCAGTGTGCTATCCTGCTTTATGAAAATCAGCCTGTGTAAAAGGACCCTTAGGCTATGTTTACACTATGTAAAACCAACAGCTTTATTTCATAACAATGGCCATTATTGTGCAAATAACGACTGTTGTTTCAAAATTAATGCTTCTTATTTGCACAACAATGACCGTTGTTAACATTGGGAATGTTGTGTGCTGTGTATCTCTCATGAGCTGCTTCTCATTTCTTTATCATTTTTGCCCTTATGGTATAGTCCGTAACCTGTCAAAAAGTATTCTCACATACCTAGGCATATTTAAAGAGGGCTTCATGAAGTCTACTAATGACTATGTTAACTCTATTTCCAGAATGAATTGAATGAACACTAGTAGTTATTAGTAGACTAAATATGGTCCATTGAACTCAATGGGAAATCAAGAGTTCTTTGGCATGCCTTTTTGAAATGCTACCAATGTATAATGCCAATGTGACATATCAGTACAATTAGATATTTTAGGGCTCATCACTAGACAATGTCATTTCCACAGAATATTGCTGTCTTCTTTAAGGCAGTAAGGGTCCTATTACATGGAGATATTGTCTGCCAAATCAGGCAGGTATCCCCCTGTGAATAAAGGCCCTATTACACGGGCTGACCTGGAGGAGCAAGCGTGGCCGATACGTCAGATCATCGCTCGCTTGCTCCTTGTTCCCCACTCGCTGCTGGTGGTATTACACGTGCCGCCAGCGAGCGTGTAAGAGTGGGGTGGGGGGTGCGGGGAGCTGCGGGAGGGGGCCCATAGGAGATTGCGATGGTCTTCTGCCACTGCTCCTATTACATGCAGTGATGGCCAGCAAACCGATAACGGACGATAATCACTTGGTGTAATAGGGCCTTTAAAGCCAACAATTAGCTGACAAGCAAGCAAACATCAGCTGATCATTGTCTTTCAACATGTTAAAAGATAATTTGCTGTCCACACATCTCTGTCTAATAAGAGAGGGTGGGCTGTGGCGGATTAAAGTAAAGGGTTGCAGAGACATTACTCGCAATGTTTGTGCAACCCTAGGCATGTAATTATCAAGCCGTCTAAAAGGCTCTAAAAATTAGCGCTAATCTAGCAGATCAGTGCACCCTTGCACGGTGGGTCGGGCTGTCTAATATGGCCTTTGGTCAACCCTTTTTCACAGAAAAGCAGAGAAGTTGTTGCAAACGCTGACAACAAATGGTAGATGCTCAAAGTTTATGGCTTAAAGGTATTATGCAGGATAAGAAAAAACATAGCTGCTTTCTTCCAGAAACAGCACCACTCTTGTCTCCAGTGTGTGTTTGGTTTTGCAGCTTAGTTCCATTGAATAGTCCAGTTATAATACCACACACAACGTAAAGACAGGAGTGGTGCTGTTTTTTTGGTTGTTGTTTTTTTTTGTTGGGGGGGGGAGCGATTATGTTTCTTTTAAACACATATAACCCCTTTAAAAACTATATACAAGTTTACCAGTATCACATTTATGCGAATCCATTGAGACTGTTTATCTAATCCTATTATCTTACTATAGTAAGCTTATTGACCTAAGGAAATTGTGCAGCAGACTTTTACTAAGGGCAGATCTTCACACAGATTAATTGCCATTTACTTCTATTAATCAGTCCTTTGTATTTCTGAGACTGTTGAGTAAAACCTTTTATTTTCTTGATATTCTAATGAGAAATAATCTGCATGTTGGCAAACATGAATGGCTCAAGCCCATTAAATGACACTTATCGAATTCCAATCAACACTACTTTTTGCTGTTCTAATGTGATATGTCATTTAGGGCCGTATTGCACGTGCAGCCCTTGCTTTAAAAGTGAAGTTCATACATTACCTGGCCACGCTTCCCAGTGTTCTCTCTCTGCTCCCCACAGCCTCTGGTGCAACTTCAGAGCTTGTCTGTGAAGTGACAGGCCGCTTATCCAATCCCTGACCACTGTCTTCCCGGCCAGTGATTGGCTGAAGAGCCTGTCTCTTCAGACACACACTTTGAAGCTGAACTGGACACACACTTTGAAGTTGAACTTTAGGCTAAGGGGAGCGAGGAGAAGCAAAGAGATTACTGGGGAGTTTGGAGAGGTAATGTATGAACGTTATTTTATTTACAGATTCATCAGCCATTGGCCATTACACATAATGATGCACAGTCAGCAGCCAATGGTTTTAGGCCAAAACCTAAAGACACAATTAGCTGATGATTGCTGTCAATGGCTGATCATTGTATTTATTACACAGAGTGAAGATCTGCCAAATTGGCCTGCCATAGGGCCTTTAGGCCTCATTCACACGATCCATGCCGCGTCCCCCACCGCGATCTACACCACAATTACCAGAGGAGGATCATGGCACAGATTCCACCAATAGAAGTGCAGCCCCCCTGCCGCCCAGCAGGGGCGATAACAGGAGCGCAGAAGTCAACTACTCGCCTACTCCCCTGTGCCGGTTGACTCACATGTTCATGGTCATTGGTGGAGTAGGCAAGTAGTTGTCTTCTGAGCTCCTGTCATCTCTGCTGCTGGGTGGCAGGGGGGGTCCATGCCACGATTCTTACTAGGACATGTCCTATTTTTTCGTGGTGGGGGTCGCAGCACTGATCGTGTGAATGGCTGCATTCATTTGAATGGTTCCTAAAATTGTCCGTGGACGCGGAATCTGACAATTTTACCGGACGTGTGACTGCAGCACTCATATTGTTATATATGTTTTGAAGGCATATACATAAGGACAATAAACATGATGGTTAGATGATTAAGTAGATAACATTATATGATATAATAATTAGATAATATAGTAGATAGTAAACATTTACACAAAACAAGGACAAAACCTTTAAATGAACTCAAAGTCAGCATAATAAATATATTAAGAAATGTACATCACTTCATGAAATTCAGAATTGTTACATGTGTTTTGAGCATATATAATGATAATACTTCTGGCAGTTCTTGACCTGCCATTTTCCTCTCTTTTGTACTGAAACACAATTTCTCCCCTTTGAACGGCGAGGTGGACTTTTTTTCCAGTTGGTATAGACAGCCTTCTCTCCTATGCTCCATTCCCATCTGCCATTGTTTACTCGATCATTAAGGCCTTTATAGGAAAATAAATAGAGTTTATATAAAGCTTTTATGTTGACCTGTGGTCAGTAAGTATATACACATTGCAGGATCATTTTACCATGCTTGCCCTCTATAGAAAGCTACTGCTTATTATGTATGACCCTACAGTTTATAAGACATTCCTGGCATAGGCATAAGCAGGTGGTGCTAGCTACAAAGAGACTGAGTTGGACAGGTTGAATCGGATTATACTTTAAAGGGGTTATCCAGCGGAAACCTTTTATTAAAAAAAAAACAACTGGTCTCAGAAAGGTATACATATTTGTAATTTAATTCTACTTAAAAAATCTCAAGTCTTCTCATACTTATTAGCTGCTGTATGTCCTGAGGGAAATGTTTCCTTTTCAGACAGACACAGTGCTCTCTGCTGACATCTCTGGCCGAGACAGGAACTCCCCAGAGAAGGAGAGCTTTTCTATGTTTACATGCTTAGATTTGGAAAACAAAAAGGTATGGAGACGTCAGCAGAGAGCACGGTGTCTGACTGAAAAGGAAACATCTCCTGCAGGATATACAGCAGCTAATAAGTACTGGAAGACTTGAGATTTTTTAATAGAAGTAAATTACAAATCTATATAACTTTCTGACACTAGTTTATTTAAAAGAAAAAGATTTTCGCTGGACAGCCTCTTCAATAAATCTATCTCCTGATACAACAATGGGTCCCAAAGGTCCAGCAGAAAACAGATACATTTGTGATGAGAAAAAAGTAGATGTATACATGTTCTGTACAGATGAAGCGTACATCCTTAGAATAACTTTGGTAGACCCAAGTTTAAAGCTAAAAAGAGGTACCACCATGGACCTCTTCCTTCTTGCAGGCCGAGTAGACTATAGTTTAATATGATGTTACTAGACAGATAAAAGTAAAAACATACAATAACTAACAATGCTTATAGTCAGGTTCTTACCAATCCAAAAGGATTTCCTTCCACTAAACTTCCATAGCCAGTCCATCTGTTCTTTACTGAAAATGTCTACGAGTCTAGCCTGATATCTGTGTTGAAACAAAATGAATTTTTGTTTTAGCATTCCTTTTTTAAATTATAATTTTAGCATATGTCAATTATTGGCATAATATTAACCCTTTCACGACCTGGGACCATTGATGCCCAATGCCCAGGTCATGATTTGACATCAGCTTATGGGATCATAATGATCCCATAGCTGATGTCCCTGTGTCTGCCCCCTCTCCGCTGTCCCCTGCCGCTGTTACTATCTTATAACAGTGGCAGGAGAGAGAGGGTAGAGGGCAGAGCTCACAGTCCTGCTTTACCTCCTGTCCCCCGCCAGCCGCCGTAGCTAGAAGCCGGAGGTTTCCGGTTTCTATGGCTACCATCGGGGCTCTGCAGTCAGTTCGCAGAGCCCCGATGCACAAAGGAGAGACAGTTCTCCCTCTGTAGTATCTATAGGGTTAACTCTTAGGACTGGAGCGTGGCTATCATTGATAGCCGGGACCTGCCGCGGATGACACAGGCATAGCTCCTACGCCTGTGTCATCCTCTGCAGTAAATTCACGACGCTGCAGCACTAGGCATAGGCTACAGCGACGTTAATTTATTGTGCAGTGGCGGGAGGGGGTTAAAGTGCAATACAGTTAGTTTTAATGTATCTTCCTATTAGCATGGTAAACACATATTAGTATGAGGGGATAATTTGACTTCTTAGGGAGAAAAAGTATGTAAAGTAGCTCACCTCCAGAAAGTAAATCGCTAGCTCTCTAGTGTCACCTACAAGAGGGAGTGTCCTTCAAAGTCAAAGGCTAGGCTCACACAATGTCTTTTGTGGTCGTTCGACGGACATCTTTGTGGATGCCCGACATTTGGAGGTCAAATCTACTCCCATTATTTTTAAATAATGCCCGTTATTTGACCTTAAAATGTCAGATGTCCACAAAAACGTCCGTCGAACAGCCAAAAAAGGCGTTGTGTGCTCCAATAGATTAAGAGTCCAATTAGATTAAGCGATTTTTAACGATAAACAATTGCAAATGAGAGCTTTTGGGAGCATCCTGGAGTTGTTCACCATAACACACAGAACAATAGTCATTAGTTACGATTGTTACTAAGATCATTACTACGATTGTTTTACCCCTTCTGATCCTAGAAAATTGTAATTCCACATATCGTAAGGCTAGATAACTCCACCTGATGGCTTTCAGAGAAATGTCTAGGGATTATCAACCAAACCAAAATCTCCTCTTTCTATTGGATGAGATTTGTGTGTGGTTGATAATCCATAGCCATTTTTCAAAGCTCCTTTAGAGGTTGAACACTAACTTAAAGCGCAACTATAATTTCAGTAGCCAAAAAATGAAATTCCTCAAATAAAAAGCCCTCGTGTTACCTTTTAAAAAGAGCCCTAAACTGCGTTGATAGCTTGTGCGCTCGCTGAGATATCCCCAGTTGTTTGGCTCAGAGGAATAAATGAATTTTTCTCCTGGCTGAGAGAATGTGGGCGTGGCCTATCCCTCATCTCCCTGGCTGGGTCCCTCCATTCACTGACCAGCACCTTAGCAGATGTATCACACATAGCAGGATCAGATACAGCCCCAGCATACAGTATCACAATGTAAGATTAGATACAGAGCCCCAGCAGATGGTATCACACACAATGGGATTAGATACAGTCATCTGCTCTCATAACACTGTAGGATAATGTCAGCCATGGAGGTGAGGGCACCTGCTGCAGACATCTGATAGTGAGTGTTATATGTACTATGGAAGGACTACAGCTGTGTTGTGCTGGGACTTGTAGTCCTCCCCTCAGTGACTCACCCACTCTCCCTCATGCAGTACATTGGAGTGATGGTGGCATGTCCCCCCTGGGTGAAGCACTGGATACACTTGTCCTTCCATCCAGCTCTTCCCCTGCGCTGCTCCTCACACACAACACCCTCAGCTCTGCTTAGTCACCTCTGTGAGGGGAGGGGGAGAACGTGCTGCTAGGAGGTGAGGGGAGGAGGAGGAGGAGGAGGAGGGTTTGTTTATGTCTCTCTCTGTGTCAGGGCTGTTATCTGATCCTCCTGTCAGAGTCCATACACTCAGGACCGATCTCCAGGGAGGGGGCGTGTCCAGCAGGAATGCAGAAATAAGTTAGAGCCAGACAGAGCAGTAAGGGCATAGTTAGCATTATGTATTTAAAAAAAACTGTTCATTTTAGGTTATTAATGTGTATTGCAAAAAGTCTTATCATGACCTAAGCTAACTAAAACTGAATGGTCAAAATATTTTATAGTTGCGCTTTAAATATTGAACATGAAGGTGTTCCTGCTATCTTCTGTGCAAGTTTCTTGTCAGCCTATGAGTGTAGGCTTTACCAGAAATTTGGCTTTTAATACCTTTTTGTTTTCTAAATCTAAGGATGTAAACAGGAATTTTACATCCCAGGTCCGGCTGATGGCTGATGGCCGCCGGCCTCCAGCAGCTCTTTGAGCTGCAATGTCATGTACCCTGCTGAGCGACTGCTCACTTAGCCAATTGGTGACTGAGACAGGACACCACCCCAGTCACTGACTTGCTGAGTGGGCAATAGCTCATTCAGGCTGTGACATTGCAGCTGGAAGAGCCAGGTACATGATGTTTCTGGATTCCAGTAGAAAATGACAGTGAGACTGGGGAGTGGCACGGGGGCAGATAAGTATACTTTGTTTATTAAGTTCCTGCACCCCCTTCCTGTCCACCTTTTTTGAATTTCAAGGGACTTCTCTTTTAAAGGGAAACCATCAGCAGGTTATAAACATCTAACCTGCTGATATGTCCCTATAGCACACAGGGCACATGGAGGATGAAGGTAAGTTTCTCTTAACCTTAGATATATTTTTTTAACCCCTAGATGACCCTGGACGTAGGGTTACGTCATGGAAGTCTGTCCCCAGACGACCCATGACGTAACTCTACGTCCTGGGTGTTTCTCCCGCTATGAAGCACGCTCCGGAGCGGAGCGCGCTTCACAGCAGGTGGGGGCCGGCTGCAATCAGCAGCCGGGACCTCACCGGTAATGACACGCTGCAGCGACCGCGGCGTTTAAGTGTAAGTGACAGGGGGAGTCCCCTGTCACTTACCGATCGGTAAAACGGACCGCCGGAGGTCTCTCACCTGCCTCCGTGCGGTCCGATCGGCGATCTGCTACACTGAGCCTGCACAGGCAGGCTCAATGAGCAGATCGCCGATAACACTGATCAATGCTATGCCTATGGCATAGCAATCATCAGTGTAAAAATCCAAGTAGTGTATGTAAAAGTCCCCCAAAGGGACTTCAAATGTGTAAAACACTATTACACTACCCCAAAACCCCTCCCCCAATAAAAGTTGAAATCACCCCCCTATCCTATTATATAAATAAAACATATAAAAATAAATAAATAGATAAACATATAATATACCGTAGCGTGCGTAATTGTCCGATCTATTAAAATATAACAAGCGTCATTGTGATCGGTGAACGGCGTACACGAAAAGAGGGAAAAAAGTGCGCAGATTACCGATTTTATGTTACATTATATATTTTAAAAAAATCAATAAAAACTGATCAAAACGTCCGATCTTCACAAATATGGTATTAATAAAAACTAGAGATCATGGCAGAAAAAATGACACCCCATACAGCCCCGTAGGTGAAAAAATAAAACCGTTATAAGCGTCACAATAGGCCCATTTTATTAATATTTAATTGCCAAAAAAAAGGATTTCATAAAAAAAATATATATATATAACAGTAGAAAATCTGTGTAACCTGCATATGGTTGTGTTCGGGCTGACCTATAGAATAATAGTATCATGTCGCTGTTACCATATAGTGTGTTACGTAGACACAGGAACCCCCCAAACGTTACCATATTGCATTCTTTTTTACGATTTCACATATTTATATTTTCCTAAATAATATTTTTGGGGTTCCATCATACATGTTATGGTAAAATGAATGACGCCATTACAAAGTACAACTATTCCTGTAAAAAACAAGCACTTACATGGCTTGTAGATAGAAAACTGAAAGTGCTAGAGCTCTTAGAAAGGGGGGGAGGGAAAAACGAAAACACTAAGATCAAAATTTGCGCGGTCCACTGGGTCATTTTGGGCCTGGTCCTCAAAGGGTTAAATACTGTCTCAAGCTTGTCCAATGTTGTCAATGTTAATATGAGCTCTCAGTGAGCAGTGAACTATTCTTTTGTTATAGGATCTTGTGATTTTTGCATAAGGGGTCATACACACACAACGTAATCTACGGAACTTGAAGATGTGCAGTGCACTCGGCATCTCCTGGCATCATCTATCAATATGATGCCAGGAGAGCCAAAAGTGGACTGTAGTGATGCGGAACGCCCGGGATCATAATAAGTCACAATGAAACAGTTTAATTCTTCGTGTTACTGTATGGTAGCAAAGGTTTCCAAACAGTTTCCAAGCTCCCGGTATCATTGTGGAGGATGATGCTGGAAATTCCAAATTCTGTTCCGTAGCACATGGTCCGTATATGGACCATATTTACAGGATGTGTGAATGTACCCTTAGGCCTGAATTTTGCTGTCTTTTTTTTGTTTTTGGGTGTGACTGCAGAGATAACAACCCCTAATGTAATGCAAGTCACAAATTAAACTTTTCTTTGTTTTACTGTCAATTATCCAATGTGTTCACACTACACTAAACACCTAGGTGATGCACTGTTAATTTATTTTACATCCCATTGTTCAAGAAAGATATTCAGTAAATTGAGTAGATTAATATAGTTACAAATACATAATTTGTGTGTGCAGAATACTTGAGGGATAAAATATTAGAATATTCCAAATATAGCCTTCATGCTCTGCACAGAATATATGCTTTACACGTAAATCAGAAAATAGTGCTCTTACTGTTCCCGACATATCCGGGCTGCAGTGATCCATGTGGCCTTCTGCTCGGTGATGTGTTTGTAGCAGCTGCTGCCATGTGGAGTCCAGCCAAATGGACATTTTGTTGCCTGAAACATATACAATTTATAATTAATAGAAAAATGGCTTCTTTCCAGGATATGGGCTCAACTACTTTAGCCTGAGCACAGCTGAATAACAGAGCTTAGGAGAAACTACAAAGTAGAAACTGCTTTAATGTCACCATATTGTGTGTAGCTGGGTATGCTACTCCAGGAAAAGATGTTTAATTACTAGAAATCCTGTTCCATAAATGAAGAAAATAGAAAAGCTAGAAATAGAAAAACAATGAAGACAAAGATTGTGACAACATCATAGAATATTTTTGATAAATTTTTCCTTTCGTTATAGTTCAGAAACTAAGCCCAATGTAAAGGAAATGTATTCCTATCCATACAAACAGTCACTTACATTTGGGATATAGAAGTTACAAGCAACAGTTGTATTATTTGCTCCTTATATACACCCACTCTCCTCTAATAAAACAGATATATTGTGCTTAAGGTGATGTTTAAAGGAAAAGGGGAGAAAGGTGAAATTAAACATAAAAATTAGGGATGGTCCGAACAGAGTTCGGTTCGGGTTCGTACGAACCCGAACCCTCGGCAATGATTACCGCTGTCCCGGATCCAGCGGGAGGACCGCCTGGAAAACTGGGATACAGCCATAGCCCTAGGCTGTATCCCAGTTTTCCAGGCGTTACTCCCGCTGTATCCGCCCACGGAGTGGGCAGACAGCGGGAATCTGCTGCCGAGCGTTCGGGTTCATACGAACCCGAACCTCGGCAGGTTCAGACCATCCCTAATAAAAATGAATAAAAATTCCAAAAGGTGGAGCTTTTTATTAGTGTAGTATTTGTATTGTATTGTTTTCTTTCACTTTCTGTATGTACCATATCATATCTACCTAGATTTATTATATTTCTCCTGATTATCTGTGCACCTGGGCATACTGAATATTACCCTATACTATGCAACCTCATTCTCTTTTCAGTGTATAAAATAAAATGTAAAACAATGAACAGTTTTGATACGTAGAGGGTACATTTAATCTTGCATACAGTGGTTGTTCCACAATGACAGCCTCTCAAGTGGACCTGGCATGTTCAAGTGAATGCAAGCAATAAGGCAATATCGTGGAAAAGAATAGACATGCTTTCTGAACATAGATAACACAAACAACCTTTTTCTCTCTCATTTACAACAAGATATACAATGTTGAGAAATATAAAGTGCATTACAAACCCTCCAACATTGGCTGACCACTCAACTAGTATATCAACCTTTATACATGAGCCTTATTGCTTATTTCTTTTATTTAAAAAATTCTCTATCGATCTCTCATATTACAGTGCATCCATTGCATAGAATAGAAATGTAATAACTATAAAGGAAACTCTTTTCTCTACATTTAGTGGAAACCCCCTTTATTAAATCTACAGACCTGTGTATAAAATGATCATTAGGCATGTATCTGTATGTATGCTGATTATCTGCACATTAGGCTATTATGTGATAATGGACATATGAGGACATATGGAGTAGGTCCTTACCTACTGCATGTACTTTACTCACACATACTGCATTGTAGCAGATTTTACCCTGCGAGTTTGGCATAGAAATCCACAGTGATGCTCTGTCCTGTAATTTCCTATGAATCTACATTCTCGCAGTGGATTTTCATTCTGCTGCGACAATGTAGCTCCTGCCTACTTACTCCGGCCTTCTGAGTTGTAGAGCTGAAGCTGTAATGTGGGTGCCAGTTGGATCCGAGCGGTGCCGTAGGATCGCAACAAAACCACGGGACACCAATCATCTTTGGTAAGTATATGTGGCAGCCTGCAGCCGGGGGAACAATAAAAAAAATGTAATGTATCTTTAAGTGGGCCGTGGCTAACACTACAGTGTATCACAGCGGATTTTGCTGCGAAACTCGCATTGTGAAACCCACTGCAATGCGGTATGTGTGAAACTGTTTTTTATCTAATAATGTTGGCTTTCAATATTGATACTGCATAACAGTGAATACTATACTTACCATCCATTACCGCAAGGGCCCTGCGGCAGAAAAATGCATAGTGTAGCTGATTGCTACCAATGTGAGATAAGCGAATTTACAGTAATATCAAAGTGAAGTGCTTTGTTATCTCTGCAGTCCGCTCAGCAGCCTGCCGCCTTTCAAATGACTGACACTTTGTGCTGCTCTTCGGAAACTGGGAGAAGTTTCCCAGGACTGGATCCAGCTTTTCCCAGTACTTAGGGAGGAGTGACACGGAGGGGCAATCAGTTAAATGGAAGCCGGCTGAAGAGCGGATTACAAACACTGTATATCACAGTATGCAAAAATATGTTATTTTAATTGCTTTACAACAAATACATGGTTATTTTATTGTTATTTGCACAATATTTTTGCCTTGAGGATCATCCCTTTATTATTGATTATTGATATAATAATATGTAGTGATTATGTCTAGCAGCCAACCTATATACACCAATGAAAAGCAAGATAGCAAGTGGTTAGTACCTTGGTTGTCGCTGCCCAAGTATTCCACGATAATCCATCACACTGGAAGAGGGTTTGGCTCTTTTGATCCAAATGTAAGAGTCCTTTTAATTCTGCAGTACATTCCTTCGGAAACTTCATTGTTTTCTTCTAAAAACATGCAATGGCAAAAGTGTGTTAAGGCTATGTTCCCACACAGTATTTTGCTCTGTATTTTGGTCAGTATTTTCCTACCAAAACCAGGAGTGGATTTAAAACACAGAAAGGCTATGTTCACACAATGTTAAAATTAAGTGGTTAGCCGCCATATAATGACAAATAATTGCTGTTGTTTTAAAATAATAGCCATTATTTGCCATTTAATGATGGCCATCCACTCAATTTCAGCATAGCCTTTCTGTGTTTTCAATCCAGTCCTGTTTTTGTTTGCAAAATACTGAGAAAAATAACTCTGTGGGAACATAGCCTAAAGGTGACATAACTTTTTTTACAATATTTTTTGTTAGATTTATTATATTGATAGTCACATCTTTTAGCGAATACATTTAATTCCTAATTTCCATGCCACATGTTTTAGTAACACAATAAATTGTTAATTATTTGTATAATACTCTATTTTAAATTATCATATACATACTCGGTTTGGAACAGAGAAATCAGTAGTCACCCCCGCTCTGTCTGCCTGTAGATGCTCTATCCTTTGAGGCACAAAGCCTATGCTTTGCTGACCCCGATTTCTCACTGCGAACCTAGCCATCTTGCTGGAGTTGGTCTTCTCTTCTTCCAGTCTTAGTGAAACGATGCCATGATACTGCATTTGAAAATATAAAGAAAAACTTACTGTATGTATCTAAACAGACAAACATTTTTCGGTAAAAATTTCAATTAGCCACCGTGTTTAATTTTATTTTATTTATGTAGAATCAAATAATTCTTTCATTTCGGCTCTCACTAGAGTCTACAAGTCTGGTAAAAATAAGTGAGGTCCCCTTTGAGAGCTGTAATGGTGGCCACACTGGTTTACATTTTCTGTTCCTATAATTATACAGGATAACAAAATTGATTGCCCAGCCTTAGGATCCTAATAGGCCCCATACACCTTGAATAATTGATGTCCGGACTATAACAATTATTGTTAGTCTGTTAGTTATATCTCCCATCCACGCATGTCCTCCCCATACACAGGAATGATTGGCACAACCGAGCACTTCTGTATTGTCTATGCGGAGGGGAAGGGCTTATCTCTCTGAACAAAGGGGTCAACCGTTATTTTCATCATGGCCGACCCCTATCACCACAGACATCATCTGTCAGTGGTTGTTCAAAACAGGCCCACACACCTTAGATTGACATTCAAACTTGCTGTGACCAGTGGTCCAAGGTGTATGGGGACCTTAAGTATAAGCCATCAATTTCAGATCAATGGGGATCCACCCTCAGCATCCCTGCCAATCTGCAAATTGAAGGAGCTAGAAAGCATTTTGTCTCCTTTATATTTTAACAGGTACAGCTCCATAGTTATGGTAATGGCTTTGCTTGGAATTGCAGCTCAGTACTAGTAACATTATTTTATTTCTACATAAAATTGCTGAGAAAAAAGAAGATTACTTACCGTATAAATTGTGTCAGTTCCATTATGATGCACAGATGATGGTTGTACCTAAAATTAAGGAAAACTATATTAGTTAAGCTCTTATATTTCACTTACACTTTAATTTTAAGGCACCTACAGTATTTTCTGGTCACTAGAATGGCCCATCCCATAGACTCCATTCTATGGTCAGGCGGATTTCGAAGTCCGACCAAAAAATTGACATGACAATCTGCGTGCGCATAGAATGGAGCCTATGGGAGCAGAGAAACTTCAATAGGGAAGCAAGGGGGCGACGGGATCTGTGGCAAGGTGTCCACATGATTTTCTTAGTGTGCATGTATTCTCAATGTGGAGAACAGTTCAGTGCGCCACACTTTCAGCCAGAATTCTGTTGGAGACACATTAGTAAAATTGGGCCAGTACACTGATGCTGTTCCTGTATTCTGTAGCTCACTTTGCTGTATAGATTTGGACATTATGGCCACACTAGTGTCATAGGAGGGTAGATAAGATAAGATTAAAGTTTTGCTTAAAACTGCCTCATTTCAGCTGTCATAAAGCACACACATCCTGTTGTACAATCTATACAGACAATACCACAAGGAAGTGAGTATCTCCAATATAGCTGTTCTTAGGGCAATAGACAATTTTCCAGGTAAAGCTGCAACCAGTTAATCATTTTCCCTTCAATGATAACTATAGGGAAATGTAGCATTACATGGAGGAATTGAGCCCTGACAAGTCATAATTTATAGAACTGAATAGGCAAACCTACTGTATGATCTCCTTATGCCCTAACAGGACATCTGGACAGAAGCTGTCTTTATAATACAACAGGGACAATGGTGTTGATTGTTACTGCAAGCTAAGTATAGCAATCTGCAATATTTGCAAATTTGAGGGTTAATTACAGTGAGTTCATCAGCAACTTGACCTCAGATTAATCCTCCCAGCATTACAAAGTTGCTACAAAGTTGCAGGAACAGCTGGCCAGGGACTTGTTTACATCCACCGTCTTGGAAGGAAAGGGCTTCTGTCATTTAAATGCTACAATCGCTGCTGCCTGTTATTAACTTTAAAGGAAAAGTCCCACAAACACTAAAAGAAGTAAACTTACCCCTCCCCGTGCCTTGTGGCGCCGCTCCAGAGTCCCGTTCACAACAGCCAGGGTCCTGCAGCTCTGCCAGCTGCAACATGATGACCCCAGATGAGTGATTGCCCGCTCAGCCAATCAGTGACTGGGGCGGGACACTGAGTGTTTTCCCCACAATGTATCAATAGAGCAGGGAAAGTGTTTGAATTATCGCGCTGCTGTAATGACACAGCTGCACGAGTCTGTCATTACAGCAGCGCAAACATTCAAATAGTTAATAGATCATGTCAGGTGGGGAAACATTTAAGTACAGGGATCCCCGTCTGTGCCGCCTGTTCTTCACAGAGTAAATACAGTCTTACTAGATAATTACTAGATTCTCCAGTCATTTGCAGCTCTTGGGAGTCAATGGAGCCAACAGTGCAGAACAGGGATAGACAGTATGATTTACAGCCACTCCATGGAACATGCCACACCTCAGAGACTCTGAAATTTACCACCTAATCCAAGATACTTATTACATTTTATGACAATTCATTAGCTGGTCGCAGAGCCTTTACATGGGACTATAATCTAGAGCAAATGTTCCTAAGGACATTGGACGATAATCAGCCATTGGGAAAGACCTTTTACTATGGTTAGAATTAAATAGATTAATAAGTTACCTAACTTGTAAGGCTGGGAGAACTCATGCAGATTGTTTTAGGTCAAACCAGTAGAGAATGGGAAATACAAAGAACGGACTTCTTTTACAGTATTTCTATTTGCTGATCTACTCCACCACATACTGCATAGGTGTTCTTATAAAATAGTAGAGGCCAGCTCACCAGGTTAATAAACTGCCCCGCACGGTCCACCACTCCAATCAGTGATTGAATATCCCAGAAATGATACATAGGACCAGCGCTTGCAGGTGAATCACGAAGCTTCTTTATTATGGAACCCATAAAACCACAGACACATCAACCACCTTTTCTCTGTGAGAAGATGGTTGATGTGTCTGTGGTTTTATGGGTTCCACAATAAAGAAGCTTCGTGATTCACCTGCAAGCGCTTGTCCTATGTATCATTTATGGGTGTTCTTATGCAAAAAGAACAAGACAGATGCCTAGAGAGTGTGAAATATTATTGAGATCTAATAGAGTTTACATACATCATTGCCAATATTTTACTATGCTCTACAAAAAGTATCCAGGTATAAATAGGCAATGTGATTTACATTTGCAGGTAGTGCAGAACTAGAATTAATGGTCTGTAAGATGGTAGCAGATTTACACCAGCTGATTTACATTTGGGCGTCCTGTTTAAGAGTAAACGGGCCCTTGTCATTAGAAGCCTAAGGCAATCTCCGATGTGTCTATGGATAATTGGAGGTAATTTTACTCTTTGGGTGCTGGGCATTCCAAATCATATTGCAACATTTAGGTATTATCTCCTATAATTAGCTTGTAAGTCAAGCATTTCCCCTGGGTCCTTATTAAAATAATTTAATACCAAGTTCCAGTCTCTATGGAATTTGCATGTTGTGTCCAAGTTTAGCTACGAACACAGGATTCGTTTTCCAGTATACACTCTTCTGGGTAATGTTGATACAATCAAGAGAATTTTTGTACATTTGCTTAAAGTTTCAGCTCGTCACACTTCATTAAAAAAAGTTTTGTTAAAATAAATTCTGTGATAATATAAAAATTTAAATGGGAGTTCTGAGCAGTAACAATAAACTCCAACCTGTGTAAAGTGACAAAAAAATAATAAATTGCTACAAACTGTTTAGATCTGTAACAATTCTGTACAGCCTCTACAACCACTATGTTCCTTACATACTGATGTTATTGTTGCAAACAGTGCTTAGCTACCACAGTTATGTGTCCATATATGATATGTCATTGTTATTTTACGTTTCATTTTAACTATTGGATTCAAAAACTCTTAATGAACACCAGTAAGGTAATGTTTACACATAGTATTTCTGTCAGCCTTTTAGTCAGTCTTTTTTCAACCAAAATCAGTGGAACTGACATGGCTCTGCAGCTACTGGATGAGGCTGTACAGCACAGACTTCTGGCTCTGCAGCCACTGGATAGGGCTGTACAGCACAGACTTCTGGCTCTGCATCTACTAGATGAGACTGTACAGCCCAGACGTCTGGCTCTGCAGCCACTGGATGAGGCTGTACAGCACAGACTTCTGGTTCTGCAGCTACTGGATGAGGTTGTACAGCACAGACTTCTGGCTCTGCAGCCACTGGATGAGGCTGTACAGCACAGACTTCTGGCTCTGCAGCCACTAGATGAGGCTGTACAGCACATGCTTCCAATGCCCTATTAAACACACACACACATATATGTGAAAGATTATTGAAGTCAAAGGCAGGAACAGACTATAATCAGAAAACAGGTTTTAAAGGAAAGACTGAGATTTCTCCTCTTTTCAAATCCATTCCTGGTTTTGGGTTCAAGAGTCTGTCAGATATATGTGAGTCTAATGGGGCCTTTAGGTAAGGGTCACATCAAAATTTGCAGATGTACTGTACCTAGGATAATAATATACTGGGGATGCCAAAATCTGATGTGGATTTATGGGTTCACGTACAGGCAGAGGCTCGTTGACTTTAATGGCCGTAACATAGTTAGGCAGTGACTATGTTGAAGTGGTACTCCGGCCCTGCAGTATTTTTCAGATATGGCCGGGGAGCGGGTGGTTATGGATGCTGGAGGTCACTTACCTCCCCAGTTCCAGCGCACGGTCCCGGATCGTAGCGCCCCGTACCCTCGTCCCGCGTCCGCTTCCTGGTCTGAGCTGCCGCATGAGATGCGGCCGAGGTGGCACCTGAGACCAGGAAGCGGGACGGGGTACAGGGTGCCGCTTCCTGGCAGCTCACACAAAAATAAGTCCAATATTGCAGCAGCATGATACATTACATGTTAGAGTTTGTCTCTGCTCAGTATGTAGCGGTGGTGATGTGTAACTGCAGCTCAGGTCCCATTCAAGTCAATAGTAAATGAGCTATCCCATAGATAGCTCATCTGTCAGTTTTGCTTAAGAAACCCCTTTAAATGATAATGTCACCCTCATAGTGCTATGGGCAAAATGCCCTGCGTTTAGTACCAGTGGCCCTCTACATCAGGTTGCTCTGGGAGCAATGGTACCAAGGAATTAACCCTCAATGTGCTGTAGGAAGCTATGTGGCACCACTGCTCCCAGAAAAACCTTAGCCACTGATACCAAATTTTAAACTTGCTGGAATGCTATAGAGCTGTATATGTTACATGAGGGAACAAATTTTCAAGCCTCAAAGAAGAGGCGGGTGAGTGTATGTCCTGTGAGAAGACAAGTGACAGTCACCGACAGGATCTCCTCAATGGCTGCAGGATATCCACTCACCCTATCCTGCAGTCGCTGAGGAGATCTGCTGGTGGCCGTCACTTCTCCTCTCACATACATGTGCTGAAGCTCTTTCTCATCACCTACAGGAACTTCCTGTTGCTTAGAGCGGCGGTAGAGGTGGCGTGGCACAGGGTGGTTTTCGGAAGTGTGGGCGCGCAGGGGGGGGGATATGTCACAGCTGTGGGCGTGCAAGGGGGGGATTTCAGAGCTGTAGAGCTATGGGGGTGGGGGGACTCCAGTGCTGTCGCCATGGGGGGGGGGATTTCGAAACTGTAGGTGTGGGGCGGAGGCTAGGGGGGGTTGTTTACTAAGATAAGTTGGTCAGTTTGCTCTGTGTTCAGAGGACTTTGTTATGACAGGGGAGGGTGTAGGAGACAGCACAAGATGTCCCAATGCAATAAAAAAGGCACAGTCACTTTATAAGACTTGCTGAGTTCCCCCCCCCCCCCCCCCCCCCCCCCCAACTTTGGGGGAAAATAGTGCATCTTGTAAAGTGAAAAAAAAAACGGTAAGTTATTCAAAGCTTAGGTATCACTTACTGGTTTTCTATTTCCAATAAGCCTGAGCCTTTTCTTTGCACTATTTATAGGTCTAAATTCTTCTGGTGCGTCTCCTCTGATGACTCCTGCCCCTTTTAAATTAGATAGCGGAGATTCTTCCAGGCCGTGGCTACATCGCAGATGTACCGGCTTATTGGTGCAGTTTTTACCAATACCCATGACTTTTCCTAAATGGCAAATTCCTATAATAAAAGGACAGTAAAATTCCAGCATATATTGGACCTGATAGGTGTCACAGAAACATATATAAAACTCACACGTAATAGAAAACTTTGTAAAATTCCACTATGACATGCAATTTAATTAAATATTATGAATGCTTATATTATATCTATATTATATGACAGGTCTATGCTCAAAATCAGTGCAGAATTGTCTAATACTCAAGGAATTTCCCTGGAATGTATAATATATATTCCATCTGGAACGACTAGGCTTGTGTAAGGTACCAGAACCATTAATTCTTTCATTTTGATTCTTTGAATGGTCCAAGGCGTCCTCCACATTATAGGCTCTGAACTCAGCAGGAAACAACTGCTGTATTTTTCTGGGCTATATATAAGAACATTGGAAAACAAATCCCCTCTTCAGTGCTTTAATGCTATTGATTTATGCTATGTACATCGCAGACTTCTGGCTCAGCAGCTATTGGCTGATGCTGTACTGCACAGACTTCTGGCTCTGCAGCTACTGGATGAGGCTGTACAGCACAGACTTCTGGCTCTGCAGCTACTGGATGAGGCTGTACAGCACAGACTTCTGGCTCTGCAGCTACTGGATGAGGCTGTACTGCACAGACTTCTGGCTCTGCAGCTACTGGATGAGGCTGTACTGCACAGACTTCTGGCTCTGCAGCTACTGGATGAGGCTGTACAGCACAGACTTCTGGCTCTGCAGCTATTGGCTGATGCTGTACTGCACAGACTTCTGGCTCTGCAGCTACTGGATGAGGCTGTACAGCACAGACTTCTGGCTCTGCAGCTACTGGATGAGGCTGTACAGCACAGACTTCTGGCTCTGCAGCTACTGGATGAGGCTGTACAGCACAGACTTCTAGCTCTGCAGTATTTAGTATTATACATAGTATTTCTGTCAGCCTTTTATTCAGTCTTTTTTCAACCAAAATCAGGAGTGGAACTGACATGGCTCTGCAGCTACTAGATGAGGCTGTACAGCACAGACTTCTGGCTCTGCAGCCACTGGATGAGTCTGTACAGCACAGACTTCTGGCTCTGCAGCTACTGGATGAGGCTGTACAGCACAGACTTCTTAGGGTACAGTCACATACCAATTTGCAGATATTTTGCATATATACTTAAAATAAAGATATACTTAGGATGAAATGAGGTGCAGATATATGGGTGCACGTACAGGCGCTGGCATATTGACTTAAATGGCTCTAACATAGTTAGGCAGTCACTAAGTTAACATTATTTACCAAAAATGCATGTGTTTGGGCTTAGACCCTAAAGTGCAAAAGCAGGCTTTTTGGTCCAAGCCCAAACATGTATAACGTTTGTACCAATAATAAAAATGAAATTTATTTGTATAGCGCCAACATATTCCGATTTGTAAAATGACCCGGAAGTAGTCATGGCTGATTATGATCAAGACATTCAAGTCAATAGGGCCTGTACATGTATACATCGCCATACCATTTTTACATAATGCCAATGAATTAGTGTAATGTATCAGCAAATAATGATGTGAATGTACCCTTACTCTGCAGCTCTTACAAAAATAAGTCCCCTATTGCAGAAGCTTGATACATAATTTACTAAATTGCATCCTACACCTATGTGTGTACAGGAGAAACCACGAGAATTTGTCAACTAAGAAAATTTGCACTGTGGCTGAACACGGCTTTACAAATAAACTATATACTTCACCATACTATACATGTTCTAGTTGTGTAAAAATAAACCTAGTTGTTTTAGCTAATAAACTGTACAGATGTCTATAGAATTGTGGTAGAAGCCATATTTAAAAGGAACCACCTATTTTGTTATGAAGGCTATCATTACTGGTGACATTTTGTTACTGAAAAAGGGGCCGAATTTCTGCAAAGACTGTTCCAGATTTTAAGATTGAGATCAAAAAGAATACCTCCTCTGGGGTCCACAATTTTCACTACAGCTCTTGTATTAGAGCCAAGAACTGCATTCACAGGAGAATTTAGAATCACTTCAAAGGTCTCATCGTCCTCTTCTAATCCATCCTGAGTAATTGCTATATTCCACATCTTGGTTGACACTCCTACAACAAGTAAACATTTCAATTACTCTTTTAATTACTATTTCAAACAACCTGGTGATAGAGAAATATATTAATTAGCATGTCTGCAGTTAGATGGGAAGAGACGATGGATGCCATTGTGCCCGCAAAAACCTGATTGCATTCCTGCTGTTATCTCGTGTCACAGAACACGCCCGCAGGAGCCCCTGGTCGGTCTCATTTAACTCTTGATATGCTATTTGATGCTCTGTATTGTTACATAGTGGTATGTAAATACTGCTAAGATCCAGCCAATGATTGACTAAAATGACAAGATAATAGGAAAAATTGCAAAATTACAGATTAATGTGCTTACTGTCATCAGATTAATGTTCAAGTTTGAGTCCAATTTATTCTTTTAATTAAAGAAGTCTAAATTTCTTGGCGTATTATTTTACAATATGTCTATAAGGGGTTGGAGATGATATTTAAAATTATTTTAAATCTCCTGTATTGCCGTACAGTTAAATTAAAGTGACTCTGTACCCACAATCTGACCCCCCCCCCCCCCCCAAACCACTTGTACCGTCAGATAGCTGCTTTTAATCCAAGATTTGTCCTGGGGTCTGTTCGGCAGGTGATGCAGTTTTTGTCCTAAAAAAACAACTTTTAAACTTGCAGCCTTGTGCCCGATGACCGTGGCCTAGATTGCGTATGCACTAGGCCTGCACACCCTTTCCGTCCCTCCTCACCGCCCTCCCTGGGGGGTCTAAACACCCAGACCTCTACTGATGAATTCTGACATGTCTCTATGACATGTCAGCAGTTTTGCTGAATTACAGTAATTCTTTAACTATTCTAGCTATAGAGGTTGAATTCAACTCTATGCATATGTGCTTATACAGGTCCCATTCAAATTAGTAATATAAAGTATGTATATGCTGTAAAGTCCCCCTAGTGGTGGCTACAGGCAGTTAAAAGAATTTATTTTAAAGAGGTATTCTGGTGTTTAAATAAAATCAGATATTTCTGGGGCTGCAAAAAAATAGATGCTGATCCTGCATTCAGATCTTGTCAGGAATAACGAGCATTGGGAAACCGAAAGAAGTTGAACAGGTGCTGCGTGGGACCAGCAAAGGACCCGAACAGGAGCTGCGTGGGACTAGCAAAGGACCAGAGGCAGGTAAGTAGAGTTTCTCTTTTTTCTTCCATTTTTTAAGTGGCCCACTCAGCCAGGCAGCGGGACACTGCTGCAATCACTGACTGACCGGGCAGGCCCTTTCCACCGGGTCGTGACAACACTGGAGCCCAGGACTTCTGTGACAATGTAAATATGTACTGCAATTAACTCACGACCCATGTCTTATTTTATAAATAAATAAACATATTTGCTATTATCTGATGCACAATCTATTATTAAAATATCACATTCCTGATCTCACATGGTAAACAGCACAAGAGCAAAACTTGCCAAATTGTGAAATTACAGATATTTGGTCACATCACATCCAGAAAAAAGTTAATAAAAAGTGGTCAAAAAGTGACAAGATGCCGATAAAAAAGTATAGATCATGGTGCAAAAATTCACGCCTCATAGAGCAATTTTAAATACAGTTCAATTCGTAGTTCAAACTGTAACATAATGCACTGAAACAATCCTCTATCTGAGTATTGTATGAGCTTTTATGTGTTAGTAAAGACTTCAGAAGAGAAGGATTTAATGTTAGTGATTTCTGGCAACAATGCAGGCAGGCAGTAGGGAAAGCTAATCTTATGCTGGCCTGTATAGCTAGAGGTATAACCAGTAGCAAGAGGGAGATTACAATCCTGCTGTATAGAGCTCTAGTGAGACCACATCTGGAATACTTTGCTGTGTTCTTTGCTGGAGACTTCACCTACAAAAAGATATTCATACAATAGAAATACTTCCGTTGTTATGAAATACGGCCGTGTTTTTTATGTTGTGTGAACATAGCCTAAAACATATTGGGAAAGAATGATGTCTGTATAGTCTGGAGGAGAGGAGGGACATAATCAAAACATTTATGTTTAGAGGAAAAATGTTTTCAACAAGAAACTGAACACAGCATCAAGTGGGTGCAATCTGAGGGAAGCTGAGGGAAAGACCAGAAGTCAGAAAATATTCATTTAATGAAAGGGTCTTATGCAGCGTTTACACGGAACGATTATCGGTCGTATTATCGATTGCATTTGAGTGATAAACACTGCAACGATCAAGCGACGAGCGAGAAATCGTTCATTTTGATCTTTCAAATCGTCCTCAAATGTTCTCAAATCGTCGTTTGTCGTTCGCTAAAAATTCGCAGATTGCTTTGTGTAAACAGTCTTTCACCGATTTACCCTATGTGTGAAATAGGCTTAAGAGATCTTAAAACGATCGCAATAACGATTTTCTAACAAATTTTCTAACGATTTTTCTTACAGTTTATTCGTCTAAACGCTGATCGTTTTAAAAACCAAATCATTGCTTCAAAATCATTAAACGATCGAATGGGCGAATTATCGCTCCGTGTAAACGCAGCATTAGAATCTTGGAATTAATTTCCAGCAGATGTGATTGATAAATCTTCCATAACTGAATTAAACACACCTCACATAAACATTTATGTACCTAATGCAAAAATAAAAATAAAATATTATAAGGGCAGACTAGTTGTGGATATTCATGTTCGCCTTTTGCAACACAAGGAAATGCCTGCTCGGACAAGTCAGCTGTATTTGGTTGAGGAGCAGCTAAATTATAAACTTCTTCCCCTGCCGGTGATTAACAGCCCTATCCTCCTGTCTAAGTTCTTGTCTGTCTTCCCCAATCACCTCTAAAACCAGGACCTGGTTTTCTTTAAAACTCAGTCACTCACTATGCCTGCTAAAGCGTATATCTAGTGTGCCTGTACTCGCTTCCTACCCTGTGATTTGCTATTTTGACATTGGTGACCTGACTTGTGTCCCTGACTACATGTTTGTCTTCTGACTTGGTCTGAATTGTTGTCCTCTAGTTTTTTTTTTACTGTGGTTTGCCTCTTAGACTCTGTTTATAGCCTAGCAACTATGTACTGGTATTTTTTTCCCCAGCTTTTAAGAGAACCATACATTTGACCAACCCATGACATTTTCTTTTTATTCATCTTTGAGACATATCAGTTTCCTAAAGCAGACAAGCAGACCCATAGAAACAAATTCTTGTTCTCTAAACATTCCAAGTATTAATCCTACAGACTCTAATTATCTTAAGCAGGAGAGACCCTACCCTTCTATTTTTTTCCCCTTCAGTTTTACCCTTACCCATTAATTCTTGTATTCAGAACTCCCCCACCCCACATACCTTAATAATCCTTTAACCATACCATTCCATCATTCCATTTATGGCATAAACTTTATTCATCTGAGACTATGGGTCCTTTTAAATTCAGTTATCAAAGGCAAATTAACTTATCTTGAAAGTCCTCTAGTTTGCAACTACTGTTCTAGGAGTTTTCTATTCCCTGATGATCTTCCTACACTGTGGGCCTTTTCTATAGAATTTTGAAATATCCACCTTGAGTGGCGGATTCAGCTGTCTAAAGTGTATGGGGACCTTTAGGCATCACAGTTGTATGGCAACTGCAACCTCTACAATTCCTATAGCTACAGCCATCACTACCTGTTCAAGAGTAATGGAAGCCATTCACAGTTGTATATCACCAAGACTGGAGCTTTATAGGGCTTTTGGTGGGTTGCTAGAATTGGTCATCAAGTGAAAGACCTCATCTACTAGGGCCGCAGGCTGCAGCTCTCTTATTTTATCATTACTTATTTTAGGGGAAAAAAACGAGGTCCTTGGCGGGATTTTGGCTTAACCACATGGATTTATTTGGTTTTATTGCTCTCTTTATGTTGCTGTATTAGATAAGAGTTGCTGTTCACAGAGATGTATTACTTGCTCATACATGAATATGATTTAAAGTGTACCTGTCATGACATATATAAAAAAAAAATGCAGAAATTTTGTTGATTTTGTGCCCCATTGTGCTGCTCAGGCTTCTGCAGGCCCTTAGATCAGTTAGTATACTCAGCTGCAGCATGGCACATGGGTATGTACAGTATTCATCTTCACTGGGCCAGTCTGTGCAGAGCAGAGGGACCTATTGACCTTAATAAAGACCTAATGGTCTTAGGGTGGTATTACACTGGCCGATGGGGGCCCGATAATACCTGTAAATGAGCAGCGATCTGCTAGATCGTCGCTCGTTTACTGGACCTATTACACGGCCCGATAATCGTTAAACAAGGGCTGCAGGGACATCGTTACCGATGTCCTTGCAGCCCTTGCTTAAAGGACAAGTGCCATGAAAAACTTTTTCTCATTAATTGAAGCACATTACAAAGTTATATAACTGTGTAATATGCTTCAATCACCTATCTGCCTCCCTTCCCTGTCTTTTCCCCCCTCCACCCCCCACCAGGAAGTGTAAGAAACTCACAAATACCTAATTACTGTTGTCATCAAGCTCTTCTCTCAGCTTCTTCTTGTGACAATGAGTCATCAGCAGGAGGGCTGCTCTAGCTCCTGTTACACCAGCCTCCCCCTCCCCTGCCTTGTCAGGTGACTCAGCTTGCTCAGCTCCGATTGGCTGAACAACTGCAAGCCATCTGAGTCCATGTCACTTGCTTATCTTCTCTCCGACTGACTCCCAGCACATAGTCAGCCTCCCCCATCCCCTCATACTCTCTCCTGCTGCCGAGTGGACTCAGTGAGTGAAGGAGTCATGTCACTAGGGAAGATAAGCAAGTGACATGGACTCAGATGGCTTGCAGTTGTTCAGCCAATCGGACTTGAGCAAGCTGAGTCACCTGACAAGGCAGGGGAGGGGGAGGCTGGTGTAACAGGAGCTAGAGCAGCCCTCCTGCTGATGACTCATCGTCACAAGAAGAAGCTGAGAGAAGAGCTTGGTGACGACAGTAATTAGGTCTGTGTGAGTTTCTTACACTTCCTGCTGGGGGGTGGAGGGGGGAAAAGACAGGGAAGAGAGGCAGGTAGGTGATTGAAGCATATTACAAAGTTATATAACTTTGTAATGTGCTTCAATTACTGGGAAAAAGTTTTTCATGGAACTTGTCCTTTAACTATATACATTACCTATCCACGTTCCAGGGCTGCTGCTGCGGTCTTCTTCTCCCCGGTCCTGCGCGCTCTAACTTCAGAGTGGCCTGTCAGCTGAAAGGTCACTCAGCCAATCACAGGCCGGGACAGAGAGGGGACAGTAGTGACGATGGGAAACTTTTAACTATCCAGATATAGATTAGGGCCACGGTTCAGCTAAAACCACAAAGCAGAGAGAATTGGGACTGCCGCGGCCTGTGATTAGCTGAGCGGCCTGTCAGCTGACAGGCCACTCTGAAGCTAGAGTGAGCAGGACCCGGGGAGAAGAAGAACGCAGCAGCAGCCCTGGAACGGGGATAGGTAATGTATATCGTCAGTCGCCGGCTGCGCACCACTATTACACGTAGCGGTGCGCGGTCGGCACCCGACGAAAATAGGTCCAAACCTATATCAACGATCAGCCGATGATCGTTGTCATCAGCTGATCGTTGTATTTATTACATGGGGCGATAATCAGCCGAATCAGGCCGATTCGGGCGATTATCGTTCTGTGTAATAGTACCCTTAGTGACAGTGAGGCAACAAGTGGATGATTTTAAAGTATTTTATATCAAATAGAAAACAGGCAACAAAATATGTAGTTCATCACCTCCCCCTGATTTTACGTTATTTATTGGTAATGACAGTGCCCATTTAACCCCTTAACGACGCATAGCGAGTATACCCGTCATGCGGCCGTTAAGGGTAAACAGAGAGGAATCCCGGCGTGAGCCCTCTCTGTAGCCCGCGGTCCCCGGTTGCTATGTGCAGCCAGGGACCGCGTGCATAAGCTGCCGCGCCCGATCGTCGTGGCCGGCTAATTATTTAAATGCAGCTGTCAAAGCTGACAGCTGCATTTGAATAGCAGCTGTGCCCCCTGTCCCTGGTGACTAGTGGGAGATCTCCCCCCCGCGATGCGATTGCGGAGGGGAGATCCCTTGTACTGAGCCGGCCGGGGCTCAGTGTCGCTCCAACGCTGATCCCGGCTCGGTACTCCATGTATGTGGTCTGCAGCAGACCAGTATAATAGAGCAATGATCTGATGGATCATTGCTCTATTATATACACAGCATTGATCTCAATGGGAGATAAAGAAGTGTATAAAGAAGTCCCCCAGGGGGCTTCTAAGTACTGTATGTGAAAATAAAATAAAGTGTTTTTATTAATAAAAAATCCCCTCCCCTAATAAAAGTTTAAATCACCCCCCTTTTCCCATTTTATAAATAAAAATAAATAAATAAATTAACATATTTGGTATCGCCGCTTGCGTGATTATCCAAACTATTAATTTATCACATTCCTGATCTCGCACAGTAAACGGCGTAAGCACAAAAACTCACCAAAGTGAAAAATTGCGCATTTTTGTTTACATCAAATCCAGGAAAAATGTAATAAAAAGTGATCAAAAAGTCGCATATGCGGATTCAAGGTACCAAAAAAAAGAACAGATCATGACGCAAAAAATGACACCTCAATTGGCTCCATAGACCAAAGAATAAAAGCGTTATAAGCATGGTAATAGAGCGAATTTAGGGAACGTTTATTTTTTTTAAAGCCATCAAATAATATAAAAGTTATGCAAGTTGCATATCGTTTTAATCGTACCAACTTGAGGAATATACATAACATGTCAGTTTTTCCATAGGACTAACAGTGCAAAAACAAAGCCCCCCAAAAGAAAAAGAATTGCGTTTTTGTTTCAATTTCACTGCACATATAATTTTTTTCTGGGTTCGCAGCATATTTTATGCAAAAGCTGAGTAGAAGTACAACGGCAACTCACCAGGATAGAGCGTAATAAGATGCTTTTATTTCAGGGACAGAGCAGTGTACAAACAAGCGGTGCGTTCCACAGACTAGAGCTCTAGTCTGTGGAACGCACCGCTTGTTTGTACACTGCTCTGTCCCTGAAATAAAAGCATCTTATTACGCTCTATCCTGGTGAGTTGCCGTTGTACTTCTACTTGTCTTCAGCTGTACATTGGACTTTGGCCTTTAGCAACGAGCACCGCCTGAGCGGCTATGTGTCATACGGAACGCTGGACTGTTGGAGTATGTTAGAAGTCGTAGTGCCTGCTTTTCTTCTACTGTTTGCATATATTTTATGCAAAAATTAAGTTTGCCATTGCAAAGTCTAATTAGTGACGCAAAAAATAAGGGCTCATGTGGGTTTCTAGGTGACAAAATGCAAGTGCTATGGCCTTTAAAACACAAGGATGAAAAAACGAAAACGCAAAAACGAAAATTGGCTCCGTCCTTAAGGGGTTAAAATAAAGCAAACACAGTTACCAGTTTTATATATATATATATATATATATATATATATATATATATATATATCAGCAATACTTCCTCTGCATATCAGTTATCATTAAATGTATGCTATAAGTTTAAAGTTGAGCAAAGATTATCATTAATAGGGGGGAAATCACTTCATTTCACCAAATTACCAATCCGTCTGCTTAGATGTCTTTTTATGTGATGGAAATTAAACATTACAGTGTTACATCTGGCTCTCCAGCCGTCCCACTGGCATACATTTCTAACAGACCCATTCAGGACTGGCATGCTGTCGGATAGTGTTTGAGAAAGCCCTTTCTAAATTATTAAGCATTTGGCACTTATTGAATCCCCAATAAAACTGATTAAGTTTTGTTTATAAGCCCCAGAATAGGGACATTGTGGGACATTGTGCCTGTACATGTAATTGGTTATAGATAGATAGATAAAGACATTCTGTGACATACAGTATGTATCAGTTTATCAGGTTTACAAGATCCCAGATTAACTTACAGAGAAGTTTTAAAAGTTCTATGCATTAATACACTAAAAATATTACAATGAATTAATAAGTATTGATATGTGGTATAAAAACTAGAGATGAGCGAACCTGGAGCATGCTCGAGTCGATGCAAACCCGAACTTTCTGCATTTGATTAGCGGTGGCTGCTGGAAGATAAAGCCCTAAGGCTATATGGAAATCATGGATATAGTCAATGGCTGTTTTCCAGACAACCTTAGAGCTTTATCCAAGTTCAAAAGCACCAGCTAATCAAATGCTGAACGTTCGGGTTCGGATGGACTCCAACCCGAAGCCGGTTCACTCATTTCTAATAAAAACCCATCTCCCATAAATTTCAATAGCAGAAGGGAAACCATGAGAAAAAATAAGTGAAATTCTCATGAATTGCATGATCCTGTCCTTAAGCTCCCACTGAAATCAATGTGAGCTTCAGGGCAGCCCCCTTCCTGCCCCCATTCCGGCTTAGACTGCCTTATAAATAAAACTTTCATGATGCCCACCACATTTTTATTCCACCCAGAGCCAATAACTACTAATTTTGGCGGCCTAGGAAACCTATTTAAGTTTAGCACATTATTGAATACAAGCTCAAACTGTTCTGGTGTCCCATAAATTCAATTAATACATGGCTGTATTCTTTTTATTACTAAAATGATATATCCTTAGTAAAGTGTTTGTGCGAGAGCCAAAGTGATAATTCTGTCTAGTAAACAGAAAGTCTAGTAGCTGGCATGCAAAGGCTCTCTACTCGTAAGGTTTGAGAAATGTAAAAACATGCCAAATTCTGGAAGCAAATCACTAGGTTTCACCAGTAATTAATTAAGTATAATGTAAGTAAGATAATGCTTTGTTATAGCACATTAGTCTCCCGCTGTGTAGATAAACAAGCGCTTACACAGAAATTTGCAGACATAAGTATATTATTATGTTTCTAAGAGTTACGAAAGTCTATGGTTCCCATTTATGAACAAGAAATGCAAATATGTTGTCATCTCTATTCATAGGAGCATGTTAATATTGGAATAGATTTGGTATGTTAGATGTATAAAGCCCACCATCCTCATTCTGGCCACACAAGCTCATTATGAAATATGGACATAATTGGAAGGCAATTTGTTGTATTTAATAATAACCCTAATACAGAGCAGTCATAACAGTCATATTCATAAGAAGTCTTCATTTTCGGCAACATATGCAGTAACCCAGTCATCTGGTTAATAGTTTGGCGAATAGATATTGACAGCTTTAGGCCTCATTCAGACAGCCTTGCTCTTTTTACTTTTTAGGATTACCATTAAGGCCAGGGTCACACATTGTGTGACACCGGCCGTGTCACAGAACGGCTGGTGTCCGTGAAGTTCAACCGGACGTATAAACTTCTTTTCTTCAGAATTGGGATGCGGGCACATTCCGGTGTGCCCGCATTTCAATTAACCCTAGCCAACAATGTAAACTGACAATATAATGTGCAGCTGCAAGGAATCCTGCCCAGAGTTTATACAGAGTGTATACACTGAGGTCGAGATTCCATTACAATTAATGCAATGTATTTTTTCGTGAAAAAATATGTTGTGTAAACTTAGCTTAAGACTGCAAGACCCAGTCTGTCTATGCCTTGTACTACTTATGGAGGTCGGTGCCCATGTAAAAGCACACAAGCTCACAGGTTAAGTGCCTTAATACAGATCATGGAACTCTGAGGCAACTTTCAATGTTCTTAACAATTAATAGTAATGGGTACAGAATGGGTACAGAATTTACAGCATAAACAAAGCAAAGTGCGCCATTAACATGGCTGTCGGCTTATTACCAGGCTGCCTTTGAACTCTGTGCCGCTTCACCCCGGGTGCCTGGAAAAGCTAAATCCAGTCCTGGGAAACTGGGAGAAGTTTCCCATAATCAATCATTTTCAGCCACCCGTAGTGGAGTGGCATGGAGTTCAGACAGCCGACTGCCGAGCTAATGACGCACTCCGCTTTGTTTATACTGTAAATTCGCTCATCTCTAGTAATTGGTATACTTTCTTATAGAACTTACCTTAGGCGCATTAAGGAGGAGATTGATTAATATGAAACTGTCATCCTTTTAATAAAAATAATTCTGGAGCAGATGCAATATATAGTACTATATAATACACTTACAGCTGCTAAAATGCCTCTAAATAAGCTCCACTCTCCCCTGTGTAATGGTCAGGTTCTAACATCACAATGTGGTGTGTTCACATGTCACACAAAATTTTGGTAAGAGGATTGTACCTGGATCAAATTGGATAAGTTTTGAAGGGTTTGTAGAAAAATCTTTTCCATCCACAGCACTTACTCCATTCACCTTTAAATAAAAACAATAAATAAGTCTGAGGTTTTTTTAGAGAGGAAGGTCCCTATTTGGTTTGTATTAACAGTAATAAACCTGTAAAATATCTAGTATTAAACACTAGTGTTAGTAGATGATAATAGGGACAAAATATTTTACATATCTTTGCCTATCGCATCATAACAAACTGGTAAGGGAGGACTCTGCTTGGGCCTTAAATGCAATGTAATTGTCAGTGTCTGCTCTGAATTGCTTCTGTATCCCTATAGTACCACCACTAGGATATCCAGCGGTTGCTTAACAGTTCCATGATATATGCTAATTGTAGGGGTCTTACACTATAGGACTGGAATTAACACAGTTAGTCCAAGCTGAGCAAGACCTTTATATAAAGGGATATTCCCATCTCAACTTGTTATCCCCTACTCATAAAATATAGCAAGCTGAATGCTGGGGATCTAACCACTGGGTCCCACGCTAATCCTGAGAACAGAGCACTGCACCTGTGCTAATTCCTGCTCTATGGGGCCTCCAAACAGGTAATGCATAGAACATAGGCCATGGTGGCTGCACCAAGCTAAGAGGTGAATACTCATTTAAAGGGCTACTCCAACATAAGGTAAAAAAAAAAAACTGCTGTAGAAGCATATAGCATTGCTTTCCTGTCTGTCCCGGTTCTGAAACCACTAAAAATCCATTTGTTTTGGGATCTTAGTTCTGTATATTGTGATTGTACTTCCTGTTTGAACAATTGCTCAGTACTACAAGTTCTAGAATTCATTGATGTATCTCAGTCCTCCCACTCTGCCTACTCCCCTCCCCCAGCACTCCTGCTAGTTCCCTGCCCAAAGGTGTTGCAGAACACTTAATTTCACCTGCTTCTTTCACTCCTGGTCTGCTCAGCTGCAGGCTGAAAGAGGTTATCCAGTGCTACAAAAACATGGCCACTTTTCCCCCTACTGTTGTCTCTAGTACAGGTGCAGTTTGCAATTAAGCTCCATTTACTTCAATGGAACTGAGTTTCAAAACCCCACCCAAACTGGAGACAACAGTAGGGGAAAAGTGGCCATGTTTTTGTAGCGCTGGATAATCCCTTGAAGGGTCTGGTCAGAGATGGTGAACCACTTAACTGCTCTTGATACTATTATATTTCTAAAGAATTGTTTATAATAAAGATTTTTTTGTATTTGCAGCCATGTGCATAAGCTTTTTTTTCTATATTCAACTTCCTGTCAGTGCTGAAACACTGAAAAGCCACTGCAGCCAGTACTATTAGTGATAACACTATACTAGTAAGTAATATATCTTGAAGTTTATTTAAATTGAATACATTTTTTGATACCTGAATGTGGGTGAGGTCGGTCTTTAACTTTTACCATGAATAGACCTCTGTGCCATTATGATCCTATGAGTATATCATTTATATATTGCATTCTTAAAACGGAATACTTGAGCATTAAATGAGAAAATCCAGCCTGAGTATGTGTTTCATATCAGAAAAAAGTAACAATCTTGTCTGTTACCTGTAGTGAAATAAAAGCAGAGTCTCCAGAGTAACCCTTCCGTGCTATCTTCAAAGCTACCAGTTCTTCCGTCTCACACACCTCATATATGGCCTGAAGCAACTCAATACGGGACCATTTTATTTCCAAACTGTGAAAAATGAAAAGACCCCAGTAAAGCCATGATTGCAGGCCCCAAGTCCTCTCACGCTGACTGAACATTTGGTGTCGAGTATATAACAGCGATCCCTGTACAACAATTAACACAAGAAACTAGGAGTTATAGAGAACCCCCAAATACACTTGACCTTTTACTGCTTTTGCATACAATTTAATCCATGAGTTTTTTATATTGTTATGTATCTTTCAAAAAAAAAAAAGATATTTATTCACCAATAGAAATTGTAACAGTAACATTTAAGGCCTGTATAGGGCTTCACTCAAGCAGGGAAATACACACAGAGCATAAGGTATACAGTATATACAGAGATAATCACACATGCAAATTAGCAATCAATCCAATAATCTCATATGTGTGCATGATATTCAAAATACATATAGGGAGATTTATCAAACATGGTGTAAAGTGAAACGGGCTCAGTTGCCCCTAGCAACCAATCAGATTCCTCCTTTCATTCCTCACAGACTCTTTGGAAAATGAAAGGTGGAATCTGATTGGTTGCTAGGGGCAACTGAGCCAGTTTCACTTTACACCATGTTTGACAAATCTTCCCCATAGTCTATAGATATTCAATATATAGTGTCTCTGCTCTGCATTAATCTGTGTCAGGTTGGTGGTTTCCTCCATGCCTCTGGACAAAGGTCACTGTTTCCAGTTTGTAGCAGTGGGCATGAAGTTTGTGGGCTTTTTGTTGCTGGTGATCTTTCCCCAGGTTTTTGTGTTGTGTGGGTCCTGGGCCATGAGTCTTTGTTCCTTGGTTGTTGAGATGCTTATTGTCATACTGGTGTAGTGGTGTTGTACCAGGGTAACGTCTGGCATGGAGCTGATTGTAGCTGCCAGCTCTGCATTGATGCTCTGTATGTTGTGTTCGGGAGGTCCTTTCTTGGCAGCGGGGATGACAGGATGACTTTACAGCCGTAAAGTACAGTAATAGCAGCGGCAGCGAGCGGGTAACAAGGAGCAAACAAGCGCTGACAGCACTCATTTGCTCCTCCAGTCGCCCTGTGTAATAGAGGCTTACTTCTCCCTTGAATTCTCATGTCCTGCCTGCTGCTTGCTCAAGTTATTGGGGGATGCCCTGATTCTCCATGTGGGGCAGTTTTTCCCAGAATCTCCCCCAGATTAGGGGCTGTGACTGGGAATTAAGCTTTGCTATCCCTCTTTTATGTTTATATTTATGTTTATTTATTTTTATTTATAACATGGGAAAAGGGGGGTGATTCAAACTTTTATTAGGGGAGGGGGCTTTTTATTAATAACAACTTTTTTTTTTCTTTTACACTTATACTAGAAGCCCCCCTATCTATCTATCTCCTATCTATCTATCTATCTTTCTACCCATCTCCTATCTATCTATCTAATAGGCAAACAGAAAGAACCGCATCACTCCAATTCAGTGAAAATATTCCAACAGTGTTTATTCCATATGCAAAATTACACATGCAACGTTTCTGCTCCGCCTGTAGCCTTTCTCAAGCATAAGTGAAGTAAACAAACGTGCTTTATATAGGATGTGACATCACTTTTTGTACACAGGTGCTTGTATAATTAAGTATTAAACACAGTGTCCAATCTATTAAACTTCCATTGTAATGGAATACAAAGTTCCAATCATAATCCATGTGTAAGTAAATGAATCTATCTATCTATCATTACTCTATAGTCTATTTCATATCTATCTTGATTCTATTCAAATCCAACAAAAGGACTGCAGCACTCCAGGTTTGCATCTGGCAGCAGTTAAATACAGCAGTTCATTCTTGCATTTGATTTTCAATGCTATATTACATATTTGGAAGAATCCTTCAACATGTATGAAGTGGAAATGTAAATTTATAGTTATTTGTTTTATTTTTGTATTAGCAACAATGCATCTCCCTGTACAAAGGAATGGACAGTGCAGGGTTTGGTTTTCTTTTACATGTTAGTTGGTAATCTGAACTGTAAAGCTAGGTTCACACTATGTAACAATGCCTGTCATTTGTGCAATGACAGCCGTTGTTATGAAAGCTGGCCGTCATTTTTACATAGTGAGAACGTGGCCTAAATGTGTTTCTTAAAAGGTCACAACTAAAATAAAAACATTTTGTTAAAGTCTTTACCGTTAGCAGTTTTCCTTTCTGTAACTGTGACCCCAAAGTATAGGACAACGGGGACATCTACTGGTGAAATGTAACATTGCTAAGTACCACTGCTGGATATGGATTTCACAGCATGTAGCAAATATTAAAACAATTTACAGATCTATTTTTAGTGATGGACTTAACAGATTAAGCACATCACATAATACTTAAATCACATTGATCTACAATGTTCAAATTGCTTTGCAATAAATACGCAGTAGCCCAGAAAAAAAGTCAAATGATTCTGTGCCAATGGATATTAATAGAACATTTTACATTTGTTTTTTAAAATGCCTGTATCTATTATTAATATTAGAGTTATATTTGTGCTGATTTGTGTTAAACTCAATTCCTCATATGTCTTTTGAAAAGGAAACCTTATGTACCTCTTTGATACAAGTCATGCACCAAAATCTTAAGTATATGCACAAACTTAGGCTATGTTCACACTTTGTGTTGGGACCTACGTTGCTTTATATGTCAGAAACCTATCATAAAGAATGCAGACACATAGCCTGAAGTGCTGTTAATGGGCCATTGGTTTAAGAAGAGTAGAATGTAGTCATATTGTGACCATGTTCTATCTATTTCCCTGACAATGTATCTCCTTTTATACAGACAGATTATCAGACAGATTTTTGAAGCCAAAGCCAGGAATGGATTTGAAAAGAGAAGAAATCTCAGTCTTTCCTTTATGACCTGTTCCATGTTTATAGTCTGTTCCTAGCTTTGGCTTCAATAATCTGTCATATAATCTGTCTGTGTAAACACACCATAAGACTAAAAGGTGATTTGCAAGGGATCTAACGGACACCGTCATGCTCACTCATTGTCCATTTACACAGAAAGATTATCTGACAGATTATCTGCCAAAGATTTGAAGCCAAAGCCAGAAACAGACTATAAACAGAGATCAGGTCATAAAGGAAAGCCTGAGATTTTTCCTCTTTTCAAATCCATTCCTGGCTTTGGCTGAAATCTTTCGCAGATAATCTGTCAGATAATCTTTCTGTGTAAATGGACCCTGTTGGTGCGTTTACACAGAAAGATTTATCTGACAGATTTAGGAAGCCAAAGCCAGGAATGGATTTGAAAAGAGGATAGATCCCAGTCTTTCCTTTATGACCTGATCCCTGTTTATAGTCTGTTTCTGGCTTTGGCTTCAAAGATCTGTCAGATAAATCTGTCTGTGTAAACGCACCATAAGCCTAAAGGCTTTATTTGTTGTGCAAATAAATTTAAAGTGACTGTACCACCAGGCCCAGGCTGAAGCACTGGATGTGGGCCGACCCATCCTTAGTGGGAGGAAACCCTAGCCCCTCTATGATAGGGTTCCATTGATTCTAATGGAGTCACATCATGGCGGCCCGCCTCCAGTGCTTCAGCCAGGGCCTGGTGGTACAGTCACTTTAACTAATGCTGCGTTTACACAGAGCGATAATTCGCCCGATCGTACGAATAACGATTTATTTGTTTTTTATAGCGATCAGCGTTTAGACGGAAAGATATATTGTACGGAAAAATCACATTACGATCGTTTTGCGATCGCTTAAGCCTATCTCACACATAGGTTAAATCGGTGAAAGACTGTTCACACGAAAAAATCTGCAAATTTTTTGCGAACGACCAACAATGATTTGGGAACATGTTCAAAGAGCAAAATAAACGATTTCTCGATCGGCGCTTCATCGTTCGCTGCGTTTACACGGAGCGATTATTGCTCAAATGCGATCGTTATCGTGCAAATCCGAACGATAATCGTTCTGTGTTAACGCAGCATTATTATATATTGTTTAAGTGGCCATAGATTTATAGTCACTGGGTCATGGATCGCAGGAAAGAAATTAGGCAGGAAAGGCCCCATTGCACAGGATGATCATCTGTCAAATCAAGCAGATATCATTTTGATAAATAAGGGCAGCAATCGGTCAACGAACAAACTATTGCTAGCTTGACAGCTGATCACTTGATTCTGACCTGTCAATAAATAATCGGCTGTTGCCTGTGTGTAATAGGAGATGTGCGGCTGGTGGCTGATTGAATTAAACCATCTAGCAATTGTTCTTGCAGCCCTGGCTGCACAAACATTTAGCCATGTAATAAGCTCTGTAAATGAGCACTGATCTAGGAGCTTAGTGCTTATTTACAGCACGGCCTGGGTCATGTAATACAGCCTTAACTATTGTATAGGAATAGAGCCCTCCACTACTGCAGACCACCCAGAAATCTGGCATTAACCTTTCCACTACTCATTCACAAAGAAAACTGACACACTGGGACTCACATTTGGGGCGCAGCTTTGTTACCAGATGGATCTGTAACTTCAAACTCCATTGAATCTTCACAGACATCAGCTGATGGTTTTACTATATACAATAAGGACCTGCTGCTTACATCTTTCTGTGTGAATTGGTCTGTAATAAATTTGCCTGAAAAAAAAACAAATAATAAAAATAGATTTATTTTACAGCAGAATATGGTTTGTGCCAAACGCTCATTAGTAAAGAGAAAAGGATTAAAATGTATATTACGTTGTGATTTTATCATTCACATCTTATGTAAGAGAAGTTGAAAAAAGTAAGCATACTTTAATATTCACAGATTAAAGGAGTTATTCAGCGATACAAAAACATGGGCACTTTCTTCTACAGACAGCACCATTCTCATCTCCAGTTTGAGTGAGGTTTTCTAACTCGGTTCCATTGAACTGGAGACGAGTGGTGCTGTCTCTGGAAGAAAGTGGCCATGTTTTTGTGGCGCTGGATAACCCTTTAAGAAATATCCTCTAAAAGAATCAGTGTTATGCATTAAAGGACATCAATTTTCCTTATTATAATTTTTTTTATTTTAACCTTACCTGATATAACATTTTCCAAGTATCCCCTCTGAGGAGTTCTTAATATTTTAAAGACAATATCTTCCTCCTGTGTCAACGGATCAGTAGCCTTTATTTCCCTAGATGTTATGTAGATTCCATAGCGGCCATCATCAAGAAGTTGAACATTGGTTGCGCAGAAAAGGTGGACAAGTCTAGGACTGATATCATCTGGAAAATCCACCTATGGAAAAATACCACAACCACATTATAAATAATTGATGTACACAGGCATTTTTCTCAATTGCCCTGTAACCATCATCTCACCAAAATCAACGGGTTTGACCGATATTAAATGAACCTGTGTAATGGTGCGTGATTCATCTGACAGATTTTTGAAGCCAAAGCCAGTAACAGACTATAACAGAGAACAATTCTGAGATTTCTCCCGTTTGCAGGCTAACCAGAATCTTCCACTTCAACTGACGTGTCAGGAAATGCCTGCTCTGTAAAGACAGAATATATCTGTCTGTGGGGGTCCCAGCAAAATAAGCTATTTGCTGGGGTGGTACAGAGTCAGACCCTCACTGGTCAGAGTGGTGTCTTCAATCTTTGATGAGACAATCCCTTTATTGTTTCATGAGGAATTGACCTATAGTTTAAATCAAGTTTTAATTTTGAAGATTTTTTGTGACGCCTGAACACAGTCGCAGAACATACCTTAAAAACTTTCCCATATAAGTGAATAGGGCCATCTCCAGTCTATTGTGCCTATGTCAGTGAGGCTTGCTGGATAAAATGCTATTAAAAAAAAGCTCAGGGAAGATGACTGACCCCGTAATAATGTACTAAACATTACATTAGAATGTGCAAGCAGAAAATAGAAACATTAGAAAAAAAAGATGTAAAATTAAATTATAAAAGTAACTGTGCCTTTAAGACTGAAACCCAATGGAGAGAACCAGTGGTTTAATAATATGCATTATTGTAACTGACTGCTTTGCACATTCATCACTTTCTGCACCTTGTGTAAGCAGCAACAGAATGCATGTCAGTCTTGTCCTAATTTTTGTCATGTCAGTTCCTTGTAGAAATGAACATACGTTAGCACATGCTTCTTGTCAAGAACATGAGGTGAAATGAAAATAATCTTTTGGTGTAAGATCTGTAAGAGAAGTTAGTTTGCTCTACAGTAAAAGCCCTGTGATTGCAGATAATATTATATACATAATCTTATGTACATTTCTGTAGCATATTCAGCCTCAGGACATCACTATAGTAGCAATTCACTCGCTGCACATTTACCTAAAGCACCAGAAACAACCGCCGTGTTTCATAGCAATATGGGGAATTTAGAATTCACTCTGATCAGCAACTATTTGATGTTGCTTTAATGTCTGCCCCTATTTGGACACTATAATCGCATTATTTGGGCACTACATAGTAAACCAGATGAGGGGCATCAATAGCAGGTACTGTACAGGGAAACATCCAACACTCAATATGCAAAGAACCGCTGGCTAGCCATTGGGACGTAAATCTTAGCGTTTATCTAACACACAGCCTCAAGACTGACCAGTCAGCATCTGGTTTCCTCACTGCACAGAACAGAACAGTCAGGAGTCCAGTCTGTGGCTATGTTCACACTACGTAAAATTACGGCGGTTGTTGCCATCGGCAACAACGGCCGTACTTTCTACAGGTGAACAATACCTATTGCTCTATGGGATCCTGGCCGGAGCATACACACATCGTATGCGCTCCGGCCGGGATCCTGCACAGGGCCGCAAGTAACTGACATGTCAGTTTTCTGCGGCCACAATTCAGAACCCTGCGGCCAAAAGATCATCCAGCCGGCACTTAAGTACCGGCCGGGATGATCCTTGCAGAGAGCGGCCGTTCCGTGACCCGGGCCACGGAACGTCTGGTTTCTATACGTATTGTGAACATAGCCTGATGGTGTGTTTACACAGAGAGATTTATCTGACAGATTTTTTAAGCCAAAGCCAGGAATCTTTCCTATATGACCTATATGACCTGGATTTGAAAAGGGGAGAAATCTTTCCTTTCCTTTATGACCTGCACCCTGCTTATAGTCTGTTCCTGGCTTTGGCTTAAAAGATCTGTCAGATAAATCTCTCTGTGTAAACGCACCATTAGATACTGATTAGTCAATCTGAGGGTACGTTTACACAGAAAGATTTATCTGACAGATTTTTTAAACCAAAGCCAGGAATCTTTCATATATGACCTGTTCTCTGTGTATAGTCGGTTCCTGGCTTTGACTTCAAAGATCTGTCAGATAAATCTGTGTGTGGAAACGCACCATAAGGCTGTGTGTTAATCCCACCTGCTGTGAATCGCTGACATTCACGCCCCATTGGCTAGACAGTGATTCATTTCCATATTGGGTGCGAGGGCTGAATCTCAGGAACAAGGGGGGGGGGTCTAGGAACGTAAGAAATTCATTGATCAGAAGGCAACAGCAGTTAGGTTAGCCTCTTGGTTTCCTTACTTTTACCTAGGGACAGGTCCTCTTTAAGACCTTGACTCTGGGATTGTTTAGAAACAGATCAAACTCATATGATCTTAGAAAATAGACACTAATATGTACATAATGATAAATAATATTAAGAAGAATACCAATATGTACTATATTTACATTAAACAGACATAAGGTATCAAAGACTCTGTAACACTTACCTGTATAATAAATGGCACTGGATCTACTTGAACTTTTCCATTTATTATAAATCCTTTATTTGTTTTATCCATAATAATAAATGTAAACTTGTCAATCTGAGCATCCTGCCCTCCATGTCTGTAGGCAACATCCATATTTTCAATATCTTTCTGGGTAAAGTTGTTCCTCTGCATTGGTGCACCTCTTAGATATATCTGCCCATACTGAGGAGGGTTGACCAGCACAAATGTGATATTCTCCACTGATGTATCTGGGTCAGTTGCCTGAAGAATTTCTGGGGTGATCAATGCCACAGATCCTTTCATTTGTCTAAGACCATAGTTATTGGACAAAGTTGGCAGAGTTTTGTCTACCATCTCCACAGTTATATCCAAGGTGCCATGTCTTGTTCGCAGCCCATTGCTGACAAGGAATCTAGCAAAAAGAGGCAAGGGAGTCTTCAGCAAGTGTTCCTGTTTCACCATCTACACAAAAGAAACGATAACATGCCTTTACTCAGGGGGTTCTCCACTAGCTTGCTTGGACACCTAATGTTCTGACGTCTGAGGCTATGTTCACACACGGTAGAATAAAAGTATAATTCAGCTTTAAAATAAGAGAAGCATACAGCCATTCTTCTCATCTAATAAAGTGCTACAAGTTTATTGGAAAATGTATTTCTGTGCACACAAGAACATAAAAAATAAAAATAAAAATCTATGTGTGCACAGCTGCTTTTTATAGCATTTAATGTAGCATTATTAGATAAAAATAGGGCGTTATTTTATCCCTATTTTACTAATGTATTTGATGTTCTTCTGCTGTGTGTGAATACAGCCTCAGACAGTGCAGGGGTGCTCTGGTGAAAACCTTTTTTTTTTTTTTTTTTTTTTTTTCAAAATTCACTGATGTCAGAAAGTGATACATATTTGTGAATTACTTTTATTTGAAAATCTCAAGTCTGCCAGTACTTATCAGCTACTGTATGTCCTGCAGGAAGTGGTGTATTCTTTGCAGTCTGATACAGTGCTCTCTGCTGCCACCTCTATCTGTGACAGGAACTGTCCAGTGCAGTAGTAAATCCCCATAGAAAACCTCTCCTGCTCTGGACAGTTCCTGTCACGGACAGAAGTGGCAGCAGAGAGCACTGTATCAGACTGAAAAGAAAACGCTACTACATGTAGGGCAAATAGCAGCTGAAAAAGAATTGAAGACTTGGGAGATGGGAGCAGTTGATTTAATAAAAATAATTTTCCGCTGGAGTACCCCTTTAATGGTGCAGTATGGTTAGCTATTTTTCCATATATTAACCAGGAACTGCAAATATTAAAAACTGATGGTGATGTTTCCTATTCCTTTCTATAACCAAATGCTACATGGACCATTCATGGTGAATAATAAGGTTGAAAAGTGTTTATTTTGAGGAAGGTAAAAACCCTTCCTGACTTTAAATGGCAATCAGAATAATCCTGGATCAACAGCCTATCACATGAAATCTAATGCCCATAACTTGTAATATTATATTTACTGTGAAAAGCATCCAGGCCTCCTTTGAACTTATTTAATGAATCGGCTATGACAACATCATGTGGCAGAGAGTTTCCCAGTCTCACCGCTCTTACAGTAAAGAATTCGCATTTGTACTAATAACAAAATCTTCTTTTCTCTAAATATAGAGGATGCCCCCTTGTCATGGTTACAGACCTAGGAGTAAAAAGATCACTACAAAGATCTCTGTACTGTCCATTCATATATTTGTACATTGTGATCAGATCGCCCCTAAGACGTCTTTTTTTCTAGTGTAAATAACCCCAAGCTTGATAACCTGTCCTGGTACTGTAACCCACCCATTCCCTTAATGACCTCCTCTGCACCCGCTCCAGTTCAGCTGTGTCCCTCTTACTGTACACAGTATTCCATATGTGGTCTGACCAGTGATTTATAAAGAGGCAAAACTATGTTCTCATCCTTAGCATATATGCCATATATGAGTTTACTGTCCACCAATATTCATGATGATAATTGAATGTAAGGAGTAGGAACGTTATTCAAGAGAGGCTTATTAGCGTTAAAGTGAACCCATCAGCTCTCCTGCTTGATAATCCATTGTTGTTAATATATTCACACATTTCCAAGAGGAATAACAGAGGACTGGCACAATGCAGAGGTCCAACATATTGTTACTTCACGTGGAATACTGAAATGTCAGGAGAGTTGAAAAACCCTCAATGTCAGAATGTGAATATTCTGCCTGTCCATAAAGTGGACCTTGGAGCATGTACTGTGCCTGTGCAATGTGGAAAAGAAAGTTTCCTCTCTTTAGGGAATATTATACCAATAATAGGGTTAGAAGCTTAACACATATGGGTTGGCAGATTTGCACTATAGTACTATAGCACTGCCTGATGTGACGGACTCTTTATAAATATGTTTCATTTACTTGTGAATCTCATATTATATCTACCATATGCTTTAGGCTCTTTTCCATCCATATCCAAGTTTCCAGTGTGGCTGTAAATGTTTTACCATTGTGTTTGCAAACATATAATGAACTGATTATCTTTAGTACTGCTATGGTTTTATCGCACATGATGGTTTGGCGCACACATAGTACATTATTGAAATTACACAGACACTAAAAAGCACAATTTCCTAGGAAATACAATAAGAATTTGATACTATAGACATTGCAAGGCCTAGTCTTCATTACAAACTGAAATGAAAGTGTCTTGTTCACCACATACATATAAAACCAAACAGAGGAACAACCAACATAAAACCAAATGCAATAAGAAAATGCTGTGGCCAAATATGTTATGGAGTGGAGCGCTTGTGAGATTTATTTATTTATTTAATATTTATATGTTTGTTTTCTAATGTATATTTATTTATTTATTTAGTTAAAAAATAACAGCAAGAATTCCCACCACTAATTGACTAAGCTGAAACAGTTAAAATGTGAGAGTGAAAGACTTTGGTGCTCAGCAGGGGCCACATCTTCAATTGAACATTACAGATCCTCTGTGCTGCCTGCAGCTCCATGGTGATGGAACTGGCTACAGAGGCTGCCATCTGTCATGGAATTTGAAAAGATAAAGAGGGGAAAAAAAGCACAGGAGCAGTAAATAGTGCCAATTCAATGCAGAATCAAGCCAGCGTGTCAAAATGGAGGACATTTGCGTCTGTACTTGGCATAGTGCTGCCGGCACCTGATGTCAGGGGTTGCTAATCACTCGTGTCATCTGTCCAAACAAGAAGTGCCACATTCTTCTTCCAGCCCAGAAGCATCAGACAATACATAGTAATATTTCTGACTAACAGAAAGTGCAGTAGTGGAACATAAAATCTGATCGCTCAGACACGCAATAATTGATGTTGCTCTGGCTGTTCTGGCCTTCTACCGAATACAGCCAAGGGAAGAACACCAGGTTAACAGACATGGGGGTTTCTGCCAGATTTTTTACAGCGAGAAATGTTAATTAAAAGAGTTTTAGAAATTAGCACGTCTTTGTTTTAGGGCCCCTAATTATATTTTCGTTTTAAAACAGCCTGGCCATACCGGCTTTATATCAATGACTTGGACTGGTGACAATCTCCTTTGAGATGACACTGTAACACCAGGTGCAGTCGTCCCACTACCAGATGCAGGGGCTACGGGAACAAAATTCATTAGCATTCACACTTTATGACTTCAATTTTTGGTTATTAATTCTTGAAAGGATTATTGACACAGGACCCCAAATTTCAATGTTCCTTTACGTTATAGAGTGTAAAAAGTGCGCTTTTTTAGCTTTTTTATTAGTAGAAATAAAAAGAAGGAATGGGCAGAGGGAGTTCCTGTCAAGTGATTTTTGGAATGCGGATTTTTTGGAACTAGGGACTGATGGAAGACTTGTTTATTTGCAAACTGAAATAGTGAGTGTTAGCAAATGCTAGTCTGTTATTTGGAAGCAGAAATTCTCTGGGTAACCCAACAGAAATGTATTGCTTGTTCACAAGGATAACAAAATATGGGTAATGTTAAATTATTCTTAGTCCTTAAAGGCGGAATGCAAGTTGAATATATGATATAAGGTATTGTATGAAGAATAAATAATCTATCAGACTTCAACAAGCATTATACTGTAAGCAGATGACTCGGGAAGCTTCAGGACAAAGATTCAGTCACACTTTACATGCTTCTGCAGTGCCAAGAAAACCCAGGCTACCTAGTGGTCCCCTGGCACTGATGAGATTAGGTTAATAAATCATCTGCTAGCTCTGAAAGAAAAGACAGACAGGAGAGCCTTGCCATCCAGACACCTACTTGAACATATCAGCAGCAGCTGCAGCTTTGCCATTGTGGATGTAGCAGACAGTCTGAGCGGCCACATCCATCTGACTGAAGCTTGTTATGGGAATTCCACGATGGTTGACATATTCAATCTGCCCATGCTGAGGTGGTGAGGAGACTACATACAGCAGCTCTTCTAGCTTGTCTGTGCCATCAGTGGACAGAAGAGCATTAGTGCTTAGGATGACCCTGTCTCCTCTTGACACATGAAGTGTGTTCACAAATACTGCAATGTCTCCTGGTGGGAAAAAAAATTGTGGGAATGGAGAACTTTATTGTAATACTGATAGTAAACCAGATAGATTCTGTTTCATTTGTAAATCTATTTGGTATCATGCTTTGCAACCATAAATGAATAAGTAGGTTATTTAAAGTTTTATCTAAATTTTATCATTGATGCTATTTTACTAAATAACTGCGGGATTATGAGACATTTACTTCAATAGCTATGATAAAGGAATAGTGGTTATGATTGTCACACATTTTGGTTTAGTTATCTGGGGCTTTAAGATTGATGGCCTATTCTTAAGAAAGCCCTCAATATTAGATATGTGGTGATCCAAATCTTATAGGATTGAATGTGTCTGGTATTGTAGCTCACTACAGCTCAAACTTCAAATAGATGGGACTAAAATGTAATCCCACAGTTTATTAGAGGAAAGTAGAGATAAACAGCAGGTCTCGGTGGGTTTGTTCTGGTGCACGTTGTCTTGGGTGGCATAATCCCTTTTGCCTCCACTCAATACAGGTGTGATCGATGATAGCACCATGACTTGCTAGAGAAGTATTTAATATAGGTGAATTAATACTGGCACTGTCATCTGTACATTTTATTACAGCTCTGTGCCAGACACAAGGGCTTCATTATCTTGTATATGATGAATTTAAGGACTTTCACTATAGTTGTGACCCATGATGTAACTTTTGACTCTCGTGAAGCTTCCTGTGGTGGCTGAACCCACCAGGGACCCAATGACTATTTCATTTGATTGAGGGCTCCCTGACTCTCTTCTGACTGCAGATGATGGGGGATAGATGTATGATGGATTGGAGATAAGCTGCACCTGAGGAGTCCAGCATCTGCTCATTTTCCCTCTCTACTGAGAACACATGCTCATCAGGCCAAACTGAACATGGGTGTCTGTGGAGAAGTCAGGAGGAATAGCCATCAAAATTTATAAACTAGTACTATAGATAGACAAAAATTTCATGCTTTATAAAAAGTTGTCACATGTCTGAATGACTGCCTTCAATTTGGTTAAATATGGTACAGAATAATACCACTGTGCCCTGAGCATTTACAATTGCTTAAATGTAGAAATATTTGTCTTGTGTTATTATGGTTAAAGTGTTTCAAAAGAACTTTTATCACCCATCCACAGCCAAGGTCGTTTGCAAAAGCACTTTTTTGCAATTGTTTATTGTTAGTTGGAGACAGCGAAAAGTCGCTTTGTCTAATAGGACTCTTACTTTACCAGATTAGAACTCTGATGGATGTGCACATTATGTAAGCAAATTAGAATACTTTCAGATTCAACATTTTTTTTTTTTTTTAATTGTGAATTGAATTTTTTTCATGCATCAGGTGTCAAGTTTTAAAGGGACTGTACCATCAGGCCTTGGCTGAAGCACTGGAGACGGGCTGATCCACCCCCAGCGGGAGGAAACCCTCGCCCCTCTATGATACAGCTCCACTGACAGGGGCGTAACTAGAAATGGCTGGGCCCCATAGCAAACTTTTGATTGCCCCCCCCCCCCGACTGACCACTAAACGGTCAAGTGAAGTCATAACTACATAACTGCTAGCTTTGGTCAGGAGTGCTTGCAGTTAAAGGGACATTTGCAAAACCCAGGAGACCAGCAGGGCCACCCGGTGCTGCAAATGATGACGGCTCAGGGGGCCCAGTGTATTGCAGGAGCAGGCCATGGGGCCCCCTGATGCGACGGGCAACATAGCAGCCGCTATGGCTGCTATAGTGGTAGTTACGCCCCTGTCCACTGATTCTAATGGAGCAGTGTCAGAGGGGCAGAGGTTTCCTCCCACTGGGGGTGGATCAGCACGTCTCCAGTGCGTTAGCCAAGGCCTGATGGTACAGTCCCTTTAAGAAGCACATGTATGTTAAAATAGATAAAACCCCCACAAATGACTTTTGGAAACCAGACCCTATAAGCAATTCTTCTAGGGGAGTAGTGAGTATTTTTACCCCATAGTGTTTGGGCAAAATGTTTGGAAAGCAGCTGAAACACATGTAATTTCTTTTCCCCTATGCATCATTTTAGACACATTATTATTCCTATTACTCATATGAAAAAAGAGAAACTCACCCCATAATTTATCACCCCCATTTCTCCTAGGATCAGAAATATGCCCATTGTAGTCCCACCAAAATATCTGGGCACACAGCAGGACCCAAAATAGAGAGCACCCAGTGGCTTTTTGAGCATTAATTCTGCTTGAAAATCTGTCAGACCCTATTGCACACTTGGAGAGGTACAGATCTGTCTGAACAATGGAAACCCCCAACAAATGACCACATTTTTGAAACTTTGAAAGTACGAGCATTTTAACCCCATAGAGTTTGGACAGAATTACACATCACACATGCAAAGTTAAATTTTTTTCCCTATGCGTAATTTTCAAGACACATTGGGGGACATTTATCAAGGGTTTTACACCTAATTATTGGTGAATAATTGCATTTTTCACCCATTTTTGGTCTAAGTTCTATTTATGAACCAGTATTTGACAGGTGAATATTTTTAGATGCAACTTTTTTTTTTTAATCTGCCTGTTTTAAATATTCACCAAAAAGTTTGCATAATCCGGGATTAGCACCCAATTTCTCATTTGCGACTTTTTAAAAAGTCGCATAAACAGGCCCAGGCTTAGGTCTGGTCAGAACCAGGTGAATAAAACTGCGCAATTTTTTATAGTTGCGCCTTTTTATTTAGATGCATTTACTATGGTAGTGCTACATGTTAATGAATCAGTCACAAGAAATTAGAACAAAATACACACCACTCCCCATTAGAATAGTTGCACTTATTAGACTCCTTAGTAAATGTCCCACAATATTCCTGTTACACGCAGGAAATAAAGAAATGCACCCCATAATTTATCACCTAATTTGTCCTGTGATCAGAAATATGCCCATTTTGGAGAGTGGGCACAGGCGTGATTACAGAGTAGAGTGAGGGAGACTGGTATGGCACTGTTATCCAGTCACAGTATGGTGGTGTTATCCAGTCACAGTATGGTGGTATTGGTCAGGTCTGGTATGGCGGTGTTAAATGTGACCCTGGCGCTATTACCTACCAATCCTGTGGTGGGGCATTTTCAAGTTTAGTGCCTAGGGCAGCAGCAGTTGTTAATACGGCCCTGGTTAGAGGTAGTGTCCACATCATCTTGCTGCTATTGAACCTAGCTGCAAACTCTGACAGCCCTACACTCGCTGCTATTCAACCAAACTGAAAACACTGATGACAGAAATTTTTACTTTGTCATACTTTTTTTTTGTAAACCCTATACCTAACCCTATCTCTAAATCCAAGCCCTAAACCTGAGCCATACACCTGCTGCCTAACAGCGAACCTAACCAAAGTTCAAACTACAGGTACCTCGGCTAACAGGTTTTCAAAATTGTAAATTGGTTTAAGAGCTCCCTATACTGGTTGGGTGGGGGAGTGGGGTAGGGGCATGGTCTGCATAGAGTGGTCTACAGCACTGTATTCTGGCCTAGTCTCCCTCACCTTCAAAACCTTCAATGTACAGCCCCGTTCTATTCACGGGTATCGGGCTGGGAGTGAAGCACTGGAGGCAGGCCGGCCCGCCCCCAGTGGGAGGAAACCCCCACCCCACTATGACACAGCTCCATTAGAATCCATATAGTTTAACTACAGAGGGATATAGACTTTTTGGAGCACTTTGCTGGTCAAACAACCTCAAATCATGCCATACATGTCTTACTTACCTTTCTCTATATCTTTAACTATAATATGAAAATGTAGCTCGGGAGACCTGTTTTTGCCATCCCACAGGTGGAAAGTAAAGCGATCTTCATTTTTGGAACCAAGTGTTCCCCTGTGGACATATCTGACCAGATTCATATCAATGTCTTCTTGACTACACTTCATTGTGGTATCCAAGGTCTTCCACTTGTCGTGTACCTTTCAGCAGAAGAAAATTTCATCAGACACATTTTAGTAATTAAAATTGTAATTTAGTAATTATATTTAACATCACTGTACCACCATCCTTTACTATCTTTACAGTGTACTGTGGCTTGTCTGACATAGTGTCACTAGACCCCCCAAAATGGTTTGCCTTTTCAATGCAATACTTGGTAAATTTTGACATATTCAGAACATGTATTTTCTTTCAAAAAGAAAGTTACACAATTGACTTTAATGGGAGTTGCCCCAACAGGGTAGGGCCACAAGCTATGCTGTTCCATTTACACAACTCCAATTAAAGCCAATGGAATTCATGCAGATTTGTGCACTCCAGTTATTTTCTGCTAAGAGGCCTAAGAGTAATGTTTTCTAGTTGGGAATACCCTTTTAAATAGGCTCTACAATTGATACTTGATATGATACAGAATAAATGACTTTACCAATTTAACTTACTGCTATTATATTATACAAGTCCTTATCAATTAATACTTCAATTGCTCAGAATGAGTAATGTCCTCATGTTGGGTTTGTGTTTTTTATACCACTGTTACTCACGCAAGTCAGTTATTTGTTATGTAGAAGCATCACTACCAAAAAAGATTGTTTTATCACGTTAAAGTGATACTGTCACCCCCCTTACTCCATGTGTGGTTCTCCGCACCATCCACAAGCTCAGATGCTGCACAATTCATATATACCGTATTTTCCGGCATAAAAGATGGTTGGGCATATAAGACTATTCCTAACTTATCCAGTTAAAATATAGAATTTGGGATATACTGTATAAGACTACTCCTAATCCAATGCACACCAAATAAAAATTAATAAAAAACATCAGACAGCAGGGAGATTTGGGAGGCGAAGAAGGAGGTACAGTGATACTGGTATCATTCAAGGGTGGGCCAGATAGGTAAAAGAGGTGTGTTTTCTGGGCACAGCGCCACTCTACCGTGCGTATTGCTTATTGGTGTTAGCTATGTTTTTAACACTACTGTACACAGATGTAAAATGCACATAATCACAAAACACCTAATCTAGTAATTTAGTAAATTTTAAAAATTAACAATTTGTACAATGCATTAAGAACTGATGTCATTAAAATTCAGTTTCCGAGAGGATTCTTTGTTTTTATGAAGTCTCTATGTACATAATGCTTACATGTTATCTTCTCCTTTTCACCGAGTCATTATCCTTAAGATAATTTTTTCTGACACAACTTTAACAGTAAGTATATTGCTATATGTTACAAATCTACATACAATCATTTCAGTATTAACCTGTACGACCCCTTAGCAATAATAAAAAAGTGACAATTTTTCTATTCGAGCTACAAGAAAAATGCAAAGAATACAGACCTTCATTTGAAGATCTCCTTGGCCTGGAGTGCTGTCAATTACATAGTAAATGTCATCTCTGGGAGTATCCTTATCTTCGGCTGACAGTACTGCACTTGAAATAATATAATGTTCACCCATGCTCAGCACTACTTCACAGTGCCTGGAGAATCAAGTATTAACACAGTGATTCAATTAAGATTGTTACAAGGAAGCTTGACACATTGGTACAACTTATATCCATCCATTAGATAAAACAATTATTCAGGACTGACATTATTTATTGTGTTAGAATTAAGGAGAAAATCTACCCAAATCTTGAGAAAGGCACTGCTGTTGGGGAAGATTTATGCTTACCAGACATGTTTTGTCTCTGTTACATTATCTTATAGTCATTGTACTTTACACCAACATTTTTTTCACTAAAGGGGCAAACAAGTTAACCAATCTGACACATCTCCATACAGAATGTGATCAGGGTCGATTCCAGGTTTTCTTCTGCCTGAGGCAAACCTGAAATGGCACTCCCTCCCAGTAGCCACACCACCTCATCCAAGCCAAAACCCCCACCGCCCATGCTCACTGCCGTACCCACGCTCCGCCGGCGGTCTGTTCTCGGTCCCAATGATGCCCGGCGGGACGTGGGGATGGAACGGCTGCCCAGGGACTAAGGTGGGCCCTGACTACTGTGATTTTGTTAAAGAGACTCTGTACCCACAATCTGACCCCCCCCCCCCCCCCCCCCAAACCACTTGTACCTTCGGATAGCTGCTTTTAATTCAAGATCTGTCCTGTGGTCTGTTCGGCAGGTGATGCAGTTATTGTCCTAAAAAAATACTTTTAAACTGGCAGCCCGTGCCAAATGGGCGTATCTGTGCCCTAACTTTGTAGTACCCCTCCGTCCCTCCTCTTTACCCTTCTCATCATTAGGAATGCTCCAGGCAGATTGCCTCCTATTCCCCACAATTTAAGCCCGGCACATGGGCTGGATTGATAAAGCAGCTGGGCAATGTTTAGCATGGAGAAAATGTTCCAGTGGGACTCCTAATGATGAAGAGGGTTAGGGCACAGATACGCCCGTTTGGCATGGACTGCCAGTTTAAAAGTAGTTTTTTTAGGACAATAACCGCAGCACCTGCCGAACGGACCACAGGAGAGATCTTGGATTAAAAGCAGATATCCGAAGGTACAAGTGGTTTGGGGGGGGGGTCAGATTGTGGGTACAGAGTCACTTAAAGTTAAATTTGACAGCAGCAGGGAAGATTATGTCGCCCCCTCTGGGACCACAGAATCTGCCGCCTGAGGTGGAATACTCATTCCGCCTTATGGCAGAAGCAGCCTTGTATGTGACTATATATTGTTGTTTGGACACACAGCAGAGCTCAGGAGTGAAGAGATGGCATTCTTATGGTATTTATTGTTTTAGAGCGCCATATCACATATGCACAACCTTTGAGATACTAGTACAATGGGAACCCCTGACAAGTAACCCATTTTGTAATCCTATCCCTCACAGAATATTATATAGGGAGTATAGTATATAGGGAGCATTTTTTTCCCACACTGGTGTTTTCCAGAACTTAAAGGGGTACTCCGGGCTAGGAGTATTTTCTGTGTGTGGCCGGGTCGTAGTGGGGTCCCACCTCGGCCGCTGAATGGCTGAGCTGCCTTGAGACGTCACATCTCAAGCCGCAGCTCAGACCAGGCAGTGGGACAGAAGAACAGGGCGGCGCAATCAGGGACCCGGCGCTGCAACCAGGGAGGTAAGTGACCGGCGGCCTCTATATCCACCCCCTCTCCGGCCATACACAGAAAATGCCCCTAGCCTGGAGTACCCCTTTAATGTTAGGGTGCCTTCACACCTACCGGATCCGCAGCAGATTTGACTAAATGAATGAACACAGCATCAAATCCACACTGTAAAATCTGCTGCGGAACTGCTGCGGATCCAGTGTGTGTGAAAGCACCCTAAAACAGATTGTGCAAAATGAGAATTGTAATTTTTCTACAGGTGTGTTATTTTAGTGGTGCATATATGTCCCTGGAGATGCATACCCCATAAATTAAGGCTTGTGAAAGGCCTTCGTCTTTGCATTATGAGCTGTAGTTTCGGTGGTACATGCAATCCTTTGATTATTTTTTTTTCCACTTTTTTACATTCTGAGATTGCTGATGGGCTACAGGGGAGTCCCCTTCTCCTGATAACCCCCCTGTAGGTGCCATGGAATAGGACTGGTGTGACTGTAAAATATATATATATACATATATATATATATATATATATATATATATATATATATATATAATATATATACCTTTTAGTTTGAATTTGAATTTGAGAGAAAAAAGGATCAAAATAAACTATTCTGTATTTAGTTTTTCTTTACAAGTGAAAGTGATTAGAGATGATCGAAAAGGGCCGAGGTTCAGGTTCGTACGAACCCAAACTATCGGCATTTGACTCCTGCTTCCTTCCTGTTCTATGGAGAAGGTGGAGACAGCCTGAGTACCGCCTGGAAAACGGGGATATAGCCTATTACCTAGGCTGAATGCCTGTTTTCCAGGTGGTACTCTGGATGTCTCCACCTCCACCACGGAACAGGAAGGAAGCGTTAGTCGCTACAGGTGACTGTATGAAGTTTAGTTTATAATAACTGGTGGTCAGCAAGAACTGCTACCAACATATTAGAATGGGCTGATTTATTGGAGTAAACAACTTTATTTTCGGCCCCTCTGGACCTATGCCTAATTTGTCTATTCAGTTAGTACATGACACTTACTTTGTAAGAATTGGTTTTTCATCATTAACTCCAATAACTGTAACAAAAATCGTTCTCTCCACTTCATGTTGTCCATCTGACAACCTGATCGTGAACCTGTCAGCAAGGTTTTCAGAGTCATCGTGAACATATATTAGCTTCATACCTATCAACATTAAAACATTAACAAAATATTACAATAGTAATAATCTTTATTTATATAGCACCCACATATCACAGCATATCATGATACAGAGACATTACAACCTAAATTATAGAATCATTGGGGGAGATTTATCAAACAGGTGTAAAGTAGAATCGTAATAGTTGCCCCTAGCAACCAATCAGATTCCACCTTTCATTTTCTAAAGACTGTGAGGAATGAAAGGTGGAATCTGATTGGTTGCTAGGGGCAACTAAGACTATTCTACTTTACACCAGTTTGATAAATCTCCCCCATTGAGACTTGAGACGTGAGAGTCCTGCTCACAAGCTTACCATTGGCTAATCATAACACTTATAGGGTTGTCTGGAGGAGAGGACTATCACATGGTCATGATTACTTTAAAGGGAGGGAGACCAAGCCATTTTTATCTATAATGTTTTTCTATCTTATGTAGTTATTACCAGCGTACCATTTCTGAGGTACTCCATTGTGAAGTCGTGTACAAAAGGAACTGTCTGATTTTTGGGCCTTTTAAGCAAGTGTTTCATTTTCTCTATTCCAAAACTTTCTTCAATAATTAATCCATGTTGGGGATTTACTGTAACAATAAATGATAAGTAATTCTGGGGGACATCCATGTCCGACACATTAATTACTGAAGGATTAAGTTCTCTCATTTGGCCTTCCTCCACCTAAAGTGTATAAAGAAGGAAACAAAGTTAGATTTAGCCTCAAGAATATAAAACTCAAAGCAATAGTTACACTGTTCATAAAGCTACAACTTCTACGGTATGTCAGCGGCAGCTTATTACCAATATTCTGTTATTATAAGATGTGTTTTTCTATTATCAACTATAGTTAACGCATACATATCATACATAAATACAATGTCAAACTGCTATCTAGTAGCATACTGTATATTAAAAGAAAAAACTTATGGAATCTAATAAAACTATCGTTTAGACAGACTAAGTTTGTGAATGGTTTTACAATTCGGACGCCTGTTAATTGTAACAGCAAGAGTGGTGGATCCGCTGTACTACCATTAGCAATGGAAAAAGCCGCACCAGGGAGCGGAGTCTTAGTTTTCACCAGAGCCCACCGGTGGGTTGGACTTGCTGTGGCAGGTGACCCCCAGGTCGCTACCCCTGGCTTGGCTTGCTAGCGGCAGAGGGTGATGTCAATCTGGAGGCAGGCAGGTTGGACTTATGGCTGGATTCAGGGCAACAGTCACAGAGTGCAGGACCCACAGGCAGAAATCATGGGCAGGAATCACAGAAAAGCTGGGGCCACATGTAAAGGGTAGCATGCAGAGCCTCCAACAAGAAAGTCTAGTGCATGCCCTCTTTTATATGCGCAAGGCTGCAGCCTGCAGCCAATTAAGGGCGCACTGGCCCTTTAAATTTTACAGAGTCGTTGTGCCCACTAGGAGATGGGTATGTGCGCGCCGGCCAGAGGAGAAGCTAGCAGGAGTGCAGGAAGGTAAGGCGCCGTGCAGGGCCAAATCGAAACTCTGCCGGGCCCAGACGTGTTGCACCTTCTTAATAGGCCACAATTTTGGAGCGTGTTTTGTCTGGTGTGTCAGACATAGTAAATGTGTATGGAGATATGATCTCCATGTTAGCACATTATGAGCTATTGTTATGCAATTCATCCAAGCTATTGTACATACAGGAGCTGTACAGCATGACTAGAACACCCCTATTTTTACATCAACACACCTGCCATCAGAGGTAATGCCTCTCTTTTATTTAGTCATATGGGGGAGAGTTATCAAACATGATGTTAAGTGAAACTGGCACAGTTGCCCCTAGCAACCAATCAGATTCCACCTTTCATTCCTTACAGACTCTTTGGAAAATGAAAGGAGGAATCTGATTGGTTGCTAGGGGCAACTGAGCCAGTGTCACTTTACACTTTAATATAAATCTCCCTCATAGTTACTGAAAAGTTGAAAGCAAGTTTAGAGACACTTTGCAGTAATTTGAGGGGTCTAAGTTTTGTGTTTTTGCTTTTGTTTCGTAGATTTCTGCTCTTCTGTACTTTGCGTCAAGCTTTGACTTTTGACCACAGTTACTTCTGTGTTTTGCCAGTCTTTTTATTAAGGTAACCTATAACATTAACTCAGCAATGGGGATTACAGATGCTCCTACCAGATGAACATAAGGAAGATTCCAGCACCATGAAAGTCCATAACGAATTCTTTATTGTGACAACCGTATAAAACAATAAAAACCTGACAGTGGCTTGGCAATAGCTGACGCATTTCGATCTATACAGATCTTAATCGTAGCATAGGTGTGTACAATGTTATCCAACTTATATAGGTAATACAGGTACATGGTAACACCTTCTTTCTAGTCACACCCATCCACAGGGGGAGGGGACTACTTAACCCTTGCGGTATATGCTGCAGGCATAAATGATTACAAACGATACAAATAGTACAAAACATATCATAAATGCATATACAGATTCAAAAGGGAAAAATAAAAACAAAAAGGAGAAGAAAGAAAAAACAAGGAAAAACTCCTACCAGATTCTCTGGCATTGAACAATAAACCTTAGTGGCCCACACAGTAGTGACTCACCTAGAACACCATAAGCCCCTTCCTTCACTACCAGACACTCCTAGCCTTAGAATATTATCAGCCACACCCAGGGGCGTAACTACAACTTGCTGGGCCCCATAGCAAACTTTTAATTGCCCCCCCCCCCAACAACTGACCACTAAGCCGTGAAGAGAGAGCAATATGTATATATAGTATTAGGAAAAGCATTATAGCACCATGACCACTTCCATTACCACTATACTGTTACCAACCAAATCCAGTATGTTAAAGTGACTGTACCACCAGGCCCAGGCTGAAGCACTAGAGGCGGGCCGACCCACCCTTAGTGGGAAGAAACCCCAGCCCCTCCATGACGTGACTCCATTAGAATCAATGGAACCCTATCATAGAGGGGCAGGGGTTTCTTCCCACTAAGGGTGGGTCGGGCCGCCTCCAGTGCTTCAGCCTGGGTCTGGTGGTACAGTCACTTTAAGATGAATAATACAAACAGTACCAGTTTACATGGGACAAATATTACCACCTCTCACTATTATCACTACATACTGAATAATGCTACCACTGCTATGGAATAAAATCCACAGTCCAATATCACCAGTGGCCATATAGTGACATGTATTAGTTCCACACAGGCTCTACACACCATAAGTGATTATAGTGCATTTACAGCCAATAACTCACAGGGGACGTGTTCTTTGAGTGCATCACAGGAGTCGTCTTCTCCAATTGGAGTTGCTCACTTTTTCCCTTCTTCTCCATCCAGCCTGGGCCACCATGAGGACTTCTCTCTTTAGAATCTGCCAGACAAACAGTTTAGGTTCCTCACTCATGCCCCATCATCCTACACATCTATTTGCTCCATCTGTTCCCTCATATAGTAGTCCCCTCTGTATCCATATAGTAGTTAGACTACTGTGTCCCTCATTAAGTAGTTAGACCCTTCACTACCCCCCATATAGTAGTTAGACCACTGTGTCCCTCATTAAGTAGTTAGACCCTTCTCTACCCCCCATATAGTAGTTAGACCACTGTGTCCCTCATTAAGTAGTTAGACCCTTCTCTACCCCCCATATAGTAGTTAGGCTCGTCTGTGCCCCTATATAGTAGTCATACCCCGCTGTGCATCTGTATAGTAGTTAGGTCTCCCGGGGCAGGGCATCCCCCTGTAATTTACCCCCCTGGAAGTTAATCTCCCCCTATGTAGTAATCTCCTTGGATCTTGGATAGTTAGCCCCCTCCGGTAGGCATCTCCCCTGGTAGTTATGCTCCATCCTTCCCATGCAGTCATCTCACTTGGTTAACCCATTTCCTCATACAGGCTTCCACCTGCAAGTTACCCCCCCCCCCCCATGTGGGCAATTTCATGTAAGTGACCCCCCCCCCCCCAAATGTAAGCAATCCTGTGTAAGTAACCCCCCTCGCCACATGTGGGCAAACCCATGCATGCTAATCAGTAGTGGATTATAATAGGGGCGTTTCGGGCGGCAGCCCGGGGCCCTAAGCTCCTGGGGGGCCCATGACCACCCAAGAAGACTTATACTTTCAGTGGTGTACTGTCTCCTGGCTACACTTCCGCCATTTTTTGCAAAAAATCACAGTTTTTTATGGCAATTTTGCACAAATCAGGGCATCATGACATTATCTGTCCTGCACTATGAACGCCAGGCTAGTGCTGCTATAGTTAAAGTGGGGTGGGGGGGCCCAGGCTTGGTGAACAGCCCGGGGTCTGTGGTAAAGTTAATCCGCCCCTGATGCTAATCCCCCCCCCCTTCCAATGTAGGCACTCCCATGTAAATTAACCTCTGCTCTCCCATGGAGGCAATCCTGTTAGTCAACCCCCCCCATCAAGCAATCCCATGTAAGTTAACCCCCTCTCTTCCATGTAGGCAATCCTGTTAGTTAACCACCCATGTAAGCAATCCCATGTAAGTTAACCCCCTCTCTCCCGTGTAGGCAATCCCGTTAGTTAACCCCCCCATGCAAGCAATCCCATGTAAGTTAACCCCCTCTCTCCTGTGTAGGCAATCCTGTTAGTTAACCCCCCATGCAAGCAATCCCATGTAAGTTAACCCCCTCTCTCCCATGTAGGCAATCCTGCTAGTTAACCGCCCCATGTAGGCAATCCCATGTAAATCTCCCCCCCCCCCCTAAATCTAAGTAGTTCCATGTAAATTCCCCCCCCCCATGTAGGCAGTCCCATTTCAGTTACCAAATTACCCCCCACCCCTCCTCCATGTAAGCAGTTCCATGTAAATTACCCCCCCCCCCAATGAGGGCAGTCCCATGTCAGTTACCAAATTACCCCCTTCCCCCCCCCCCCCATGTAGGCAATTCCATGTAAATCCCCCCTTCCTATATAGGCAATTCCATGTAAATCCCCCCTTCCTATGTAGGCAATCCCATGTAAATCCCCCCTTCCTATGTAGGCAATCCCATGTAAATCCCCCCTTCCTATGTAGGCAATCCCATGTAAATACCCCCCTTCCTATGTAGGCAATCCCATGTAAATCCCCCCCCTCCTATGTAGGCAATCCCATGTAAATCCCCCCCTTCCTATGTAGGCAATCCCATGTAAATCCCCCCCTTCCTATGTATGCAATCCCATGTAAATCCCCCCCTTCCTATGTAGGCAATCCCATGTAAATCCCCCCTTCCTATGTAGGCAATCCCATGTAAATCCCCCCCTTCCTATGTAGGCAATCCCATGTAAATCTCCCCCTTCCTATGTAGGCAATCCTATGTAAATTTCACCCCTTCCCCCCATGCAGACAATCCGATGTAATTAACCCCCTCCCAATGAATCAATCCTCCTCCTCCCCATTCCCATGTCGGCATCCTCATGTTTAAAAAAAAAAAGTTTACTCACCTAACTGCAGCAGCAGCGTCTCCTTCGTCCTGCTCTGATTATGAGTGACCTCACTCAGGCTCCGGAGCGCTGGGGAGGAAGAGAGGCCTCTTGTGACCGGAGGCAGAATGCTGCCTCCGGACACAAGAGTGACTGGCAGGGTCGGGAGCCAATGGCTCCTGACCTTGTCAATCACGGGCCGGCATTTAACTGCGAGCGTTCACCTGGAGCGCACGCAGTTAAAGTGACAGGTCCGGGACACCATTTGCAGCACCCAGCAGGCCCGGGAGGCCGCCGGATGCTACAAATGATGAGATCTCAGGGGGCCCGGCTCCCCTAGGCCCCCTGATGCAGCGGGCCCCGTAGCGGCGGCTATGGCTGCTACGGCGGTAGTTCCGCCTTTGGTCACACCACTAACTCACTGTCTACTTCGCAACAAACCATACTTGCTTGACAAAGTAGTTAAACCACCGGCGTCCCAGAGACACTCTCTTCTCCCAGCACGGGTGACCATATAGTATGGCTTTCCACAGGCTCATATAAAGTTTCCCAGCCTTTAATCAACCAGATCTTTAGGAGCCTCCAGCCTCTCTGCCTTTCCTGCATAATAACAAGCTTGCTTATTGATGTCCAAACCTTATGCCTCCTCTTCCTTTGCACAGGTCAACAACATGTTCTATTGACACCTCTCCAGAGCTATCCAAATGCACCCTAGTTGCAGCCAAACCATAGCCCTCCAACACCTCCCTCTGAATGAGTGTGGTGGCGAATGCATCCACATGACTACACACATCCTTCCCCCTGCACTAGACCCTTTCAGAGCCATTACCAATACCTGCACTTTCTTCTGTAGCTACCAGCCCAGAGGTCTCTTATTCCTGTTGCCAGACAAAGCAATCAAATATGGTGGCACCACTCTGCATCTGCAATGTTGACATATGCTAATTTGATAAAGACCAATCCACATATGGCAGCTAAAAATATAGTTTCATTGCTTGCAGAAGGTGTTGCTATATTATCAGACCATAGGCCCTCATGCTTCCCAGAAAAACAAGACAGATTGTTATTTCTACTCAGTAGAACAACTGAGCATGTGTGTCCACCAGCGCTTAGTTCATTAGATGGACGTACTTAGTGTTATATGCTTTGCACCCTACTGGTAAGCAAATATCATAACTGTATCATTTTACAAATTCTGTAAATAGCAAACATATTGTTGTAATTTATGACTTACTAGAAAATGTACCCGGCGCTGCCCGGGTATAAAGTGTCAGTGTGTTAATTAGATTTGTTCTAAGGTGCCCAGGAGGCCAAGCTAAAGGTATTGTTTCATCTGAGTTAATCAGTGGAATTAGTGTATACCTGTAGTGCATAGTTGGAGGGGTTCTGTATACCCACAATGTATAGTTTTTAGGGGTCTCGCATATCTGTAGTGCATAGTTGGGGTGGCTGTATACCTATAGTGTATAGTTGAGGGAGGTCCTGTATACCTGCAGTGTACAGTTGGTGAAGGTCCTGTATACCTATACTGTATAGTTCGGGGGTCCTGTATACCTGTAGTATATAGTTGGTGCTGTATACCTGTAATGTATAGTTGGTGGAGGTCTTGTATACCTGTAGTTTATAGTTTGAGGGTCCTGGATACCTGTAGTGTATAATTGGTGGAGGTCTTGTATACCTGTAGTATATAGTTCGGGGGTCCTGTATACCTGTAGTAAATAGTTTGAGGGTCCTGTATAACTATAGTATAGAGTTGGTGGAGGTCCTGTATACCTGTAGTGTATAGTTTGGGGTCCGATATACCTGTAGTATATAGCTGGTGGAGTTCCTGTATACCTATAGTATATTTGGGGTCCTGTAGTATAGAGTTGGTGAAGGTGCTGTATACCTGTATTATAGAGTTGGTGTAGGTCCTGTATACCTGTAGTGTATGGTTTTGAGGTCCTGTATACCTGTAGTGTATAGTTTGGGGTCCTATATACCTGTAGTATATAGTTGGTGGAGTTCCTGTATACCTGTAGTGTATAGTTTCGGGGTCCTATATACCTGTAGTGTATAGTTTGGGGTCCTGTATACCTGTAGTATATAGTTGGTGGAGGTCCTGTATACCTGAAGTATATAGTTGGTGGAGGTCCTGTATACCTGTAGTATATAGTTTTGGGGTCCTGTATACCTGTAGTGTAAAGTTTGGGGTCCTGTATACCTGTAGTATATAGTTTTGTGGAGGTCCCGTGCACTTGTAGTGTATAGTTTTGGGGTCCTGTATACCTGTAGTGTCCTGTATACCTGCAGGGTTGTATTTACCCGTATGGCAGTGTTATTCAGTCACAGAGTGTCGGTATTGGTCATGTCTGGTATGGGGGTGTTATCCAGTCACAGTATGGCGGTATTGGTCAGGTCTGGTGTGGCGGTGTTATCCAGTCACGGTATGGTGGTATTGGTCAGGTCTGGTATAGCAGTGTTATCCAGTCACAGTATGGCAGTATCGGTCAGGTCTGATATGATGGTGTTATCCAGTCACAGTATGGTGGTATTGGTCAGGACTGGTGTGGCGGTGTTACCCAGTCACAGTTTGCCGGTATTGGTCAGGTCTGGTATGGCAGTGTTATCCAGTCACAGTATGGCGATATTGGTCAGGTCTGGTATGACAGTGTTATCCAGCACAGTATGGCGGTATTGGTCAGGTCTGGTATGGCAGTGTTATCCAGTCACAGTATGGCGGTATTGGTCAGGTCTTATATGACAGTGTTATCCAGTCACAGTATGGCGGTATTGGTCAGGTCTGGTATGACAGTGTTATCCAGTCACAGTATGGCGGTATTGGTCAGGTCTGGCGTGGCAGTGTTATCCAGTCACAGTATGGCGGTATTGGTCAGGTCTGGTGTGGCAGTGTTATCCAGTCACAGTATGGCGGTATTGGTCAGGTCTGCTGTGGCAGTGTTATCCAGTCATAGTATGGCGGTATTGGTCAGGTCTGGTGTGGCGGTGTTATCCAGTCACAGTATGGCGGTATTGGTCAGGTCTGGCAGTGTTATCCAGTCACAGTATGGCGGTATTGGTCAGGTCTGGTATGACAGTGTTATCCAGCACAGTATGGAGGTATTGGTCAGGTCTGGTGTAGCAGTGTTACCCAGTCACAGTTTGGTATATCTGTTGTGCCCTGTATATACATGTACTGTATGGATGGAGTAGGGGGTCCTGTATATACATGTACTGTATAGATGGAGTAGGGGGTCCTGTATATACATGTACTGTATAGATGGAGTAGGGGGTCCTGTATATACATGTACTGTATAGATGGAGTAGGGGGCCCTGTATATACATGTCCTGTATTGATGGAGTAGGGGGTCCTGTATATACATGTACTGTATAGATGGAGTAGGGGGCCCTGTATATACATGTAATGTATAGATGGAGTAGGGGGCCCTGTATATACATGTACTGTATAGATGGAGTAGGGGGCCCTATATATACATGTACTGTATAGATGGAGTAGGGGGTCCTGTATATACATGTACTGTATAGATGGAGTAGGGGGCCCTGTATATACATGTACTGTATAGATGGAGTAGGGGGTCCTGTATATACATGTACTGTATAGTTGGAGTAGGGGGTCCTGTATATATACATGTACTGTATAGATGGAGTAGGGGGCCCTGTATATACATGTATTGTATAGATGGAGTAGGGGGTCCTGTATATACATGTATTGTATAGATGGAGTAGGGGGTCCTGTATACATGTACTGTATAGATGGAGTAGGGGGTCCTGTATATACATGTACTGTATAGATGGAGTAGGGGGCCCTGTATATACATGTACTGTATAGATGGAGTAGGGGGCCCTGTATATACATGTACTGTATAGATGGAGTAGGGGGCCCTGTATATACATGTACTGTATAGATGGAGTAGGGGGTCCTGTATATACATGTACTGTATAGATGGAGTAGGGGGTCCTGTATATACATGTACTGTATGGATGGAGTAGGGGGCCCTGTATATACATGTACTGTATAGATGGAGTAGGGGGCCCTATATATACATGTACTGTATAGATGGAGTAGGGGGTCCTGTATATACATGTACTGTATAGATGGAGTAGGGGGCCCTGTATATACATGTACTGTATAGATGGAGTAGGGGGTCCTGTATATACATGTACTGTATAGTTGGAGTAGGGGGTCCTGTATATATATGTACTGTATAGATGGAGTAGGGGGTCCTGTATATATATATGTACTGTATAGATGGAGTAGGGGGTCCTGTATACATGTACTGTATAGATGGAGTAGGGGGTCCTGTATATACATGTACTGTATGGATGGAGTAGGGGGCCCTGTATATACATGTACTGTATAGATGGAGTAGGGGGTCCTGTATATACATGTACTGTATAGATGGAGTAGGGGGTCCTGTATATACATGTACTGTATGGATGGAGTAGGGGGCCCTGTATATACATGTACTGTATAGATGGAGTAGGGGGCCCTATATATACATGTACTGTATAGATGGAGTAGGGGGTCCTGTATATACATGTACTGTATAGATGGAGTAGGGGGCCCTGTATATACATGTACTGTATAGATGGAGTAGGGGGTCCTGTATATACATGTACTGTATAGTTGGAGTAGGGGGTCCTGTATATACATGTACTGTATAGATGGAGTAGGGGGTCCTGTATATACATGTACTGTATAGATGGAGTAGGGGGTCCTGTATACATGTACTGTATAGATGGAGTAGGGGGTCCTGTATATACATGTACTGTATGGATGGAGTAGGGGGCCCTGTATATACATGTACTGTATAGATGGAATAGGGGGCCCTGTATATACATGTACTGTATAGATGGAGTAGGGGGTCCTGTATATACATGTACTGTATAGATGGAGTAGGGGGTCCTGTATATACATGTACTGTATAGATGGAGTAGGGGGTCCTGTATACATGTACTGTATAGATGGAGTAGGGGGTCCTGTATACATGTACTGTATAGATGGAGTAGGGGGTCCTGTATATATATGCACTGTATAGATGGAGTAGAGGGTCCTGTATATACATGTACTGTATAGATGGAGTAGGGGGTCCTGTATATATATGCACTGTATAGATGGAGTAGAGGGTCCTGTATATACATGTACTGTATAGTTGGAGTAGGGGGTCCTGTATATACATGTACTGTATAGATGGAGTAGGGGGTCCTGTATATACATGTACTGTATAGATGGAGTAGGAGGTCCTGTATATACATGTACTGTATAGATGGAGTAGGGGGTCTACCAGTTATTTCTGTGGATGTTGTGAGGCAGCTTCCCTAACAACCATTGCTCCCTGTGAAAAGGAAAGCAGTAATCCTATTGGTTGCTAAGGCTCCAACTGCCGTGTCTGCTGCAGCTAATTATATCACCTGTGTTTGCAGTGAGGAGATTTTCCCATTCATCTCTATGAGGCGCCTCTCTTTCCCCTCCCCCTCCCCTCCTGTACATCTGGCGAGGACGGGACCTTCGCAATAACCTTCCCGGGCACCCAATGTATCTGTGTGCCAAATTTGGGGTCAAACGGTTCAGGCGTTTGGAAGTCTATAGAGGACAGACAGAAGGACAGACAGACAGACTTTGATTTTTATGATATAGATACAGTAATTGTGATAGTGATGGGACAATTTCTTTGTGAAGATCCATTTTAACTTGCATGTTATTACATTGTAAGTGTCAAAAAGACAAGCAAAAACAAGTATACTGCAGATCAAAAACAGGCAACATGAAGGAAGAAAACTGACAGCATCCACCTTTTGTAAGAGACTAGCTAAAACGAAATATCTTATGCAGAAAGCCAGAACTGACACTGCTATTCTAATAACATCTGACAAATTAGAATACGTCTATGAGATGACAAAAGCCAACATTCCTTACTGTAATATTTCTGGCCATAAATTCTGGAACTTCATCATTTGTTGGGTTGATGACAATATAAAATGACTTCGCCTGGGAGTGATGTTTCCCATCGGTGACATACAAGGTGAAGTGATCTGCAGTTGGTTCTATCCGCTGGTGCCTTGACTGGACATAGTTTATATTCTGGGATATGATGTCCTTCAGTGTAAATGAATCTGGGTAAAATAAGGGAAAGTTATTCATAATTCACTGTATTACATAACCTAAGCATGAAGAGATTCTGGGCTGAATCATAGTCACCATATTACACAAACTTGTTATTCTGTTGATTGGATATTGTGCTGCTGTCAAGTGGCTACATGGCTGTAAATAGATAAAAGCCCTTGGGAAGCAAACATTAGAAATGCAATAGAGATAGGCTACGTCCATGCATGACCACAGGCAAGCCAGTTATCTCCTCTGCACCTCAAGTTCTATAAGCTAGACTGCAGGCTATTTCTGTTCTTGCTTTTTAATACCATCTGCTGTGTATACATACTTTTGCCATCACAGCATAAAAAAAGAAAAATCTAGCTCCCAACATTTCAGTTTTGACAGATATTTTGCATAATGTGCCATGTTTAAAGAAGGTGACAGCATTTCTGGAAAGATAACAAAATTCCATTGTAGCTTTCTAAAATAACGCCACATGCTGTGTAAAGTCTATTCTGGGAACAATAAGATATGTAAAAATCACAGGGATCATTTAAGAAGAAACTATGCATATTAAAAATCGACTTTTATTTGTTTAGTGAATGCTCCTTATCAGCCAAGAGCAGGGATGGGTAGCCTCCTTGTACTTCAGCTGTTGGGGCTAGCTGTAAGTGTTGTGGCTTAAATAATCGGGCAATAGGAATTGGAAGGTTCCCTGTCCTGTTACATGATTTCTAATTCAATTACTTTCTCTTTAATTACTCACCAATACTTATTCCCATGTTACTTTTCTCAAACCCTGGAGATGGGAGAATATTCTCAATGTAGCCATACTGAGGGGGAGAGACCAGTACAAACCGCAGAGCATTGTTGTCTGTGTCAGGGTCGTTGGCATGTAAGTGACGTTCAGTAATTGTACATGACTTTCCTTCATCAACAGTAAAGATATCACCTATGGAAAATGATAAATTATTACATGCAATGGTTGAAGTTAATTGTTTCTAAAACATACCTTGGTATACTGGAATTAACTGGTGTTTGCACATTACTGTTTTTGATCTAGCAAAGTCTAAATTTATGTTTACAAGCACCCAAGTAACTGTCGGCATCACTTGTATGGTCACCAAGATGCATGGTCACCAGCGAATTCCTAACAAAGTTGACTATTTGAGGAATTAGAAACTTATATTATTTACTTCGAACCACAAGTTTGTTACACTGGAACCCCCCCCCCCCCCCCCCCCTCCAAGAACTGCTATCTTTCCCTTATGTCACAGGCACACAAGGTATACTATATTCCATCTCTTCATAGACCTATGTAAGTATTGTAGGAGGTATGGTATCTTGGTGTTATCTACAGTCATTCATATTTTTTTTTTGGTTCTGAGTAGAGCGAGATTTTAAAGTTGTAGTCAAGGGAAAGTCAAAGTGATCAGGATGTCTTCCAATGATGCCTGGGTCCCTGCTGCTCACGGCATCTTGGTGACTTTTTGACACACTGGAAATACCCACCCTGCCAACCACTTATAAGATTTGTAAAGAGGTAATGAAAGCAGCAAATTTAAGGTTAAATAAAGCAAAACAAATCTCTGAAAAACTTTAAATATATAAATGCAAAAAATAAATAAATAACAATAAGGGCACATCATGTGGGACCCCTCACTAATAATTGGGGAGAAAGCAGAGCATTAAATGGGATATTTTTTTCCTCTATCCCTTGGTTAAACTTGATGGACATGTGTCTTTTTTAACCATACTATGTAACTTCAGACTGCGATTTGCTGAGCAGGCATGTCCTGTATGGCAAAAAATGCAAAAATAATTAGTGAGCAGCTTGTGTACCTTTAAAATGGCAGCAGCGGAGGATCAAGCAGGTGAGTATCCTTGAGGGTTTTTTTCTCAGGATTCCCAGGCTCCATCTTAGAAGAGGCAGAGACTGGCACACTTGTAGCTCAGTGTGCCAGGCTGTGCTGAAGATTTAAGACGTCAAGGTGAGTATCAATAGGGCCATCCTTCTCCCCTCGGCACTGCACCCATCCCAGCAAGTAAAGGTGGAGCACTTAACCCCCTTCCTTGCTGGGATGGGTACATTGTGACATCAATGTGCCCCCCATGGGGCTAAGTGAGGATGTGAGTATCCATCAATTTTACATCTTAGTTTATTCATAATATGTTCTATACTCAGAATTGTAACTGCACTTTTTGATGTCCCTCAGCCCTGTAGTCTCTTTTCTAAAAAGAAAATTTATTGTAATTTTTCAGCAGGAATTCCTATTTATCTGTGCAAGATTATTACTAGCCCCGAGCACTACATGGTGGATTTTTTTTTCTTTTTCTTTAGTCCTGCTGTCGGGAAGGCTGTGTGAAACTGGCAGGAGATTTGTTGTATCCCTGCTGAATCTTTGTTTTAAAATTGGGGTTACTCTGAGACAGGAAACCAATGCAGTCTATGTATTGTAAAGACAATCCAATTGTTTTAACATGACATTTGCTACGTATTATGAATTGAAAGCTAAACATTGTACACATGAATTTTGCATGTAATTGTATATTACTTGATGTGGAATGATTTGACACTTTACTACAATACTGTTTTTCATATTGAAGATCAGCTGTTTAATTAAAGAGGCATTGTCTAAAAATAAAAAAGTAGTATTATCTTCTGGGTAGGACCTCTGAGAAATGAGAGCTGAGATCCTCTTAACTTTTCTCCTGCTCTTTGGTCAAGTAAGTGGGGCAGGGCTGCAATTTTCCGCACAGTGGCCCAGATTTGCCAATTTCAAGATTAAAGCTGCATTTATGAATTATAATAAAGTGCAAGTACATTAAAAAAAAAAAAAAAAAAAAAAAAAGAAGAAGAAACTCATGGTGAAGTCAAGTAAAGTGCTTAAATAATACAGGGTCAAATCAAAAACATGAAACTCAAAGGAATGGGTCAGTCATGTGCAATGACCAGTATATCCTAGCAGTGTGCAACCTTTCACTCAATGATCAAAAATACTTAAGCTCACTTACCTATTGTAACTGATGGTGATTGATTATCCACAGGAAAAACTGTTATATTTAAATCATACACAGGAAAAGATTCATGACTTGGCACTAGTGGGTTATGGGGTCCATTAAAACAGCATTTGTTCACATCAGCATCCAGTTCAGCATCCGAAATAATAAGGGTTATAATGTCGTAGCAAGGCTTCAGACCAATTTCTCCACCTGACGGATGAAACATTAGCCATGTTAAAGCTAATGATCTGAATTTTGTTATTAATTCCGAGCCATATATCTATATTTATTCTGAACCTATAGCTATAATTGCAAAATCACAATATATTTATTTCACGTCTATAAGTCATTATGTATTCATTTTAATCATATACAGTATATAATCTTTTAAGAATACTGTATACTGATTGTGGACGTGTTAACCCCTGGACGTGAATACTGTATACCGATTGTGGACATGTTAACCCCTTTACATCCATAATCGGTACATATGTTGCAGTGAAATGATAGAATCATGGATTTGATCAAATCACTAAGGGATTTGATTAAATCCCGGGAAATGATGGAATGACCGCACCGTTGCATCATTTCCTTAGGGAATTGATCAAATCACTAACCCCTTTCAGGGAAATGATGGAATGAACTCTATTGTTTCCCCCTGCGACATAGAGTTCGCTATTGTGTTGCCTCTCTGCACCCACCAGCTTGTCCGCTCCTCTCCCTGTTCACTTCCACCACCGTAGTATGCCTGCCGGGAGGTGTGCCGCTCTGCTCCCTGTCCGCGTTCGGTCCTGTAAGCCCTGCCATGCGATGTGCCTACTGCTCCTCCGGCCCATCCGGTCTGCTCCCCGTCCCCACCCCAATGCTGTATGCCTGCCGGGCAGCCGTGCCTCTCTGCTTCCCCGTCCACCCCCGCCGCCAAATGCCTGCCGGAGAGGTGTGTTGCTCTGCTCTTTTGTCCGCCGCCGTATGCCTGCCGGGAGTTCCCGTACGCCCCTGCCGCCATATGCCTCCCGGGGAGGTGTGCAGCTCTGCTCCCTTGTCCGCCTCCACTGCCGTATGCCTGCCGGGAGTTCCCGTACGCCTTTGCCATTATATGCCTGTCAGAGAGGTGCGCCGCTCTCCTCCCCCGTCCGCCTCTGCCGCCAAACATAGAGCCAGGCGACTCCTCGATTGTTCATTCCGTCATTTCCCTGAAAGGGGTCAGGCATCAGTGATTTGATCAAATCTCTGGATTCTATTATTTCAGTGCAACATATATACGTTTTCATTGCACATGCTCCATGCAGTAGAAATATAAATGTAAATTAGATAAACATATATGTATCCTAAGGTAATACGAAAGAAAATTATATAAGGATAGACTAGATGGACCAGGTGGTCTTTTACTGCCATCAATCTACCAGTAATATGAGTAAATGTCATCTTTGTATTGTGTTTTTGTATTTTGGGGAGCCTTTTTTTTGGACACTTATGTTGTACAAAAAATTTGGAGCTTTGCTTACTTTCTGAATTAAAACAAATCTAGACAATACTAAGATATTGGTCTTATTCTGAGCTCATACCGGTATGCCTGTAGACCACAGATCCTTCAAGAACATCTCTTTGAGAGAATCGGTCAATGGTGATTCCATTCTTTTGCACATTACCCCAGCGGGGTTGCCGTGCAATCATAAATATCAGCTTCATATCTTCGCTATCTGCATCAACAGCATAGATATACTCAGTTGAAAGGACCACGCCATCTCCCTCTGCACAATATATTGTAGGTAAGAGATTGTCCTTCATAACTGGTGGCTCATCATTTACTGGTATAACCTGCAAAATAATAATTATTACATATAGACGTCGTATGCTGCAACCATTTTATCCATTGCTAGTATTTGTAAAACCAGAATTACCTCCATTCTAGTGTATTCTTAGTAGAGGTTTGGAGAATGAGTTTAACTACAGATAACAGACTGTTGTCATTTTCCCTTTTTTTCCCCCAACAAGTGTATTAAACCAGTTCAGTTTATCTGTTCACATTATGGGTGACCAAAAACCTTCAATGGCTGTCAGCTAAACACCTATTTGGCCAATAACTATTCCTCTCATTCCCATCATACACAAACATTTTAGCTGGACACGCATGTGTTGTCTGTAAGCAGAGATAAATGGGCTGTTGCCAGACACTCGTCTGAAGCGGTACTCCAGACATTCATGGGTTTTGTTCAATGCATTGACCCCCTACCATTCTCCCTTGGGGGTCCTCCTGTGACATCATTGGGTTCCCTATTAAATGCTCTGGTCATTACTTCCAGAATAGACTTCTCAGCAGTGAGGGCCCAGTCACTTAGCCAATCACTGACTGAACTCGGACACAGCCATGGCCAGTGATTGGCTGAGTGGGCTGTCACTGCTGAAACAAGACTGTCTCAGATGTAGCAGCCAGAGAATTCAGTGGGGGACCCAAAGATGACACAGGAGGAGTTCGGGGGAGGCATTTTAGGTGAGTATGGATTGGTTGTTATTTTCTGTGCAGCCTCAGCAATATATGAAAAAAAAACCTGAATGTCTAGAGTACCCCTTTAGGAGCAAAAAGGATTAGCTTTTATTTAATATCATTTTTAGATTTTAAAATAGTTTTCTTGCCAAACCAAGCCGTCTTCCTTTAACTATTTTTTATTTCTATAGGATTTGCATGGCATATATGTAAAAGATAATGCATAAGATAGAAAACTTAGCTAAACTTGTCAATTTGTCCTTATAAACATGAGAGATAATACGTTTCTTTATAGAGTGCCATGTACCTGTATTTTTAGAAGAAACTCAGCAGAATTGATACCATCTGTAGCTATACATTTAATTTCATCCTGTAGGGTCTCAGAGCTATCATGCAGGTACCTTAAGTGATAAAAATAATAGTTAGTACAGAACTTAACTATTTTAGTTCACTGCCCCTTCTCAATTATAGCGGTTGGGCAGGAATAAAATAAAAATAAAAAACATTGTTTTTTGTAATCATAAAACCAGAGTACAGTAACTTCTCATACTGGAGGTTGACTTTATTTTTCTGCAGATCTGTTGCATATTTTGACCTCCCTATTAAAGTAAATTGGGAAAAAATGTAACTTATCCGCAGCAATTTAGCTCTGTGTGAATATACCCATATTAAGAATGTTACCATCAATCCACAGGCTAGACTATAGTCACACTGGCCTCGGTAGCTCCTCCCTGCTCCTCCAGCCTTGATTGATAGATCTCTCCCTACACCCAAACAGGGAGAGAGCTATCAATCGAGGCTGTGGGGCAGGGAGAAGGAAACAGAGACCACCCTATAGACTCATAGTTCAGCCTGCATGAAAATGATGACAGGCTGGCTGTAAATGTGGCTCACAACACTATTTTCAATACCATATTATTACACAGTAATTAAAGAAACCGTTTACATGGATTCATGCACATATTTAAACTATTATTGCAACAATCCTAACCTAACTTTTAATGTGCTTAAGTCCAGGTAGCTGAATTGTTCTCCTTGATTCATTGTTCTCCCATCTAGTTGAATTATGCCATGTACTGGTGCTCCTTGCAAAATGATCTGAAGCTTGTCTTGATATGTGTCCTTGTCAGTAATGTGGATACGATCCACTGTCAAGAGGTAAGAGCTGCCTTCCTCCAATCTGAGATCATATGTGAACACCTAGACGTAAGGTACAGTATTAAATAGAAAATGTGTTATTCTGGAATACAGTACAATAATAAAAGTGCTAACAGTGAGGGGGGTCATCAAAAACTTCTTAGATTCTTAGACAATGTAAACTTAGATTAGACAGTCTAAGTAGGCACCATATTTTTACAGTGATTTGTGCTGTTTAAAAAATCTGGTGCATTTTTAGACTGTCTAGTGTATGTTTGCACCTTCTATTATTAGTAGAGGATTTAACTGCTGGGATTGAACTAAACTCTGCTTCCTTTAGTTGTAGGCAGGTGTTGAATGTAAGATATAGCTGGCAACTCTTCAATATAGATTCTACTATTAAACTTGCTCCATATGCAACAACTGCAGAGCTGCTGTAAATGTACAGTTTATTGGCAGGGTCCTTAAATCATGGGAGGAAACTAGAGTATCTAAAAGGAACCTATGCAATATTTATGCTATGTATATGTCAGATTGAAAGGGGTACGCCGGCGATGAGAAACCTTTAATATAATGCTGCAGGTATATAGAAAATAAAAAAAATATATATTCTTACCTCTCCATGCTTCCCTGGTATCCAGATTGGTGCTGTTGATTTCCAGGGAATCCAGAGAGCCAGGGAGAGCAGTTAGCGGCACTGAAGTGTCACAAACATCAATCGGTTCACATTGAAGGTTTTACATCGATCTAAACCGGCTGATGTCTGTGACACTCTCGCGCCACTAACTGCTCTCCCTGGCTTTCTGAAATCCCTGGAAACCAACAGCACTGATCAGGATATCCCTCTCCCCAGCATCTTGTGGCTACAGATCCCAGTAGAATATTGAGAATGGCTTCTTTAGTGTCGTACACACGCTACAAGATGCTCTCAGCAAAACAAACAGGTAATTCAATTTGAGCTCACTGCTTTTATTTTCTACTTTTCTACTAAACAGCTTTTCATTCTTTTTACTAACAATTTTACAGTTAAATGTGAATCTTAGCTTAGCACTTACCTGTGGAGGTTGATTGTCTACAGGAAGTACTGTGATATTGAAGCAGATACCATACAAGGTACCTCTATGATGATTACTGACTGATAAGGTAAAGCTCACATGTAGAACATCGGGACCTATATCTTCCATTGGAGGCATATATACAACCTTCATGTGGCTTACTGCATGCTGTAAAAGAAAAATAATCATCATTTTTACTTCACTCCCTTATTTAAAACATTACCATTAAATTATTCTAGAGGCAAGGCTCATCTTAGAAGCTTAGGTTCTCCTAATAACATGCAAGAGTAAATACGTAGTGTATACAGTGATGTGCCTATGTGGCTTTTCCTATATCTGTAAGACGATAAGATGCATGTACGTCAGGTCCAAAGAGCTGGAGTAGGCTCACCGAGATTAATCGAACATGTTGTACAAGAGCACAACATAGTCTTGCGATCTGCAGGTCTAGAAATAGTTCATTCATGAAAAAGATTGTCAGCGCCTGCCACTCCAAAAAGAGGCAGTGTGAATTGGAACTGGAGTCCCCAGTCCCCTTGGACTAAATAATCAAAAGATTTAAGTGTATTTTTGTGATATTATTTAATGTTCAAGGTTCACTTTAATTTCTCTTATTGTATCTATCTGAGTGGGTGGATATTTAAATGCACCTGTTATGATGTCATTACGTACTACCAAGCCGGAAGAAGCACACGTGCGCGAAATGTCCGTAGCTTCAGTGGGTCCACCTGCTATGTGTTAATCTGACCTGTATTCTGGGGATTATTCAATTTGGACACTGAATAAACCGCACTTTATGGTCAGTGGCCGCAGCTTCATTTCTTATTTTCTGGATAAGGTTTATCTTAGGTTGTCCCAAAATAATCACAACAAAAGTTTGGTCACTGAATACAATGGATATTGTTATGTATGCTCCTTACCAAAGGCGCTGTTTGTTCACAATGTGTATTTGTATTACCTAAATCGCTGTCTCCATGTCCCATGCTGTATTTATTAATGTATTTATTTATATGTTATTTATTTATGAATGTATTTAGTAAATATGAGGAACCTGAGGTTGCCGTGTGGAAGTTTGCCATGATTTACTTCTACTTGCTGGTGTAAATTATGGCATTAACAAGTACACACCCCTCCTTTCCTTGCCACATCTTCTGCCTGACCATCAGGGGAACAAAATAAAAATCGTCAAAAAGTCCCCAGCTGGTTTCCACAAACATCTCAAACTTTTTGCCGACGTACACAAGGCACAGGCATGAAAAATACCCCCTTTGTGTGTAGAGAATTCACTTTGTGTCACAAGTCTGATTTTGTGTCATTAACCCCTTCACGCCAGTAACATGTATATATACATTCCTACTGCACATACCCCGTGCAGTAGGAATGTATATATACGTTCCTGTTACTGACAGGGTTATTGATGAGAGCGGAAGTGCTGCTGTGATAGCGATTCCGCTCTCATCTATGTCCGGGCTGGAGGTAATGAGAGTCAGCTGCGATCCTGCAGCCGACTCTCATTAACCCCTTAAACGCCGCGATCTACAGCGACTGCGGCATTTAAGGTGCTCAGTGACAGATCAAGCATTTGTCACTGAGTGATCGGGACCCCCGCAGCCATGGCATAGCATAGATCAGTATATGCAATCTAATGTTTGCATTTTTTACAGTAAATAAAAATGTAAAAAAAGTGTAATATTAAAATATTACAAATGTATTAAAAAATCCCTTATAATCCCCCCCCAATAAAAGTTTAAAAGACCCCCTTGCCCATTATAAAAGTAAAAATAAATAAACATATTACATATCGTAGCGTGTGGAATTGTCCGATCTATTAAAATATAACATTATTGTTCCCGCACAGTGAAAGGCGTAAACGGAAAAACCAAAAAACGCACCAGGATTGCTGATTTTATTAAATTATGTATCACAAAAAAATTCTTAAAAAGCAATCAAAATTTTTCTGTTACACCAATATGATATTATTAGAGATGAGCGAACCTGGAGCATGCTCGAGTTGATCCAAACCCGAACTTTCAGCATTTGATTAGCGGTGGCTGCTGAACTTGGATAAAACCTAAGGCTATGTGGAAAACATGGATATAGTCATTGGCTGTATCCATGTTTTCCAGACAACCTTAGAGCTTTATCCAAGTTCAGCAGCCCCAGCTAATCAAATGTCAAACGTTCGGGTTCGGACCAGCCCTGTAGGTGGAAAAATAAAAGCGCTATGACTCTTAGAAGGCGGGAAGGAACATTGCATGAATTCGACCCAGACTTTTGTGCATCAAAGGGCTCTGTCTTGAAGGGGTTAAAGCGGATTTTGTCACACAAGTCCAGAATAGTAAGTCTCAGCTTAGGGCCATATTAGACGCTCAAACATTTCCCTGTAAGGATGTGCCAATCTGCTAGATTAGCACTCATTTAAAGAGCCCATACACGGTTTGATAATCGTGCATGAGGGCTGTATTTACTTATTCTTCCCCATTGTCCTGCAGCCTTTTGCCCGTGTTCCCTGCTTACCGCTAGCGCTTTTTGCCCATCTCTTCAGTGACAGGTCGCTCAGCCAATCACTGGCCGAGATGGGCCAGCATAATAGCCAGTGATTGGCTGAGTGGCCTGTCACTAAAGAAGCGTCAGCGGTGAGCAGGGAACACAAGCAAAAGGTTGCTGGACACCAGGGGAGACTAAGTAAGTATAAATGATGTTATTTTTACACTGTCATTAAACGTTTGCTGATGGTTTTCTGCTGATCTTTGTGTTTATTACATGAAGCGATAATCTGGCGAATTGGCCTGATCTGGCAGATTATGGCTTCTTGTAATAGGGCCCTACGTTTTAGCCCCAGTGGTGAGAATAAAAACTGCAATTTTTCAGAATTATTTTATAGTATAAATAGTAAAATGGAAAATAAAAAACCTCACCAAAAATTCTTAAAAAATAAAACAATATTTAAAGTAATTTTTTGATTACACATTCCCTTTAAGTATTAATGTGTGAATGAAGCATAAGTCATATTTCAAGTCTACTGCTATAATCCTCTAAAATGTTTTTTTTTCCCATTAGCACGTGCAATACATTTCTCAAGCAATATGTTACCACAAAAGTATATAATATTCTCTTTTGTACAATATGAGCAAACAGATGCTGTACATACCTGAGTAAAAGTTGATGTCATGTTAGCAGCATGATCTTTTACAAATTTCGGAATACTGTCTACAAGAACAATTTTCCCGCCATCCAAGTCACTGCACAACAAAAAGTTTACAGTTTATCTCTTATATCCAGTATTGTATCCCCTTTTTACTCCTAACACTAAGAGCCATAGATCAGAAGCTGAACAAGCAAACGCTTGTTCATTGGCTGATTGCATCTTATTTATGTCTATTCATATTAACTGATAATGTACACCTAACAGCGATGAATTCAAAAAGCTGCATTAACAGCAATTGTTTGTGTGGCCTGGCTTCTAATAAAGGGGGGGGGACTTACCCCCAAACATCTGGATAAACCTGTGATGAACTCTTGGAGTTCATTGTGGCATCACTATTTGGGTTCAATATTCTTCTGCAGCTGGTTCAAAAACTAGATTTTGGAGTTCATACCCAGTGTTTCATAATACGTAAAGCGCACATGTCATTTAGAAAAGCTTTTGACATGTCACACAGACAGTGCACGTTACCCCCTTGGCTCATAGAGATCGCTGTCCTGTTTCTCTAGATGGTCCTGGTGGGAGTCCTAGCAATGAGACCCCGATCAAACAAAATTTTTGAGAAATACATATGAAATGTCAAAAGTTTTTTCTAAATTAGAATATTGGGAGTCCATAAAATAAAGCTTGGTAGGCAGCTGCAGACATGTTCCAATATAACTGTACAGATCTAACAGCAGTGAACAGTAAGGTCTTATAAGCACAAAGACTACCTGCAAGAGGATGATAAGCGGCATGGTGGCTTGGTTACTGTATACATCAGTTCCCTTTCTGGTGATTCTGTGTCAATAAAATGTAGTTGTTTTTTTGTTATATAGACAACATCAGTTTCTTTAACAATTAGATGGCGAATAGTCCCAGGGACCTCTTTAGGTAGTTGATCATCAACTGGTGTTATATGTATAATCACAACCTAGAAACAGAAATGGGAAATATTTATTGTAGGCAGGGGCCGTCTGTAAATGACCCCTGATCTTGGTGATCGACGCTTATTTACAGGGCCTGCACAAGGCTTGATCAGATGTGCATGGCCCTCTGTCAATCAGCTATTGGCTGTGTGTTCCCAATTACAACATAAGAGGTGTGGCTGAGGGTCGATGGTTTTTCAGCATGTCAGAATGGCCAGATCAGCTAACATTTGCTTGTTCGTGAGCTGATCTCTAGCCTTACTACACAGGGCTAAATGTGTTAGATCATGAATTTTTCTAGTGTGCCTTGTGTGCACAGGCCTCTGCAGGTCATGCCACAGCATCTTACATCTTTCAGTTAATAAGGTTGAAAAAAGACAAGAGTCCATCAAGTTCAACCTTAGTAGGCTTTGGGTCAGTAACCTTCCTTGGCTATTTTAAAACACAAATCTTTTCAACCATTCTATAGTTGGTTTACTTGAGTGCGTTGGGTCATCATCTTGTCCCATCATCTCTTCAGCTTGAGGTCACTGACTGCTACCCTTACAATCCCCTAAAAAACATTTTGATACATCTTTGAAATTATTGCTCCTGTAATAATCCTTATGCTGTTGGGTAAGGATTTGTGACTTTTTGCCAGGCTTTGATAAATTTTCCCCATTGTTTGTCTGTGTGCAGGAGCAGAATTATAGGTAATGTGTGCAGATTTTAAAGGGAAAAGCTAAACATACCTGAGGACCAGACAAGTTAGGGGGGGTATGACTATCAGATAGGATAAATTCAAATGAATCTTCAAAAATTTCTCCTCCGAAATGCTTATAATAAATGATGCCATTGAATAAGTCTCTTTGCAGGAAAGTGGTAACAGGATAAGCTTGTCATAGAAATAGAGAATCATAGGAATAAGTTAGATTACAACAACATCCACAAATAATGGGGAAAAGATTTAGGAGAATTTTTTTTTAAAGCAGTGTCTTATACACTACTCTGAAATCCCCCCCTGTGTTTGCTCTGCAAGGGTGCGTTCACACTGAGGAATTCTCGTGGATAAATTCCGCGGAATTCCGTCGCCTGTACGCGCGCATGGCCACGCGCCTTTCCGCCGGCTAAATTGTTTCGGCAGAATGTGGAATCAGCCCATAGAATGGTGTCTATAGAGCCGGCGGAAAGGCGTGCGGCTGTGCGCACGTACAGGCGACAGAATTCCGCAGAATTTATCCGCGAGAATTCCTCAGTGTGAACCCACCCCAAATGTGCAAATATGACAGCGTTAAAAATCTGTATAGATTTTAATTTCAATTTATATTTCTGTGTTGGATAACTTGTAATAAATCTTGTGCACGGGGCTGTGCCCACTCCCACTTGTTTGGCAAGAGTGGCATAGACCAGTGAAAAGTTTTTTTACATAATATTGTGCTTTGTGCAAAAATGTTCAACTTTTCACTGGTCTATGCTACAGTAGGTGCAGACCTTGATAAATGCCCCTCTTAGTCCTCATGCTCACATGGAGCCGATTCTCCTCCATAGCACATGTGCCACCATATGGTGGCATAGATTCATATTATAGCAGTATGCATGAGGCCTAAATTTAACTCTTAAATTTAACTTAAATTTAAAATTTAGTTATTAGTTACATATTCCACTATGATAAACCACTATCCTAGCACAATGAGTATCATTTTCGAGGTGTAGCTTTTCTCTAAGAAAAACATTACATACATTACAAGTTTTCTCTCAATGTATCACAATGAATCAAAATTTATTAAGTTTAATTTACAGGAACTATGCTTTGCATACATGGATCAGCCATAACATTAAAGGTGGCCATACACCTTCAATAACTGACAGCCAAACTATCGTTCCGCTGTCAGTTGTCTCTCCCGACACGGCTGCAGTGAGAGTGCTTTTGGTACAGCTTCTCTCTTGCTGAACAAAGGGGTCGGCCATGATTTTCCATCACAACCAAGCCCTATCACTACCAACATCATCTGTCAGTAGTTGTTTTAGACAGCCCCATACACCCTAGATTAAGGGCCAAACCCACCTCAAGCAGCGATTACAGCTGACAAAGTTCCAAGGTTTATGGTGACTTTTAATCTTATGCACACAAAAAAAAACCTTGCCCAGCCGCTACGCTGCAGTCATATTTGAAGCGCAGCCCACACATGATTAAGATTGTATTGTATTGTATTTTAACAGCAGCTTTAAAGCAGGAATGGGAGAAGAAAGTGTGATCACTTCTTTTTCTATAGGGTACCAACCACTTCTTCCACTGAAATCAGTAGAAGATGATTTTATTAAGGTAAAATTGTATGTAGTTGGTTGTGGTAATTGGTGTAGTTTTTGCATAAAAATAAATGGCTTTTGCCTGTGTAAACAAGGCCTTAGAGCTGTATTACAAATGATCTATCATATAGATCAATGCAGTTTACATAATATACTACTGATTGATTAGATCAGAGCTGTATTACTCTGGGCTGCTGCAGAGCCTGGATCAGTGTCAGTGCCCAGCCGGGTGAGATGAAGGGATCTCCCCTCCGCAATTCTGTTTTTTGGATGCCCTGGAATAGTTATGATCAGGGTTGTCACACTGTAAACACCAGCAGTAGTCTGCCATCATGTTTGTGTTCCATCTGCCCTGATATCTATGTTCAATAATACATATACAGTAGCCACAAAATGCCGACGTCAGCAGTTTTAAACTACTTATTCAGTATTCTTCGATTTAGTTATACCTACTGCATAGCTTTCTGCACACTATTATCTTTTTTCACACTCAGCTTTTCCAAATAATTATATATAATGTTACGTTATAACTAGAGATGAGCGAACCAGACGGATTTCTGGTTCGTATGAATCAGAAATCTCGGCGGCTAACTCCCGCTGTCTGCCGGCTCCGTGCAGCGGGTGGATACATCGTAAGGAACACCTGGAAAACTGGGATACAGCCATTGCTCATCAATATAGCACATGTTGAAAGGCAATGATCATCTGACATGCACAATGTTGGCTGACCATGGTCTTTGAACATTTTTGAAAGATTAGCAATGGTCCACAGCGCATCACTCTGTGTAATAGGAGTCGAGGCAGTAGACTGCTGCTGACTTCAGTTCCAATACCACTGAAAACCTTTAGAGATCTTGTGGGAAGCATCTTTGATGAATGTTATGCAGGTAGTTTTAATGTTATGGTTGATCGGTATATAACATTTCGTTCTATATAAAGCAAATTGCTATTGGTAAAACAAGCATTTGATGTAATACCTAAGGCATTCTGTCCTGGTTTCTTCATGATGCTTCCAGCCACTGATTGCTTAGTGATATTGAAGCGAATATAATTGTCGCTGGAGTCCATGTCAGAGGCACATAGCATTGAGCCTTGAATGAGAACAGTCTGTCCTTCCATGAGTTCAATGATTATGTTGGTGATAAGAAAAGGAGGGCTATCATCTTTAGGAAGGATATTAATTGGAAACTTGTGTCGAATGCTGTGACGTCCATCAAATATTCGGAATACAACAAAATCTTTGGTCGTATCACTGTCATCGTGGTGATAAAAGACAACTCCATCCTTTATGTCTTTAACGGTAAACATAAATCCTTTTCCTCCTGGTTGCACAACAATATTTCTATGTGTTAGTAAAACATCAAAAAGCTTGTTTTTCAATAAAATGATTATAACATTATAGAGCACAACAGATCCTATTAGGTTGGGTCGACTTTAAATAATTAGGCATGGGTAAAGATATTTGGCAAGATCAGAAGCCGCAGTTATAACTGCAATCTTCAAAGTACCGCTGGGCAGTTCTAAACAGGGCACATGATGAATTGTTGTACTTGTTCCAGAAGTCTAGAAGAGCTTGGGTGTCCTGGGTCCTGGTGCCAAAGCTATATGTGTGCCCTCCACCTGGCCACCAATAAGTGCACATACCACCAACATTTGTAATGCGCCACAGAATCCATATAACATATACTTCCCTATTTATTTATTTTTTTTAAAATAAAAAGAGAACTCCACCACTTAGTATAATCTAATTTTGTATGAGACCAGGTATATACTATTTTACCTTTTAGGGGTTTTCCCAAAAATAGTAACTTATCATGTTAATCCACAACACTTCTAGGCTTCAAATTGCCAACACTATTATTATACAGTCAGTTATAGGAAAATGTAAGTATGCCTCAGGAGTCATTTCTCCTAATCTGCCTTTGTTGCTAATATTTGACTCATATCCTATACCACTCTCAATATATGGCTTATAAAGGGCCTCACCACGTTTTTCCATGTAAACCTACATACTATAAGTAAAAATACCAACAATCATCCATTAAACAAACAGTTTTGATACCTGCAGATCAAAAACTTCATAGGTACACTTATGATAAACACATCCTTGCCTCTATTCATTATTCCTTTTGATAATAGGCCCTCTGATGCTCATGCTAGCCCATAGGCTAATTCTAACTATATATACCTGCTTGGTATCTCCTAGAATCCAGACTCTTCCCACATATGGTTATAAGTGGGTGGAAGATTTTATCTCTATGTCTGATACCCAATAGCCTCTAATCTGAGACACCGCTGTCCCCAGCTCTATAAACACACTAATATGTGTTATTACTCATCTACCTGGTCCTGGTTCATATTGTCCATACTTTCCCTGAATCAGTGCTGTAAACATGAATATATGATTCACACTGTTCCCAAAGGTAAAGGACTATGTGTTTGGTTCTGTCACATTACCCACACAGTTATTGGATTTTATTCAGCTAAATAACCATTGGTTTTGGTCCTTCACTTTTAAATAGAACATAGTGAGAGCTTGGAAACAACAATCCCTAGACTTCTCTGTAGTTAAACAATACATGAATTATTACATGATTATGAGGAGTAAAATGCCTTGATGCAATGCACCATAGCAAATTTTTTAGAGTGTCACAATCTAGAAGAGCCTTAAACACCCTTTGAGGAGTGATCCCAACCATCACATGGGATAACCTGGGTGCTTTCCCTCCTCATGTGTCATTTAGCCCGCTTTGTTAGTAAAAGGGGTTTTCCCATGTCATGAACTTATCGGTGGATAGAGGATACCAAGCCGATAGGTGGGATTGCTACTGATCATGAAAACACATGGACATTGTAACCCTGAATAAATAAAATTCGGTGCTCGGCAAGGTTTGGATGCCCCTTAGAAACTGAATAAAGTGTGTTGAGCTTGTTCATTTGGGGTTACAATGTCTCTGGGTGCTCAAGTTTAGTTTGTTATCTGCTCTTGTGGGTAGGAAATAATATGAGATGGGAGTACCTGTTTAATGTGCAGTATAACTTGGGTTATTACTTTTGAACCCAACTTGTAAAATAGTCTTTATATTGTAATGTTTCACTCTTTCTTAGATTGAAACAATATTGCACTTAAAAAATTTTATTTAAAAAAATGTTGGTGTAAAAAAAAAAAAAAAAAAAAAAAGACTTGTATACAGACACATGCGGCTCAATAATGTAGGATCACACATCATTGCCTCCAGATTTGTTAATGTCCACTGCCATTTGTCAAAGTTCCATACCAATTTATGTAACTTATTTGTGTAAAGGCTGAGCCACATAAACTACAAGATTTTGCTTAATCTCTCAATTTTTCAGTTGAACGATTTGTTCCAGGCCTGTGGAAATTCAATTTATTCTGAATATTTAATAGTCAGAGGATTACGAGCTATCAACTTCAATCTGACATCTAGGTGGATTTACAAGACTGCTATTTAGGGGTTTAGCAGAATTAAATAGGGCGACTTCTAACCTCTCCAGTGATCAAGGGGCTTAGAACGCAGTGCAGTCCTGTGCTTCAGCTCAAAAGACGGTAAGAGGGTCATATTCTTCATGTGGAATTTAGAAGATAATACGAGACTTACAAGACTCATGTGTTTTAAAAGTGAAATGCATTTAGAAAATCAAATAAGAGACTATGCAGGACTGAAAGGGCAATAGTAGGTGCTTCACCATAGGACAACCTTCTGGTCCTGGTAGACATGTTTCCAAAATGAATAGAAGACTTGTAAGAACTTGGTAAGTCAGGCTAACTATATGTGTAGATATCTTGCAATATTATACATATATAGTCCCCCCCTCCCCTTATCACACATAACCAGAGTTGACAGCATTTATATGAGTGAACAATTCAATGAGCAATGTTTTACTATACAGAACTAACCTTTATGAGGTTGTCCAGACTTGTACTCAGAGATACAGTAATAACAATTTGTGCTATGGGTTGGAGTTTCATAGGGTGATGGGTTCTCATATATCTAAATGTGCAAATAAACACTAGTGTAGGATACAAATATACTTTTTATTTAGTAGAAACAATGCAGCTAAAGGCCCTATTACACAAAGTGATTATCGGCCGTATCAGGCGACATGCACGGTGTAGGCTGATCGTTGAAATGCCAAGGATCAGCCTGGCAACGATCTACTGCCATTGCTCCGTGCAATAGGAGCGGCAGCAGCAGACCACCGCTGTCTCCAATGGGCTGCCTGGAAGATCTGAGGATCTGGGCAGCCCTCCCACAGTCTTTAGCAGCCCCCCCTCCCCCCGGCTCTCACCTGCTCCTCCTCACTGTCGGCACGTGTAATTGCACCGGCAGCAGGCAGGGGAATGAGGAGCAAGCAAACGCTTACCTGACAGGTCGGTGCTTGCTTGCTCTCCACATCGCCCCATGTAATAAGGGCTTAACAAAGCTTTAAGGGTAGCTTCACACGTACCGCCTCGCATCATTAATAACGCTGCGAGTCGGCTAGGTCCTGGCAGATCACTTTCACTACATACACATAGCGGTCTGAACGACTGCTGCGTGTATGTAATTCTGCCGGCCGCTTAACCGCTCCTGTTGCCGCCCGGCTCCCGCTCCCGCTCTGTATACATTACCTGTCCTCGCTGCACGGGGTCCCGGCATACTGCTCTCCCGCCCGGCCTATCAGTGTGTTGCCCTGCCGCAGCCACTGATTGGCCAGGCAGGAGAGCAGTACGCCGGGACCCCGTGAAGCGAGGTCAGGTAATGTATACAGAGCGGGAGCCGGACGGCAACAGGAGGGGTTAAGCGGTCGGCAGAATTACATACACGCAGCAGTCGTTCAGACCACTGTGTGCATGTAGTGAAAGTGATCTGCCAGGACCTAGCCGACTCGCAGCATTATTAACGCTGCAAGTCGGTACGTGTGAAGCTACCCTAAATGTGATAATATATTTGTTGTATGCATATAACTTATTTCTTAGTTTTATATGTAATGCAATATTTACAGTAAATACACAATGTTAATAGCAAATGACCATCTTTTCTACTTTTACCTCTTAGAGTTATCCGTCCATGCTGCAAGCCATCCACAATCACTAGGCGAACTGCATTCATATTATCATTGTCTACTACTTGAAATTGTTCCCATGTAATTGCTCGAGACTGACCTTCCAAGAGATCCAGACCTGGGCACCATATAGAACAGAAAACAGATCCCTAGTTTAGTTCTGCAATATTCATTTTTTCAACAGGGTAAAATAGAAAATCCAATTATATTATTAAGGCTTATTCTATATAGATTTACAGGACTGATAATGTACCAATATTTCATGCAGAAATCAGTTGCCCAAAACTTTATTTTTAAAGCAAATTCTGCTGTCTTGTTTTGTCTAGGTTACCAGATATGTACCCACTAAAATGGGATAGTTAGCAATTATGCTAGAAGTGGCTTACTAATTGGAGGTCAACATAATGTAATGTAAGACATGTATTTCTGTGTCTGGCTTTTATATTTTACTTTTAGGCCCTTGATTGGAAATGAGCGATGTGGACATGTGTCACACAATGGTGTCCTTGAATAAATGAAGAATAGCAGTAAAAATCTGTTCTTGAGTTGAATATATGTTGATGGCTAATGGTTATGTGCTGTCAGCATGTATTTGATTTACAATGAATTGAAAGCAGAAACTTACCCACATTCCAGGATACCCGAGGAGCATTTGTGTCAGCTGTTCTAATAGATATGTGAACTGTGATTGAAGAGCTCCTTTCAAAGAAAAAATCATGAACTTCTAATTCTACCTGAGCAAATAGAAATGATCTGCATTATGAATCCTTACATTATATTTATAGGAGATTCTTATTATCATTAACTAGAACGCCAGAGGCATACCCTCGCCACAAATAAGCCACCAACATACCCACATACACAATAAAAAACCAAACATACATGCATACATACACACAGACAGACCCTGATGCTTATGTACTAATAAGAATAAATGTATTGATAATATTGCACCCTAATGCTGGATATTGCCATGTGCATAACTTGATGAAAGATAGAATAAATAAGCCTAATTTATTTGTCTGACTGTATAAAGGGAAGCAAAGAGTAGGATGGTGTACTGTAAGAAAGAAATGTGTTGCTATTCCCCACAGTGACGGATTAAATGGGTCCCAGGCTGTGCACTTAACCTGGCCCCCTCTGCTACCTTAAAGTGTCACTGTCGTGAATTTTTTTTTTTTGCAGAAATCAATAGTCCAGGCGATTTTAAGAAACTTTGTAATTGGGTTTATTATCCGAAAAATGCATTTTTATCATGAAAAAGCAGTTTGAAGCTCTCCCCCCTGTCTTCATTGTTCTCCTATGGAGAGAGCTAAAGAAAAGACCAAAACAGGACAACAAAGAGTTAATCTACAAATCACTCACCCGTTATCTCTTCTGACCATCACCAGTGACCTGTCTGAGCTCGGATTACAGCTGTCACTCAGCTCCGTGCCTGTAATCCTCTGTTATCTGCGGCTAACTCCCTCCTTCCTCCTCCCCCCTCCCCCCTCCCCAGACCAGACAGGGTACGACTCCTGCAACAAGTCACAATTTTCAGATTTTTTGGAGTGGATGAAAAAGAGGAAGGAGGGGGGGACCTGGGAAAAGGCTTTTTACATGCAGATAATGGCAGATTTGGCTAATAAACCCAATTACAAAGTTTCTTAAAATCGCCTGGACTATTGATTTCTGCAAAAAAAAAAAAAAAAAATACGACAGTGACTCTTTAATAATCAATGTCAATCACAGCAATGCCCCCCCCCACTATCTCCAATAATTATTGTCCGTTACAGCAACACCACCCCGCTATCCCCAATAATCATTGTCCGTCACAGCAACACCATCCCCACTATTCCTGATAATCATTGTTGTCACAGCAACGCCCCCTGCTATCTCCAATAATAATTGACGTCACAGCAACACCACCCCGCTATCCCCAATAATCATTGTCCGTCACAGCAACACCATCCCCACTATTCCTGATAATCATTGTTGTCACAGCAACGCCCCCTGCTATCTCCAATAATAATTGACGTCACAGCAACACCCCCCGCTATCTCCGATAATCATTGTCCGTCACAGCAACAACCCCCCCAATATCCCTGATAATCATTGTCGTCACAGCTACACCCCCTGCTATCCCCAATAATCATTGACTGTCACAGCAACACCCCCAATTATCCCCAATAATCATTTTCGGCCATGGGAATCCCCCCCATCCACTATCCCCGATAATCATTGTCCGACACAGCAATACTCCCAACACACACACTATTCCCGATAATCATTGTTAGTCACAGCAAACCCCATCCACAATAATCATTGCCCGGTCACAGCAACACCACAACCCCCTCCATCCCCAATAGTCATCGTCCAGTCACAGCACCATGACACCCTCAAACCTCAAACCCCCCCCCCCCCCCCACTATCCCAAATAATCATTGTCCGGTCACAGCAACAACCCTACCCCGCAAGCCCCACCCCCTCCCAACTCCTTAGTCACTTGTTTACCTCCCTAATCTCCCACTGCCTCTCTAGTATGGCACATGGTACAAGTAATATTTTAGAAACTATCACCTTAGGTCCTTAGGTCCTTGTCCTAAGCTTGCTGCCTAAGTCCCTTAAATAATTTTAAGGACTATCCATGTACAGTACATCTAACTTTGTCATTGGTGCCAATGTGCATCATGACCACTGGTTCCTCACTAGCCATTCCCAGTAATTTGCAATGTGTTGAATTCGAGCACCAGGAAGACAACACATTGTTAAACGATGCAGGTCCCTTAGTACCAGTACCATGTATGCACAATGATAATTGTGTAAAATACAATTGATTAGAAAGTTTTTGCATACATTTTGGCAAAAAAAAAAAAATTACACAAAATTGTCACTTTTTCGTGTTTGTGACTTTTGTGCACCAGCATTGATAAATTCCCCCAAATGTGCTTAGTATTGCTTATCATTATTGAACCAATATTCTCGAAACCAGTGATTCTATTTATAAAATCAGTGATTTGTTTTTTGTGTTGATAATTACATAGTTTACCAGTAAGGTGTAAGTTTGTTACCTCCATATTTCTTCTTTCCACATGACTGCTGTTTGGTGGTTGATATGCTATGAGCATGTCATTGAGATCTTTCCATGTGAAGGATGTAATAGGCTTGGTATGGTCACTGAGATGGGTGATGAAACCTTCACGAGGAGGGTCTGTAATGTTGAAGACTAGCAGAGGTTTGCTTGTTTCACTGTCCTCGGCATCAAGTGCTGCAGTAGTGAAAGGGGTGAGGATGAACTGGTCCACTTCTAAAATAAACATCGACATAAAGGCTGCCTTGGGGATCTGATTGGGTAAAGCATCCCGAATGTGAATAGGAATCCAAGCATGTTCAGACTGAAAAGGAAATTAAATTTAAGTTATGTAATGAAGTTATGTCATGTACAGTATAGACAATAATTTTTACAATTCATATTATTATTATTATTATTATTATTATTAGCAATATTTTATATATATATATATATTTAATTATGTATAAAAATATTTAAATATTTTATAATAAAATCTTTTAAAATAGCGGATTCTCATTTAAATACCTATAGTACAAACAAAGTTATCTGGCCCAGCCTTTATGGACAGCGCTATGGCTAGGTTCAAACATGGTGTATTTGATGCAGCTGCAGTTGTTTGGTGTTACTTGGAAATTAGGAAATCCCTTAAAATATGTTTTGTCCTATAAAATGGCCTCATGTGAGTTGACTTTAGAGGAGAAAAAAAATGAAACTACAAATCCAATTTGCAGATCTTGCTTAAATTTTGAATGCATTGTTGATGCTCTTAGTTTGCAGAGTTACTTTTGTGGTCTTTTTACCCTCATCTTAGAAATAAATCCTTACTTTTAATTGTCCATTTTTTAGTAAATCGCTAGACATTACTGATCAATGGTTTTCAATGAAAGATATTCTATCCCATGTAACGTTGAATAATTTGATGCAATACAAATGGCTGAGGATATTACCCATTACTTTTTGAATGCACATATTTGCTTTGTACTCTAGCAAATATTTAACAAAGCACCATCTGGATAAATAACGTCAGTGGCAGATGTACAGTTGTGCACAGCAAAGTAGGAAAACAAACAAACAAAAGAATCATGGCCATTATTTCAATGACAGTGACGCATATATCTTTTAAGATCTTATAGTTGCCTCTATATACCCATGACTTGCATGCAGTTCTTGTTAGAAGGGCAAGGGTTAGTACACCTTTCCATCACTTGGTTTAAGTGGTATACCATTGTTAATGGGTTAATGCACACTACTAGAGAGACTACACCACATGGCCCTGATCAACCTTTCTGCATCAACACCATCTCTGTGTAAGCACCAGCCTAAGGCAACTGAGTACTGTAACAGCTTAAACTGCCTATTCCTTTCAGAATACAGATGAACTACAACCCCAAGCTAGGATGCTGTGTAAAATGTAAATGCATGTAAATATAATCATAATGTGATCATTTGCACATTTCATAGACTCATAGACTTGATTGGAAAGTGAGAGCCAACCTATCAGGTCAGCACTCACTTCTCCACACACACAGATAGCAAGGGGGGAGCAGCGGCAGGGACCACAAGGAGGGGAGGGTGGCGCTGCCTGGACGATCCTTAGAACATTCCGGCTGCCCATTGAAGTCAGCGATGGTCACACGGGGCGACAAGCAGCACACTGTTAATGACATGATCAGGATTCTTCAACATGTTGAAAGACCACGATCATCCGATACTGTGCATGTCGGCTGATCGTGGTCTTTTAACACATTCTATTACAACAAATAATTATTAGCCAGAATGGCCGGCAATCGGCCAAGTAAGGCCAATAATTGTTTGGTGTAATGTAATTGTACCTTTAGTTAAAGGTGAAATGTAAAACTGTTCTGTGGTCAGATGAATGAAACGTTTCTGTCCTGCAGAATCGAGGAGAGGGCCAGTCAGCTGGTTATTAATGTATAGGTCAAAAGCCTATATCTCTGATGGCATAGAGTAGCATTAGTGCCTATGGTAAGGGAAGCTTACACAACTTAAAAAGAGTCAATCAATGCAGAACTATATAGAGAGGTCTTAGAACAATATACTGTATGCTTCCATCCTGACAACATCTCTTCCAGAAAAGGCCTTGCTTATTTCAGCATGACAATGCTAGACCAGATGCTGCTTCTAGCACAGCAGCATGGCTTTGCCGAGCCATAAATCTGGTGCAGAACTGGCCTAAGGGTATGTGCACACTACGGCATACTCACGGAACTCTGTCTGTGCGGCGGATTCCTTTTGAAATTCTGTCTGTTCCATAGACTCAATCATATTCTCAAACAAAATCCCCCCCAAAGAATTGACATGTCAATATAGCCCACCTGTGAACCATCTAATATTATACAGGGGCCCCGCCACAACAGAGCCATAAAGGTCCCTACGATATAGCCTATTGGCGCATTGGGAAATACTAATCTTTTCTATTTATATGGTATTTGTTATGTGTTATGTATGGAAATTTTGCAAATATTCCATTTGTTGCCCTTTTCCTCTACCATATTGGCACTTGCATCTCCTTTGCTTCACCACCACCTAGATTACATGGCTTATCAGCCCTACCCTAGCCAATCATCTAGTTGGTTTTCCTTATGTATTTATTATGTAAAGCCTAAATGAATTGTGTAAAGAACAGTACCTTGTAAACAGTTTTGCTCCGTGTGTCAGTGAGGTCCAGTCTGATACTGATGTAGTCAGTATTTGGAGATGGAGGATCTAAATGCTGATACCTCATTCCCATTAGAAGAAACTCCTCGCAGCTTGTTTTTATAGTAGTTTGTAACTTTTTAAGCCCTTGAATACAGCCTCCACTTTTGCATAGCGGACTTAGTTTATCATCTGGAAAAGAAAAATAAAATATGTTTTTATTTCATTGTTTGAGTTAAACGCCCCTCCCGCTAGTATTTTTAGTGACGCAGAAGAACTTCCATTGAGCTTCATAGGAAACAAATGCAGCAGTTTGTAGAAAAAAAAACCTCATCCCCCTCAGCATGCTGCACTTCTGAAAAACTGCCACAAAGTCTCAAAAACGCCAGAGAGGAGCGAAAAACACCACACCAAAAAAACACCAACTTCCATTGACTTTCAGCTAAGATCTGTCCGCTGGCTGTTTTGTTGGCATTTTTCCGAAATTTTAATGTAGTGTGAATCCAGCCTAATGGCAACATTTACATTTATTTAGGCCAGATAACTCTGGCCTTGGATGTTCAGACTAATATGGGACCTGCCATTGATTTTGGGATAAGATGACTGTGAATTATTTTATCTTGTTGTTTCCTATATAGTAATGTGACAAGTAGTAATATCTAGTGATGAGCGAGTACTAAAATGCTCGGGTTCTCGTTTCTTGAGACAAATATTTCCCGACATTTGGGTGCTCGTTTTGAGTAACGAACCCCATTGAAGTCAATGGTAAACTCAAGCATTTTTGCAGGGGACTCAAGCTCGGCCCATCTCCTATATCGATCTATAAATCTAGTTTTGTGAAAAATACCAATCACTTCTGTATAGTGCTAATAACTACAAGTATAACTTACTGGATCCACTGAAGAAGCTGTGTGGATGGTCCCCCCGTGGCTGCTCTTTTACAGGATCTCCTGTGACAAGTTGACCATGGGCTGGCAAATGAGATTCCAAAGAAGCCACCCGGACAGTGCACTCCAGATTCATTCTTTTTTCATAGTCAAAGTTCAGTGTGTTCTTGTCAATGATATTTGAGAGCCCATAGAATTCTGTCACTTCCAGTTTCTTAGATCCTAGCTTTATAATGTTACAGTCTGGTTCCACTAACTTCACCCTCAGTATGAAGTTCTCTGTGAATGTCTGAGTTTCTGTAAACCTATGTACATGGCAATGACACACATATCAGTTATAATACTTATTAAGATTAGGCTCTGTTCATATGTGTGGGAGGCTGAATTTATAGCCTCTCTTGCAAACTTTGTCAGATTTGATGGAAGGAATAGCATTCATATCTGTTTGATGAATCTTATTGTTATTCATACGTGAACAAAGCAAAGGATCAAACAGATTGGTTATATGCAAACAACTTTCAATTTTGGAACTTGTCACTGTTGGCAAGCATTAAACAACAAGCTGCGGAGACTTCTGTGGGCTTCAGAATGTATTTAACCCTTTGAAGTACACAACATGGGCCAGGTAAGTGTAAGGGAACACTCGCACATCCCATGATTAGCATCCGTGCACCAACAATGAGCAAAGTACCAGAAACACAAATCAGTTGAAATCTTTGCACTACAGTACTGACACAACTGCAGAGCTGTGTCAGTACAGTAGCACATATATTTAAACTGATTCGGAACTCCAGACATTATAGAGATGAGGGAATTTACAGTAGGAACGAAGCAAAACTGCTCATCTGGCTGCAGGCTGTGCCGCTTCTTCCCGGGTACTAGGAAAAGATGGATCTAGTCCTGGGAAACTTCTCCCAGTTTCCCAGGACTGGATGCAGCTTTTCGCTGCACCCAGAGAGCTTTGCTTTGTTTCATGCTTTGATGATGTCGGGAGCTCCTTACTCTGTTCCGCAGCACACTGTCCATATTTACGGACTATGCACATAACACAGGAATAAGGCCTAACATAGACCAAGCTCTGCCTCACTAGAGGACTAGAGCATTCTATGGTGCATTGATTGTGGGTTCTGGCATTGTATGTACATACCAATATCAATAGCAAGGGGTTATTACCTGTCTGGGAGACACAGACTACTGATTAATTTTTATTTGTTTATTCATGCTATGGCCTTAAAGTAACGATAACAGCATAGTACACAATACAATTAATTGAGCACTATCATAAAAAAAACATTTTGACATGTCCTAGGGGTCAGTCAGGGTGTGACTGCTGAGACTCAGGAGAACGAGTAGATTGAGGTTGGCGGCAGTGCCCAAACCAACCAAAACTTTTAACATATGCCTGTGACATGTCAAAAGGTTTTTTTTCTTTGTGACAGGTATTCTTTTAAAGGAGAAATTACACTCATTCTGTGTAGCTGGATGGTAAGCCCTCACAATCATTGTCACAAGAAAATCCAGTCCAGCACTACATACATTTGTCAGTGATATTTTAAAAATTAACATTTTTTTTATTAATTTATACTTTCCAAAATTAGTTTAATAAATACAGACCTGTAAAGCCGAAGCATGACTTCATCTTCATGCAGCAGAGGACAGCCATAGTGAATGTACTTCACTTCATTATTCAGAATATGGCAATCAAATACCTGCACAAAATTATACAGTACATGTGAAATTCTTATGGACACTATACCAAAAGTACTAAACTTATAGAAATATATTTACATAGATCACATTCTATTTTTTTGGTCTGGTAATTTTCCCTTACTGCTGTTTATCATTATTGGATGTATTAGATAATAGCACTTCCTAAGGGTCCATTTACACAGAAAGATTATCTGATTATCAGCCAAAGATTTGAAGCCAAAGCCAGGAATGGACTTGAAAATAGGAGAAATCTCAGGCTTTCCTTTATGACCTGTTCTCTGTTTATAGTCTGTTTTTGGCTGTGGCTTCAAATCTTTGTCAGATAATCTCTCAGATAATCTTTCTGTGTAAATGGACCCTTAGGTATATATGAATTCCTCTAAAGGAGTGATTTAATTGAGGAACCATAATGTCAGTCTCTGGGTTTGTGTGCTTTTATAGGGGAAATCAGGTTAAATAACCTTCTGATTTGTCATAAATACAAGGATTTCCAATAGCAGAGGGCTACAGGGGTCTGAGCATTCTACAGAGTTTCTTTCTCCGGGAATCAGTAGTAAGTATCTTTGATCAGAGACGACACCAAATTGATCCTCTCACGTGTATATATGACAGACTGAATGTCTTAGTTTAGGCTAGAGCTTCACTAAGACTTTTAAAAATTAATTCAGAAAAAGCTATCTATATCAATGACATGAGAATGTGCATAACTGGTAAATGAAGGTATTTTCTAAACATAAAAAAGTACCATATTTTCCAGCTTAAAAAAAGGACTGGGCATAACCCCGGACTTTAAGGGTGCCTTCACTTAGGACGCCTTGCAGTGGAAATCTCGCAGCGAGATCCGCTACGAGGTAAGGTCCTGGCAGGCCCCTGTGACTTCACCCGCCCCCTTAACCCCTTAATCGTCTCCCGCTGTCTGTCTACATTACCTGTCTACTTGCTGCACAGGGTCCCGGCTTCCTGGTCTGCCACCCAGCCAATCAGTGTGTTGCCCAGCCGCAGCCCACTGATTGGCTGGGCCGGAGAGCAGGTAGAAGGGACCCCGGCTGAATAACAGTTTGTAACTTAGTTTACTTGTTCCACCGCCATGCCTTCTGCATATATTATCATGCTGTCCATACAATCTGGCATAGAGCAGGGCACAGTAAATGTCTGTGTTCATTGTCATTATAACTATCGTATCACAAGAACTGTAGTATGCATTTCTCTTCCTCATATACAACATTAAGGATCAAGACTATGAAATAGGTTTAGTCTTCCGCTGGGAAATTTGTATAAGCTATCTATGGAAATATTTATTGTAGACCTAGAACTTCTTAAACACATATGCAGAATTTTTAGGCCAGCAGGGGGAAGCAGTGTATCTTCTAGTGAGGGTTTAATTGAATTGTAAAAAGGTTATGAAGCAAAACCAGGCATAAAATACACACAGATACAGTACATAGAGTATAAGGACAAAAAGCATGCGTCCCGGCTTCCAATCAGGTTCATTAAGCTTCCTTTAGGTTGTTTCCCCACATTGTGCAGCTATTGGGGAGCAAATAGAGGCGTTCTGAATGTATATTTGGAAAGCCAGTCTATTCCTATTACCATAGGCGTATTAAATCAAACACCTACCAATGCATTCTACCTTTTTAAACATTTGTAAAAGTATGTGTCATTCTGTCATTGCTGAATTCAAGCATGGTACTGTCAAGGACGTGCCAGGTACATAGCTTGGGGGGGCTGGGGAGGAGTGTTAATTGTAGTAAAGGGAAGCTATAGGACACCTCCTTTCCAGCATCTCTCCTATCCCATCCTGGAGCTGTTTCACAAGTGAAGCGGTCAGGTCAGTGAGGTAAGGGAGGAGTTCTGCCCTGTCTTTCAAACAGCAGATCCGAGCCCTTACCACCTCAAAAACATTTCTCTTCTGATCTGCTCTTTACAAAATCAACAAATTGCTAGTGCATGCCACATCATGCCCCCAACTGCTGCCCGGCTCCTGCTCAGCTCCCTGTGTCCCGGCCAGTGCACGCATCACTGAGTTTAGTGTGCGCCGACGGCGGGGACTTTCTACACAAGGAGCGTGTGTTAGAGACACTCTCTGTGCCGGAAGTAACAGCCCTGGTGCACGCTAAGCCGAGCAGCAGCTGGGGAAGAAGAGAGCCGACGGGGGTGCGTGTTGTAAGGTGTGTTGTGTCTTTTTTATGTTTTTCTGCTTTGCACAGGGGGAGGACCATCTATAAGAGGGATAACACGGGGGGACCATCTATAAGGGGGATAACACGGGGGGACCATCTATAAGGGGGATAACACGGGGGGACCATCTATAAGGGGGATAACACGGGGGGACCATCTATAAGGGGGATAACATGCGGGGGACCATCTATAAGGGGGATAACACAGGGGGGAAACCATCTATAAGAGGATAACACAGGGGGACCATCTATAAGGGGGTTAACACGGGGGGACCATCTATAAGTGAGATAACACGGGGGGACCATCTATAAGGGGGATAACACAGGGGGGGACATCTATAGTGGCGATAACACAGGGAAACCATCTATAAGGGCGATAACACGGGGAGACCATCTATAAGGGCGATAGCACGGGGAAACCATCTATAAGGGGGATAACACGGGGGGGACCATCTATAAGGGGGATAACACGGGGGGGGGACCAACTATAAGGGCGATAACACGGGGCGGACCATCTATAAGGGCGATAACACGGGGCGGACCATCTATAAGGGCGATAACACAGAGGGGACCATCTAAAAGGGGATAACATGGGGGGACCATCTATAAGGGGGATAACACAGGGGGAAACCATCTATAAGGGGGATAACACAGGGGGGACCCATTTATAAGGGGATAACAAGGGAGGCACCATCTATAAGGGGCATAACACGGGGGGACCATCTATAAAGGGAGATAACACGGGGGGGACCATCTATAAGGGCGATAACATGGGGGGACCATCTATAAGGGAGATAACACAGGGCGGGAAACCATCTATAAGGAGGATAACACAGGGGGGGCAGCTATAAGGGGGATAACACAGGGGGGAAACCATCTATAAGGGGGATAACACAGGGGGACCATCTATAAGGGGGACAATACAGGGGGCCATCTATAAGGAGTACGACACAGGGGGTTACACAGGGGGCATCTATAAGGGGGATAATACAAGAGGAGCATCGATAAAGGGCACAATACAGGGGGATCATCTATAAGGGGCATAATGCAGGGGGACCATTTATAAGGGGATAATAAAGGGGGCCATCTATAAGGGGGATAATACGGGGGGACCATCTATAAGAGGGATAATATGGGGGGGGGCATCTGTAGAGGGATAATACAGGGGGGCATCTATAAGGAGACTATACGGGGGGCATATACTATAAGGGGGATCAGAGAGTCAGCCTACCCACTAAATGAGGGTGTTAAGGGGACAATACAGATGTGCAGTTTGTAGATAGATGAAGATGGTGACTGATAGAGGAGCCTAATATGTTTGTCTGGCAGATTCTGTGGATTCGTGGCTCAGAGAAGTTCTCATAATGGCCCAGGGCAGATGAAGAAGAAGATGAAAACAACTCTGATTAGAGAAGACGTCCCCTGTGAGTCACCTGATATAACTGCACTGTAGTCTATATGGAGTACAGAACCTGTGTAGAGCTGGGGCTACCTCTATACCTTGTCAGTCTTGGCAGTGACAGCCCGCTCAGCCAATCACTGAATTAGGCAAAGCAGTACCACAGCCAGTGGTGTCAAACGACCTCCTGAAGGCCAAGTCCAAGGAAACTACTCCTTGCTGATTCTCCTGGATCTCTCAGCAGCGTTTGACACTGTGGACCACCAGCTTCTCCTCTCCATGCTCAGCTCTCATGGCGTCAAGGACTCTGTTCTCTCTTGGTTCACTTCCTACCTCTCTGACCGCTCCTTCAGCGTATCCTTCTCTGGCTCTACTTCCGGTCCCCCACCTTTTAATGTTGGAGTTCCCCAGGGGTCAGTCCTGGGTCCCCTCCTCTTCTCCCTCTATACAGCCCCCATCGGACAGACCATCAGCAGGTTTGGTTTCCAATACCATCTTTATGCTGATGACACCCAGTTATACACTTCTTCCCGTGACGTCTCCCCTGCCTTCCTGCAAAATACTAGTGACTGCCTATCCGCTCTCTCTAACACTATGACCTCTCTGTTTCTCAAACTTAATCTCTCCAAAACTGAACTTCTGGTATTTCCTCCCTCTAACAAACCTAAACCTGACTTCTCACTCTCAGTCTGTGGTACTAGCATAACTCCTGTGCATCAAGCTCGATGTCTGGGGGTTATGCTAGACTCTGATCTATTTTTCACTCCCTATATCCAAGCTCTTACACGCTCCTGTCATCTACATCTCAAAAACATCTCCAGAATCCATCCATTTCTCACCACTGATACCGCTCAGACTCTGACTGTCGCCCTGATCCACTCCCGTCTTGACTACTGTAACTCCCTACTAATCGGTCTTCCTCTCTCTAAGCTCTCCCCTCTCCAGTCTATCCTGAACGCAGCAGCCAGACTCATCTTCCTCTCCAGCCGCTATACCGACGTTTCCCCTCTGTGCCAGTCACTGCACTGGTTACCCATGAAATCACTTCATACTCCTCACCCTCACCCATAAAGCTCTCCACAACTCTGCCCCTCCATACATCTCCTCCCTCATCTCCACCTATCATCCTTCCCGTGCTCTGCGCTCTGCAAATGATCTAACCTTAACATCTTCCATATTCAGAACCTCTCATTCCCGCCTCCAAGACTTCTCTCGTGCTGCACCAATTCTCTGGAACGCCCTACCCAAACACATCAGACTCATACCCAATACTCACAGTTTCAAGCGTGCCCTGAAGACTCATCTCTTCAGGCTCGCCTATAACATTCCCTAAACTGTTTCCCCCTTCTGTTGTTCCCCTTGCTCTATATCTGACGGTTCCTGCACTTTATATGTTTATTTGCATCAGACATTGGCGTTGTTACTGGCTCGTCCTGCATTTCTAACTATGTACAATGGCTGGACCATGGACAAATAAAGCACTTATGCCTGGTGTCAACGAAAATTATAGTCTGTAAGCTCCAACGAGCAGGTCTCATTTATACTTTGTATTTTTGTAATTTTCATTATGTTATTTATTCCAATTTAACTGTGTACCTCTGTACTGTATGCATAAAAAAAACGCTACAGAATCTGTTGGCGCTATACAAATAAATTTTTTATTATTATTATTAGCTAAGTAGGCTGGGACTGCTGAGATGAGCTTGTCTTGGAAGTGGCAGTGTCAATCTTCCACCTTCCCTTGAAGATTTTAGTGCTTTAACATATATATATATATATAGTAATAATATTAAGACAAGTAGATTTAATTTGTTTGCTAGCAGGTTGTGGACTATTTTGATGTTTCTATGTAACACTTTGACTTCCATATAGTATTATATCCGCTGTTTGAAGCTAAGTAACACCTGTATGCATGTTTAATAATTTTTGCATGTTTTCTATTTAACAAGAAAAATTCTTAAGTGGTCTTACCTGAGGAAATAACTTTCCAACTCTCTGTGTTATTGGTTCATTAACAATAACTTCCACTTTGCAGGCATCTTTCTCTTTGGGTATAGAGAACTGTAGGTCATGTTCTGATAGATAGCCAATCTGTCCTTTCATCACCGTGATCCCATTATTTACTTTGATAAATGAGGAGCTTAAAAACCTCAAAGTCACTAATATTAAAGCAAATGATGGATACATGTGACATCTCCAAAAGAGATTCATCTTTATCTACCCTGACATATATCCTAATGTCTATGATCTTCGGCTCGAGTCTGTTCCTTTTCCAGGGTTATTTCACACACCATCAGGCAGTGGCTATTCTTCAGTCATCTGTTCAACATGAAGAGCTGCCCCCCTTGTCCAAAATCCTGACAACAACAAGCCCTTTCAGGAAGTCATGGTGCTTTAATAAAAGTCGATGAACAATCCTGACAACGCCAGACATTAATGTGCTCCTTTTATTCTCTAATCCTGCAAAAAAGGGAATAAAAAGAAAATGAAGTGTGAGATCACTAAAATCGGCAGAGAAAGAAAAATACTGATTTCTTTTTTAATGTGACTTGGATAAAACAGAGCAAAGCTTATGGGGCCTGAATTTATCTGAAATCTAAAGAATATAAACAATGATTGCACAAAATGAATATTTTTAAAAATCCCTTTAACAAAGTGGTTGAAATTTACTGGCAAAATTTGAAATACCATTGATGACGTAATAGTTTTTCTTAGAAAGGTATTAGCACCTGAGACAGTTGATATTGCATATCCATTGCCATAAATGTCCCCCAAAAGAGGCCTAACTACTATGTGTTAGGCACAGAAGGGTCTATCTACTTTATGGAAAAAGAGTGTCGAAACTACTATATGAAGGAACAGAGGGGCCGATTATATGGAGGCACAAAGAGGGTCTATCTTCTATATGAAGGCACAGTAGGACTTATCTACTGTATAAGGGCACAGATGGGGGCCTTTCTACTATGTGAGAGAATACAGAAGGCTCAAATACTACATGGGGCACAAAGTGGGCACTGTTACACTGTGGAGCAGTACAGATGGGGACTTTGTATAGAGATGAGGATAGTGCTGGGACAGAGGACATTAGTCACTATGTGATGGTAATGGTGTTGGTCATGGTGTGGTGATGGTATATATATATGTATGTTTCTTACATACTGGTATTATTGGTCTTAGTTTATTTTATTTTAGTAATGGTATGGTGGTATTAGTCACTATGTGGTGACAGTGTGGCAATAATATAATTGTCTTATATACTGGTATTAGCCATTATGTGGTGAAGGTATTATTGGTCTTGGCTTACTGGATTTGGTCAGTAACAGCTTCATAAGTGTAGGGCATTGTGAGAGTTATAGTAAAAGTTTTTAATTTACATGGGAGTTGTAGACATTGATCAATCTAGGATAGAACCAGGTCAGCATGTCGCTTCTCACTGTTTCTTCATTGATGAGCCCCAGGGATGAGTTCAACTTTTGGGCCCCAGTACCCCAGTTCCACACTGGCCTGCTCCCTCCAGCCTGACGTTATCTAGGTTCTTCAAGTCAGTATGATTACAACGTACTGACTAGTCATGGGTCCTGCCCAGATACCTAGTTGCTGCCCCTCTCCCTGCATTGCGTGGCATAATAAAATGTCTTTTTTACCTTTGTAAAACTGCAGCCGCGGATGGTACGCTCCGTGAGCTGCACAGTAGATCTACAGTATACTATGCTGCAGGGAATCATATAATTACAATCGTGCTTAAAGCGACTCTGTACCCACAATCTGTCCCCCCCAAACCGCTTGTACCTTCGGATAGCTGCTTTTAATCTAAGATCTTTCCTGGGGTCCATTCGGCAAGTGATGCAGTTATTGTCCTGAATAACAACTTTTAAACTTGCAGCCCTGTGTCAAACTGGTGTGGCCTAGAGTGTCTGTGCATTAGGCTGGCACACCCTCTTTGTCCCTCCTCCCCGCCCTCTTCATCATTCGGAATGCTCCAAGCAGGTATTCTCCTATTCCTCACTGCACAGGTGCCTTAACGATCCAGCCCATGTGTCATGCTCACACAGGTGATGAATAGTAGAATACCTGCCTGGAGCATTCCTAATGATGAGGATGGCAGGGAGGAGGGATAGAGAGGTTGTGCCAGCCTAATGCACAGACACTCTAGGCCACGCCAATTTGACAAAGGGCTGCAAGTTTAAAAGTTGTTTTTCAGGACAATAACTGCATCACATGCCGAACAGACCCCAGGACAGATCTTGGATTAAAAGCAGCTATGCAAAGGTACAAGCGGTTTGGGGAGGGCAGATTGTGGGTACAGAGTCACTTTAAGAGTTAAAACAAATATTTGAAAAACTATTGACCTGTCCACAAGTATTTTACAAGAAGGCTCAATGGTGGTGCTCACTGGAAGTTAATAAAGAAGGTTTACAATAAATCACAGTAATCAAAGATACTAAAAAAAGAGGCATTGATGCAGTATATATTATATATATATATATATATATATATATATATATATATATATATATATATATCCTGCATCAATGTTGCAATGCTGCATCGATACAGTATATATATATATAGTAAAAGATGCATTTAAGTGACCAGCTGATTGACACTGGTCTGGCTACTAAAGAGTTTCTCTTTGTGGCAGACTGTCTACACTGTGTTACTGTCTACACTGAAAAGGTGAAATACACAAATCCACAAATCCACAAAACAAACCGACATGCTGCAAATGTAGAAATCTGTGCTGCAGGTGAGTTACTATGCAGACAAAGTCTCTGTATATAGGGAGACACCTGTCAATGAAGCCAAACCGAGCAGCTAGAAGCCAAGGAGACTGCCTCCTAGACACAACACTGAAGGGTTCCAAGGTAAAACATAGCTGTTCATAACAAGGGAAACTGTCAGCATGTTATGCTCCTCATTGCTCAGGTAGGATATATTTTTTTTTTTACAGACTTCCTTTACGAATCAGACTTATGACCAAATACTATCCTTGTTATTTAATACTCATCATTGGTATTGGCATGTAGTATTGCTTCAGTTTTGAAAAGTTTCATACTTCTTCTATTGTTCAGCATGTAAATAACAATTAATATACACCTCTTCTGTGCAACAACTTAACATCTGCCTTTCCCATAAACACACACAAGAAGAAGCAAGTGGCGAGACATACTTTAATCTTACCAAGTACTGCTAAGGTGAGGAGCCCAACTGAAGTGTTTACAAGCAAAGCTTCAGTGCCCGAGGCTGTGTTTTAATTGGTACGGCAATGACCTTCTATTCAGCCATGGGAAGGCAAGTTTATTGGAAAAAACAACTATAATTATGTGCTTTTAAAAGCACAAATGTTCTAAGGATGAGCTTAACTGTATAGACACATGATGAAAACATACAAAGAGTAATGCAGATGTTCATCCCAACAAGAAAATAATTTGTTGATGGCAATCCTGGACTTCACCATCAGCTTATCTTTATTCCTATATTTTCACTGTTTAAGTATGGCTGGTATACATATGTTCTGTTATGTACTGTTGTTCGGTCCTTGTTGGCCTAGTTTAAGGCTGTGGTTGTAAAATTTAGAAAATTCAAATACAAAACAAGATCTAGTTAAGGGGAATCTGTCTTTTTAATTCCAAAACTCCTGATACTGTTAGGGTCCTATTCCACAGGCCGAGGAGGGCCCGATCAACTATGTATACGAGCGGCGATCTGCTAGATCGCCGCTCGTTTACTGGGCCTATTCCACGGCCTGATGATCGTTGAGCAAGGGCTGCAGGGACATCGTTACCGATGTCCTTGCAGCCCTTGCAGCATCATACATTACCTGTCCAGGCTTCTTCTCCGCGCTGTCTTCATCCCCGGGTCCCGCGCTCTATCTACAGAATGGCCGGTCAGCTGACAGGCCACACTCAGCCAATCACAGGCCGCGGCGGTCCCGGCCTGTGATTGGCTGAGCGCTCCATCAGCTGACCGGCCATTCTGAAGATAGAGCACGCGGGACCCTGGGATGAAGACAGCGCGGAGAAGAAGCCTGGACAGGTAATGTATGATGCTGCTGCTGCTTGTCAAATCGTCGGTCGCTCGCCGCGCACCACTATTCAACCGTAGCCATGCGCGGTGGGGGAACGATGATTTTAGGTCTGGCCCTAAATGAACGATCAGCCGATGACACGATCATCGGCTGATCGTTCTCTCTATTTCACTGAACGATATTCGGCCGATTGGGGCCGATCCGGCCAATTATCGTTACTGTGGAATAGGGCCCTTAGATAGCTGTTAGGTCAAGGAGACACATGGTTCCTTTCATATATCCAGCTGTGCTTCCAGGATGTATAAAATGCTTTTATACTATTGTATAAAAGAGTCAAAGAGGTTCCCTTGAAGCTCCTGAAGTGCAGCTAGCTGCAACACCTCCTAACCCCCCTCCTATACTGTACCTTACCCAGGGACACAGGAAGCATTACAGCTTACAGCTATTCAGGAGCTTGGAAACACCACTTTGACTCTTTGTGCCAGAGAATAAAAGCACTTTCTATGTTCTGGAATCACAGCTGGATATATGAAAGGTACCAGGTGTCTCATTGATCTAACAGTGTCAGCAGTTTGGAATGTGAATTACATCTGACAGATTCCCTTTAATCTTTTGCTTTCAGGGCATATTCAGCACTGCAGTATAGTGAGAAGCCCGGCCCTCACCGTTAATAACATGCTGCAGTGATCGCACTGCAGCGTGTCATTAACCTCTTAAACGCCACGATTGTGGCATGACTGCGGCGTTTAAGTGTAAGAGACAGGGGCAGTCCCCTGTCACTTACCTATCGGGACCCCCGCAGTATGACTGCGGGGGTCCCGATTGTTTTAACGGACCGACACAGGCAGGCTTACTTAGCAGAGCGAATGAATTTGTAGGTAAGACATTCAGTGAACAGATTGCACTTATGATCTTGCATGATTTGCATAATGAAGAAAATGTGACATATACTGATAAAGTCAACACTAATGTCTCTTTCACAACCAGAAATCCAGGCTTTTATCCCCTGCAGTCCAGGGCTGAATGTATGGATAAGTTTCAACAGGTTGTAGAAAGGGACATCACATCATTGGTACACAGTGTCACTGGGAGTAACCGGAATAAAAATAATCTTACAGTTAAGGAACGTAAAGCTCTTCAAGAGTTACAATCTTTCAGTGACATTGTGATCAAGATGTCAGACAAAGGGGGGGGTGGTTACTGTGATGAATAAGTCTGACTATGTGGAGCAGGTGGAAAAATTACTAAGTAATACATCGGTATACTCACCACTCACATATAATCCAACTAAAAAATATAGTGAAGAATTACACAAAATTGTAAGTTATGGATTAAGCTTGGGTATCCTTAGTAAAAAAGAATCAGAATACTTAATAGTAGATCAGCCCATCACCCCCATATTGTATACCCTGCCAAAAACGCACAAGGGAATCAGTCCACCCCCTATGCGTCCAATCGTTTCCAGCACTGGTTCATTGCTGGAACGATTATCGGAATGGTTGGATTGTCTTTTACAACCCATGGTAAAACGAGTACCAGGATACTTACAAGATTCCAGAGATGTTATGAATTCCTTGGGTGACGTCACGTGGCAGCCAGAGTGGCACTGACTGACATGTGACGTCACCTCGCTTTATACCAGCATCCCTTGGCAGGTAGCTCTAGAGGCATTGCGATTCCACTTACAGAAATATGGCAATTACACAACAGACTTAAATGAGTTCATCATTGAAATTGCAAATTTTTTACTCAGTCATAATTTCTTTATGTTTAACCGTAAATACTATTTACAAGTAAGTGGAGTTTCTATGGGAGCGAGACACTCCCCTTCATTAGCTAATTTGACTATGTCATTTTGGGAGGAACAGTTCATTTTTTCTGATACCAACCCTTTCTGTTCACACCTGCAATGGTACGGGAGATTCATCGATGATGTCATCATCATTTGGAACGGAGATGTATCTCCCGTACCATTGTTTGTGGAGTACTTAAGTTCTAATAATTATAATTTGAAATTTACTCATAATTTACAGAAGGAGAAAATTGAGTTCTTGGATTTAAAGTTGCAGGGTGTACCACATTGCATTGTGCAATTCTCTACGTATCGCAAACCCATTTCAGGTAACACTGTATTGCGAGCGGATAGCAACCACCCAGCACATACAATTCGAGCTATACCTGTGGGTGAGCTGACGAGACTCAAACGGAATTGTACTAGTAACGAGGTTTTCCTCAAAGAAACTGCAATGTTAGAACAGAGGCTAAAAAGAAGAGGATATGCCAACCATCACCTTAATAGAGCCAAACACATAGTATCCACTAAGAATCGTGAAACTTTAGTCAAACCAAAAGTAAGCACATCGCGTCACATAAAAAGCATATCTAAACCAGTCTTATCCATGGTATATACACCGGCATTTAACCAAATCAAGTATATAATTAAAAATCATATGCACATACTTACCGAAGATGCCAAATTGGCAGAAATATTAGCACAAGGTTGTGCCATTGTCCCCAAGAAATCAAAAACATTGGGAGACATACTCTCTCCCAGTCTTATTGTAACCGATAAAAGGACACCTACTTGGCTACAAAAACATGGCTTCTACAAATGTGGAGGTTATCCTTGTCGGACATGTACATACGTTAAACCATGCATCATTTTCCATAATAATTCTAATAGCGAACAATTTCACATTAAGCAAAGAATGGATTGTAACTCCACTAATATCATTTATGTCATTGAATGCTCATTTTGTAATATGAAATATGTGGGATGTACCACACGCAAATTAAAAATACGTACATTAGAGCATCTAAATGACATAACTGGTAACCCATTACGTAATAAATCAGGTGCCTCGGCACATTTTTTACAGTGCCATGGTGGAAAATGTGATGGATTCACTATCTATGGCATTGAGAAAATAATACCCAAAATAAGAGGAGGAGATACAGTCAAATTCCTCAAAAATCGCGAGGCTTACTGGCAGTACAGACTGGGCACCAGAGCACCCGAGGGTATGAACATACGTAGGGAATTAATGTACCATTACTAATAAATACTCCTAATCTATTTCATCCTTATCTTATCTTATTTTATATTTTATATTTTCCAAATTTATGTTATTCTTTCCTGCTTATTCCCCATACTTGTGTTCGTAGCGGCGGTCTCCAGCACGCATGTACTGGTTCGGGTGTAAGTGCGCCTCGGTAGCTACTCACCTGTTGGGTGTTATTCGGACGCAGTTCACACTTCATTCATGTATGCGGAAGGCTATTGCATGCTAACTAACATGTATGTGTTCAATTGCTCCAAAAACAACATACTTTTCAATGTTCATTTGTATATTTGTTGTTTTTACTGTTGCGTGTGAACAGAGTGTATAGAACTAATCGCCTAGATGGTGTTAAAATGAAATATCTGTAGCACGCTTTTGTACATGTTTTCACAGTATGTTTAACTAGTTCTTTTAATTGCATTCCTTGATCCACTTGTATGTACACCTGTATGGTGATTATTTAAGGGAAGTCAGAGTGGGAAGGCACTAGGTGAACAAGAGTGCGCATGCGCTCGAAACGCGTCTAATCTGTGGGGTCACTGCATGTTGGTGTTCTGTTGTGCATTGCAACGAAACTGAATAAATACAAAACTTCTTTGCCCAAGTGCTGGACTGTGGAACATTCTTTACTTAGCAGAGCGCCTATCACACTGATCAATGCTATGCCTATGGCATAGCATTGATCAGTGTGTATAATGTAATAAATGTATGTAAAAGTTCCCCAAGGGGACTTAAAATGTGTAAAAAAAAAAAAGTAAAAATGTCTTTACAAATACCCCAAAGCCCCTCCCCCAATAAAAGTTTAAATCACCCCCTTTCCCATTATATAAATAAAACATATAAAAATAAGTAAATAAATAAAAAAATAAACATGTTATATACCGTAGCGTGCGTAATTGTCCGATCTATAAAAATATAACCATCATCATCACTAACAGCGAACAGCGTAGACGAAAAGAGGGAAAAAGTGCCAGGATTTCCAATTTTTTGTTACTATATATATATATATATATATATATATATATATAAAATTAATAAAAAGTGACCAAAACATCCAATCTTCACAAATATGGTATTATAAAAACTAGAAATCATGGTAGAAAAAATGACTCCCCATACAGCCCTGTAGGTGAAAAAATAAAACCGTTATAGGCGTCACAATAGGCCCATTTTATTAATAATTAATTGCAAAAAAGGATTTCATTAAAAAAAATATATATATAACAGTAGAGAATCTGTGTAAACCTGCATATGGTTGTGTTCGGACTGACCTATAGAATAATGGTATTATGTCGCTTTTACCATATAGTGCATAACGTAGACACAGGAACCCCCCAAAAGTTACCATATTGCATTCTTTTTTTACAATTTCACCAATTTATATCTTCATAAATAATATTTTGGGGATCCATCATACATGTTATGGTAGAATGAAAGACGCCATTACAAAGTACAACTATTCCTGTAAAAAAACAAGCCCTTACATGGCCTTGTATATAGAAAACTGGAAGTGCTAGAGCTGTTAGAAGGGCAGGAGAAAAAAACAAAAAGACAAAAATGAAAATTTGCGCGGTCCACTGGGTCATTTTGGGCCTGGTCCTCAAAGGGTTAAAGCGTAACTGTCATTTCAGGGTAATTTTTCTGAAAACAATAAATATCTATAGTGCAAGTGATTTTAAGAAACTCTCTAATAGGTTTTATTTACTAAAAGAGTTTCCTTCTGTACTGAAAAAGCTGTTTTCCTAGCTCCCTCCTCAAAAGATGCAGGATTTCTGTGTCCATTATGCTCTATGGAAAGGGAAGGGGCTGAGAGGAGTGAGTGAGCACGGAGGAATCCTGCACAGCACCCTGCAATCTTCTCTCAGCAAGTCCCTAGATAAGCACTGACCTTTCTGACCTCTGAATCCAGCGTTTTGGGTGCCCAGACAGTCTACAAACAGCTGACCTTCATGCCTCTTCTCCCTGCTCCCTCATCTCCCTCTGCCCCTCCCCCCTCCATAGGATATAATGGACACAGCAAAACCCGTCTTCACTTGCTTCTCTGTAATGAATACGGATTTGCCTGATAATGAACAGATAAGAAGTGAGGGGGGGGGACCTGAGAAATGGCTTTTTAAGGACAGAAAGAGGCTTTTTTGCCTAATAAAACCAATTATACAGTTTTTTTTAAATCTTATACTACTGATTTCTGCAAAAAAAAAAAATTACAGTTACACTTTATTATGACTGTCCTCAGGGACTAATGTGGATGTAACTGTCATTTTATATGCACTATTCAACATGATGTTTTTAACCCTTTGATGGCCAGTTTTCTTTTTTGCACTTTTGTTTTAAAAAAAACACCATAGCGCTTGAATTTATTCACCCACAGACCCACATAGGCCCTTATTTTTTGCAACACCAATTGCACTTTGTACACCCCTTTGCAATCCCATCATGGAGGGGGGTTAATCTCACCACTAGACCAGCACAGATGGGGTTTAAAAGCCATTTAAATGTTTTCACAGCTCCATTTAAATGGCTAATTAGCTGGACAAGGCGATTGGTCCACACCCACTAATAGCCGCAGGTTCAGAGTGGGGTCATGCCGTGACCCCCCTCTGTAAACCCCTACCCGCCTCAGGACGTATGGGTATGGAATTATGCTTACAAAAAAAATTATAGCAAATTTACTAAAATCACAAGAACATAAAATGTCCCCTTCAACAATCCATTTACAGAAGTATCACCTTAGACTTTAGACATCTGAACGCACTGTTCGCGAATGGCCACTGACCGATGATGGTAGTGGTAGTTGGTAGTGATAGGGTTGTAATCACGGCCGACCCCTGTTCAGTGAGATAAGCCATTCCCAGTAGAGAACACAGGAATGTTCAGCAGTGACATGGGGAGGACAGGCAGCTGTAGACGGGTTAAAGGCTAGGTCTATGCCACAGAGAAGCCTGTAGCCACCTGTGAAAGAGGGTATTGCAGCAGATTTCACACTGCCAGTTTCGCAATAAAATCTGCTGCAATACTGATTACCATTAAAGTCTATAGCATTTTAATCTCACAGTGGATTTTCATTCCACTGTAAAAATATAGTGCCATAGCCTTGTAAAAATTAGATATCTAACTTTTTCAATGTTAAAAATAATAAAGAGACCATGTGCTTACTGGTCCGTGCTCCCCTGGCGAACTCCTGTTTGCTTCTCCACATTCCCTGCTCACTGACAGCCCACTTAGCCAATCACTGTGATATCCCACCGCAGCCACTGATTGGCTGAGTGGGCCATCAGTGCACAAGGTATATTATAGAACAAATTATGGACAGTCACTTGGAGAGTCGCTAAAATCCATTTACAATATAGGGCCAGTCAAGGGCTGGTCCAAAAAAAACCCTCTAAGTTTACCAAGTATCCAAAATATTATTATTAAAATTACCTTTATTGTGAATGGGTATAATTATAGAAGCACACAGTTTAAAAGCAACATGCTTAAGTGTAACTGGGGCAAGTAATTACTATAGTGATGTTTCCTTCAGGGTAGATCCACTAGGTTGATAGCATTAGCATTACCGCATGTTGAATCATATAATGTGTCTAAAAAACTAGAGGTCAGTAAAGCTCCACTATTGGTGTATCCGCTTATCCGTATATTGGTGTATCCGCTTATTCGATTGAATCCTTTTACGTGGATACACAAGTGGGTCGCTATAATTGTCGGTAGCCTGTCATTATAGTGACTACAGGCAGCGTTCAGTAAACACAATCCAAATCCGTATGATATTGGAGCCATATCCACACGTACCTTATACCCAAAGTACTGAGGCAGCAAATGCAAAGGTAGGGTCCTATTCCACGGGCCAAGCAGGGCCCGATCAACAATGTAATCTAGCAGATCGGCGGTCGTTTACTGGGCCTATTCTATGGCCTGACAATCGTTAGCGAGGGCTGCAGGGACATTGTTACCGATGTCCTTGCAGCCCTTGCAGCATACATTACCTAGCAGGGCTTCTCCTCCGCTCCGTCTTCCTCCCCAGGTCCCGCGGCGCAGCATCAACTCCAGAGTGGCCTGACTGAGCTGTCAGACCGCTTAGCCAATTACTGGCCGCAGCGGTCCCAGCCAGTGATTGGCTGAGCGGTCTGACAGCTCAGTCAGGCCGCACCGAAGCTGATGCTGCGCCGCAGGACCTGGGGAGGAAGATGGAGCAGAGGAGAAGCCCTGTGGAAGCTCTGTGGAATAGGCCCCTTAGTCTCAGAAGGCTTGAAGTGCCTGTATAGTATGCGATACAACCCAGCACTAGACTATAGGGCAGTTGCCCATACTACTAGTATTGACTATACTGAGCTACAACCTATAGTAGGTCTCTCTCTTCCTGTATTAGGCGGACAGGAAAGCTTCCCGCCAGCCCCGGAAACAGGGATTTGTTTTGCTAGTTGGTTGCCCAAGCTATGCATATTCAATTAGAGTTATTCCCAAATATGCACACCCGCTGCAGTCAGGGGTACATGTACACTCAGTCACGGATGTTAAAACAAAACGACAGGCCCCCTCGACATGTTTCGGCACTAGGTGCCTTTCTCAAGAGGTACGGGCACTGTGCCGCAGGACAACGTTCTAGAGGTCTTATAGCCTCCAACCTGATCCTCCTCCAATCAGTGCCAGTTTGCCACTCTAAAGGTTGACACCCCTCACCTGCCAACATTGGTCGGAGCGTCATACCGACGGGAGGGATTTAGTAACGTGCATCTGCGCAGAAGTATCCTGCGCCGGTACTTAGCACTAGTGGATTCGTCACATCAAGTCCACTTGCGCAACAAGTGATGTGTGTGGACTTAGACATTACAGTGAATCCTGCTCAAAGGTGCGCATGTCTTCAGGTAATACCACGTCCTATAGGGAAATCTCCCATTACGTATATGTGCAAAAACAGCCTGCGCAAGCACTCAGTGGATTCATCACATCAAGTGATGGGGCAACAAGATCTGCTAACAAGATGGGCCAAAATTTCTGAAGTATACCTTTAATTTGTGAGATACTTTGGTCGTAGGTATCAATACATCTAAATATTGGTGTCTGGTTGGTCTCAGAGTCACATCTGTTAAACAGTAAATCCTGACTTGGGGTCGCCCTGGCCCTGGCAAACGCTCTATGTAATGTCTTTTTGGGATATCCTAGAGCTATAAAGTGTTTATACAGTAAATCGCATTCTCCAAAAAGGCAATATCCATGGAGCAGTTACGACGCAGCCCCACAGTACTGCCCCACAGGAATGCCCTTCCTGAGGTGGAGTGGATGACAGCTCAACCATTCAAGCAGGTTCCAAAAAACAGATGAAATATCAATTTGATTCAGAGGGAGATCTTGAGTGGAGAAAACACTGGAGGCTTCATTAAAAAACGAATCTGGGTTGGGTGCATGTGATAGGAATCCTGCTATAACAACATAAAAGTTCAAAAGCACACCATGTAGTGTGATGTTTTGCCCACATATAGCAGAGGACATAACCTCGGGTATCAGATTATAGAACAAATTATGGGCAGACGCTTGGAGAGTCGATACAATCCATTTACAATATAGGGCCAGTCAAGGGCTGGTCCAAAAACAAAGGGGGAGATTTATCAAACATGGTGTAAAGTGAAACTGGCTCAGTTGCCCCTAGCAACCAATCAGATTCCACCTTTCATTTTCCAAAGAATCTGTGAGGAATGAAAGGTGGAATCTGATTGGTTGCTAGGGGCAACTGAGACAGTTTCACTTTACAACATGTTTGATAAATCTCCCCCAAAGACTCAAAATTTACCAAGTGTCCATGAGTGCACACGGAACCTAGAGAGGCAAGCGGGGGTGCGGATAGGTAAGCAAGGTCACATTATTATTTTTAACATCACAACAGCTAAATATCTAACTTTTACAAGGCTATGGCCCTATTTCTGTATGTGAAATGAAAATTCATTGTGAGAATGGAGTGCCCTAGATTTTAATAGTATCTGTATTGCAGGAAATTTTACTGTGAAACTACAGCGTGAAATCTGCTGCGATATGGTAGGTCCAGCAATCCCATTAAAAAATGCACAAAACCATATAGGTGAACTCACTGATCCCCCAACAATTGTTTGACACCTTTCCTACTTGTCTATGCTAGTCCCAGATTTAAACTTTTACATGATCCCAGTTTTACATCATGGCACCAGCCAGGTAAGTACATTTCCCAGCATGCACTGCACTTCAGAACCTATGTCGGGTCTTGTAGTGTCTGCCCAATACTGGCTCAATCAGGCTTTCCTTTTACGCAACATAATTGGGGTTGCTATTTAATTCTATCCTTGACCAACATTTATCTAGTGTGCACAGCCACTTTCTGCTATTCTTTTCTATGACTAATTGAATTATTCCAGAATATTTGATAATCTGACATCTATGTAATCCACTTTTTGTTGTATCAGAGTAATTTTACTGCATTTTCTTCCCTATTGTTGACACTATCATTGATAAAGCACTCTCTGACATCATACTCTACATAGTGTTCACAAACCCTTAATGGTTGTCATCTTGTACTATACACTTACTATACACTTTCATACCAGTGTCAGAAATTGTACTCGAAATCTAAGCTTTTAAAAGCACACATTAAATGGAACAGAAAATCTATTTAAATCGTATCTATGAGATCATATTTCTCCATGCAATGTCACACTTCTTTTATGGCAATACAGAGGGAAAATCTTCTTTCCCATGACTAAATGGTTTAACGTGGGATAAAATGATCCAAAACAATTAGGAATTTGAGAAAAGATTAAGATCTTAATTCTGACAATGAGTTTGCCTTGATAACCTTAGCACAACTGGTAATAGCTTCCAGATGTCAGATTCTGGGTGGCACAGAAGAGAAAATAGAGATAAACAGGATTTCCTTAATTATATCTGTCATATATATTTTCATGTATGTTTTTAAAAGTTACATTAAACATGTTATTTTCCTATATTTTGGGTGTTTTCACCCAGTTCAGAATAAGTCTTGGGCTGGGTTCATACTGGAAAAGAAATAAAATATTAATTATCCACTTCCTATCGGATTGCAATGTGTGTGTGTGTGTGTGTATATATATATATATATATATATATATATATATATATATAATGTGTGTGTGTGTGTGTGTGTGTGTGTGTATATATATATATATATATATATATAATGTATAATATTTTATTTTTTTATTTATTTTACAAGTGTGGTTGACCCTGTTTTTGTGTACGTTAAAAATAAACATAATGTAACAGACATATTGACATTGGCAGCAGAATAAGTGTCGTTGTCAAACACAGTTTTAGAACAGGACACCTGACATGAGAATATGTTGACCCAATAATAAAGGGGTGTGACAGGCTGTTTCCTATAACTCTCCAAGGAGATTGGCCACAGAGATTGAAGGGCAGCTGCACAAAGGTATTGGTGATATTGACAGTCCTTGTAGTTTTCCCAGGGGTCAATTTCCTAATACTGTAGTGTGAGGTGATCAGAGGGACGCAGGCTTTTCTGGCGCCATTTTTGATGCATTTTTGTGATAAGGTTATGCCACAAAAGCGCACGCAGAAACATTCCAAACAGCCGCTTCACCCATAGAAAGCTATGGGCCATTAAAAACATGGTATGCACACGGTATGTTTCACTGCAAAAGAGCCCCAATAGTCCCACTAATGTATCTGTCATAGTTAAGCTGTTTTAGTGCAGTTCCTTTAGGGTTCAGATCAGACGAACCCGAATTTTACGGCAAAATTTGGCGAACCTGCGGATCCAAACTTTTTAAAAGTTCGCTCATCTCTAATTGTCAGTAAACTATTATTTAGACTAAATTTAATAATAGAGAGGGAATCCGAGGCAAACAGAAAGGGGCAGATATACTAGTCCTGTTTAATACATAGTGTATGGCAGCTTAGCGATGATTGGTGTATAATAGATTTGGTATATTTTGCTAGACAAATAAACTTTTGTTTAACTTTACCCTATCTATTAGACCAAACATTTGGGCTAAAATATTCTAATGCTTTTTGACCTGGAATGCTTCTGTCCTATAATACCTTGTATTAATTCTAATGTCCTGACATACCCACTTCTATAATTACCAGACTTCTAAAACTCTAAAGTCTGCATCTGTCCTTTTTTTCTTGTTCGCTTGCTAATACCTGAAAGATCACCTCTGGAATAGTACACCATGATGGAACCACTTGGTGGAGTCTAGGGCCCCATGCACATGTCCGTGGCCATTTTTTTTTCCGGTCAGGAAATACTGATCAGGAAGCCTTTCAGGAGGCTTTATAGTCAGTAATTCCTGACAGTAAAAATGGAAAGGGAAAAAAATACATAAAAACATACTTACCTGTTGCACAGCAGTGCAGCTCTCGGCTTTTCTTCCCCGCTGGTGTGCCAAAATGCTGGAGAGAGAGCGGCATCCTGTGGCCAGTGGCATAATGCTGCCTACGGCCAGAAGAATGATTGACAGGACAGAAACCAACACACAGTGAGATGTAGCTGTGCCTGAGCCCGGGGAACGATAGAATTTGCCTCTTTAACACTAAAACACAGACACAAGCAACAAAGGTATTTTCTGATTGCTCTAATTGATATCTATCTAGCGGTGCCACCAGCTTGGTAAGCCATCATGGTGCATCTAAAATAAACAAACTGGAACAGCAGCAGGAAATGGCTTGCAATTATTTTGCTATGTTTTAGCTACTTCTGAACATTTTTCTAAGTGTTCTGTGGATAGGAGCAGGTCCTAGAGGTGGAATTCAGATCTATCAGACATTTATGGCATACCTTAGGCCATTTTCAGATTATTTAGTAGCTCTTTTACCCTTTAGTAGCCGTTTTACATGGGCAGATTATCATAAATAAGCATTACTAGAGAAGTTCATTTGGCCGATAAAAGTGTAAAAGTGCCAGTGATCAGCTGAGAAGCAAAATGCCCACTCAGCTGATTGCATCTTTTGAGCAGGCCTATAAATCATTGTTCATAGGCCGCATCTCTTCCTGTGTAAGCAGGGGATGTTTTGCCAATAGAAATGTGTTTAGATGGCCGCACAAAGAGGAATGTGCCGTTTTAATTGTGCAGTGTATAGGCATTGCAAACAGTGCTGATCTCACTGATCAGTGCTTGTTTGCTTCCATAGATGGCCCTATATCAAGCAATCTTGAGTACTTCATTGGAAAATTTTCACTGATCTCCCTGAGCTCAGTGATTGCTGTGATTTGTTGGTCAATTCTTCATTGCCCCCGTGAGCCAGAATCCTGCTCCACACTGAGGAGGGGCAAATACCCCAAAACAGCTGTCTGTGGATGGATGCCTGGCCATGTTGCAATACTCGCAACAGAGTTAGACTTTGACACATAAGGGGCCACCCTGGTATTTCCCTATTTATGTTCCAATACTCACAACCAAGTGGGACTTAAGGGACTATCTATCAGGGTGGTTTGGTGCTCTCCCCATCTGGAGGCACCCCTTGGCAACAGGCTATTACCATGTATTGGGAGTAGCAACCGAGGCTTCACTGACTTCTTTTTTGCATATTTAAATTTAGAGGGCATCAATGGAGACTCTTGACTGAGTACTTCATTGGAATATTTTCACTGATCTCCCTGAGCTCAGTGATTGCTGTGATTTGTTCATCTAAAATCACCCTAAGAAGCACAAAAAGGGTCACTCAGGGACTTATGTTCATTTCACAGGTTATTTTATTTCCTTTTACTTCTCTTCACAAGAAATGAAGCAAAATATTATCCGCAAACATCATATCACACTGAAATCTAAAAATAAATATATTTGTTTTGTAACAAAGACAACAAGAACAAAAGTCGTTGCACCAGATGTCATATATCAATTCCAAATGTTTCCTGACAACTTTTATATACTTGTATAAAGTAAGTTCAGGACGTTCTAAATTAATGCACATCCAAATTAGTAACATACAGACATCATAGGAATAATGTAATATAACAAATAATAAAAGAATATTTTACCATACATATGTTATGGAAACAAAAGTGGTTATTAGTAATGTGAATTTAGAACCAAATTCTGCTTTACGAAACACATTTGACAAGTTCCAGGCATAGGTTAAAAAAAGTGAAAAGGCGTCCGCTTTCTTCCAATGTCCAATGCACACAGTGTATTAAATGACGGACGTTGTTAGCACAGACATCAAAATAATCCACAATTATTCACATGACAATTTTTCACAGAAATCTTTTGCAAATAAAATGTTATTTTTTACTTGTTCACACACACAGTTTTTCTTTTTTCACTCCAATACGAGCTGTCCTGCACACATAAGTGTCGCAGGTGCCGGAGGTCATGACAGGCAGCCGCAGTCCCACAGCTGCCTGTCATTAATCCCTTAAATGTCACAATGCAAACGATTGCGGCATTTAAGGAAGTCAGTAACAGGACTAGCACCTGTCACTGACTGATCGAGTCCCCGGCAACATGACTTATACTTTAAGGCAGGGGTAAAACATTACCTCCATTCTGTCAGATTAGCAATCTGTGTATAGAGTCTGCTTTCAAGCAGACTCTATGTGCAAATCGCCGACAGTACTGATCAATGCTATGCATAGCATAGCATTGATCAGTACATGCAATCTCGGCTTTGCATATGTAAGTCCCCTAATGTGCATAATGTGCATTTTAAAACACAATTTAAAAAAAAAAACTTAAAAATTAAAGCCCCAATAAACGTTAAAATTATCTTCTTTCCCATTATACAAATAAAAATCTAAAAAAAATAAATGTGTTGTATATCCTAGAGTATTGGCCAATCTATTAAAATATTACAATATTGTTCCTGCCCTGTGAACAGTGTAATGTTTTTTTAATTATATATCAGAAATTTTTTTTTATAAAAAGCAATCAAAATGTTTATTTTGAACCAGCATGATACCACTAAAAACTAGAGATCATGGCGCAAAAAATGCCCCAACCAGCCCTGTAGGTGGAAAAGTAAAGCGTTATATCTCTTAGAAGGTGGGGAGGAACATTGCTTCAATTTGACCAGGACATCTGTGCATTAGTGCTGCAATATAACTCCAAAGTGTGTAAACACAACCTAAGATCTCACAAAACATAATGTTTTATGGGGATCATTGAAAAATGTTGCACTGATTAGATATTGCTGGTACATATTATACATTGATATATTGATACTAATATTAGATACTGATTAGATATTGCTGGTACATATTATACATTGATATATTGATACTGATATTAGATACTGATTAGATATTGCTGGTACACATTAGATATTGGTACTGATATTAGATACTGATTAGATATTGCTGGTACATATTAGATATTGGTACTGATATTAGATACTGATTAGATATTGCTGGTACATATTATACATTGATATATTGATTAGATATACTGATTAGATATTGCTGGTACATATTAGATATTGATACTGATATTAGATACTGATTAGATATTGCTGGTACATATTAGATATGGGTACTGATATTAGATACTGATTAGATATTGCTGGTACATATTATACATTGATATATTGATACTGATATTAGATATTGATACTGATATTAGATACTGATTAGATATTGCTGGTACATATTAGATATGGGTACTGATATTAGATACCGATTAGATATTGCTGGTACATATTATACATTGATATATTGATACTGATATTAGATACTGATTAGATATTGCTGGTACATATTAGATATTGGTACTGATATTAGATACTGATTAGATATTGCTGGTACATATTATACATTGATATATTGATTAGATATACTGATTAGATATTGCTGGTACATATTAGATATTGATACTGATATTAGATACTGATTAGATATTGCTGGTACATATTAGATACTAGAAAATGTACCCGGCGCTGCCCGGGTATAAAGTGTCAGTGTGTTAATTAGATTTGTTCTAAGGTGCCCAGGAGGCCAAGCTAAAGGTATTGTTTCATCTGAGTTAATCAGTGGAATTAGTGTATACCTGTAGTGCATAGTTGGAGGGGTTCTGTATACCCACAATGTATAGTTTTTAGGGATCTCGCATATCTGTAGTGCATAGTTGGGGGGGCTGTATATCTATAGTGTATAGTTGGGGGGGTTCCTGTATACCTGTAGTGTGTATTTGGGGGGGGGCTGCATACCTGTAGTGTATAGTTGAGAGAGGTCCTGTATACCTGCAGTGTACAGTTGGTGAAGGTCCTGTATACCTGTACTGTATAGTTCGGGGGTCCTGTATACCTGTAGTATATAGTTGGTGCTGTATACCTGTAATGTATAGTTGGTGGAGGTCTTGTATACCTGTAGTTTATAGTTTGAGGGTCCTGGATACCTGTAGTGTATAATTGGTGAAGGTCTTGTATACCTGTAGTATATAGTTCGGGGGTCCTGTATACCTGTAGTAAATAGTTTGAGGGTCCTGTATAACTATAGTATAGAGTTGGTGGAGGTCCTGTATACCTGTAGTGTATAGTTTGGGGTCCTATATACCTGTAGTATATAGCTAGTGGAGTTCCTGTATACCTGTAGTATATTTGGGGTCCTGTATACCTGTAGTGTATAGTTTGGGGTCCTATATACCTGTAGTATATAGCTGGTGGAGTTCCTGTATACCTGTAGTATATTTGGGGTCCTGTATACCTGTAGTGTATAGTTTGGGGTCCTGTATACCTGTAGTATATAGTTGGTGGAGGTCCTGTATACCTGAAGTATATAGTTGGTGGAGGTCCTGTATACCTGTAGTATATAGTTTTGGGGTCCTGTATACCTGTAGTGTAAAGTTTGGGGTCCTGTATACCTGTAGTATATAGTTTTGAGGAGGTCCCGTGCACCTGTAGTGTATAGTTTTGGGGTCCTGTATACCTGTAGTGTCCTGTATACCTGCAGGGTTGTATTTACCCGTAGGGCAGTGTTATTCAGTCACAGTGTGTCGGTATCGGTCATGTCTGGTATGGCGGTGTTATCCAGTCACAGTATGGTGGTATTGGTCAGGTCTGGTGTGGCGGTGTTATCCAGTCACGGTATGGTGGTATTGGTCAGGTCTGGTATAGCGGTGTTATCCAGTCACAGTATGGCAGTATTGGTCAGGTCTGATATGATAGTGTTATCCAGTCACAGTATGGCGGTATTGGTCAGGTCTGGTGTGGCGGTGTTACCCAGTCAGTTTGCCGGTATTGGTCAGGTCTGGTATGGCAGTATTATCCAGTCACAGTATGGCGGTATTGGTCAGGTCTGGTATGACAGTGTTATCCAGCACAGAATGGCGGTATTGGTCAGGTCTGGTATGGCAGTGTTATCCAGTCACAGTATGGCGGTATTGGTCAGGTCTGGTATGACAGTGTTATCCAGCACAGTATAGCGGTATTGGTCAGGTCTGGTGTGGCGGTGTTATCCATTCACAGTATGGCGGTATTGGTCAGGTCTGGTATGACAGTGTTATCCAGCACAGTTTGGTATACCTATTGTGCCCTGTGTATACATGTACTGTATGGATGGAGTAGGGGGCCCTGTATATACATGTACTGTATAGATGGAGTAGGGGGCCCTGTATATACATGTACTGTATAGATGGAGTAGGGGGTCCTGGATACATGTACTGTATAGATGGAGTAGGGGGCCCTGTATATACATGTACTGTATAGATGGAGTAGGGGGTCCTGGATACATGTACTGTATAGATGGAGTAGGGGGCCCTGTATATACATGTACTGTATAGATGGAGTAGGGGGTCCTGTATATACATGTACTGTATAGATGGAGTAGGGGGTCCTGTATATACATGTACTGTATAGATGGAGTAGGGGGTCCTGTATATACATGTACTGTATAGATGGAGTAGGGGGCCCTGTATATACATGTACTGTATAGATGGAGTAGGGGGCCCTGTATATACATGTACTGTATAGATGGAGTAGGGGGTCCTGTATATACATGTACTGTATAGATGGAGTAGGGGGTCCTGTATATACATGTACTGTATAGATGGAGTAGGGGGTCCTGTATATACATGTACTGTATGGATGGAGTAGGGGGCCCTGTATATACATGTACTGTATAGATGGAGTAGGGGGTCCTGTATATACATGTACTGTATAGATGGAGTAGGGGGTCCTGTATATACCTGTACTGTATAGATGGAGTAGGGGGTCCTGTATATACATGTCCTGTATAGATGGAGTAGGGGGTCCTGTATATACATGTACTGTATAGATGGAGTAGGGGGTCCTGTATATACATGTACTGTATAGATGGAGTAGGGGGTCCTGTATATACATGTACTGTATAGATGGAGTAGGGGGTCCTGTATATACATGTACTGTATAGATGGAGTAGGGGGTCCTGTATATACCTGTACTGTATAGATGGAGTAGGGGGTCTACCAGTTATTACTGTGGATGTTGTGAGGCAGCTTCCCTAGCAACCATTGCTCCCTGTGAAAATGAAAGCAGTAATCCTATTGGTTGCTAAGGCTCCAACTGCCGTGTCTGCTGCAGCTAATTATATCACCTGTGTTTGCAGTGAGGAGATTTTCCCATTCATCTCTATGGGGCGCTCTTTCCCCTCCCCCTCCCCTCCTGTACATCTGGCAGGGACGGGACCTTCGCAATAACCTTCCCGGGCACCCAATGTATCTGTGTGCCAAATTTGGGGTCAAACGGTTCAGGCGTTTGGAAGTCTATAGAGGACAGACAGACAGACAGAAGGACAGACAGACAGATTTTGATTTTTATGATATAGATGGGTACTGATATTAGATACTGATTAGATATTGCTGGTACATATTATACATTGATGTATTGATACTGATATTAGATACTGATTAGATATTGCTGGTACACATTAGATATTGATACTGATAATGGTATTAGATACTGATTAGATATTGCTGGTACATATTAGATATTGGTACGGATATTAGATACTGATTAGATATTGCTGGTACATATACAGTAATATATTGATACTCATATTAGATACTGATTAGATATTGCTGTTACAGATTTGTCAAACAACCTGAGCCACTGAGATACAACTAGGGCAGTCTTAAAGAAGAATTCATGGGAGAAAAAAAAATATTTCGCCTATATAGTACAGCATATACTATTATGAGACATTATTTCAGAGGTTCTTGTTCTTGCCTTCTGCTTACCTGTTTTAGCTTTGTTTTTTAGCCATATTAATATTGTATCCATCACAGAAAGGATTTCCCATGAATCCTCTGGGAGTGAAGTCTCACTAGCTAATAAAGCTGCGGGTGCTAGAGTCCAGCCAGGTGAAGTACTGAGACACATAAATGGGTTAAGCTTCACATTTTCACATTATTATTCATACTTATGTGCCGTTTTGATGCATTTTCTGATTTGGAGTGCATTTTTAAGGGAAGTATTGCCATGAGTAGAAAGCGTTTTGACCCATAATCACAACAAAACTGTTTTATAAGAATTCAAAGTGTTTGGGCAGTGGTCACGTGTTAACGTTTTATTGCATTTTTCACACATATTAACTGCATTTTGCTATGGCAAAAACAGAAATAAAGCTGCAATAGGCTGCAATGTGTGAACAAGGCTTCAGAGGAGGTGTTTACTATAGACAGAGCAGCAGCTGTATCATACAGATCTGGGTAGGGAGGGGTGAGGAGGGGAGGCATCTGTAGTTCACAGGAGGTCAGCTGACCAAGGACACACCGCTTCCTCTGAAACATAAAAGGGGTACTCCAAAGGATAAACATATATTTTAAATACATTGCTTTAATAAAGTTATATTTCTTTGTAACATTAAAGTATAATTTTTGTATTCAGATTTTTACTTCTGTTGACTGCCACACAATGCTATACAGAGCAGGATCCAGTCAGGGCCATATTAACAGCTGCTGCCACCCTAGGCACAAAGCCTGAAGACGCCCCATCTTCACTCGCCAATTAGCATCATGAACTTCTAATTTCTGTACGTAACCACAAGCAGCCGAAACCAGACCCTCATGCGGCAACCAATAGGTGTATGGCCAATAATCCTGGTAACAGCACATGACTACTGGGGAAGAAATGGGAGTGTGGTTTTGGCCACATGCATTTCTCTACATGTAGAAACCCCCCTTTGAAAGGACACCAGATTTACTGGCAAGTCTGAACGGGAGGTGGGAGACTAAAAAAGCTAAAGACTAAAGACCTAAAAAAATAAAAACAAAAGTTGTTTCCTTCCCCCTGCTCCCTGGTGCTGTCCCCCCTGCAAGGTGCTGCCCTAGGCACTGGACCATGGGTGCCTAGTGGTAAATATGGCCCTGGGTCCAGTTCCCCTGTGTACTGTATACTTTTATATACAGTACTCGGTTGGGAGGCTGCCCGATATGATCAATGTGTGCGGTAGCCTTTGCACAGCGAGCAGGGATTGCTATCACTTCTCACTGTGCTACTACCACTAGTAGTGCGAGCGGGGCAGAGGATGCCAGACAAACAATACATATGGTGCTGTATGACCACTGATGGTGAGCTTGCATGTTATGAGCAAAAAGAAAAAAAAAAGTTTTGACAAGGTATCCTACCGCGTGTGTGGGGGATTGATAGGTACCTTTTAAACAATGTAGTCTAAGGTTACACTTACACTGTTTAACATCTGGGCCAATCGGCCCAGTACTAGCACAAAGAAGTTGCTTCTAGTGCAATTTGCTGGTCTCTAATATAACAGCAATTCTGCCACCTGTCCACAATGGATCCAGGGAATAGGACTGAGCTACTGAACATGTGTGACCACCATAACTGGAATCATTAGGTGAATGTTTTAAGAGGAAATTAAAAGATAAAGCAATCATTTGGTTTATGTTTTCCACATTTGATTTCACTCCATTGGTTCTCCATATGGACTACATGATGGGACATGCAATATAAACAACTGCCACCTTCTAGTGCTAATAGTTTATGAATACTGGAGGAGTGAGCTATATAGCTCTTACATCCTATGAAAGAGACTTGAATTTGTCAGCATCAGCATTTACCCTTCCTTTGGGATTACCACTCTTCATTCTTGATTTCGCTCACTTGCCACCATCGTAAAAATCTACTAAATTAACTATGTAATGATTCAACTGCAACAGAGAATTACACACAGCATTAACCTACTGCAAACAGATGCTTATAGGTGCTTCCAACTATCTAGAGGATAAAAAGCTATATGTAGATATTTATATGTATAGTCTAGAAAATGCTTCATGGAGTTTATCTCCCAACAGGAGTCTTAAATGCATAAACTGAGAATCCATAAACCCCCCACTAACAATCATAAAGCAAGCCTTCATCCTTAAAAAACTACAAGACCATTAGAAAAATAGCAAAATAAAGAGCTTAAAAGACAGGGTATGTTCTGGGTTTGGATGTCTATCACTGTTGGACTGGCCCACCAGAGGACCAGAGGATCCTTCATTGGGCCCACAGCTTTAGAACCTGCACTAAGACTGACTGACATGTTGTTTCTTACTGGTTCTTCATTGGTGGGCCCCAGATACCCCAGTCCGACACTGATGTCTATGGTATTAATGTCATTCACTTATTCCATGGGAACATGATGGTCTTGGAGTAAAGGAGGACATTCTTATGGAGTCAATGGCCCTAATAAATGGTCTGTAAACAGACTGTCTTTTCCAGGAAGTATCACAATAAATGTGATAATCTAGAGATTTTCAGGATAACCAGATACGACCCATCATCCTAGTTCCCAAAGCAAAATAGTGAGTTTCTTGCAAGTCACAAATAACCATAAAATGTTGAAATTCATACATCTGCCATGGTAAATGAAGCATGAATATCCCCATTGTGCTCAGTACACACTATAATTGCTTTAGTCAGATGGCTGCTGCATTTATCTACAAATCAAACAGATCACACAGCTATAATTTCCGAACTTTCAAGCCAGCATTCAGAGCACTTTGAGCCAATGCTCCAGGCTTCACAATAATAACTAAAGCAGACAAAACAAATGATTTCATGTTTTACAACCTTCCACTGTCTGCTCTTAAGTGACTATTTTGTTTGCCCATCCCAAAAACATCATAATTAAAGACACACAGTGGTGGATATGTTCTAACCTGCATGTCTTACCAATGTGATAACGCAACCTTCCCAAACGTAACAAAATGTGACAGAGGAAATCTAATAGCAAGCAGCATGGCAAATAGATAAAAATGATGTGTTCTCACATAAAGGCTCCATGTGGGTCCTACTATAACTCCCAGCAGCCAATTCAGCTAAGGGATGTAGGCTCTTAAAATACAAATGTAAGATTTTTAGCTGAGGTTTTTGTAACTATCTATTGATCCAAAATGAAATTAAAACATTGGACATATATTCATGATAAATTATTCCATGAAGATGACACCATATATAAAAAGATGTGTAGCAGAAGCCATTTCCAAATTAGTTATCTAATTTTACCTAATGCTTTAAAATAAGAAGAGACTGGTGCCACAACTACATAACACATATTACAGGTTGAATGCAAGGCCAGCTATAGGAGTATACAGTGGCACCTTGGTTCTCGAACTTAATTGGTTCAGGAAAGGTGTTTGAGAACTGAGCAGTTTGAGAACCGAGCAGTGTTTTCACATAGGAAATAATGTAAATGTGTTTAATTGGTTCCGGCACCCACCAATAATTACCTACAATACTCATTTATTACATTGGTAAGTGCTCAGTATAATTACTACAGTACAGTACAGTACAGCACTATACTGTACAGTACACTATATACAAGAAACATTCAACAAAACCAGCAATTATAGTACATTAGTCACTAACTCCTCACTCTTCCTTTACTGTATAGTGTCCCCCCATCCCAGTACTGTAAAGGATGGGAGATGGCGGCGCACTGACTGTACTACTACTGTACTGTATATGCACTCCAGCAGTCTTATACAGTACAGTATTGTATGTGAAGCCTCACCAGTGCTAAACTCACCAGGTACAGCCCACCATACACGCTCGCAAAAATGTTCAGATACCGAGCAAAGTTTGAATTTTAAACGTTACGTCCAGGTAAATTTTTGTTTGAATACCACGGTATTACTGTACTTCAAGACTGGGGGCACGAAAAGTGTTTGAGAACTGAGCAAGAGTTTGAGAACCAAAGCAAACTTTCTTTGAAAATACTGTTTGAGTTCCAAGCAGTTTGAGATACCGAGGTACCACTCTACAACCCATCCCTACTGAAGGTACAACCACAAAGTGTATTCTGTGTAAGGCGACACAACCTTATCCTTTATTAAAGGGATATTCTGCTCAAACATGACTTTTCATATGTTGCTGTAAAATTGTGAGTGATGAAAGATATTAAACTGCCTATCAGGGCCTTACTTCAGTCTCCCCATTCCTCTCAACCTGAGGGAGTTCATGGTCTAAGCTTTGTTATTGGTACTGCACAAATCTGGTCCTGTTCCTGAGAGTGTTTTTTCAGGGGTCTGGCTGCTGATCAGAGCCCACTACTTCTTAACTTTCTGCTGTTCCTGTGTACATAAGCATGAATTTCTAAACCACCAGACGTGCCACTATGCCTGAGGGAACCTGCATGTCCCCACTGAGAGTCTTAAAAGTCGCTAAAAGTCAAGTCCTGCTAGGACTTTAGTCAGGAGTAGGAGAAGGTGCTTTTCTTGCTGAAGAAGTGACAGGCAGTGTACCTGTCACTGACACATTTAAATGCTGCAATCGCTATACATCACAGCATTTAGAGTTTAAAGGTGGATCAGCATGATCACTGTTATCCATCATTTACTGTGAGTACTTGCTGCTAATAGCAGTCTGTACTCACTGTCTATTAAGCAAGCTCTGCTCAGTATTATAATGCATGCTTGCATACTACGGTGTCGTGCTTAAAGCCCATACTGTACATATATGATGTGTGTAGCCAAGTGGTTAAAGATAGTAGGTTCCTCCTTGTAAGATCCCCTATTAGGCCTTATCAGCAGGTTAGGATGCACTTGCTGATAGATTCCTTTTAGTTATAGAAAATTACATATGCTACATATAAGTTCAGCATCTCCTTCTGAGCTTTATGATGTCTTCAGACAGAGTAGCATAGGAAGCTTGACATATACTATATTATTTATTATTCCATGTCTATTTCATGAAATTATATCAGAATATCAAACAAAAGCAGCACTATTATTTGATATTATGTACAGTAAAGTACTTAGGACATAGTCAGACCCTAGTAATAATGCCTTCTGAATTCACTAAAGCTGAGAGTATTTGGGCCCCACCTGTAATTTTGCCCAGGGACACATTTTTGCCTAAAACCGGCCCTGATTGTGGGGAACAATGGTCTGGCAAGTTGGGTTGCAACCTCTCCACTTTAACTGGAATACTACACCATTTAGCCATAACATTTGTCACGGCCGCGGCGGCGTTCCGGGCCGCCGCCGCGACCTCCTCCTGCCCCATGCAGCCGCCGGGGTCCTTGTGCAGGGACCCGGCGCTGCTGCTAGTTCGGCCCCTGGGGGCGCCTCACCTCTCCTCCGCTCCTGTCTCTCACTGTGCCGGCCGGCGTGCGCGTCCCCGCCTCCTAGGGCGCGCGCGCGCCGGCTGTCTCAGATTTAAAGGGGCAGTGTGCTCCTAATTGCTCCACATGTCAATCACTCCCCTATAAGTTCCAGCCCTGCCCCACTACAGGTGTTGGAGCCTCTACATCAGGGGTCTCAAACTCGCGGCCCTCCAGCTGTTGCAAAACTACAATTCCCATCATGCCTGGGACAGCCAAAGCTTGTAGTTTTGCAACAGCTGGAGGGCCGCGAGTTTGAGACCCATGCTCTACATGCTTCCCATAGTGTTTGGCCCAGCCCCCTGTTGTTCCTGATTCCTATCCTCTACCTGGTCCCAAGTCCTTGTTCCTGATACCTATCCGCTACCTGGTCCCTAGTCCTTGTTCCTGGTTCCTGCTCCCCTGTCACTCCATTACTCCTGTGTTCAGCCTGTCACCTGTGGTTACGTCTACAGACCTCTGCCAGCACCTCTCCTGCCTACTTCTCCTGCCACGCCTCGCCTGCCGTCGCTAGCAACCAAGCCAGGGGTAGCAACCTGGGGGTCGCCTGCCGCAGCAAGTCCATCCCGCCTTGCGGCGGGCTCTGGTGAAAACCAGCGGCCCCTTAGACTCCGCTCCCTGGTGAGGTTAGTGCCATCGCTGGTGACGGTCCAGTGGATCCACTACTCCAGGCGTTACAACATTACACCATCTACTTAGTATTGCATATCTTCCCCTTATGTCACCAAAACAGCTCTGACCCACTGAGGACAGGACTCAACAGAACTGAACCCAAAACATTAGCAGTGGATCCTTACAATCTTTTATACAATTTTATACAATACAATTTTTTCTATTAAAAGTACAATAAAAGTTAAATAGATGTGTCTATACAATGTACTACCATATCTGTGCGGTTCAGCCTCACTGGTAGCTGATAGAAGTCCAAGAAGTAAAGAAAAATGGACTCTGTGCCAATCCACATTGTCTCCTGCTCCCACTGCTCTCCCACCTTAGGAAACAAAGATTCCATGCCTCTGTTTAACATTGCATGTGTTTGCTGAGCGCAGGCTGATGATGCAGACAGGGGGCAGGGCGTGATGTCACAGGAGGCTTGGCTGGATCCCCCAATCCCCTGAGTGATTCACCATCTCTGACCGGCCAGAAGCAGGTGCTGCACTGATTTCTCTAATTGTGCAAGTCTGCAGTGAAATTAGGGCTGTGTTCACACATGTTGGAGTTACATTGCAGTACTGCAGCGTATTCACAAAAATGATGTAGTAACACAAGTAAATGATGCTAAACGGCAGAGAATATCAGAGCCGACACTGCCAATGCCACCTGGAGAAAAAACAAGGTATAAACAGTATATCCCATGGAAGGTAGTATTGGATAAACTCCTTATTGTGGGCTCAACTTCAAAGATAAAAGATGCTTGATCATAATACATGATTGTAGATGAAAAGAATAAAAAAATTAAATTAAAAAAGTTCTTTACTGTATTCCAATATCAGCGTTACAGGTAGGAAATACAGCGTGCTGTGTGGTGTTACAGGTAGTAACTGTCAGCTGTGTGGTGTTACAGGTAGAGAATAAAGTGTGCTGTTTGTGTGGGACCACAATAAAACGATAAAGTACGGCAAATAATTTAGTAACACAATGAAACTGCAATGTGTGAACACAGAGGGAAAGCATTGCATTCTGGAACCAGTATTACATTCTGGGAACTGCTCAACCAGGAAGTACAGAAACACAATACAGAAACAAAACCCCCCAAAACAAATGGATTTTTTGGTAGTTTTAAAACTAGGATAGACAGGTAAGTAATGCTATTTGCTTCTGCAGAAGTTTCATTTTTTTAACCTCTACCTGGAGTTCCCCTTTAAAGTGGGGGCGTTCAATAAACCAGACTTATTTTTTCAGCACATTTCACAAATGTCGGGTTGAGCAATGTAGGAAGATGCTCTATCCTGCTGAAATAACATTGCCACATGGAGCTCTGCTTGATCTGCATCAGTTTAACAGGTGTAGTGCGGCGTTTAACAATTACTCACTAAATAACACACATTACAAAGTTATACAACTTTGTAATGTGTGTTATTTAAGTGAATGGCCCCCTTCCCCGTGCCGCCCCCCCCCCCCCCCACGCTGGAAGTGTGGCTAATATACTAACTCCATTGCTGTCGACCCCGGCCGCCATCTTGGGTCGACAACGTCATCTTTAAGAGGTTGGCAGAACCGCTCCAGCCATCACTTATGCCGCCCCCCCCTCTGTCGCGTCATCAGCTGCTTAGCTGCATAACTGTGCTCAGCCAATCGCGGCTGAGCAGCTGATGACGCGGCAGAGGGGGGCTGGCATAAGGGACGGCTTTAGCCAACAGCTGGGGTCAACAGCAATGGAGTAAGTATAATGCATCACACTTCCAGCGTGGGGGGGGGGGCACAGGGAAGGGGGCCTTTAACTTAAATAACACACATTACAAAGTTGTATAACTTTGTAGTGTGTGTTATTTAGTGAATACCGCTTTATAAAGCTTTGGTGCGGCCTCATCTGGAGTATGCCGTCCAGTTTTGGAACCCGATTCATAAAAAGGATGTTCTAGAGCTGGAGAGGGTACAAAGACGGGCAACTAAACTAATAAGGGGAATGGAGCATCTTAGTTATGAAGAGAGATTAAAAGAATTACATTTGTTTAGTCTGGAGAAGAGACGTTTAAGGGGAGATATGATTAACTTATTTAAATATATAAATGGCCCCTACAAGAGATATGGGGAAAAGATGTTCCAGGTAAAACCCCCTCAAAGGACAAGAGGGCACTGCCTCCGCCTGGAGAAAAAAAGGTTCAATCTCCGGAGGCGACAAGTCTTCTTTACCATGAGAACTGTGAATCTGTGGAACAGTCTACCACAGGATCTGGTCACAGCAAAAACAGTAGAGGGCTTCAAAACCGGCCTAGACAAGTTCTTAGAGCAAAATAATATAAATGCATATGTATAGAACCTATCACCCCTCCCCCTTCCCTGTATCCATCCCCTCCTTGGTTGAACTTGATGGACATGTGTCTTTTTTCAACCGTATTAACTATGTAACTATGTAACTATGTAATAAATGTTAAACACAGCATTACCCCTTTAAGGTAGGTGGTATGTGTCACGATAGCATCAACAAGACAGGACACAGTGTTCTAGCAGAACATTGCTTTGGCAGCTTGAGTATGGCTTCTTTCCATAGTCAATCCTGATTCCATCTCTTTGGTGAGCAAGTAACACCAAAAGACATTGGGGGAGATTTATCAAAGGGTGTAAAATTTAGACTGGTGCAAACTGGCCACAGCAACCAATCACAGCTCAGCTTCCAGTTCTGGTGAAAGGAAAGCTGAGCTGTGGTTGGCTGCTGTGGCCAGTTTGCACCAGTCTAAATTTTACACCCTTTGATAAATCTCCCCCATTGTCTAAAATATATTGTGATTTGTCAGACCAGGCATTTTTTTCTTTTATTGCTCCATAATCGAGTTCTAAAGGTCACACAGTTATTGTAGGGATTTGTGGTAGATGATATAGGTCAGCATGATCAATGTATCCAGTCTGCTGCCCTTTAAACAGCAAATTGTAAACCATTGTGCATACTGATACTGCTCGATTATAGCCTGGATTTGCTTTTTTAGCAATTTGTGCCACAGGGGCTCTTCTGTGGGATGAGACCAGACTGGCTAGCCTTCATCTGTCCTTATTAGGACCAAATTTGGTCAATACTAACCATTGAATACTGGAAACACCCTGCTAGACCTGTCATTTTGGAGATTTAAGAGACACTTCTTGCTGATTATGGCTGATTGGTGTGAGCAGCACCAAGTGTATCTGTTGGCTGCATATCTCTTTCTCCTAGATAAGGACTTCCAGACCATATTTTAACAGGAAGCTGGCAAGAATGGTTCACAATGTGCTATGCTGAAATAGACCACCTGTCATGCTCCTTATGGCGGGTAAGATTTGTGGTCAAGCAAAAACCAAGCAGCTGCAAGCTTAAAGCAGAAGCGGAATGCTCCATTACTGTATGTCCAGTATATAGCACCAATTGGTAACATTGTGATATGCCTTTTTTTTTTGGTTTCCAAATGTCACAATACAAGTGCGGATTGTTCTTGCAACAATTGCAGTAGAGGAGGGAAAATATGCTGTTCAAGTTAGAAAAATGATAAAAAGAAATCCCTGAATATAAATTGGAAGAAAAGTTATGCAAATGGGTTCTCTCACATCAACTTTTCATGGTAGCTCTTCCTTCAAGCCAATGTTTCACTCCAACTAGAAGTCTTAAAACCTGATTGGGGATATATGCCAAGCCAGAGGTCTCTCCTGAAGGTAAGAATACTCATCTGTAGGCAGCCATTTCAGTGCACAACAGAGTGCTAACTGGCTGAATATTCATAGTAAGATGTTACCCTAACATTGCTACTAGAAGAAACCCAAGGTAATGGTATTTTACAATTGTATAGTGTATTATATTTGCACCTGTCACAATGAAACAACTCCTATTAAGAAACGTTTAGCAGTTAAATAGTTGAAAAGGATAATACAGTATAATAAAACCTTGCTTTTGTTCCCTGCTAGAAATATGTGTTTGTATCACAAATAAAATAATGGGATTTTAGTAATAGTTTCATGACTGTAAAAACTTCTCATTTCTTTTCTTCTTACAAGATACTGTCAATATAACTGTACATAAGGGAACCTTTATACTATGTTACCTTTGTTAGTGCCAAGAACTATAAAATGAATAGACAAGTGACTATTAAACAGGTCCCAGTTATTACAATCGTGGAATATGAAGCCATTATGTATGAGCAAAAAGTAAATCTATACTGCTCCAAATCACAGAGGTTATATAATATGTAATATAAAGTAGCGCAATAAATCAAAATATTAAAATTAAAACTCACTTCTTTTGAGGCATACTATAAGGACGGTCCCTTAATGCTGAGAACCCCTGCAGTATATAAAACAACGCTCTAGTAACAGAAAGAAGACTTGCGCAGTTCCTTAGTGATACAAGTAGTACTTACAGTTCACCTTTTGTACGTTGACTCTAAAACTCCAAACTTAAACAGAGAATTCTTGTAGTGTCACTGTGTGCAGGCTTCTTTTATGCTGATCTTCTTCTTCGTGCCTCAGGTTAAAGCAAGTGATTATAGTTGTAAGAGTCCAGGGAAGAGGAATCCTGGGATTCTTGTGATAAGAGCACTTATAACAATGTTATAAAATGTTTACACTAAGAACAGGGAAGTCATTGGCAGCCTGCCCCAGTTCTTACTCCCTCCTGCATACTGAGACCCCACAGAGCACTTGTTAATGAGATCTGGGCTTTATCAGGCTGCCAGCTGTAAAGTTTACTTCCCCTCCTCAAATGACACAGCTGGAAACCCCACTCCCACTTTTGTGTGCTTAGATTTTGCAGATTCCCATGCTACAGGGGTTCAGCATCCTATACACCGGGGTTATCACAACCTCACCTCTGTGGAATCCAAGCAGAGGATGTGAAGATGAAAGATTAACTGTGCCCTGTGCTGAAGCATGGAAGATGGATAGTTCAGTTTCTTGCTGAAAGTTTATGTCACAGAGTTGCCTGGAATGGCAGACAAGGCTGGACACATTAGAAAGACAGCCCATAATTACAGACAGACAAGTGATAATCATGGGATGTGAAGGGATATGAAAGGGTTTGTAATAAAACTTATTAGTAGGGCCGACTTAACACATTAGGGCACCAAAGAGGTCAAACACATCATTAGTTCCTTCCACCTATTTTTTTCCAATGACTGTTCAATATATTTAGAATGTTTTGTTACATTCCTTTTGAAAGAGGAATGAAGGACTAAGGGACATTGTTTCCACATGTCACTGCCATGCTATCCAGTAGTAAAAACACTGTCTAGACTTCTAGAGAATCTGTCACTAGGTATATACTGCCTTAAATGAGGGCAGCATAAACTATTGACAGAAATACCATACAGATAGGCCTATTACATCATTTTGTTCAGCAGTTCTCCTAATATACAGGAGAATAGGATTCTTGCCACGCCCTCCAGCTGCTGATTGACAGTTGACTGCCTATACACAGCATTGAGAGATAACAAAAAAAATTATATAACACATACAGATCAAATTGTAAACCATATAGTACTTTATTTATATAATGAGTATATTAAAAAAAACACATGGAGGAGATAGACCAGACAAATAGAGAGAAAAAGGTCCAAAATCCCTCGGTACCTGTATCAAATATTACAAAACTTTATATATCAAATAATACAAAAGATCCTTACTGGGTTTATGCATCTGTGATAAATCAAAGTGCCAGTGCATACAGTACTTGACTATAGCAGCTATAACAGCTAAACCCAGGTTTCCTGTTTAAGTGAAGATGTCAACATGCCCATCCATTGTACATTACCCACTAAGCCTGTGCAACATAAAGCAAAAAGTTAGTATTCCAGCTAGCCCATACAGGGCAGCCAAAAGAGATAAAGTCATGGACATGCAAAAAAGCATATAAAATTATGCAGCATAGGCACAGGCAACATAAGTGAGGTAAAAAATAAAGTACAAGACACACTGACATTATGACATACTGTACCAGAGGAAGGTGGCTCCCAAAGAAAGCCCCTCAATGCATGTTTCGAAACTGCCCTTTGTGATATAAATAAACTGCCCTTTGTGATATAAATAAACTGCCCTTGTGATATAAATAAAGTACTAAATGGTTTACAATTTGATCTGCATGTGTTTTATTTATTTTTTTAAGGTATTCTTTTTAGTCTTAGGCGGTGACTGTTTTGGTGATAGGTGCCCTGTATTGGTTTACCCCATTTTGGGGCCCAATGTTTTGGTGTCTGCGTGGATAGATAACTGCCAATCAGCAGCTGGTGGGCGTAGTTTTCTGCTTCTTATGAATAATGAGGACTACTGGGCTCATGCACACAGGGACGCCATCAGGAATTTCGGGGCCCCATACAACCAAAGTGTCTGGGCCCCCCACATTAATAAAAATAAAATTGTGTGTTCGACCCACGCCTTGCTGGGAGGTATAATTTGGTTCAGATCAATTCTAGAGAACTGGCTCATATACCCCATTTTCCCCGGTGGCTTAAAATGTAACCTCTGTTATACAGTTATAAAATTGTAGAAACTAAATGTGAACAAGGTGCAATTTAAATGTCACCATACAGACACTTACTTGTATAGCTGCCTCTTGTGCTCTGTATGCAGTGCATTATATTCACCCTTGCAACGTACAATTTATAGCGTGTCTACAAGCCCAGCGGGGCTCATTATGATGGAGACTAAAACTTATACAAGAGTGGGGTAGTGGTTCCCCTGTATTCAGAATGCTGTTGAGTGCTAGGCAATGCCCCGTCTGGGATTATTGAATTTACAAATCACACCCCCCCCCCAGGCAGACTAGTTTAGCTCACCCAAGCCAGTGATAGCGAATACATAGCGGTGAGAACGCTTTCTAGGAGATCCTGTTTGTGCAGCAGAAGTTTCTTTATCCTGCTCTGCATAGACCCTCAAAATTCAATAATCCCAGACGGGGCATTGCCTGGTACTCAACAGCATTCTGAATACAGGGGAACCCCTACCCCACTCTTGTATAAGTTTTAGTCTCCATCATAATGAGCCCCGCTGGGCTTGTAGACACGCTATAAATTGTACGTTGCAAGGGTGAATATAATGCACTGCATACAGAGCACAAGAGACAGCTATACAAGTAAGTGTCTATTTGAATTGCACCTTGTTCACATTTAGGTTCTACAATTTTATAACTGTATAACAGAGGTTACATTTTAAGCCACTGGGGAAAATGGGGTATATGAGCCAGTTCTCTAGAATTGATCTCACACACAGACACCAGCACACATGTATACAGACACCAGCACACATGTATACACACACAGAGACACCAGCACACATGTATATATAAACACACAGACACACCCCCTCCCCCTCCTTCTCCGACATCCCAGCACAAGTGAAAGCAGGAAGAGGAGATAGTGAGGGGCGGGGGAGGGGGCCCTGTGTCTCTACTGCTTCCTGCCTGTGCGGTACAGCTGTCAGTAGCCTGCATGCAGGGAGGCTGGATGGCCGGGCCCCCCTGGATCCTTGTTTGAGCTCGGGTCCCTGACAGCTGTACCCAGGGGCGTAGCTAAAGGCTGATGGGCCCTGGTGCAAAATGTTAGCTTGGGGCCCCCCCCCATCTCACCCGATCAGGCAAAGTCATATCTAACTTTATATCCAATTACTCTAATGTGCCACCATGTTCTAATGCACTGTCACTGCCTCTACCTCATGTACTGCACTACTGCCCCCTATAATTAATGGACTGTACTGTGTCATTGTCTAATCATTGTATTCCAATCTTTGACTCTCCAGCTGAAAAGCTACAACTCTCATCATAAACTGCCAGTTGGAAACGATGGGGGTTGTAGTGCAAGAGCCACATGCTGCAAAACTACAACTCCCATAATAAACTGTCAGCAGGGCACGATGAAGTTTGAACTTCTGCAACCTTGGAGAAATAACCTGATATCACCTGCAGTCCTATGTAACACCACATAACACAGTGGTATCTCTGAGTACATATAATGTAGTAGATTTCACCTGCAGTCCTATGTAACAGCACAGATAACACAGTGATATCTCTGAGTATAGATCATGTAGTAGATGTCACCTGCAGTCCTATGTAACAGCACAGATAACACAGTGATATCCCTCTGAGTACAGATAATGTAGTAGTCACCTGCAGTCCTATGTAACACCACAGATAACACAGTGATATCTCTGAGTACAGATAATGTAGATGTCACCTGCAGTTCTATGTAACACCACAGATAACACAGCGATATCTCTGAGTACAGATAATGTAGTAGCTGTCACCTGCAGTCCTATGCAACAGCACAGATAACACAGTGATATCTCTGAGTACAGATAATGTAGTAGCTGTCACCTCGGGGCGCCCCTACTAAATGATGTTCTACAAAATAAGAAAAGTGTCATACAGTGACAGATGACGTCTTCTTTGATCTGAGGCGTCACTTTCCCTTTTCCTCTCCATCCAGCCCAGACCTCCATGATGATTCCTTCCAGATATGTTTCATCTCTTCAGAACCTGCGAGACAAACAATTTAGGCTCCGCGCATTTCTAGCAGCTTCCTTTCCTTTCTCCCCCCTGTAGGCTCCCATAGTAACTGCGCTGTTTGGTGTTATGTGCAGTAAAGCGAGTAGGAATGTGGGATGCCCCCTGTATGTAGGATCCCCTGCTGTGCCCCCTGTATGTAGGATTCCCTGCTGTGCCCCCATGAGCTAATAATGCCCCTAGAGGTGGCCCCCATGAACTAATAATGCCCCCAGAGGTACCTCCATGAGCTAATAATGCCCCCAGAGGTGCCCCCATGAACTAATAATGCCCCCAGAGGTGGCCCCCATGAACTAATAATGCCCCCAGAGGTGCCCCCATGAGCTAATAATGCCCCCAGAGGTGCCCCCATACATTAATAATGCCCCCAGAGAGGCCCCCATGAGTTAATGCCCCCAGAGGTGCCCCCATGAACTAATAATGCCCCCAGAGGTGCCCCCATATACTAATAATGCCCCCAGAGGTGCCCCCATGAGCTAATAATGCCCCCAGAGGTGCCCCCATATACTAATAATGCCCCCAGAGGTGCCCCCATGAACTAAAAATGCCCTCAGAGGTGCCCCCATACACTAATAATGCCCCCAGAGGTGCCCCCATATACTAATAATGCCCCCAGAGGTGCCCCCATACACTAATAATGCCCCCAGAGGTGCCCCATACACTCATAATGCCCCCAGAGGTGCCCCCATATACTAATAATGCCCCCAGAGGTGCCCCATACACTAATAATGTCCCCAGAGGTGCCCCTATACACTAATAATGCCCCCAGAGGTGCCCCCCATGAACTAATAATGCCCCCAGAGGTGCCTCCATACACTAATAATGCCCCCAGAGGTGCCCCCATACACTAATAATGCCCCCAGAGGTGCCTCCCATGAGCTAATAATGCCCCCAGAGGTGCCCCTAAAATAACAAACATCCTACTCACCTAATCCGCGCTGTGGCTGCAGGCAGCAACTCTTCCTCCTCTTCGGGCTCCATCTTGCGAGCCGCAGGGACGGGACTTCCGGCAGGCGTGATGACGTCACATCATCACGCCTGCCGGAGAGGTCACGGCCCGGCCTCCCATAGGCTGCTGGTATGAAGTGCCGGCAGCCTATGGGAGGGAATACAGGAGCAGGACGCTGACAGGTCCTGCTCCTGTATTCTGATCGCTTTAATGTTCCGTCCGCTCACTGTGCGGGCGGAACATCGAAGCGATCAGTGCATCCCGAGAAGCTGCGCGGCCTCAGCTTCTCGGGATGCTCAAAAACAAGTGGCAAGGGGAGCCGTGCGGGCCCCCCTAGCGTAGCGGACGGGGGGCAGCGGCCGGCGGGCCCCCCCCCATGTCTCTTAGGGTCTGGGCCCCATACGGCAGTACCACTTGTACTGCCCTATCGGCGGCCCTGCATGCACACAATGGAGAGGACTACTTATTGTCCATGTTATTGAGAAGGATATCTCTAGATCAGCTGCACAGAACAATGTAAGTGATACATCATTCTGTTCAGCTTCTCTGTCACTAGTTTAGGCTACTCCTAAAGGCCCTATTACACGAAGGCCGATTATCATTTCGTGTAATAGAAGACAACGATCAGCCAACATGCACAATGTTGGCTGATTGTTGTCTTTTAACATGTTGAAACATTAACAATCTAGACAGCATCGATCTGCTGCCTTCGCTCCATGTAACAGGAGTAGTGGCAGCAGGCCAAGTTCCATTTCTGATGATTTTTGAGATTGTCATTGTTATATATATGAATCTAAGGAGATAAAAGATTACTATGAAGTTTTGTCTGTTTCTTGTCCCTTTTGTATTGGAGTAATATTGTGGTCGGGAGTAGAACCTGGTAGTATTTGACCCAGTTCACCCAGTGCTTTATATTTGTTGTTGTCTCTGGACTTTTAAGCGGAGAACAGAGTTGTCAGATTTTTTAGAACGGGATCATGCTCCAGGCTAAAATGATAGTTACCCTTAAAGAGGGTCTAGCCTTTTAGTGAATCTATGGTACATCCATCCAACCTGCTCAGAGTTTTAGAGGGGAAGGGATGGGAAGTGCAGCCATACCTTTATTTAGAAGGTCCACTGTGCCACTGGTCATAAAGCTTTTTCATCTGTTTGGCTTAGTGATCACCTTCAGCGGCAGCAAACAGCCCAGATGGACTATTAGATGGGCATTCCCTTTAATGTGACTATATTTTAATTTACCAGACTGAGATATTCATTTTTATTGGAAAGGTATGAGACAGCCTATAGCCAACCTGTCAGGAATGTGCAGTAGCCTGGTGTGAACTGGCACTGGTGTTTGCTTTTGTATGCCACACCCGATTGCTTCTCAGCTTCCGACAATGCAGGAGTTAAGCTGAGAAGCTGCTGAACTTGATTATGTAGCTGTGTTGTCTGTGTGATTGACGGGTTCCTCTGCCTGTCTGCAACCTGGAAGATCAGAGCGCTGGTCTAATGGGGATCCGGACCGGGCTCTTGGTCAGCATAAAACAAAGCTGAGGCAGAGTCCCAGCACTGGCTATTAGATTAACACCCTGATCCCAGCTTCCCCTTCTCTATTCCTGCATTCCCCATCCTTACTCCCTCTCCTTGCGCGTCTGTGTTACCTGACCTCTGGCTTTGACCTTTGACTATCCGTCTGCTATTTGTTTTTTACTGCGCTGCCTGTTTGGTTTTGACCCTGCCTGTTTGACTATCCAATATTGTGTTTGTCCATCTGTCTTGTTCTGTGTGTTCTCATACTCAGTATAGGGAACGTCTTCATGGTTGTCCACGGCCGCCTAGGGCCGATTGAGGCAAATAGGTAGGGACAGTTGGTGGGTTCAGCATCAGGGCTCACTGTTGTGTCTTCTCCCTGCCTCCCCTGTCCTGACACAACCAGAGTCAGCTTCATGAGTTGAATCAGGACAGGTAAAAATGGCGACCACTTATGGGGTACAAGCCTGTAAAATAATACTGAAACATTGTAAAACTAAACCCAGCTCAAAGGATTGCACAGGGGTTAACTATAATTACTGTAAGTATGGGACATCTTTCAGAGCCAATCCCTCTAACACATGTAAACAGATAAGAACGTTTATGAACTAAACTGAATAAGAGTTCATGAACTAAACTGTACAGACTGTAATTTCTGGAGAATAAAAGGAAAGACATGTACAGTATGTACCTTGAATAACTAAGCACAAATTTCTGTGCAAGTCTGGCTTTCAAGGTTAATAATTTGGGTATGCGATATTGTTAGACAATAGAGACAAATTGTGCATATGTATATAGCGCATTCACTTGTTTGTGAGTGTGTGCACCACATATGTACAACCATATTCATATCCCCTTCTCAATCATGCAAACATCTCTTTTATGAGCGTTTATAGTTATAAAAAAAAAATGTATAGTATGGTACCGTGTTAGCCAAAAAAAATCCATATTGTGGTAAATACTTGAAATCAAAGTATTTTAGGAGTGATACTTTTATTGGCCAACAATATCTGCAATGTATGGGAAGTGCTATGGGAAGCAAAATGTCTCCTCAATATGCCAATCTCTTCATGGCCAAATTGGAGGAGGAGTTCCTAAATACTTGTATGATCAAACCTCTAGCATATTTCCGGTACATTGATGATTTACTCATAATTTGGACAGCATCGGAAGAGGAACTGCTTACCTTTCACAGCAACTTTAATAATTTCCATCCCATCATCAAACTCACACTCGGCTACTCCAAATCCAAAATCCATTTCATGGACAAAACCATATCTATAGAGAACAACACCATACAAACATCAATCTACAAAAAACCTACAGGCCACCCAGCATACTTAAAATGGAACAGCTTTCATCCAAACCACACAAAAAAGTCCATCATCTATAGCCAAGCCCTCAGATACATTAGGATTTGTTCTGATGATAAAGATAGAGAACACCACCTATCATCTTTAAGAGAGACATTCCTAAAACAAGGCTACCATCCAATAACCATTGATGAACAGATCTACAGAGCCAAAAGAATTCCAAGACAAAGCCTCCTGGAATATAAGCAGAAGGAGGAGAACAGCCGGGTGCCATTGGTGGTCACCTATAACCCTAATATGAAGATCCTAAAAAAGATTGCTGCTGAACTACATCCAATATTCCAGAGGGACAACAGACTGAAAGAGATTTCCCCAGAATTACCTCTTCTTTCATTCAAACAACCCCCGAATTTAAGAAACCTCCTTGTAAAAAGCGCTCTGACATCAACAACAGAGACTGGCACCTTCCCCTGCAACAACAGAAAATGCAGCACATGTCCCCACATATTACAAACAAACACAATCCGCATCCCCAACACACAGCGAGACTACACAATCACCAATGCTTTCCCATGTCCATCCTCCAATGTGGTCTACATGATAAAGTGTACACGATGCCCCACAGGGATTTACATTGGGGAAACAAAACAGAAACTACAAACTAGAATGAACTTAGATAGACATACAATAAAAAGAAGTCTCAACACCCCTGTAGGCCAACATTTCTCAGGACTGGACCATAGAATAACAGATTTAAGGGTTATGGTCCTCAAAGGTCACTTCCAGAGTGACAGAGAGAGGAAAGTGTGGGAATTCAAATTGATAAAAACATTCCAGTCATTAACACATGCATTAAACCTGGCACCTGAATTTATGACCCACTACATGGACACACTCCACAGATAAGACTGAACTGGCCAACAATCTTGGACTTCTAAATAACCTTTAATTCACAACAAGTCCTTTTTATTGCCCTGGCTTATCTATGTGATGTATATACCCCTCCCCCATTCACAGATGTCTCTCCCTTCTTGCTTGTAACATCCCTAAAATGTTTTGCTGTTTCTGTAAGTCATTCATTTGTGAACTTGTCTGACGAAGGGATCTTGTGAATCCCGAAAGCTCACAGCTCTAACAATTTTTTGTTGGCCAATAAAGGTATCACTCCTAAAATACTTTGATTTCAAGTATTTACCACGATAAGCGTTTATAGGAAATAGCCATTTGGTATTAAGCACGGTCCAGGGTAGGGCTACAGGGGCAATACAAAGATTGCAATATCCTATTCGACATGGCATGTTGCATGTGCAACGGAATGGTAACATGCAACATGCAACATGGTACAACCGTGACATGATTTCTGGTTGCAGGTCACACATGTTCTCAATGCAAGTCCACTCGCAACTGTAATAAAATTACATAACATCAAGTCACATGGCACAAATAGTTTGGTAGCCCTAGCCTTAGAGTGTTTTTATACAGTTGGGTAAATTCCAAAGAGTTTGGAAAATTTACAAATTTCAAAATTTGAAATCCATAAATCATGTCATTTCAAAATGGTAGCCCTCAAAGTATTCAAAACAGAATGTCAGAATTAATTTCACAATTTGGGTGCTTTACAGGAACTATAGCAACATTGGTTGTAATGACTATTTAACTCAAACACAGGCTTTTTGACTCAAAGGCCCTAGAATTAAAGAAGACCCTCCCTTTTACTAGGATATTTACCAGGCACCATTTTAGATTTGCAGAGGTCTTGAAGTGTCAAAATATAAAAACATTGGAATTCCTACATGAAGCAGGTCGTCCAAAAGAGAGGCAGGGACCTCATGCCAGTTCGGCTCTGTCCTGGCTTCCCATGTTGTCCACAACACTTTAAACAGGCAACTAATGACTGTCCACAACTGTCCACATTTAAATGGACCCCTTCATTGACAATTGGTGATCTGTGCCACAACTACAGGCCACACAATGGCTTGCCTATATTTTTTTTATTTATTTTTTTGCTGCATGGATCATGGCCCCAACAAAGATCTGTAACACATACGGATGTGTTCATGGGGCCATAAAAATAAATAGGGCCGCATTCTGTCCGTATTTGTGGATACCAAAACAGTACAGGCAAAGGAGTTAGCTTGGGGAACCTGCTTTGTGACTATTATTGGTGGCCATCCCCTTGTGATGAGCCACCACTGACGCAGTGGTGTGAAAGCTAAAAAAAGAGAAGGATCCTGACAGGATCTGTCAAGTTGCAAACAGCAAGTGACATCTGTATTGGTACAGGCAACAAACTGCAACGTTTCGGTCTACACTGATTTCCATGTTGGTCAAAACGTTGCAGTGTGTCTGATGTGACAATAAACATGTGAGCTGCTATTTTGCTGCGACCATGCTATCGGAATGTTTCTTCCTTTTGTTTGTATTTTTGGGAATTAGTGTAGCCACAATTTTCAGACTCTATATTTCTGAAGCATTTCAGTAGTGCTGGTGGAGATGTGTTTTTGTTTGGCTATGGTGATAGAGAGCAAGTCACCTGCTGGGGCAGCACAGAGAAGTGTGTGCTGAGCTGTGGCAAGTAGTGTGAGAGAAACTATGGCTGTAAAAAAAATCCTGTTGCAATTTTTTTTCTTATTATAGCCATAATTATTTAAAATGATGCAGTGACCCAAAGGCATAAAGGCATGAGAAAGTAGGGTGTCCTAATTACATGAAACAAACAAACACGCAACACTGGGTCTACAGAACATGAAGAGTTTATTCATGTTTCAATACACCCACACAAAAATGGAGCCTTTCAGTTATTTCTGGGACTCTGCCATCATTTGGAGGTAGGTTGTCTCCAATTATTCAACATTTGTAGCCACTCTGTAGGGATATGTGTAACTGTCCCTGGGCTAGGATTTGTGTAATGTGTGCATCAAGGTGGTGGGAGATTGCAGGAAAGCATATAGCATATACAAATCAAGAGAAGATATTGTTTATACTGACAATAAGGACTGTATAGGTCTAATCTTTAGGGTATATTCACACGAATGGGCTCGCAGCGAGATTCTCGCTGCGAGCCTGGCAGGTCCTGGCAGTTCCCATACACTACATACTTGCTGCGGTCTAAACGACCGCAGCGAGTATGTAATTATACCGCCCTTAACCCCTTCTGCTCCCGCCCGGCTCCCCCGCTGTAAGCATACTTTACCTGTCCTTGCTGCACGGGTCCGGCGTCCTGCTCTCCCTCCCGGCCAATCAGTGGCTGCGGCTAAGCAACACACTAATTGGCCGGACAGGAGAGCAGGACGCCGGATCCGTGCAGCGAGGACAGGTAATGTATGCTTACAGCGGGGGAGCCGGGCGGGAGCAGAAGGGGTTAAGGGCGGTATAATTACATACTCGCTGCGGTCGTTTAGACCGCAGCAAGTATGTAGTGTATGGGAACTGCCAGGACCTGCCGGGCTCGCAGCGAAAATCTCGCTGCGAGCCCGTTCGTGTGAATATACCCTTAGGCTGTTTTCAAACTGTTTTTCAGAAAGAAAAAAGATTGTGGCATGTTTCATGACAACTTAAAGCGTAACTGTCATTTCAGGGTCATTTTTCTGAAAACATTAAATATCAACAGTACAAGCGATTTTGAGAAACTCTGTAATAGGTTTTATAAACCAACAGAGTTTCCTTCTGGACTGAAAAAGCAATCTCCCAGCCTCCCCCCTCACTTCAGAAGCAGCAGGATTTCTGTCTCCATTATGTGGCTATGGAGAGGGGAGGGGCTGTTAGGAGTGACTAAGCACGGAGCAGTCTTGCAAAGCACAACATCCTGCAATCTTCTCTCAGTAAGTTCATAGATAAGCACTGACCTTTCTGACCCCTGAATCCTGCGGTTTAGGTGCCCAGACAATCTACAAACAGCTGACCTTCATGTCACCTCTTCCTGCTCCCTCATCTCCCTCGGCCCCTCCCCCCTCCATAAGGATAGAATGGAGAGAGCAAAACCCGTCTTCACTGGCTTCTCTGTAATGAAGACATGTTTGCCTGATAATGCACAGATAAGAAGTCAGGGGGGGAGGCTGGGAGATTGCTTCTTGAGTACAGAAGGAGGCTTTTTTGGCTGATGAAACCTATTACAGAGTTTCTTAAAATCGCTTATACTACTGATTTCTGCAATAAAAAAAAAACATGACAGTTTTGATTGTTTTTGTTTTGTGTCTGTGCAGTTGGATGATACATTAAAGGAGTTGTAAGGCCAGGACCCCTTTTTGCTGGATGCCTGGGTAAGGGGGGTGAGTGGGGGAAAAAAATACACTCCTCCTCTTTTCTACCTCAAAGTCTTCACACAGGATTCTAGCCATAGAGGTGCACTGCAGGGGTAGCAGACAATCCCTGGCCCTAGTGTTGGCAGTACCATAAAAGTCTATCTGCCAATTCTCAAAAGACCAGCAGGTTAGTAGGTCAGACAAAGTGGGGCAGAGTGGGGAAAAGTGAGGCAGATAGAGATACAGGGGGACATGTACTATGATAGCACGCCTAGCATCCGTCAGGGAGAAGGCACAGATTCGCCCTTCTCTTTGCCGTATGTGAGGGGGCGTGGCCTCCTCCTGCGCCTGGTGGAAACAGGTGTATATTTGTTGCACAGAGCCTGCGCCAAGAGCCGAACCGGTGGGGTTTACATCAGTCTTTATAAATGTCCCCCACAGAGAGAAGCTATTGGAAACTTTACATTAGTATTATATCTTACCTTAAGGTCATATTACACTGCCCAATAATCTGGGGGAAACGAACACCGACCTGTCAGCTCAGTGCACACTTCCCCATAATTCCACTCTTGCTGCCTGTGCTGTGACATGCACAAACCGGAAGCAATCTAAGGCCTTTCAACATGCACTAAATGATAATTATCAGCCTGAACGTCCGGTAATTAGCCATGTGAGGCCGATAATCATTTAGTGTAATAGGGCCTTCAGACTGTACAATACCGTTTTATAATGTCCTCCATGCTGCTGCCTTTCAGGTTGTTCATTATGTATTCTGAGAAGTCACCAGGAAAGGCATATGCACACTTTAGGTCGCTGTCTATAGTAAAATGTTTGCTATTACATTTCTTTTTTTAGTCATTGAAATTTTAATAAAAATAGCCCAAAACAATATTTTGACACCATGAATTGTTTATAGCTATTTATATCATTTTAATATATGATGTTTGTACTCACTCTGTCTTTGCTGTTTGTGTCACATTCTTTTGAACCAACGTAAAGTGGCTTAGCTGCTTTGAACATCAAAGGAAATGTTCACATCCTTTGGCTTTAAACCTAAATAATCCAAGAGTTTATTTTTTTTACAAGATTATTGCTCAGCAACAAATTAAACTAAACAAGACCCTTTGTACTAGGCATGATTTCATCGGCCACAATATATTGTCTTTTAGGCTACAGATGCACAATAGGTCGATCTATGGTAAATCTTCACAGATATATTAGGAAATGTATTTAGGTCAGGTTCTTATACTGCCACTGATGGATGTGAACAAGACCACTGCCACATGTGGCGGCCAATGGCTGCATGACTTTGCCAGTTATACTGCTGTTTTACTGGAAAAGTGGTACAATTATTGGCCACCGGATGAAGCAGCTGCAGCCAGAGAACCTTATTAAAAAGTAATTTTCCTAGAATATTTCTGTTTTTACAATTGTTTATGTTATAAGAATAATCAGTGTGAGCTGGAGACACAGGGAACTCCAACTCCTTACTGCTTTCCTGCAGACTGTCAGTGTACACAGGCTGGTGTATAGAGCCTGTGCAGGGAGCAGCAAAAGGTTATTCCAGAAAATTCATAGAATAACTCTAAAGTTGTTGGAAAAGAAAGAACACAGGCAATCTACAGTCACTGACATTTTTTTATGCAGTCAGAGTTTTTAGCTTTATTTTATAGTGTATATATAGATATTATCTGGGTCTCCTTTAGACTACTGAATGAGGGTCCCCTTCTTGCCAAAGTACTGTAGCAAAGATGGTGGTTGTTTCTCTTCACAACTGGATTTGACATGTCTTTTTAGCTGTCTTAGCGAATCTCTACCCTCTCCACAGGACCCAGTCACAGACTAGTATAGCTGCTCTCCACAGCAATTGGCGGGCCCCAGAAGAATGATACTTTACATGGATAGCATCAGGTTCAGCATCAAATAGCTGCTCCGGACTTCCCTCAGGTCACATATTTCAACTGTCAGGTTTGTCTCCCTTGACAACAACAGAGCTTTAACAACACAGCGCCATCTTGTGGCCGGATGCAGAATGTCGGTTTGAAACCATAAATCATACATATCCCTATACACAGTTATATTTCCCTGGTTAAAGACAATGCAGCTGTTTTACCATCTCACAACTCCATAAAACATGTCGTCCCTACAAATCTGCCGCCTGAGCATTAAACTCATTTGGCCTCGTGGTAGAAGCGGTCCAACTTCCATGTGATCAAATTGTTGACTTATTTCTTTGCTATTACTTTAGCTTACTTTGTTACTTTCATCCAATTTAACAGCTCCTCTCATCGGTGTATTATGTTTACAGCAAATCACATGAAGCAGTGAATATAAGGTTCTGATTTGGGAATGTAATTGAATAGTGTTGGGGTAGTTACACCTGGTCCTCCAATGTTGGCAAATTTAAAAGCAGCCCTGTTTTATGTTTCAAGAAAAGACGAGAGAATAGGTATTTAGATGCTCACATGCCTTCATTTTGCTGCCAGGATAAAATAATCTTGCTGACATCAGGTAATTATCTGTCTGTGCAGGAAATACTTTATCAGGATTGTCAGGATAAGGGCTGTCTTTTCTTTCATTGAAGTAAATACATCATATATTCCTGTTATAATGAGAAAAACGGCAATGGATTTTGAAGTACCTGGCTTGAAGGATGTGGGGAATCTGTTTGCAAATATGTTTTACCATATAATCAATCTCAGTTATTTCATGTAAAGTTGTACTGACACAGCTGGCCACACGTACTGGGGATAAAGTGGTCATCAATATCCTTATGCTTCTTGTCACATGTTCTCCCCAAATCTCCCTTCAACTAAAGATCAACAACTCATAACCAGAGTTTATTAACATTTTTAATGTATACAAGTGTAAAGGTGTTATAGTTGTAGCTGCTAAGATATCCAAACACAGCACACTTAATGTTCACATACACCTTAGATGGCGAACCTATGACACGTGTGTCAGCACTGACACGCGTAGCCATAGTCGCTGACATGCAGTGCGTCATCCGGCACAGTAGTAGCATACAGCCGACCGCAGCAGTGCCGTGCTCCAACCCCGTCTTGCTTCTGCCACCAGTGTTGTCTTCTGGCACCACAGCCCGCATCCTGGACCGCAGCAGTATTGTAAGTGTGTGGGGAGGGATGGGGGTCGGCATATTGGTGTCGAGGGATGGGTCAGGTGGGGTAGTTTGTGTGTGGGGGGGACTGGGTCAGATGAGGTATTGTGTCTGTGGGGATGGGGTCAGGTGGGGTATTGTGTCTGTGGGGATGTGGTCAGGTCGGGTAGTGTGTGTGTGGGGATGGGGTCAGGTGGGGTATTGTGTCTGTGGGGATGGGGTCAGGTGGGGTAGTGTGTATGTGGGTAAGGGGGTCAGGTGGGGTAGTGTGTGTGGGGATAGGGGTCAGGTGAGGTAGTGTGTGTAAGGATAAGGGTCAGGTGTGGTAGTGTGTATGTGTGTGTGTAAGGGTGAGGTAGGGTAGCATATGGGGAGGGATGGGGGTCAGGTGGGGTAGTGTGTGTGGGGGGTCAGGGGAGGTAGTGTGTGTGTGGTTTGTAGTTTACTTCATACAGTAATACATTTTTGGTTTATTAAGTACAGTTATATATTACAATTACATATTTTTGTTATTTTAAACTATAAATATCGCAAAATTATAGTGTTTTTTCTCGAATTGACACACCTTCCGAGTTATACTCGTTTTTTTGCCGAATACTGACACACCAAGCTTAAAAGGTTGCCCATCACTGCCTTAGATCCACACTTGCAGCAGATTTGGCCATCTAATGTCTATGCTGTATTGGGAACTTTAGAAGCTGGACCGGTGTCTCCCATATTTAAAAGATATACTGCAATGAGACAACCCTGTTAACAGGAGCATGCGTCAATATTGCCAGAGGGACAATACTGAGTATAGCCTCAATCTCCCCTTGAAAGGTCTCAGCCGCAGAGCAGCAGCTTATCTCCCTTAGGGTATGTACACACTATGGAATAGGCGCTGCAGATTTTGCTTAGAATTCTGCCTGTCCCATTGATTGACATGCTCCGGATTATGCCTAAGAAATCCCATTGAATCAATAAAACAGGCAGAATTTCACACGTATTCCGCTTAAAAATTCCTTGCCTGTTCCGTAGTGTTTCCTTATCATTTTTCATAAATGAAGCGGACCCCGAGTTCAGTCCAAGAATGTCTGGCTATAAGGCAATAGTACTAACTAACACCGCGTTGAGTAAAAGTAATTAAAATCTAATTTTAAAATGCTGTTCATTATGGAAATTAGGTCTAGTTGACAAAAGAAAAGTGTAATTCAATGTTTATGTATTCATTCATACAGTGCCAACATATGTTGTTATTTTCGGCTCACTAATCTCTGTTCCAGTGGAACTATCCAATTTCCTTATCGGTAGTAGAAACACAAATTTCAAAACTACAGTACAGCAAAGAAGCAGCTCTACCCACTGTGCCACCATATTACATTCATGACAGTATGAAGTCAAATATATTTCTTGTCTGCAGCTAATATGATATAGCACACATTGCTGCAAATAATAGGAATCAAGGGGGCTTTTGCCAATCCATTACATTTCTAATCTGTCAATTTAGGAAAAGCAGCATATTGTGCTAGGAATACATTAGCAAGAGGCAGCTAACAACATTAAATAAGATATGAGATGGTGAAAACAAAGATATTAGAACAGAACATGTTGAGCAGTCTGGAGAGTATTGTGAGAATCCTCTAATCTTATGATGAGTCTTGAATTTAGTCTAATCCTTTATTTTTGAAGGGTTTAATACACTGGCTGCATGCCAGACTACAAGCAATACAGCAAGATCATAAGAGTAACTAAACATGTGAACTGAATACACTTCAGAAGTTTAAATGTCTTTTCTTTACATCTGAGTGGTGGAAAATATAAATTGAAAACTACTTTTAGTTCAAGTATAGAAATTGAAATATAGTGGTACCTGGGTTCTTGAACTTAGTTTGAGAACCGAGCAGTGTTTTCCCATAGGAAATAATGTAAATGTGATTAATTGGTTCCAGCACCCACCAATAATTACCTACAATACTCATTTATTACATTGAAAAGTGTCCAGTTTAATCTCTACAGTACAGTACATTATACACAAGAAACATTCAGCAAAACCAGCAATTATAGTGCAGTTGTCACTAACTCATCACTCATCCTTTACTGTATAGAGTCCCCCCATCCCAGCACTGTAAAGTATAGGAGATGGTGGTGCACTGACTGTACTACTACTGTACTGTATATGCACTCCAGCAGTCTTAGGGCCCTATTCCACTGGATGATTATCGTTTGCATAATCGTTAACGATTAACGATCTCAAACGACCGCTATTGCGAAAGACCTGAAAACGTTCCAATTTCCATGGAACGATAATCGTTATGATCGTAATTGCGATCGTTTTTTCTTCGCTATTGCATTCGTATCTATTGCGAACGACCGAACGATGTCTTATTCAATGCGAACGTTTTGCGAACGACCAATGATAAAAATAGGTCCAGGTCTTATAAAGCGATCAACGATTTCTCGTTCAGTCGTTAATCGTTAACTGCATTCCAACCGAACGATTATCTTTTAGATTCGAACAATAATCTGAACGATAATCGTCCGGTGGAATAGGGCCCTTATACTGTACTGTACAGGATGGGAGATGGTGGTGCACTGACTGTACTGTACTTGTTAGTTTTACAATGCAGATGCACTTTACAGTATGTGAATGTAGTATTTATTACATAATACACATAAATGGCAGCATATAGCATGTACAGTTCCATTGAAGCTCCAAGGTCAATGGGGCCAACTGCTGTTGAAGCAGCATTCATCTTGGTACTCACCAACAGTATTCGGAACTGAGAGATGAGCTCACTAACTGCTCCAGCGTCAACTCCTCATACATTCCTGTGGCTAACTAGAAAGGTTACCAAGCGTTACCCAAGTATAAAGTTTGTGGGGGAAAGTAGAATTGTCTTAGTTGCCCCTAGTAACCAATCAGATCCCACCTTTCATTTTTCAAAGAATCTGTAAGGAATGAAAGGTAGAATCTGATTGGTTGCTAGGAGCAACTGAGACAATTCTACTTTACACCAGTTTGATAAATCTTCCCTTTTGTTTTTTTTTCTGTATTTATTGGATTTGTTCCAAAGGTGCCCAGGAAGCTATTTCATGCCCTCATTTTTTATGGGGAAATGCCAGTAGCCTTATATACCCCTTCAGTTACACACTGTTTATGTCATTTTTAACCTCCTAAATGCCTAATAGCCAAACTGGAAGGAAATGGAGTCATAGGACTCTATGGCAGAACCTGTTAATAAACAACATTGTTAGTTTTATTACCAGGTCCACTGAAATGAAGATTTTTACCTGATCCAATACAATAGCGCATGCAAGATATATGCAAAGTCCAAATTTATGCCAGCCACCTACAGGCTTTGGCTCATGGAGACTGCAACCGATATACTGTAGGTTGATTGTACACTGATACAATACAGGCTGATGACCTGAACTGACAGTAGTATAACAATATAGATTATTATAATAGTAGTTCAGGTCATTCAAACTGCAGTCAGTCCATATTACACTCCTGTGACCTGGCCTAAAAAAGCAATAGAGAAGGTCTTCAACTTCGCCCAGTGTAAAGTTTAAAATGTCATTATCACTGGTGTTGAGTGAACATGCCAAAAAATCCGTTTACAGCTGAATGCTCTGCATTTAACGCCCAGTAGCTGAAAATTGGATAAAACCCTATGAAGACCAGGAAACATTGCTACAGCCGTGGACATTATCGCTGAAACTATTACATTTCTAGAGTAGGGGTCTGTTCACATGTACCATATCGCAGTGGATTTCATGCTGCGAGTTTCACACTGGAATCCGTTGCGATCCTGATTGCCATAAAAAGCCTATAACACTTTATTCTAGTATATAATATAGTGCCATAGGCTTGTAAAACTGCTGCTGTGTGGTAAAAAAAAAAAAAAAGATCATGCTTACCTGTCCACTGGAGCCCTCCTGCTCCAGTCTTCCATTTCCTCCACTCAGTGACGGTTCGCTGAACCAATCACAGACTGCATTGGGACAGCGCAGTGATTGGTTGAACAGACCATCAGTGACCAGGGTACTCGGAGAAACAAGCAGAATGGTGCCAGGGGAGCATGGACAGGTAAGCATGGTCTCTTTATTATTTTCTAACCTCATACCAGCAGTTTTACAAGGCAATGGCTCTATATTCTCACAGTGGAATTAGCGTGCCATAGACTTTAAGTGGATTTTGCTTTAAAAAACTTGCAGTGTTAAATCAACTGTAATACGGTACATGTCAAAGAACCCTAAAATAAAAAAAAACTTGGCAGAGGACTGAATACATAACAAGTGGTTTCTTTAGGATTTCCAAAAATGCCAGGTGACTTCTTAACTCTTTCTCTGAAAATTAAAGTGATGTTGAAAAGAAATTGATTTCCAGTTTAGTTTTTAAGTGTTGTGTGAGTTTATACTTTATCGGCGGTAATCATGTTAGTGGTTGTCTAGAAACCTCATTGTGTTGTGCCTCGCTTTGTAATTACATGCCAGATCCCCCAGTTGTTAATTACTTGGTATCAAATAGCTTTGTTCTTTATGAAAGGAGCTCAAATAAATTCCACAATAAAAGGCCAGATTGAGAACTATCAAATAGTTCAGGGCATTTTATTGTGACCTTTTGTACTTTCACGAGAAATCGAATAAAAATGTAAGAAACCTGATCATGCTATAAAATTTTCTAAAAGATTTACAAAACATTTGTTAACAAATAATGAAAGTTAATAAATCAAGACGCACACAATGTAAGAAATCTTGCTACAGTTTTCAATTAATAGTTAACTTTTTTTTTTTTAGAATGTTTTTAGAATTCTTGTCTCTTTTGGAACAATGCTATTTAACACCTAATTACAATTGCCTCATTGTATTTCTCACTGGGTAGGTATTAAACCATGCCAAAAATGGATGTCTTCCTCAAGAGACTACATGGTATGAATAAATTATCATCTTGTTGTATTAGTGTTCTGTTACATTCCCAGGAAATAACTTTAAGTGTCAGTAGCATGTGCAACCTTGGACTAGTCACTGAATTTCACAGGAGATCCACCAGCTGGCCTTCATATGCCTCATTGGCTCCTTCTTGCAGGTTTGACAGTACAGACATGGAAAGAGCAATTTGCATCTCAAATCTCCCAGCTAAATAGACATTTGTCTGCTTATACTCCGCCCACAATTTTGGTTGCATAACCTTGGCTATAGATTCCATGAATTACACAAAGAATATTTGGGGGAATTTTTGAAAGACTTGTCAGTTTTGATGTAGAGACTCAAGTGCTGAGACCCCAACCAATCCCTGAATGACAGAGCAGAAGTGCTCAGCTGGGTGCTGTGCTGCTTCATTATTGTATGTCTTTTTTTTAAGGTCCTTTTAGACCGAATTGCCGCCTGCGGGGGCACAAACGAGTGCTGGTCAGCGAGATCAATGCTCGTCTGCAGTGCCTTTACACAGCACAACAAATTGAGATGCCAGGGCCTGAAGATACAGCCAATGAACAGAGGACTGGGAGATATGCCGGATTACAAGTCACATGGATGGTAAGTAGAGATAAGGACGAAGAGAAGCGCTTGGTCCCTATCTGTATTCCGCTCATCAGGCTGCGGCGCTTTGAAGTGTGCTCCGCTCCGTGCCGCTACTTCCCAGGTGCTGGGAAAAGATGGATCCCGTCCTGGGAATCTTCTCCCAGTTTGCCAGGACGGGATCCATCTTTTTTCGCTTTGTCCTTTTTATATATTTGCTCATCTCTAATGGTAAGTATGCACTGCTTGTGATCTGGAAACTGACAGCACAGATATATACATATCTGTGCTGTCAGTTTGCCTTTATCGTTATTGGCCGCAAATAACTATGGATAGGGGACAAGTTATTCTATTCTGGAATACCCATTTAACTTTTATGCTGTTTGAAGCTTTTTAACTTTCACTTTCTTCACAGAAAAAAAAAATTATTTGCGCTGAGAAATTGAAAAAAAAAATAAAGGAATTTTCATTTCAGGGGGTTTTGTGTTTACACTGTTTGCCCTATGGTAAAACTGACATGTTATCTATGTTACCTAATTCTGTACAATTACAGTGATATGCAGCCTGTATATCATTTGTTTTATTTGACCGCTTTTAAAAAATAAAATCTTTTTTTTTTTTTTTTAAATAAATGTGTTTAAAATTGCTCTATTCTGATCCCTAATAACGCTTTTATTTTTTGGTCTATTGGGCTATTTTTTGCACCATGATCTGTTATTTCTATCGGTACCTTGCTTGCATATATGCGACTTTTTGATCACTTTTCATTACAATTTTTCTGGATTTGATGTGACCGAAAATTGACAATTTCGCACTTTAGCGAGGTTTTGCGCTTATGTAGTTTACCGTGCAAGATCAGGAATGTGATTATTTAATAGTTTGGCAATTCCGCACGCTGTGATAGCAAAGATATTTATTTATTTTTATTTATAAAATGGGAAAAGGGGGGGTGATTTGAACTTTTATTATGGGAGTTTTGTTTTTTATTAATGAATAAATATTTTTACAGTTTTTTAATAAAGTTACTAGAAGTCCTCCTTGGGAACTTTTATTATAACTACACTGACCTCTCATTGAGATCTGTGCACTACATATGTACTGTATAGATCCATGAGATCAGCGCTCCATTGCTATGGGCTGCTAGAGCCCAGAGCATTAGAGCTCCTAGGTGGGATCAGCGTCTTTGCAACGCTAAGGCCCGGCACAGGGAGAAGTATGGATCACTCCTCCGCGATCACATAGATGGTCACTAGACCACCATTCACTAGACCACCAGGGATGGTGCTAATACAGAATTTCAATTCAGCTGTCAGTTTTGCAGCTGCATTTAAATGCTTAATTAGTCGTTAATTAGCCCGCACCAGCATACAGCGGCACTCCCCAGCAGTTGATAGCAGCAGCGCCGTTCAGAGCAGGGTGACGCTGCACCCCTCTCTGAACCCCCCCAGTGGCGCCATGACACATGTGAGGTACATCATGGGACACAAAGTGGTTAAGAAGAATAGAGCCACGCGGCTCTGTCATTACAATGCCGCGGAGATTCAAACGATTTCCCCGCTCCCGGCATGATGTTGATACATCATGATGTGCGGGAACACAGTCCAGGACAGGCATTTAACGTCCGTGCCGTCCGTGTTTCACGGACTGTGTGAGGGCGTAGTCACCAGAAATGCATTGCTTTATCAAATCACCTAATTTGCATACTGAATAAAGTGAAGATTTACTGAACACTGTAAGAAAACTAACTTCATTCGCGGCATCCCTCCCTGGCTCTTTGAGAACATAATAGCAGGTTATAACTCTTCTAACTTGCCTTTATGTTTTGGTAACTTATTAGAGTGAATTGTATAATTATCCACACTTTATCAGTATAAGTATTCAGATACAGTGGTGATTTATACATGTTTGTACAGGTGCTAATAAAAATTGAGTTTCTGAAAATTTGGATGCGTGCTTATACTTTGTAGGCGTATACATATGTACAGAGGTATTTTCTATACAAACAGATTGCCAAGGAGCCGGTATGGCAGTATATAGTATAGTATATATACTTTGCACGTCCTTGCACTGCTGTATAGACCTTGACATTGAGTGTATTTATGTGTACATGAATCTGACAGATTCCCTGTAAAGTCAATGTATCTCCAAGATTTTCTTTTACTGGTTAGAGCCAAATACTAAAACATGTTTATTTTTCTAATCGTTTTTTCTTTTCTGATTATAATTTTTTTATGCTATAGACCAGGCATGTCACACTCTGGCCTGCAGTGCCATTAGTTTTGGCCCGCCAAGGACATCAATTGATTTAATAGAACTGGCTCGCCAATGTCACAGCGGATTATTATATGCGTTTAGACAACCTATATTATAATCTTCTAGGACGCAGACAGTTTTAAGCCTGTGTCCTGGAAGTCAGTGAATTACGTCCATGCAGCATGGCGACATAACCACACAGGTCCTGCAAGAGGTTTAGCCCAGTATCCTGGTGGGGGCAGTAATTAACAACTATAGGGGGAACTATTGTTGGAGCTGGCTACTATGTGGTGCACTATTAGAAGAGCTGGCTACTATGTGATGCACTCTTAGGAGGGCTAGCTACTATGTGAAGCACTCTTGGGAGTGCTGGCTACTATGTGGTACACTATTAAGTGCTGGCTAAAATATGGTGAACTATTGGGAGGGCAGACTGTTATATGGAGCACTATTGGGAGTCTTAATTACTATATGGGGCACTATTGAGACAGCTGACTACTATATGTGGCACTATTGGGATGGCTGTCTACTATATGGGGCACTAATGGGAGGGCCACATGCCGCTCTGCACACTTTAATAAATATTATGGTTAGCCCACGACCAATTTTTCCATTGCGTTACAGAGTTTGACACCCCTGCTATAAACTATGATTTCTTTTTTTCTACATTGTTATGGGGGCTGTCATCTTGCCTGAGCTATTTTAAGGGTGCCTTCACACCTACCGGATCCACAGTGGATATCACTTCTGCGGATTCGAAGCAAGAACCGCTGCGGATCCGGTATCAATTCACCCCTAAGATAGCACATATTCGCAGCGGGATTGACATCCCGCTGTGAATATGTGCTTTAACTCCCTGGTGCCCGCAGCCCCGCCGTCGCATCCCCCCATCCCGGCCGCATCCCCCCATCAGCCAATCTCCGGCCCGCCGCCGCGAGCAAACATTACCTGCTCGGTGGCGCGGCTGCAGTGAGGCTCCCGGCTCCGGTAGCCGGCAGCCTCACTGCAGTCGCGCCGCCGAGCAGGTACTGTATGCTCTCGGCGGCGGGATGTGGGCGGCGGCGGGCTGGGGGTGCGCTGATGGGGGGATGTGGCCGGGATGGGGGGGATGTGACGGCGGGGCTGCGGGCACCAGGATGTCAAAGCACATATTCACAGCGGGATGTCAATCCCGCTGCAAATATGTGCTATCATAGGGGTGAATTGATACCGGATCCACAGCGGTTCTCGCTTCGAATCCGCAGAAGTGAGATCCGCTGTGGATCCGGTAGGTGTGAAGGCACCCTAACAGCATTTAGTGACATGTTTTACAACCAATGGACTACAGCAGACAGAGTCTGTCCTAGGCTTGCACCGCCTCTCTGTCCCTCCTCCCCACCCTCCTCATCTTTAGGAATGCCCCAGGGCAGCATTTCTCCTATTCATCACCTGTCTGAACACTGTACAGGTGTCTTAACCATCCAGCACATGAGCAGTGTTCAGACAGGTGATGAATAGGAGAAATTCTGCCTGGGGCATTCCTAATGATGAAGAGGGTGGGGAGGAGGGACGGAGGAGTGTTGCAATCCTAAGGCATGGATACTCTAGGTCACGCCAATTTGACACAGGGCTGCAAGTTTAAAAGCAGTTTTTTAGGACAATAACGGCATCACCTGCCAAATGGACCCCGGGACAGATCTTGGATTAAAAGCAGCTATCCAATGGTACAAGCGGTTTTGGGGGGGGGGGGGTAGATTGTGGGTACAGATTTGCTGTAAAGAGTTCATTAAACTAATGAAAAATCCAGTGAATTGAAGGAATGTCAGTTATCAATGTTAAAGATAACAGGAGCAAGTGGGAATGTTTGGTTTATGAGACACCACTCATCATCATGACTAAAGGAATTTCTTGTTACTACAAACATTTATAGTATTCCTCGATAATTTACTGCAGCTACCCACATTCCACAATACCAGCCGTTTTGATATGCTATTATACCTATATCAATTAGTAAGTTACTGTTTAGAAATACCACTAACTGTATTCTCATTTAACATATCTGTGTATTACATATAACATATCTACAGTATTACAGATTTATAAAAACTCACATGGCTTTTCAAGATGTGTGAAAATACAAGAAAATTTGTACAAATTGACCACTAGATGGTATAGAACACCCCATCTCTTGAGAAAAATGAACATTTTAGATAATGACCATTGTTGGAGATGCAAAACCCATACAGGGACACTTTCTCATATTTGGCTCACTTGTCTTAAATTAAAAAAATATTGGTCTATAGTAATTTAACATATACCCTTATACTCTTATGGGTTCCATCACCTAAATTTACTCCAGCCCGTAACCACCTCCCTACATTTTTACTAACAGCAGCTAAATTACTAATCCCTCTCCATTGGAGAGATGAATCACCTCCAACACTTAAAGAATGGATTGAAAAGACTCAACAAATAGCTCGCTTAGAGGAGCTATGCATTTGGGAAAATGGTACCCATGATAAATTCCTTTCCATTTGGACCCCTTGGCTTACCTTCTATAACGGCTATCTGGCCTCTCCCTCTACCGTATCCTAGAAGTTGCCATAATCCTAATACAAGCATATCACAAATACGTCTACAACCTTGGGCCGGGTTCACACTACGTATATTTCAGTCAGTATTGTGGTCCTCATATTGCAACCAAAACCAGGAGTGGATTAAAAACACAGACAGGCTCTGCCCACACAATGTTGAAATTGAGTGGATGGCCGCCATATAACAGTAAATAACTGACATTATTTCAATATAACAGCCGTTGTTTTAAAATAACAGCAAATATTTGCCATTAAATGGCGGCCATCCACTCAATTTCAACATTGTGTGAACAGAGCCTTTCTGTGTTTTCAATCCACTCCTGGTTTTGGTTGCAATATGAGGACCATAATACTGACTGAAATATACGTAGTGTGAACCCAGCCTTGTTCTGCAACTCTTAGCAACATACCACAATAGCTTCTTATTAATCTACAGTGTTATTTTGTTCTGTTTCATTGTGTTCAGTTTTTCTATGTTTTACATTTTGTTTTCTTTTTACAATATGATGTTATTGTTATAGGAATTTACTATCATGTATAGTTCCTACCTCATACTAAGCAATTGTCTTCTCTAGCAGTTATCTGCACAAAACTTGTTAAAAAATCTATATGACTCATAGAGCTTGTTATTATGCCATTTTCACTTACAAGGTCTTGCGAGACCATTATGTTTCAACCCGCTCTCTGTTGTTCTATGTTTCATCTTCTTCAATAAAAATTTGACTGGAAAAAAAACCCACATCTGTGTTGTACAGATCTGTAATAAGGTGGACATATACTGATGTGGGCTAGTACTGTCTTTCAAATTCTAGATGAATCAGTAAAGAAGGTGACATGCTCCATTGCTAGGCTTTTCATTTACCTGGTGGAGTTTGCTGCTCTTACCCTCTATTTAAAGGTGTTGACCAACCATTATGTGGTAACCCTGGGGTGCTAGATGGAACTTGCAAGGGCAGGTGTTGTGGTACCGCTGTGGCAATTGTGACAAGACTCAGAGTGGTATATGCCCTCCCTGAATCCTAAGACACGCTGGTTAAAAATATAATCTTTATGTCCCTGTGGTATAGTGGTGCAGTGCTGAGGATAAACTTAACCAGGTTAAAGCTTTTACTGTATTTTCTGAAATGAGCAGTACACCTTAGACCAGTGCTTCTCAAACTTTTTCTACTGGAGCCTCACCGAACAGATCAAGGCAATGCTTGGGCCTCACCAGACTGACCAAGAGGGTGCCTGGGCCTCACTATCTGTGGTGAAAGTCCATTTAAAAGCTGAAAATAATGCTAGGGCCGCCTTTCACCCCTCTCCCAAGCTCTATATACTAATGAAGCAAGTACAAAATAAATTAATAATGTTGCTAAAATGGATATTTTTGCAAACAGCAAAAGGACTGTGCAGACCATAGTTACTTTTGTGAAAACTGCCTCCCCAGCTGGGCAACAACTAGGGGGCGCCTCACAGTTTGAGAAGCACTGCCTTAAACAGAGCCCTTGTATGCAAGGTGCAGAAATACAAAAGCTGGAGAGTTGGTTGACAATGTCCTGTCAACCCTGAGGTCATTGCTTTTGGCAGGTATACTGAGTCTAGGAAGAAACTGAAGTTTAGCAAAGTCTCTTAAAGGTGGTTACTTGATAAGTTTAAGACTTGACTTGATAGTTAGGAAGGCTTTCATGAGGTTGGGGTGTCCTATCCAATGTGTATCTCAGCTGGAAGGGCTCTAACTCCTATGGAATCAGTGGCAATATACTTGAAGAAAAGTACCTGTACTCAAGGCTATGGTTGATCCATCTAATGCTGGTCAAAGGCACAGAGAAACTCATTCCAGGAATACAGGCTCCACTTAAGGGCGAGCTAGCCTTTGGGGTTCCCCTTTAGGTCCTAGCGAGTTGCAGCAGAGTAAGTCTGCTTTAGCTGCTCTTTCCAAACTGCTGGCTAATCTAAGCTCCTGGTGAATGTTGAAGGGCTTGGAAAGAAGGAAGAATAGTCCTTCAGCGTGGATAGGTTGTAGCCCCCTTTTTAGCCTCACCAGAGGTTTACTAGCCCAGTATGGCTAGCATACAGGAACAGAAGAAATTGAGCATGGTGTCCGGCAATGGCCCTAGCTGTCTGGCCAGGCCCTGGAAAGTCTTTCAGTGGGAACCAGTTTTAGTGTTTTCTTTGACTAGACTAACTCTTACTAGAACTAACTAACACATGGCCTACTCCACCACTACATATAGACTTTTGGGACTTGCTAAATAGTGGAGAGATCACAGGAAGACAGTGAGGCTGTCCTGTAATGGGGAACAGCAGAGAGGTGGGACTTTTGTGAGGTAACCTCGACAGCAAGCCAACTCTCAGCTGGTGACAGGCAGGAGAGAACCATGTGCCTAAGCACATACACCATTAACCCTTTGTTATATATACCTTCATTTGTGCTTTGCAATAGAGGGAAATACAGAGAGGCACCTAGTGGCCAAAATGCAGTAAGACACTTTAGCATCCACAGAATACCCAATAATACTAATTCTTTTAGTGCCAAGCTACATACACAGAACCAGCACTGAAAGACTTTATTATAGGCTAATTGGTATTACATTGCTCTATAAAATACAGAACAAGCCAATAAATAAGGCACATCACAAGAAACCAACTTCATGTATAGTGTCATTTATGTAACATTTAACAAGTCTATAGGATTTTCATATGGTCTTCGCTTGCTCCAGAAAACTTCTAGTAACTTGAAGCTGCTGACTCTCAGGCAAAATCTGTAACAGGGCCCCACCTACCATGTGCTCTATATGATATTTGTGTTTTACTATGTCCCACAGGGTCTTCCAAGCTACCTACGGGACCAGGGCTCCAGTGTGACCTCTTCCCCTCTGTATAGCTACTCACAGGTACACTCAAGGCCCTATTACACAAAACGATTGTCGGTCGTATTCAACCAATAATGGTCTCATGAAATAGAAAACAACGATCAGCCGTCATGTCGGCTGATCGTTGTCTGTTATTCAACATGTTGAAAGAAAAATGACTAAGATCGCAGCGATCTTCTGCCGTCACTCCACTGCCGCTGCTACCTTCTATGGCCTAGTGATCTAGTGATCACCTGGGCAGCACCCCCGCAGCTCTCACAAGCTCGCTACTGACGTGTGTAATAGCACCAGCAGCGAGCGGGGCACTGCCAGAGCTTGTTTGCTCCTCTCCATCGCCCCATGTAATAGGGGCTTCAGACAACCTAACTCCACCCTTCTGGCCTTACTATACATATTCCTATTACTGTAGGCTGACAAGGCTCCAACACAGTATCACATAAATTCTGAGCTCATTTTTTTTTTCCTCTTACTGATTAGTTATCATAAATTGTGTACCTAACCGGGCTGTTATAATTACACACATAAAATTTTAACTATTATAATGAAAGCATTTAAAATGATAGTCAATAAATATAATAAAAACATAAACAAATGCAGGAACAGAGGGCTTAATGGCCAAGTTACCGGTCTTGCAATTATTTTAATCAGGCATCTTTCCCAGGACTTGTGCTGCTTTTAAGTTTCGTCCAAATTGAGGAATTTAGCTGAACCATAAACATAAACCACATGTCTCTTCCTAACCAGTAATTAAAAGGCACACATTTGTTTGGATGCCTTTTAAATAACAAATCTGGTACTGAGGTTATAGCATATAGTTTAAATCAAAGGAAGCTGTCAAGGAAATATTTAGACTGGATGTGGGAGGAAGCCAAAGGCAAACATAGCATAGAAATTAAGACTAACGATAATGTCCACGGCCTCTTCACAAAGACCATATGGAGAACTAATAAATACCATAGGACAACTATGAACTACTTACGGATTTAGACCTGGAATGGCTTACACAAAGAAACAAGCTAATTAGAAAACTTCACTTCATCCAAATTAATATGGCTGTTTTCTTGGCCGGAGCGCCACTATTATGATATACACCGTAGAATGTTGTAGTTTAGCTAACTAATGCTTACTGCAAGGGGAGATATAAACAGATCATCATATTCGGTAATCATTTCAGCCTAATGATCCAGTCTGCTAGCTATGGCTTGTCCTTAGGAACAAAATATTGCAGTAATAATGAATGTGGAAATTAGGCTTTGCCCAAGTTTAATTGTCCTCCTAAATCTCTTCCAGGACTAATGGGTCTCCTTGGTGTGGTGTCTTGGACTTCTACATCTTTACAAATAATGACTTTCCTGATCTGTCTATAGCTCCTATGTAGACCTCTTCATGGTTACAACTCATATGTTGTTTAGTCCTGCAGGCAAGTGTTTGATCTGCTCACTATTATTGCTAACTTAGGGTATGGGCACACTGAAGAAAACACGTAGAGGACTTGCGGCGGATTCCACCGCTCGTCCCCGTGTGCTTGCGCTTCACTCACCGCCTGTTCCATAGACTCCACTCTATGGTCAAGCAGATTCCACCTTCCAGCCAAAGAATGAACGGGCTCATTCTTGGGCAGGTGGCGGAATCTGCCTGACCATAGAATGAAGCCTATGAGACCAAAGGAACGTTGGAATCCACGGCAAATTATCTGTGTGATTTCTGTAGCGTGGACATACCCATACCGACGGGAGTGAGTACTAACTAATGGAAAACAGCAACTGCAGAATCTGCCTACACTGGAAAATGAAGTTGCAATGAATATGTCTGTGCCGGGTGAGTTCCGTGCACGGGCCCTATTCTGATTCAGTTCACTCACGGATAGAACTGTATATCAGTACACTTTCAAATTCTGTTAAGGGCCCTATACACATTACATGTGTTAGCTGAACTTGTTAATGGAACTCCAAAATGACAGGGGGAAAAAGGATACAAAATGTTGCATATCAATTTCCTTCTTTTTGATCTTTAGAGATAATCCACAGACAAGAGGAGTCTAGCAGCTTACAATCCTGTCAAAACGTTTGGGTTCGGCAATGTGATCCGAACCCAAACAAATCATTTTTTAATTCCCTGCAGCTTTAGAGGTTGGATCCATGTTTTCCTGGCAGTCCTAGGACAGCATCTAACTTCTGCAGCCACAGGGAATCAAACGCTGAGCATTTGGGTTAGGAGAACATTGCCAAACCTAACCAATTTGACAGATACACTCAATACTAGTCCTGACCCCTACCTACCACATGTGCTACAGTTATGACAGTATTCTGCTGATATCCATCTTTCGATCCCACCATACACATGAGCACGTAACTTTGCATTCATGTGTTCTGACGGGGGGGAAGGGTGTTGTATGCTTCTAGACTCGTCTGGCGGTAGACTTCTCTTCAACATTGAAAGGAGAAGGCAATTGTAAAGCAACATAATGACAGGTGCACTTAGATTTTCTCCCAACTGGTAAATTTTTGCAACAGGAAACCGGTAAATATTTTACAACCATTATATTTTCTTCTAACAGGTAAACCTACAGTACTAGCCATTATGCAGCTCTATTCCAACCTGCGAGCAGTCGTTGCTGTCTCTAGAAGATTAAGTTAACATGGATATGTCCACAGTGGGCGAGTTCTGTGCACAAGCCCTATTATGATTCAGGGAACTTGCCCAGATAGAACTGTGTAATGATCTGTACATTTAAAACCTCTGTAGATGCCCTGTTCACATTACGTGTGTTGGCTGAACTTGTCGATGGAACTCCTGACTCTCCCCTGAGAGATTATGACAGGGAATGGATAGGAAATGTTCCATATCAATTGCCTTCTCCTTCTAGCAACTAACAGAGCACCCCCACCCTTTCAGAAAACATGAACACGAAGCCACATGCTCACTTGTACCAAATGTGGTACCTAGGGTTCAGGACTAGCGTTGACCAGGTTTGGTGATGTTGTCCAAACCCAAACGCTTGACATTTGATTCCCTGTGGCTGCAGAAGGGCTGCCAGGAAACCACGGATGCAACTTCTACAGCCGCGGGAATCAAACTCCAAACATTAATTTTAAAAAATGTTAACACATCCGCTCAACACAAGTCGGGACCTATAATAGATACATGCAACTAATGATATACATTACTGAATTTGGTTTATGTATTCTATCACATTAACCCCTTAAGGACAGAGCCAATTTCGATTTTTGCGTTTTAGTTTTTTCCTCCTTGTGCTTAAAAGGCCATAGCACTTGCATTTTTCCACCTAGAGACCCACATGAGCAATTATTTTTTGCGTCACTAATTGTACTTTGCAATGACAGGCTGAATTTTTGCATAAAGTACACTGCGAAACCAGAAAAAAAAATTAAGTGTAGTGAAATTGAAAAAAAAAAAGCATTTTGTTTATTTGGGGGAAACGTGTTTTTACGCCATTCACCCTGGGGTAAAACTGACTTGTTATGCATGTTCCTCAAGTCGTTACGATTAAAACGATATATAACATGTATAACTTATATTGTATCTGATGGCCTGTAAAAAATTTAAACCATTGTCAACAAATAAACGTCACTTAAAATCGCTTTCCCAGGCTTATAGCGCTTTTATCCTTTGGTCTATGGGGCTGTGTGAGGTGTCATTTTTTTGCGCCATGATGTGTTCTTTCTATTGGTACCTTGATTGTGCATATATGACTTTTTGATCGCTTTTTATTACAATTTTTCTGGATTTGATGCGACCAAAAATGTGCAATTTTGCACTTTGGGATTTTTTGCGCTAACGCCATTTACCGTGCGAGATCAGGAATGTGATTAATTAATAGTTTGGGCGATTACGCACGCGGCGATAGCAAACATGTTTGTTTATTTATTTATTTACTTTTATTTATAACCTGGGAAAAGGGGGGTGATTCAGACTTTTATTAGGGGAGGGGGCTTTTTACTGTTAACATTTTTTTTTTAACTTTTACACTTATACTAGAAGTTCCCCAGGGGGGCTTCTAGTATAAGTGCTTTGATCTCTCATAGAGATCTCTGCAGCATAGATATGCTGCAGAGATCCATGAGATAGGCACTCGTTTACTTCCGGCTGCTGCAGCCGGAAGTAAACGAATGCCGAGCCGGGGACGGCGCCATCTTGGAGCGGTCCCCGGCCGGCTTCAGAAACGGAGATCGCTCCTCCGGGATAACATCCCGGGGGAGCGATCTCCGCCACTAGACACCAGGGAACAGCTGAATCCGGTAATCGGATGCAGCTGTCATGTTTGACAGCTGCATCTGATTACTGTATTAGCGGGCACGGCGATCGGACCGTGCCCGCTAATACCTATGGTCCCGGGCTACAAGCGGCACCCGGGACCGCCACGGTTCAGAGCGGGGTCGCCGCGCGGCCCTGCTCTGAACGTCCTTACCAGCATCAGGGCGTATGTATACGCCCGATGTCGTTAAGGGGTTAAGGGTACAATTACACAGACAGGATTTCTGCAGATATTAAAGAAGTCTGGCAAAAAAATGTATTAAAGTATTATGATGCCACCCAAAAATTTTACAAATGCCAAAAATACACTTATTATGAGAAATGCTTATGAAGTGCTTTTTCCCCTGCACCTACTACTGCATCAAGGCTTCACTTCCTGGATAAAATGGTGATGTCACGACCCAGACTCCCAGAGCTGTGCGGGCTGTGGCTGCTGGAGAGGATGATGACAGGGGGACACAAGGCACTGGAGGGACACCGAGCATCCATCTGCCATTATCCTCTCCAGCAGCCACAGCCAGCACAGCTCTGGAAGTCGGGTCGTGGCATCACCATGTTATCCAGGAACCGAAGCCTTGATGCAGAAGTAAGTGCAGGGGGGAAAAAAATCACTTTATAAGCATATCCTGTGTTAAGTGTATATTGGTAATTGTATATCTTTTGGGGGCAATACAATACTTTAATAAAAAAATTTCAGAAATTCTCCTTTAAGTAAATAATGGAGCACAGCAAACCTGTACATGTGAATTAACTCTTAGGCTATGTTCCCACACAGTGTTTTTCAAATCCAGGATTGAATTGAAAACATAGAAAGGCTATGTTCACACACTGTTGACATTGAGTGGATGGACATAATTTAATGACAAATAATTGGCGTTATTTTAAAGGCTGTTTAAAAATAAAGGCCGTTATTTGCCATTATATGATGGCCATCCACTAAATTTCAACAGTATGTTGAAACTAGGGATGGTCCGAACCTGGTTCGGCTCGTGTTCGTACGAACCGGAACTCTCGGAAATTATTCCCGCTGTCTGCCCGCTCCGTGGAGAGGGTGGATACAGCGGAAGGACCGCCTGAAAAACTGGGATACAGCCATAACCATAGGCTGTATCCCAGTTTTCCAGGCGGTCCTCCCGCTGTATCCACCCGCTGCATGGAGCGGCCAGACAGCGGGAATCTGATGCCGAGCGATCGGGTTCATACGAACCCAGACCTCGGCAGATTCGGACCAACCCTAGTTGAAACTTTTCTGTATTTTTAATCCACTCCTGGTTTTGGTTGAAAAACACTTACCAAAATACTGTGTGGGAACATAGCCTAAAAAGGGAAGTCTGGGCAAAATTATTTTAACATATGTTACCCAGCAAATGCTATGAAAATAACTAATAGACTCTTATTATGGGAGATGCACCTATAGTGCATTTTCCCTGCACTTACTACAGCATGGAGTGTTCAGGTTTCTGTAAAGTTGGTGATGTCACATAAACTGCTGCAGCGGTGGGACAGACTGGAGCAGCAGGAGTTGGCAGTTTATGTGACGTGACATCACCAACTTTACAGAGACCTGAACACTCCATGCTGTAGTAAGTGCAGGGAAAATGCACTATAGGTGCACCTCCCATAATAAGTGTCTATTAGTAATTTTTATAACTTTTGTTGGGCAATAACATATCTTAAAATTACTTTGCCGGGACTTCCCCTTCAATGTTAAGGAGGGCAGAATACACATATTCATCCTTATAATGAACAGTAAAGCTTCAAATGTATCTAACTGGCTTTATGGTGGTAGGGTCTCCTCTAGCAGAAAATAGACACAACAGCTGCTTAGTTTTTAGATAAATTCTATAAGTTAGTTCTAAATCTTTTTAGCTATAGACCATGACAGGTGGTTTTACTCAGCTTTTCATTCTAGAATATCTCAGCAGACTATTGTTTACTTTTCCAACATGAGTGGAATTGCTGATCTCAGCTTCCTTCTTAGCTCCTTAGTTAATGGAGTGGAAAATGATGCACTGATTTCCTTGGTTCAGGAAAATGCACTGGTGATTTCTAGAAAGGCTATGTTAAAGTCAATAATGCTTCCAGCATGTGTTATTGTATGTGAGATTTGGAGAAAACATAGAAAATGTCATAATGTGACGGCATAATAAATTTCCCACAATGTGTACAGGTACACGATAACCAGTCTGGGTTTTCAGAACCATAGTATTGTGGAGACTTTGTTTGCTGTTGGAAATACAATGCTACAAAGGAATAAATGCACTGGTTTCCTTTTGCTTTATCTGTATGACATGTCTGCCACCTAGTGGCCAATCCTGTATTAGCATATAGAAAAAACAAAATGCCAGATAAAGCTCGAACCAACAAAGTATACCTGTCATGACACACAAAAAATCCTGGAAGTTAATGCTGCCCTTATGTATGCTGTTTTTTTTTTATTTTAAGGGTATACGCACACTACGGAATTCACACAGATAACTTCCAGCGGATTCAGTGTGTGCTTCCGCTTGATGTTCTGCCCATCCCATAGGCTCTATTCTATGCTCAGGCAAATTGACATGTCAATTCTTTGGGTGGGTGGCGGTATCTGCCTGAGCATAAAATGGAGTCTATGGGATGAGCAGAACTTCAAGCGGGAGTGCGAGTGTCGGAATCTGCTGGAAGTTGTCTGCACGGATTCCATAGTGTGCACATACCCTAATTTTGCAGCTCCAATGGTCCATTCAGTGCCTCATTGCACCGCTTAGGCTTCTACCTTTGACTCTGAACTGGTGAATGGGCCCTTAGATCACTTTACTCTGCTGCAGCAGTACACAGGAGTGTGGGCCAGTATATGCAGAGCACTGACATCACTTTGTTTTTTCAGATTAGCATCCGATACTCTAGTCTTACTTCCTTCCATATCTTCATTCCTGGAGCATTACAGTATGTATGTACATTTCACCTTCACGTTCATTCAGCCGACAGTTGAGCTGAGGATGCGCGCGTCAATAGAAGAGAAGGAAAACCCATTGCCAAACACTTCTGGCAGCTGCTTGTCTCTTGGAAAACAAATTCAACATGCCCGATCCTTCAGGAAACCTCCATATACAGTAGCTAATGGTCCAATAGAGCCGCAATCAGTGGGTCTGTACAACTGTTACAACACGTTAGAATGAATAAAAACAATGACACCACCAAATGTTTGCATCATAGTTTACTGTACCAATAATATAGTCTTAAAATATTTTCATTTAAGTGCTTACGGACATAAATTATTTCTTTAATGAAACAAAATATATATATATCAACTTTAGTATTTTTTTTCCCCAAGAATGCAGAATATGCATGTATACATATTTTATAGTACAATTACAATAAAAAATAAGAGCTATATTGAAGGACAGGTCAAATCACGCAGGATAACAGTCATTAAATGTATAACTGTCAACAAAGTGTTTCTGTTGCTACATTCTTTCAGATGAAATGCGTATATACAAAATTAAAGCCTGGTAATTTTATCATGGGGGTGTTGATGGTGGTGTGCCTTTAAGGCTGCTGAGAGCTGCGTGGATTCGAAAGTGCAATCTGGATTCCATGGAATAGTCTTTAAAGTTGGTTCTGTAAATAATAGGCACATTGATTAGTGAAATAGCGTTTTTTAACAGACACATATCTCTAGCAAAAAAAAACAAACAGTACTCGGGGACCTGGGGTACAGGGGGTTGTCCAAATTTTTAGAACAGCATGAGGTGGTTTAAACATTAGTTATATGCACCTGTCCCCTGCTGTTCTTTTTTCATCTCTAGGTACCTGTGACGTCACATTATTACAGGAACCGCACTCAGCAAATCAGGGTCCTGCTTTAGGGTCCATTTACACAGAAAGATTATCAGACAGATTATCTGCCAAAGATGTGAAGCCAAAACCAGAAATGGATTTGAAAAGGGGAGAAACCTCAGGCTTTCCTTTATGACCTGATCTCTGTTTATAGTCTGTCCCTGGCTTTAGCTTCAAAGATCTGTCAGATAAGCTTTCTTTGTAAATGGACCCTTAGGGTGCGTTTACACAAGAGATTTTGGAAGCCAAAGCCAGGAATGGATTTGAAAATAGGAGAAATCACAGTCTTTCCTTTATGACCTGATTGGTGTTTATAGTCTGTTCCTGGCTTTGGCTTCAAAGATCTGTCAGATAAATCTGTCGGTGTAAACGCACCATTAGTCACAGATTGGCTGAGTAGGTATCTTTTTCTTTTTTTTATTCCCTTTTAAAAACGGCTTTGTTTTTTTTTGTTTTTTTTTTATGATATTATATATATTATATATATATATATATATATATATATATATATATATATATATATATATATATATATATATATATATATATATATATATATATATATATGGGGGGGAGAGATAACAGTGCCTTTCTATAAATCACCATGGTCCAGGTTTATTAATCTATCAAAACAAAACTATTAAGGGGTTATCCAGCGAAAATAGCGCTTGCATTTTTTCAACTACAGACCTGCATGAGCTCTTTTTTGAGCCACCAATTGTACTTTGCAATAACAGACTTCATTTTTCCATTAAATTTGCGGGATGGACATCGGCTTGCTTCGGGGGTTCCCGGCTAGGTTTCCTGCTTAGCCAATCAATGTGCTGCCCCATTGCAGAACCCCCGAGCTGGATCCTGGAGCAGGTACGGTATGCTCCGTCCGGCGGGGGGTTAACGAGGCTGTCTCCTTACATACTAGCAGCGGGAGTAGGGCTTCCCATACAAACTACAGGACAGGGGTCCCAGCAGATTTTGCAGCAAGAAATCCGCTGCAGATCCACCCTGTGTGTTTGTACCCTACGTCAGTACGATAACAATGATAGGCAACTTATACAACTTATTTTATCTGATGGCTCTAAAAATTTTTTTTTTTAAAAACACACACACACACAAAGAAAAAACCCAAAACACTACATGTGTTTAAAATTGCTCTATTACCATCCTTAAAATTCTCTCTTTTTTGTCTATGGGGCTCTGTATGAGGGCTCAGTTTTGCACCATGATCTGTACTTTCTATCAGTAGCTTGCATACATGCAACTTTATCAAACTTTTATAAAAAGGTGAGATTTTTAATTGATGAAAAAAACTTTTCTATAATGAATAAACAAATCTGTCACTTAGATCTATGCAGTCCATATGTACAAATGAGATTAGTGCTCCACTGCTTTGGGCTGCTGGAGCCCAGAGCAATGGAGTGCCGAGCAGGGATCTGCGACATTACAACACTGAGGCCTGGCCAGAAAAATAGATTGTGCCTCCGCGAACACATCACGGGGAGGCTACTATACCACCACTAATGTGCTTTGTAAAGCAGCTATAAAAACTGACAGCTGAAATTTAAATGCATCTAAAATTGTCAATCTGCCCACGCCGGCTAACCGTTGCGCTCCCTGGCTGTTCATAGCAGCCAGGAGCGCAGCACTTCAGAGCGGGTCATTGGCATGACCCCTCTCTGAACCCCACCATCCGCCACAGGACATGCGGGTACATTCTTATGCAGGAAGGAGTTAAATGGTCTGATAACCCGTGAGAAGAATACATATAAACATAATATAACAAGGAGCATCTTTTAACTCAATTTTGCCACTTCTCTGTTAATCCACCTAGCAATCTAAGAAACATAGTACACAGCCTGGCATCGTCAGCTCTGATTGGACAATTTTAGACTGTGGAGGGACACATCTCTTTGACAAGTAGAATGGTATTATGCTGTCAATGGTATTATTGTCAATGAATTCAAAAATGGGAAACACAAAGAAAAAAAAAAGTTGAAAAACAATGCTTCACAACTACTATTTTATGTTGAATGCAAAAACAGGTCCTCTTTAGGATATACAATAACTAAATAGTACTCACTTTGCAGCTTCAATTAAACGTATGGCTCTATCTTTGTCTCCTTGTTCTTTGTACAAAAGTCCCAGCTCATAATGAGTAAATGGTAGTAAATAGTGGTCATACTTTATTCTCTTTTCACTGAAATGTCAGAAAACTGTTATTTCAGCAATTTAAAAAGTTTTAAAAAGGCAAATGCAGTATATTTTATAGCCTATAGTCAATACAAACTTCTTAAAGGGAATCTGTCAGCTGCATTTCAGGTTTCAAACTGCTAACTCTGTTAGCTAGCAGTTAGGGCAAGGAAACACATGGTACCGTTCATATCTGTCTGCATTGGAGGCCAGAAGCATTTTTCTACATTCTGGAAGCACAAGGAGTCAAAGAGGTTTTTCCAAGCTCCTGATCTGTTAAGGTTGGCTCCCAGCTCTGAAACAAGCGTGGATCGGGATGAAAGGGGAAGCAATGAGGCCTCTTTAAATCTTTGCACTAGAAAATAACAGCATTTTGAACGTTTTCATGTGTCTCTTTGCTATAACAGCTATCTGTGTCAGCCGTTTGAAATGTTAAATGCAGCTGATAGATTCCCTTTAAGAATCAATATCCAAGGTAGTAACTTCTAGATGTTTTTCCTACCTCTGTATCACTTGGTTAAAACAAAGTTCAGCCTGTAATAATCTACCCAGATGTTTTAAGCAAAGGCCTTTTAGTAACTGGACAAGGCACTGATCGTCTCCAAAATATTCAGTTGGATCTAAAATAAAAGACAAATATGGAAAAAACTGTTCTGCAACTCTTCAAGAACTAAAACACACACACACACACACACACACACACACACACACACACACACACACACAGTTTTCCAGTGTAGTGGAATAAAATGTAAACAGACTAATGTATATTCATGGGGGCTAAGTCCTTTACGCTTTGTATTATAAACACAGGATATGCTGCTTTTTACCACAGTAAAGGTGACCATACAGTTTCAATAGTTGATCCGACCCGTCCTCCCCATACACATGAGCGCTCAGCTGAATATTCACGTGTTCTGTATTGAGGGGGATGGTTAAGCTGCAGCCAGACTCTCAGAACAATCCAAAACACCAATGGGTCAGTTGTAGTAGTTTAACTATACATGTAGTAGTGTAACTCAACTGGTGCCTTTTTCCTCCTATGTAAGGAAGAAACAATCACGTGCGAAACGCACATCTGGTATGGCTGGGGTTCTCTTTTTTTCTATTTTTAGATTTAAAAATAAAACCCTCTGTAAATCTCTATGCTATATGGGTGTTCCTTATGGCTTATTGCCAGGGTCTTACTATTGTGGTATTGCCCAGGAATAATTGAAGCCAATTGCCCCGCATGGCGTAGTGTACACTTTTGTACTAACATAGGTTGTCGCACTGTGGCCAGGTTAAGGAGATCATGGTGTACGGTTACGCCTGTGTATTATACACATCTAGTCACTCTGGGGATTTTTCTATCTGCATAGCCTGCATGATAAAAGCAACCTGTTTTTTTCTGTTCCATATAACTTGTGGTGTTTTTTTTTAAGTAACATTGAATAAAATATATTGCTTTTTTCCCTATACATCTTTTTTACTTTTTTGGTTCTTTATAAAACTTGAGAAAACCCCAGGATATCAACCAAATTTTGAAACCTCCTCAGTATATTAAGTTACTGACTGTGACAATGTGCCTTTTTCCTTGCCTAATATGCAGTGTTCATTTATAGTACATAATCTCCCACTTACTTTTTTCATTCTGCAGAGCAGCTTCTGCCTTTTCAATAGTAACCAGCAGACTTTCAGTAAGATCAGATCGCCTCCCTACTATTGTAAAGCCATTCCATACATACATCATTTCCTGGAGAAAAAAAAACATAAGAAAAAGTTAGGCCTGAATGTCCTGAAACAGTTCCAATGCTTAAATCAACGTTATTAACTACGTGTATTATGTTTACAAAGTCCAATAAAACGACTATAGTCATCACTGGAAAATATTAACCCATGATGACCATCTACAGTTGAGAGATTATTTTGTCAGTAGACTAGCATACTGTTATAAACTGTGTATTGTGTATCAGTCTTACCAAGGCTGGCAGTACCAGTTTGACTGGGTTAGCGGCTGCATATCTTCTGGACTTCCGAACAGCAAATTTTTCAGTTGGAATAGACTTTCCAGCAATTCTTTGTTTTAAACCTTCTACTTGCCTGAAATAGGAACAACACTAAGGAAGATGTCAACTCAAAGCCAAATGTAATACTATGTTCCCAACATGGCTGGGCGATTAAGGGTTACAAGTAAAATCTTACATTTTTTGCTAATCAAGCTAAAAACAACAACACACATTTTTAAACAAGGGGGAAAAGATGCCATTTATTAAAAGGAGAAGTCCGGCGAAAATTTAAAAAGTATTGTATTGGCCCCCAAAAGTTATACAAAATACCAATATACATTTATTGCGGGAAATGCACATAAAAGGGCTTTTTCCCTGCACTTACTACTACATCAAGGCTTCACTTCCTGGATAACATGGTGATGTCACGACCCGACTCCCAGAGCTGTGCGGGCTGTGGCTGCTGGAGAGGATGATGGCAGAGGGATGCTCAGTGTCCCTCCAGTGCCCTGTGTCCCTCTGCTATCATCCTCTCCAGTAGCCACAGCCCGCACAGGAGGAAAAAAAAAACCCATCATAGTGGGGGTAAAAAAAGTGCACTTTTTGCTGATTAATTTCTCAGGGGTAAAAAAAAAAAAAAGGGGGGGGGGGGCACACTGTCTACTAGACTAAACCTGGCCAAACCCTTAAAAGAACATAAATACACAGCCTCACCTGAACAAAGCCACAATATCTTCTCCTGTGGTCTTTGCAGCATCCTCTGGAAGCATGCTCAAGATTGCAGCTTTTTGAAAGACATAGATTGCCTGAAAACACAATTGTGACATATGGAATGTATTAACAGAATAAAAAAAATGTAGAAACAGCACCCATTCTCAAAACCAATTTACAGAAAGAAAAAAAACAGACAATGTCATCCATTCAATGCATGTTATGGTATTCATCCATTATTAATAGTATAGAAAGATCTAAGAATATCAACCTTTTGTTACATAAAAACAGAGTGAATGCAGTATTTGTGCTCTTTGTGAAGTCAATTGCATGCACTTTACTAGCTGATATGCTGCATTATGCCTGTAGTCATATCAACCTTGAAAAGGAAATGTGGCTTTTACAGGCAACGATTTAGAAACATCTTAAAGTGATTTTTATGAAAGCTTGAAACTGTCATAGCAGACACGCTGCTTAGAAAGACAGCACATTATTCACCAAATAACCAAACAATTTTACACTAAAGCAGGCACAAAAAACACTGATAAATTTACCTCATGAAGTAGAAATACAATGCAAGACCAATACTGGCCATACTGTACATGTAGACAATAACACATCCTCTGATCAAAAATATTCCATTTCAAGAATGAAGGGGATGTATTGCCTTTATTATCCTACAATAACTTTATGTATTACTCTTCTATGAAGAGCATTGCTCATTTGTTTGTATCGCCAAAATTAAAAGCGCACCTGTCATTATAATTCCTTACCTGATCGGGGTAACCCAATCCGGGAGTTCAGGTAACTATAAATCCTACCAGACTGTCTTAATTCCGTTCACGAGTACTATTCAATAGGGCTCATGCACAGAACTAACCCAGTGTGGTCATATCCCTAGTTACCCGAACTTCCAGATTGGGTTATGCTGACAGCTGAAACATGAATTCCAGCTGTCAGATTAAAGGGGAACTATCAGCATGTTAGACAAATCTAGCGCCAAAGAATCTAGACAAATCTATCTCCTCAGCGCCACTCCCGCGCTGTTAGTCAAAGTAATCGTCACTCCAGCGAAGATTACTTTGACTAACGGAGTGGGAATGGCGCAGAGGAGGAAGATAACACACACACACACACACACACACACACACACTTCTCAGCATCCCGAGCGCTATAAGGGGCTATCAGTAGGTTAGATTAGTCTAACCTGCTCACAGTTCCCTTTTAACTAAGGCATCTTAAGGCCTTGGCACTAAAGTCCATACAAAAATGAATATGAAATGCCATAAATTAGTCTTTTCATTGCAGTAATTGATCATTGTGCGAACATACCCTCACCAATCACCAAAACAAGCTAAAATAGAAGCGCACAGTTAAGTGCATCTCTCATCACTCTCTGTATGCAACAAAGATTGTCCTATAAGACTTACACTGTGAGTCTGTCTAAATTACATGGCACAGAGCTGGCAGAGGTTACACTCAGCGATCACTTTCTTTGCTTTTTCTAGCAGTCAGTGGGGTCTGAACACCTAGATCCCAACTGATGGATTTCTTTTCTTTGGAACGTCATAGTCATGTCAAAAGTTTACAACAGCAAAAGAAAGGTAGAAGTGTGGATGCATGCTAGAGTGTTAGCAATCTCATGTGCTGGCTAGTAAACGCAAAAATTGCACAAAAACGAGTGTAACAGCATCCAAAATCTTCATGATTTTATTGCAGAAGTACAAAAACAGCAACGTTTTGACCATAGAGATCTCAATAAATTTATCATGCATTGTCAAAGGGCAGGGCTTTACCCATGCACATCATGCTACACAAATTTGCCAGAATTCTGGAGCAATTTAGGCTAACTAAGTCTAGACAGTCTAAGGCTAAATTCACACATTTCACAAGTTTGTCAGTAATTGAGGATTTAGGGCCCATTGATTTCAATTGGACTGTTCAAAATATCTGTATATTTACAGATCCATGATCTGCAAAAATTGCATCCACAAACATTTATGACAAGCTCTAGTATGGACCATAATTGCGGCACAGATTGTCCCATAGAAGTCTATGACAGTGTCTGTAACTTTTGAGGATCTGAAAAATTTATTGATGAAACACCCATAATGTCCGGAAATAATGTCTTTGTACTAACACATGGTATTTTTAAAGACGTGTTTGCAGACAAACTGGGCATGCAGACATGCTATGTCTACATACAGGCCTTTGGTAATATGTTTTAATTTGGAATAAATAAATAAAAAAGGTAGAAGATTCAACAGAATGTCGCAAGTTCAGCTATCCTATTTTTCTACAGAAATTTTGATACAACACAAACTGTATATCAACAAAAGTAAAAATCACTGCTACCATAATCATGGCACTTTTTAAAATGCCAACCTTCTCCTGAACAATGGATGTGGTTTAGGGAGGCGTCGCTAATGCCCAGGGACCAGGTATGCATGGCAATCTCCAAGAAAGTAGTAAGCGGTACAGCCATTCCATTAAAACGACTTGTTTCCAACGAAGCCCTTGTACGTGTTCTGTCCATTAACCTATGCAGCTATTGACCCATAGGGTATGTGCACACTAAGGAATCCAGGCGGATCACCCGCCACAGATTCCACAGCTCACCCCTACGCGCATCTCTGCCTGTGCCATAGACTCTATTCTATGGTCAGGCAGATTCCGCTGTCCGCCTGAAGAATGAACGGGTTCATTCTTCGGGCAGATGGCAGAATCTGCCTATGGATAGAATGGAGCCTATGGCACAAGCAGACATGTGTGCGTCCGCTAGCGGGGGCCAGCTGCGGAATCCGTGGCAGGTGATCTGCCCGGAATCCTCAGTGTGCACATACCCTAACTGCTATTTAAAGTTGAATGAAAAGGGTTGGTCTCAATAAAAAAAAAAAAAAAGTGTTTACTGTGAGAGTTTACTGTGGCCTCACAACTTTGTTGGGAAACAGTACAATACTTTTTTCAAACAATGAAACAATTGTAATATTTAAAGAGGCACAACACCTTTGACCACTTGCTTTCCTTGCACAATAGGTCAGCATAGTGATATGCTTTTAGCCAGTCTTGTTGGAAGGAATGGCACCACATCAGCTCCCAGTAACAGAGATGGTGAATCTGTTTCCATTCCTGCTGGGCAACAATGCATTGCCTGAAGGTCTCCTGTGCCTGCATAAAAAATAAGAGAACATATTACAAAATCTGTAATAATGTATATGCACTTTAGGAAAGAGGAGCAAATATATGCATTTCATTTAAGAGATACCTTAAAAGGGGTTCTTCAGTGTGTGTGTGTGTGTATTTATATATATATATATATATATATATATATATATATATATATAGTAAAAAACAGCAGTAGAACGGCACTGTGCAGACTTTCAGTCAAAAAAACGGCTTCAAGCCAATGGGTGCACGTCACTCAAGCAGTCGACCCCCGACTCCACTTCATAAGTAACAAACGATGGGAAGACGGCACTCCAATAGTGAATAAATGTGAAATAGTTTATTCACCCATACACGTAATGCGACGTTTCGACTCAAGCATGAGTCTTTCTCAAGCAAGTACATAATGTGATACATGTGGTATTTATACAGAAGGAGACGCCCCCAAAGGGTATGTGTCTCAATAAGTGACATCATAGGTAAACAGTGTAAATACTGTGCAATAACATTTCATCAATATGGTGGTGTGCACAAATTCATACATATCTATATGCAAACTTAGATATTGAATGCAGTGTGACTCCAATGTGTGTGTAAAAGTCTCTTCAAAGTCCATATAATCATGAAATAAAACAAATATCCATCCTGGTAAGGGTTAATTTGGAGGTTGGACTACACTCACCGTCCGTGTTCCACCAATCCCACGACATTGTAGCCATGCTGCTTTCGGCTTGTAAACAGAAGAAGTACGCAACTCCGGATGTTAAGGAACCACCTGACCAAGTACAGATCACATGATCGCATAAGCGCATAGCGCGCACGCGCACTCACATTCCGATCATGCGGGCGCCATCTTGGAGTAGGGAAAGAGACTCTAGGTGCCCAGATTACAAGTCTGTGAGTAACAAGATTGCATAAGCGCATAACGCGCATGCGCACTCACATTCCGATCATACGGGCGCCATCTTGGAGTAGGGAAAAAGACTCTAGGTGCCCAGATTACAAGTCTGTGAGTGACGGGACCAACGACTAGTAGGGAAATAAAGCATGTAATCACCCCAAATCCTTTAAGATCGTCATACACAGGTAAACCCGGCCAAATTGACAGAGTCAAACCCATCCATGGTGAATCTTCACTCTTATGGGCATTCAGACTCTATATCATATTTATTAGTGGCCGGACGCCAAATATGACCTTTCTCTAGGGTACACGCAGCTTCAGATCGCTACAAAATATTGTCATTGGAACACGAAGTCAGGGGTAAATACCGGTGAAAAGAAACAAAAGGAGAAGCCGTAGGATTGTGAAGAGTTCAACGGATCCGGTGAGTATAGGTCTCATCTCCATCTACATAAAGGAAAAAAGAAGAGATCAATATTCTGTGATACAATTGTGATAAAATAAAATTTACATAAATCCATAAATTAATAAAATAATAAATTGGTACTACTTCTTTCAGCAATGACAGGTCAGTCGGTTTCATGGTTTCGCTCACAAATTATAAAAATGCTTTTAATGAAAAATCTATATTGAGCCCATGAGGCTGTAAAGCATTAAGGCGTGAAATCCATTGTGCTTCCCTTTGTTTTAACATCCTCTGCCTATTACCACCTCTACGGGGAACCGGAATGTGGTCTATGACCATAAACTTCAATTGTTGGACAGTATGTCCAGCCTCAACAAAGTGTCTGGAGACAGGAAGATCCAGTCTCCCGGTACGAATGGATGACTTATGGTTATTCAATCGTATGCGACATTCATTAGTGGTTTCGCCCACATAAATATATGGACAGGGACACTGTAGGACATAAATGGCAAAATCAGTCTTGCAAGTAGCATAAAAACGCAGTTTGTGACTACGGTTAATTAACTTCCTCGGGTATCCCCATTGTGCAAAGCGATTGCCCATTTCCTGGAGTCTAAGATCAACCCTAGTTGCGTCATCTACAATCCTACGTACCCTCAACAGCTGACTGCGGGGGAGAGACTCAACCATCTTTCTAGGGTGCATGCTATTAAATTTAAATTTGAAATTTAATAGCATGCACCCTAGAAAGATGGTTGAGTCTCTCCCCCGCAGTCAGCTGTTGAGGGTACGTAGGATTGTAGATGACGCAACTAGGGTTGATCTTAGACTCCAGGAAATGGGCAATCGCTTTGCACAACGGGGATACCCGAGGAAGTTAATTCAAAGAAGTATAGCTGACGTAAGCACACTACAAGACGTTCCAGACAAGAGTAAAACTACTGACAGAGTTCCATTCATCACCACATTTAATGAACAAAGCCAACAGATAGGTCAGATAATACGTAGACATTGGAATATTGTGGCTAATTTCCATAACAACATTCCCATACTCAGTGCACCTCCTCTGCTATCCTATAGGAGATCAACCAGTATTAGGGATAAGCTAGTCCGTGCAGATTGTGCAAAAAGGAAGCTTGATTTGTCCTCCTCACTCAGACCAGGCAGTTATCCCTGTCTAGGGTGCGACAGTTGTAGTTTAATGATTAAGGGTGATACTTTTTGCCACCCTAATACCAACCGTAGTCACAAACTGCGTTTTTATGCTACTTGCAAGACTGATTTTGCCATTTATGTCCTACAGTGTCCCTGTCCATATATTTATGTGGGCGAAACCACTAATGAATGTCGCATACGATTGAATAACCATAAGTCATCCATTCGTACCGGGAGACTGGATCTTCCTGTCTCCAGACACTTTGTTGAGGCTGGACATACTGTCCAACAATTGAAGTTTATGGTCATAGACCACATTCCGGTTCCCCGTAGAGGTGGTAATAGGCAGAGGATGTTAAAACAAAGGGAAGCACAATGGATTTCACGCCTTAATGCTTTACAGCCTCATGGGCTCAATATAGATTTTTCATTAAAAGCATTTTTATAATTTGTGAGCGAAACCATGAAACCGACTGACCTGTCATTGCTGAAAGAAGTAGTACCAATTTATTATTTTATTAATTTATGGATTTATGTAAATTTTATTTTATCACAATTGTATCACAGAATATTGATCTCTTCTTTTTTCCTTTATGTAGATGGAGATGAGACCTATACTCACCGGATCCGTTGAACTCTTCACAATCCTACGGCTTCTCCTTTTGTTTCTTTTCACCGGTATTTACCCCTGACTTCGTGTTCCAATGACAATATTTTGTAGAGATCTGAAGCTGCGTGTACCCTAGAGAAAGGTCATATTTGGCGTCCGGCCACTAATAAATATGATATAGAGTCTGAATGCCCATAAGAGTGAAGATTCACCATGGATGGGTTTGACTCTGTCAATTTGGCCGGGTTTACCTGTGTATGACGATCTTAAAGGATTTGGGGTGATTACATGCTTTATTTCCCTACTAGTCGTTGGTCCCGTCACTCACAGACTTGTAATCTGGGCACCTAGAGTCTTTTTCCCTACTCCAAGATGGCGCCCGTATGATCGGAATGTGAGTGCGCATGCGCGTTATGCGCTTATGCAATCTTGTTACTCACAGACTTGTAATCTGGGCACCTAGAGTCTCTTTCCCTACTCCAAGATGGCGCCCGCATGATCGGAATGTGAGTGCGCGTGCGCGCTATGCGCTTATGCGATCATGTGATCCGTACTTGGTCAGGTGGTTCCTTAACATCCGGAGTTGCGTACTTCTTCTGTTTACAAGCCGAAAGCAGCATGGCTACAATGTCGTGGGATTGGTGGAACACGGACGGTGAGTGTAGTCCAACCTCCAAATTAACCCTTACCAGGATGGATATTTGTTTTATTTCATGATTATATGGACTTTGAAGAGACTTTTACACACACATTGGAGTCACACTGCATTCAATATCTAAGTTTGCATATAGATATGTATGAATTTGTGCACACCACCATATTGATGAAATGTTATTGCACAGTATTTACACTGTTTACCTATGATGTCACTTATTGAGACACATACCCTTTGGGGGCGTCTCCTTCTGTATAAATACCACATGTATCACATTATGTACTTGCATGAGAAAGACTCATGCTTGAGTCGAAACGTCGCATTACGTGTATGGGTGAATAAACTATTTCACATTTATTCACTATTGGAGTGCCGTCTTCCCATCGTTTGTTACTTATATATATATATATATATATATATATATATATATATATATATATATATATATATAAAATTATATTTATATTAAATAGCAAACCCCCCAATCCCAAATATTCAAAGACGCTTTGGATTTTTAAGTGTATATTCACCTTTATGTAATCTACATATAACTTTACCTGCATTTATTTGGGTTGTAATATCCATTCTAATTCAGAGTTATGCTGGCGTCTTCATACCTTACATACCTAAGTAGCCCCCTGCTACTTCATTTCTGTGCAAAGGACGGAACATTAGTCTTGTGTAGGGAAAGACAATCTCTTAGAATGAGAGGTCATCCAAAATGTTATGGGTGTTGTGTTCAGCAGTCAGTACAATGCTATATGGGAACACTTAGCAACCAGAACTGGCTTGATCACAAGTCTACAACCTTCTTGCAAAACGACTCAAAGTTATTACATCTAAAACGCAAATTGTAATAAGATGTTGAAAAGGTAAGTCTACATTTTAATTAATATATCCACTCCTTACAACCGTGCTTCTCATTTGGAAGAGGGAAAAAAGACATACTTTAATAAAAGCAAACAGTAAAACACAAGTTACCTGTTCAAAGTTTCCTTTAAGCACATCTATCCGAGCAGCATAGAAGAGAATAATAGATCCCTGAGAAAACAGGAGTATTTACATTAGGAGGTTAGTTGGGTGATTTATACGCAGTACCCTGACAGGTTTGGGTCATGGTTACATACATTTGGAAATTTCGTGAGGTAGGGTTCAATCAGTGCATCTGCTTCTTCAAGATTACCTTCTCCAGTACCTAGAAAGAATGATGTGTTCATTAACTTTTAAACATTCAAAAGATCATCTTGGGTACAGTGACCCCTGACATGATGGCAACTACATACAATGTATTCAACTTCAATGGCCTGTTTGGGGCAATCATAAGTTGAACTCAGCATCAACCTACAATGCCTCCAGGCACGGCAATGACAGGCATCCTGATGGGCAGCATCCCAAGACACAAGGGGAGTACTAGGAGAGCACTCAGGCTTAATTATATGGAAAGATGCCCTAGGTGATGTATCTAGATAAGTTCCCTGATATCACAGCGATTGCTGAGCTGGTAAATCAATGTTAATTACGTCCAAAGGTCGTGCTGAGATCGCCATGATATGTTGTAACCCTGGCACATCATGTCACAGCACTCTCAGAACACCTAGTGGGAACGCTACCAGCAAGATCCCCAGACACCTAAGTTAGGGACTCATGCTATCTACAATGACCTTTAGATATAATTAACATTGCTTTACCAACTCAGCACGGACCAGCTCAGCGATCACTGTGATGTCAGGGAACTTATCTAGATACATCACATAGGGCATCTTAGGATATAATGAAGCCTCTGCCCAAGACGCCTGTGCACACTGATCTTTGACATCTGTAAAAGCAATCTACCTACTTCTCCTTGCCTCACCTTTTAGGATACCTTGAGTGCTGACACTTGCGCCCCGCTACCCTATACAGTGGTTCCTTGGTTTAAGAGCAACTTGGGATTTAGAGCGTTTTGCAAGAAAAGATCAAAGTTTTTCAAAATTGTAACTTGGTTTAAGAGCATTGCTTTGGTTTAAGAGCTCCCTGTAGTGGGTGGGAGGTGGAGCAGGGTAGGGGCATGGTCTGTATAGTGTGGTCTACAGTACTGTACTCTGGCTCAGGAAGTCTCCCTCTCATTTAAAATCATAGAAGATCAACTTCAGGCTGGGGCTGAGGACAGGACCGTGTAGGTAATCTCACCATAGCTGTAACCACTCTCTCCCTGGACATAGAGTGCTGCTATAATGTGCTATAACCTGCTTCTATCTTCCTGTATTCTGTCGGCCCTTGTGTTTACCATTTTCTCCATTCCTGCTATAATGTGCCTGCACTTACACTTTGCTATACACACTGCTGTATAGAAAAGTTTGTCTCTGTCCTCCTGCACGGCTCTGTGATTCTGACTTCCTAATTGGTCCATGGCTGAACACACACCCTTTCCACATTGCCGTCATGTGACCACACAGACCTGTGAGAGCAGTCCTGCTTCTAGCCAGTTGTACTACCCTACTACTGCATTTTGGGGATCTAAAAATTGCTGCTGGTTTTTCATTTTTATGCACTTACTATACATTATACTCTACATGCCGATAGCTACACTGTACAGTAACTTATAATATGACATATCCAGCTTTCTAAATGTTTGTTTCATTTGTTTTACCTGTTTTCAGAATAAAAAAAATCATTAGTTTGGAGTGTGTGGAACCAATTGTCTGCATTCCAATGATTTCTTATGGGAAAATTTGCTTTGGTTTAAGAGTGATTTGAATTACAAGCACGATCCTGGAACAAATTATGCTTGTGATCTAAGGCACCACTGTATATATCTTGATTTCCAAAACTGGTATGGGACAACCAACATCCCTGATGAACTCTTCCCAAACACAATAGAGGAGAGAGAAACGCATCAGACACTTGGGTGTTAAAGCACCTCTGTTATCTATCTCCGATAGAAGGCGACATTGCCTCCATTTTGAAAGACTACATAGCTTTCTATAAACAGTTTAGCTTATGTGTACAGCATTTTGTTGTATATCCGTGTGAGGTTTTATATAACTCATCTGTTTCACTGATTATTCTTACAAGCTATCTGTTTGTACTTTGCTGTTATCCATGTTCCTATTATTTCCCCTACATTAGGGACAACCCCCTGCTTAATGGAGATTGGGGATGCCCAAACCAGGGGTACTCCCTCCTAGTGACTAGGCAGGTTGTAATAGGAGGAGCACCGCCTGTGCAGCCTCCACATAGTATCTTTGTATGCACTTTTTTTTTTTTTTAACTTGTGTCTATGTACTAAACATGTAAATACTTGACTTCACGGAATGACAGTTGTTATACACTGGTTTGTCTACAAGTAAAAGTTCTTGGCCCACACAGTGGTACAATTAATTACATAATGGTGCTTTTTTATGTGTTTGTCCATCATATATAAACTTTTTTTGTATCCTGATAACCCCTTTAATGAAAGCATGCCCATGAAAATTTGAGCAGGTAATTTAAGATTGCTTACCAAGTATTAATGAGACATAGGTATGATAGAACAGGAGTGTGAGGACACATAGGATGGCTCTTAGACTGGCACCAGAGGCTCCTTCTCTCAGCTGGGAAAGGCCCAGCTCCTGTTAAATACAGTGAAAGGATTACCATTAGGGATGCACTCATGATACAGCAATGCTCAGCACTGTTCTATACCATTTTTTCCCAATTAAGATGCATCACATGAATGCCAGCTGTGGCAGACATCTGCTTATCTAATAGACAAGTTCTTCACACATAAAATTTTACATTAGCAATCTCTAATCTGTTTATATGATTCTGAATGCTGCACGCAATATGTAAAATACATACTAATATGGGCTGTAATTTTATGTTCTATAAAATCAAAACATATTTAACATTTTGACCAACTATAATAATAACAAAGCAATAACATTGCAAAATATACTTTAAAGGGGATTAGCTTAATAGCATATTAAAAATAGACAATTAATGGAGGGATTTATTGTTCCCTGCACCAGCACAGAGGGACAAAACTACATTTTTTTTAGTGCACTGTTGTGCAAATTCACACATTTAGTGCTATTGTTTTTACTGTAGATGTAAGAAATTACGAAATGCCCGTTTGTTTATTTTTTTATTTGTTTTATTTTTTTCTTTATTCTGCACTTTTGTACTATATGCAAAACAAAAGGGTGAAAATCCCCCTCCCTTTGTGAACCATTTTAGTGCCTCAGTCATTATTGATTGAAGGTTCATCCGATCCTAGCCGCTTCAGGTTAATTCCATAACACGTAAAGAGGTGCATTAGACTAAGTTAAACATGTTACTGACTGCCATAAAAAAAAATGGAGGTCACTAATGATTTTAAATGGATGATGAGATTGTGGTAAAAATAAAAAAAGGTATTTAGATATGAATTTATAGATTTATGTGTAGACATATACGTTAACAGTGCAATGTTGTAGCTACACACACACACACACACTTACTGCAGACTATATTATTGTCATTTTCCATGTATAACAGTATGCCGTAATCCGCAGTGTTTCCCTCTAGTGGTGGATATTTAAATAGATGTTAGGAATAGAAGCCAAATTTGGACATCTCTTTGAAAAACGGACACTTTTTCATATAAACAAGGAAAAACCTTGGCCAATTATCTCATGAGGGCGGACATAAAAAAAAAAAAAAAATCTAATGGGCAAACGTTTTGCTTTCAGCAAAACGAGGGACTTTCCCATGCTATAACTGTCAACATTGTAATTTGATCATAAAAGGTGGCAAGGCGAGTCAGCCCATGAAATACATAAAGCGAACAATCCTGCGCTGCGGAATCTGTTGGCGCTATACAAATAAATATTATTAATAAAATTAATAATAATAATAATAATAATAATAAATAATAATAATAATAATAATAATAATATAAATATAATTATTAATAATAATATAAATATTAATAATAATAATAATAATAATAATAATAATAATAATTTATTATTATTATTATTATTATTAAGAACACGGGATGTTTCTTGAGTAACGTCAAACAGGCAGTTTATCTACTTAAATGCCCGTGTGAGCATATCTATATCGGACAAACGTCCAGAATGGTAAAGATCAGATAAGGGAACACAAAATCGACTATTAGCCAATGCCTACAGAACTGTGAAACCATGTTGGACAGTAATTTTAGTGAAACGGGGGCGTTGCACACCATTTATGCTGAACATAGACACAATGTCAGTGAATTGAAATGGATTATTTTGGAAGCGGTAGAAGGAGATGGCAAAGTGCAGATTTGTACTAGGCTATTGCAAAAAGAAGTCTTTAGGATCCAGTGGGTAGACACGCTGAGTATACAGGGTCTTAACAAGGCTTGTCATTTTAATATGTTTCTATATCTAGCATTGTTCATTTATATACAAATGTTCCATTATAGGATCTAATGTGCTAGATAATTAATCCAGAGTATAATTTGTCAATAATGTCATAATATAAGACGCACTGATATTTTCCTATGTATCTTTAGCCAGGGAAGTTTAGCAATATGTCCTAGCTTTTTATACTGGTGGTGGGCATGATCACGTATTGTTGGAGAATTATCCTTGAAAGATCTCAGACATCAGTGTTCACACCTGCAACACAGTTCACCTTCCTCAAGATGACAGCAGGTCAAAGTTGAGCATAAATGGACTATCTTCTCTTTTATATGGCACCAAGACTTTATCTTGTAAAGTAAATATTACCTGTATATTTGTATTGTAGTTTGGATAAATTTAATCATCAGCAAAAGTATTACATTTTGCCAAGGGTTTATATAAACCCACCCTCGCTAACAAATGTTTCTGTACCTGGCAGAAGCACAGAGGGAAGGTACTCAAATAATAATCAATTATTTTCTGTAGCCTTTTTTACACTGCTAGGGCCGCACATATGTCAAAGTCATGGAATAATCTACAAATCTATCTATATAAAAATTCTAGAAAAAACAAAATCACCCTGTTTCCAGAAAATCCAATGAATTCCAGCAACCTAAGAATCCTTGAAGGTAAAAGAGAAAGCATCTGGAAAAAACAAAGGACAAAAATAGAATGTGAGGTCATGAAGGAACAATTAACACACAATGCAAAGAAAATGGTAGCCAATACCTGGGAGGCTATAAAATTGTACTATTTTAATATGATAAGCACCAATAAAAGAACAACTGAACCTCTAATCTATTATCACATATATAAATTTTTATTAGTAAAATTTCAATACAATAACAGAATGATGAATAAATACACAATGAACCATGGCTGACAGAATGTTAAAAACAACGAACATACAATGAGGGGGCTGCTGCAGATGGACACAAATAAATATATGAATAAATGGTAGACTAAAGTGCTAAATACAATGCAGAAACGCTATAAATAAATAATTTCATCGGGTAAACATGCAAATAAAGTGCTATGAAGAGTAAAGCTACTAAAGTGTCATACCACAAGTAATGCAGGTCAAAGAGTCCACCGGCAGCCCCCACCCCAACGCACGTTTCGGCGTAGCCTTTTGACCCCTTGAAAAAGGCTACGCCGAAACGTGCGTTGGGGTGGGGGCTGCCGGTGGACTCTTTGACCTGCATTACTTGTGGTATGACACTTTAGTAGCTTTACTCTTCATAGCACTTTATTTGCATGTTTACCCGATAAAATTATTTATTTATAGCGTTTCTGCATTGTATTTAGCACTTTAGTCTACCATTTATTCATTTATTTATTTGTGTCCATCTGCAGCAGCCCCCTCATTGTATGTTTGTTGTTTTTAACATTCTGTCAGCCATGGTTCATTGTGTATTTATTAATCATTCTGTTATTGTATTGAAATTTTACTAATAAAAATTTATATATGTGATAATAGATTAGAGGTTCAGTTGTTCTTTTATTGGTGCTTAGTTTGTTATTAGAACCCGAAGTTTTGTTGATTGAAATACTTATTCCCCGTACATTAGAGCAGTACTGGTAGCGTCCTGTATGGTGGAGCTCTGCAGACTTTATATATGTGTTATTTTAATATGATGTCGGCAAGAAAAGAATATGATCAGAACATGATTACAAGCTTATGTGGGGGATTAAAAATTAACTACATGGCCAAATATACTGGCACTGCAGGTTTTGTTTGCCCCAAACCCTACCCAATCTTGAGACAAGAGTGGTGCAAAAGTGGGCATGTTTTTTTAGCGCTGGATAACCCAGTTTCATCCGAACCCAAGCATGCTGCATTTGATTACTCGTGGCTGAAGTTGGATGTAGCCCTAAGGCTGCCACCGGTAACCAAATGCCACATGCTCAGGTTCACCAATCGCTAGCCAAGAGGCATTCAACATGGTAACATTACTACAAAGAAATACTCAAAAAATTGCCAAAACACTTACCAAATTAAAAGCCCCTATGCCTAGTTTAACTCCACCTTCAAACTGATGCTGTGTTTCACTTGCATTTTTATTGTGAGTCACTGATGAGAGAAGTTGATGGCATTCTCTATAGGGTGGAAACATCAAGGGATTTATTATCAATAAAACACTACATAAAAGAAAAGAAAACAGAACATTACAACGTGAACTTTCAGACTTTACTCACTTATAGATTTGGTAACTTGTCCTGATTTTGAGACCGCCTTTAATGAAATTGATCATGTTTTCATCCTGGAACAAATTTATTTTCATAAAGACAGGAAATGCGCACGCACACAAAAATGCATGGAACTAGTTTAATAAGTAAAACTACTTCATACAAAGTGTGGATGCTGACTAGTACAAAGTCACAAAGAATATACATTCATTACAAGTATTAAACAGCTAAGTTGTTAATTTATAATAAAAGGTAAACAATGCTGCTGCCCGATATATGCCGTATCCATGTTTTCCAGGACTCCTTAGGGCTGCATGAAACTTCTTTAGCCACCGATAATCAAAAGCCCCCTGAATGTATTTGAAGTTGTAGTAGCCCCCTGAATGTAGTTTGCCCATATCTAATGATCACCCCCTACATGCCTCTGTGGATAAACCCTAACTAAGCCCACAATTTGTATGCAGATCTTATTCACTTTGTGGTGGTCATTTACATGCATGTAAGTGTCTCCCACAGTCCAGGTTAATCATTCCTAATTAGACTTTTTTGTACACGTAAGAACATTACAATAATTGCACTGTCCTCCCTTGAAGTTACCTCTAGGCTTTTTCCTATGCAACCAATTTGGACTTCTGGTGCATTTACACAAAGAGATTTATCTGGCAGATTTTTGAAGCCACAGTCAGGAATGTATAGGAGAAGAGGAGAAATCTCAGTCTTTCCTTTATGACTAGTTCCCGGTTTTGCAAATGAATTATTCGCATTGGGCCCATTTCCGACCGATACACCAGGGGAACGGGGAGGGGCTGTGGAGTGGGTAGGGACTCAAGGTCCACTTCATTCTTCAATGTTTTGGCGTAGAAGTAAGCAGGACACCTACTCAAGCTCTGAGCTGGCGTAGGTCTCCTGCCGCACGCAAGGGATTTATGTAGAGGCAGTCCGCCTCTACATAAATCTCTGTACCGTCGGAGCTGCGGGGACATTTTTAAGTCCGGCGCAGAAAACGCCAGGCTTAATAAATGTTCCCCCAAAGTGTTTTTCTTTACTATGCTTCCTAGTCCTATGCAAAAACTAATGTCTCTTCAGCTGGCTTTCTCTTTTATAAAAAAAAACAACAAAAAAAAAAACAATACCACTTTTTCATGGTAATACTTTTGGATGAGAAGTTATAGATACAGCATAGACAAATATCATGTTATCATCTTGGACAGCATAGACAAATATCATGTTATCATCTTGGACATGTGAAAAGGGAAGTACCATTGTATCTGAAAGCAAATTTACCATTGCCAAAGTTTTTTTTCTACAGTACCTTCACAACACCATCGTAGCGATCCCAATTCTGCTTAGTTCTAATTGAGAAGAGTCACCAAGAGGAGTGTTATTGCAAAACCAGGGACCACCGGGCCTGCCCCCAGTGCTCTGAGCCGTGCCAGAGCAGAAAATGAGCCTAGCACGAGAACAGGGCAGCATTTTCAATAAAGTATTGCGCCACCTGGTGTTAAGCAGGTACTGCAGAAAACAACTCAGTCATGGTGATGGTACATGGTACATGAGTCAGGATTTGCTGCAGACAAAATGTCCCAATTCATGTAATAGAAAAAACAGATTACAAACACGCTTACATTATGTGTGGGGATTGAACAGGGTGGAGACCCCTTTAAACAGAGAATTAGTTGCAGTATCTTTGCCATGATGCATGAATTGTAAACTCCTTAATCTCTAAACCTATTATCCCTCAAACATGCTTGTAAACCTGATATTGACCACATTCTGATTGATGTGTTCAACGAGCTGATCAAAGTCCATCTTGGAGCGCGACCAAACAATGGACACATCAATGTGCTGTAAGTACAAATTGATGCATTTCAGAAACATATTGGACTGACTGATCACATTCAGATGCAAAATGGGACAACAGACTAGCCAAAAATGGAGCCACAGGTGTCCCCATCGCGGTTCCAAATCTCTGAAGGTAACATTGCTCCACAAATTGGAAGGAACTGTGACTAAGAACAAATCTTAATGCATCACCTATAAATATTACTTAAGAGACAGACCTTATTCAGTCTCCATGACCAGAAAGATTTAGGTGTATTCAGTCATTTTGATATATATCTAATCAGTAATTCCATTATTTACCTAGCACTAATTTACCTTTGTAATTAGTAAATAAAGTTAGATGGGGGATTGTATTAAAAAGGGGGGGGGGGAGGTGGAAATGAAGAAAGGCCAGAAAGCAGTGTATGTGGTTTGCGGGTGACTCTAATGCTGACAGAGTCATTAAAAAAAGAAGACCTGCATTAAGTGATGAGTGTCACAGTTTTTTTATTTCTTTATGGATACAATCATTGCGAGTTATAACTTGTGAAATGCTTTACTTGTGTAAAATTGGACAAAGTGTGGGAAAAAAAGTAAAATATACAGTCCACTCCCCCTTGAGCCCTCTCCCCAAGTAATTTTACAGGGAGTGGCCAAACTCTGAAGGTTCTTTTAAATCATATGAATTAGTACAGTACATGTGATATTTACTTATGTCATTAGTGGAGATGAGCGAACCTCGAGAATTCTCGTGTCCATCCGAACCCAAACATTTGGCATTTGATTAGCGGTGGCTGCTGAACTTGGATAAAGCCCTAAGGCTATGTGGAAATCATGGATATAGTCATTGGCTGTATCCATGTTTTCCAGACAACCTTAGAGCTTTATGCAAGTTCAGCAGCCCCAGCTAATCAAATACAGAACATTCGGGTTCAGATCGACTCGAACCCGAACCCAGTTCGCTCATCTCTAGTCATTAGGTTACTTCAGCCCCACTAAGCAACAATCTGCTCTAACCCCTTGCTCGCTGGCCCATCTATAACATGGCAGAGTGTGGAGGGGTATGTGACCATACAATGCTATAAAGCTCTCCTTTTTCTATGGAGAAGACCAAGTGACAAGCTCACATGCCCCTTCATACACCACTATGCTATGAACAGGATGGCTGCATAGATAAGCCAGAGATCAAATGCGCACAGCTTCATAAGGCTGCACAATGGGGCTGAAGTAACTTAATGCTAAAAGTCACCTACTGTAAAAAAAAAAAAAAAAAAAAAAAAAAAAAAAAAAAAACACACTGTCAAGAGAGTGGCCAAACCCTTTATATCCATTAAAAATAAAACAACAACAACTGGTATAACATTAACTTATTACCTGCACAAATGTTAATGCAGCCTTCTGCAGAAGGCACTCAGCATAGCAGATCTCAGCATGCATTTCCTCTAAGAAACATAACAGATCGGGGTCAAGAATGTGAAGGACATGGGGTCTGGCATCTGCTACAACACAGTTGCTGAAGTCAGAATCAGAAAGCAGCCTTAGTATTATATGAAAAAGGAATCGCTCTCTACTGTGCAAAAGAAAATCAGCTTCCCAAGACAAAAATTAGAATGCATCCTTTAAAAAATTATCTCTTTAAACTTTCTTTTATATGTTAAATCTAAAAACCTTCATTTAGCAATGTGTAATTTTACCATCTATTCTACATGAGGAGTCCCTCCGCTAAACAGGGTTTCCTACTAAAGTGCAGAAAGCTCCTGCTTCTCAGCTGGGCCAACTTGGGTTGAGCAAGAGGCATATACTGTATGCCTCCTGCCCAGTCAGCCAGGAAGGAGTTAAGTGTTGATACTGTGCATTCCCACTTAACTCTTTTGGGACCAGACACTAAACAGTAATCTTTTGCCAAGTAGCCTTCATTTACCTACTTGTTTACATTTTTTTGTTTTTCAGATTCCCACATGCAGAGGACAAAGTCGGATTTGAGGAGTCAATTGATGGACAGCGGACTTTACTAGTAACTAGTTTGATGCTCTGGAACCAGATTCTTCCCTGTATCCTTAACAATAATGTAGGCGTTAGTGTTAGCCTGTAAAAACAAAACAAACAGCTAACACTGGACTAGCAATCCAGGTCCTGTTTGCAGTTTGCAATGGCATATGCTAACCGCAACAAGTAGTGCAGCGGAAAGTACACTAACAAAGTGCTAAATGGGGTGGGAAAACAGCCTTACACTTACTCCTACCAACTCATTTCTGTATGGCCTGGCATCTTTCTCTGCACTACAGCCTCTAATGATCATGTGATGGTCACTAGAGGCTGCAGTATAGAAAAGATGCCGTCCATATAGTGAGGAGGGGTAAGTGTGCTCTCCAAAATAAGCAGCGACCTATACATATTGCTGCTTACAGTCTGACCTTAAGGAATTGAAGGGGGTTTTCCAGGAGAAAACAATAGCCTTTCCACAGAATAGAATAACAATAGCCTATCCACAGAATAGAATATCAATAGTTGATCGACAGGGTTCTGACATGTTGCCTGCACTACAGTTAAAACGGAGCTGGAAGTTGCAGTACAACAGCACCGCCATTACACAGAACAGAACCAACTGCTACATTCCAGATTCATTTTTACTGTAGTGTAGGCACCGAACAGCTGACCCAGATTGGTACTGGACATTGGCATCCTGCAGCTGAACTACTGACAGCTGATCAATTGCCTTATCCTAGAATATCTCTTTAAATGATGATCCTTCCTGGCCGACGGATATTTTGCATCCAACCCCAGGAGTGTAAAACCTGCATGTATGCAGCAGATACAGTACATCTGAACATACCCTTAATTGAGGTAAAGAGACAGCATGGATATCAATATAATCGTGCTGCCAGTTTCCAGATGCCAAGCACAAAAGCATTGCATACATACTTTCAACAATGCAATAATGCACTCACTGCTCTGTTTGTAGACTTGCAGCTTTATTCCATGGATTTCATCCTAGCAGGGAAGGGATAGTGAGGGGTGCAGGCATGTTCTCCCAAAGCATCAGCAGTTTTAGGAAAAAACTGCCTTCTGGCTGGGACTCCCAGCTACAAGAAAGGCAGAAATGGCTTTGGGAGAACATGCCTGCACCCCTCACCATCCCTTCCCTGCTAGGATGAAATCCATGGAATAAAGCTGCAAGTCTACAAACAGAGCAGTGAGTGCGGGACTTTTTTCTTATTTTATTGAATGTGAATGTCTCAGCTTTATGGTCCGGGCATGCCGCAGTAGCTATGCTATTCCTGCACGGTGTACAGGGTCCAAGGCGCAGTGAAAGCCAGCTGCATCTCATCACAGCAATATCTTTAGCAATGCTTTGTCATCTGGGGAACAGACAGCGCAAAGACTCGCCTCTGTGACACAGTCGACCTGGAATACAGAACGTTTTTACCAAAGATGGCAGATGACACAGCATCGCTAAAGGTATGAATATGATGCTAATGTCATAGGCATCTGGAACCTGACAATACGTATATATGCATATCCGTGCTGCCAGTTTCCAGTTATCTTTTTTCCCTCTAAAGCAGAGTCCTGAATTCACATCCTGCGACTTCCAGTGCATTACACATGTGCATTGGATTTCTGGAAAGGTTTCACTGTATTGATTAACTCCTCCTACTCTATAGTATGTGGCCTATAGATCAGGCAGCATATTCTATAGGACAGGTTTCCTTTTAGTCATTTCATGTCTCATCAAGGACTTAAAAGTTTACTCTTTGAATAAGGGCCCTATTCCACAGTAACGATATTCGGCCAAATCGGCCCGATTCGGCCGATTATCATTCGGTGAAATAGAGAGAACGATCAGCCGATGATCGTGTCATCGGCTGATCGTTCATTTAGGGCTAGACCTAAAATCATCGTTCTCCCACCGCGCATCGCTACGGTTGAATAGCGGTGCGCGGCGGGCGACCGACAATTTGACAGCAGCAGCATCATACATTACCTGCAGGTCTTCTCCTCCGCGCTGTCTTCTGAATGGCCGGTCAGCTGACGGAGCGCTCAGCCAATCACAGGCCGGGACCGCCACGGCCTGTGATTGGCTGAGTGTGGCCTGTCAGCTGACCGGCCATTCTGAAGATAGAGCGCGCGGGACCCTGGGATGAAGTTGGCACGGAGAAGAAGACCTGCACGTAATGTATTATGCTGCAAGGACATCGGTAATGATGTCCTTACAGCCCTTGCTCAACGATCATCGGCCCGTGGAATATGCCCAGTAAACGAGTGGCGATCTAGCAGATCGCCGCTCGTTTACATCGTTGATCGGGCCCTCCTCGGCCCGTGGAATAGGACCCTAAGAATGGGATCCTGGGTCGCATACATCCCATATAATGTCATTATTACCTTCAGACAACTGATCCCCTGTCTGCTTGGACACTAGATTAGACAACGACTCCACCACAGAATTTCTCTTTCTGAACCTTTAAAAAGGAAAAAGTTAAACAGAAATTACATTTTTCTGCTGTTTTATTACACGATGGAGGCACAGGAAAAGAACACTTAACATAGTTTGTAGAGCGTGAAAACAATAGCAAAACATTAAATATAAAAAAAAAAAAAAAAAAACACACGGCCAACAGACTTCCACTAAGAATACTGGAAACTGGGCACCCTTTTCCATCATTGTACAGTGGCTGTGGAGACATGATTTTAGTGAGGAGGAGGGGCAGAAAATGTTGTGTAAGTTGCACCATATGTACATTCAGAATTAAAAGCCAGTTATACCATTGTCTGTGCATCATCATATCTCATTAACCCTTTCATTCACTGGGTGGTATTCTTGGCTACTAATTGTGCTTGATCTTATGCTAGTGAATGTACATATATATAAAAAAAGTAACAGTTATACCTCTGACACGTCTGTAAAGCTTCTTTCATTGTAACAATTCCCATTTGTATGTCCTGAGGTTCAAATGTCATTGCAGCCTGCATAACCAAGATGGTGCTGTATCCAAGAGCATGATACATGCTATCTTTAGCCCTGTGGAGGCAAGACATGCCAGTAAAATCTGTGTTAATTTAATGCATCATGATTTATAAATAGAAAGTGTGCGTTTATACACTTGCGTAAAAATTATTTTGTAAAATTAAAATAACTTTTTAATTTAAAGATTGGGTGTTACCACCCTCATTGTCAAAGCCCATGTCCCTACACAGTTTCCACTGATCGGACAGTGTCATACTGTCCAGAAACTCTTGACAAGAGGCATGGTAACTATATATAACAGGAATGGCACAAAATATCTGAGAGACAATGCACAAATGCACAACATTAGCATTAAAAGCTAAGGCCTTCAGAAAAGGGGGAAAAAAAACTGTGCTGCAATGATCCATGTGGAGCCTTGCGCCCCCCCCCCCCCCCCCCTTCCCAAGCTCTCTCATTAAGTAGGCAACATTGATTGATGCTTTTAATTTTTTTAAAATAAGAGACCTACAGTTTTAGGGCTTGGTTCCCCGTGGGGCATGCTCTCTACCTACACATTCCTTCTCTCCATGTTCTAGCCTGTGTCCCTTCCATTTCTCAAACTAAGAAAGCTGTGGGACATTTAAGAAAATCTTTAGAAAGAGAGAGAGAGAGAGAGAGAGAGAGCAGCGCCCTTACCATGGACGTAATAACTCCAGAGCTTCTGAAAATTTGTTATTTAAAAACAAATTGAGAGCCAAAGTGGATTCCTCCAGGGCACTCTGTAGGTCCATCTTGGATGCCCTGAAAAAATAAAATGAAAAGGTATTATGATAAACAGTATTAACTTCAAATACATAACAAAAACTAAGCCCAAGGAGGCTACAGTAACAAGAAAAAAAGTGTAGATATAAAAAGTCATTAATTTATTATCTGATGTTTTTACAGCACCAACATATTTTGTAACTCTGTACCAAGATTTTTTTTTTTCCACTGACACTGACTTTAGTCCACAGTGAGGCGGACAATGTAGGATCTTAATCTCAAGTAAATAAACACTTACAGAAAAGGTTAATGAACTGGATTTCCTATAAAATGTACCTTCATTGGCATGTCTTTGGTGAGGTACCATAAAATCATACAAAATCATTGCTGGATTCAATAGGACCCCATCTACCAGTAAGCCATCACCAATGTTTGCCCTTTACGAGGACTATTGTTTGGATCACTACACATGTAGAGGGAATGCTGCAGATTTTTGTAGGTTGAGGGCTTTTTACACAGGCCGTTTATTGGCCAACATAATTGCTAGAAATGCTCCTGTGGAGCCCCAGTAAGAGTGACTGCGATCAGCCAATGAGTGGGCAAACAATTGGCCGATCAAGTCTTTACAGCAAGCTTTAAGATTTATCATTGCCAGCTACACAGGGGAAAATTAGTATTTCATACACTGTTGATACACAATTTTGCAAGAATTTCCACCTGCTACAAAGAATGGAGAGATTTTTACTGTAGGTATACTTCAACTGTGAGAGACAGAATTAAAAAAAAATCCCAGGAAATCATAATGCATGAAGTTTTAATTTGCATTTTTTGCATGAAATATTTGATCTCCTATCAACCAGCAAGATTTCTGTCTGTCACCGAGTTGCTAGTTTTTCTTAAAGAAGCTCCTCCTACGCTGCACTCATTACCTGTATTAATTGCATCATTCTGATTTCACTACCCATATAAAAACACCGGTCCACACTTAAATCAATCACACTCCAACCTTTCCACAATGGCCAAGACAAAAGAACTGTCCCCGGGGACAAAATTGTACACCTGGGCTACAGGACAACAGACAAGCAGCTTGGTGGGAAGGAAACAATTATTAGAAAATGGAACAAACACAAGCAGACTGTCAATCTTCCTTGGTCTGTGGCTCTATGCAAGATCTTGCCGTGTGGGGTAAAGAGGATTCTAAAGATCAGGAATCAGCCCAGAAGTACACGGGAGGACCTGGTCAATGACCTGAAGAGAGAGCTGGGACCACAATATCAAAGATTACCATTCAAGACACACTACGCTGTGATGGATTAAAATTAGAGATGAGCGAACCGGGTTCGGGTTCGAGACGATCCGAACCCGAACGTTCGGTATTTGATTAGCTGGGGCTGCTGAACTTGGATAAAGCTGTAAGGTTGTCTGGAAAACATGGATACAGCTAATGACCATATCCATGATTTCCACATAGCCTTAGGGCTTTATCCAACTTCAGCAGCCACCGCTAATCAAATGCCAAATGCCGACTAGCATGCTCGAGGTTCTCTCATCTAATTAAAATCCTTCAGGGCACGCAAGGTCCTCTAGCTCACGCCAACACATGTCCAGGCCTGTTTGAAGCTTGCCGATGATGATCTGGATGATCAAGAGTAGGTATGGGAGAAGGTAACATGGCCACTTTTTGGTATTAACTGAACTCGATGTGTCTGGAGAAAGAAGGGTGAGTTTAACAAACAAACACATGCCCAGCTGTGAAGCATGGGGGTGGAAATGTCATACTTAGGGGATGCTATTCTTCAAATGGGAAAGCACACCTTCACCGTATTGAAGAAATAATAGATGGGGCAATGTATCACAAGATTGTGTCCAACAACCGCCTTCCCTCTGTAAGAGTATTAATCCCTTAAAGTGACTCTGTACCCACAATCTGACCCCCCCAAACCGCTTGTACCTTCAGATAGCTGCTTTTAATCCAAGATCTGTCCTGGGGTCCGTTCGGCAGGCGATGCAGTTAATGTTCTAAAAAACAACTTTTAAACTGGCAGCCAGTGCCCTACGGGAGTAGCCTAGATTGCGTATGCATTAGGCTGGCACAACCTCTCTGTCCCTTCTCCCCACCCCTCTCATCATTAGGAATGCTTCAGGAAGATTGTCTCCTATTCCCCACCTGTGTCAGCCCGGCACATGGACTGGATTGTTAAGCACATGTTCAGCATGGAGAAAATGTTCCAGTGGCATTCCTAATGATGAAGAGGGTGGGGAGGAGGGACGGAGGGGTGGTGCAAAGTTAGGGCACAGATATTCTAAGCAACGCCCATAAGGCACGGGCCTGTAAGTTTAAAAGTTGTTTTTTAAGACAATGTCAATCATGTTCCTCAAGTCAGTACGATTACAACGATATGTAACTTGCGTAAATTTTATTTTGATACCCTTTAAAAAATTAAAACCTTTTTAAAAAAAATAAATGTTCCTTAAAATTGCTCTATTACCATGCTTATAGCGCTTTTATCCTTTCGTCTATGGGGCTGTGAGAGGTGTCATTTTTTGCGCCATGATGTGTACTTTATTTTGGTACCTTGTTTGCATTTAAAAGGTCCTGGAGTGGCCTCCCCAGTCTCCAGAACTGTACCAAATAGAAAATCTTTGGAGGAAGATGAAACTCAATGTAACCCAGCGACAGCCCTAAAGTCGGTAGATGTAGATGAAGATCTGTAAGGAGGAGTGGGACAAAATCCCTGCTGCAGTGTGTGCAGACTAGGTCAAGAACTGCAGCAAATGTCTGACCTCTAACTGCAAACAGAGATTTTTGTACAGAAATTGTATCATATACTTATTGCATGCAACAAAATGCAAAATAATTATTTAAAAATGAAACAATGTGATTTTTGGGATTTTTTAAAAATAGATGCTGTCTCTCACAGGTGAAGTGTACCTACGTCAGTAATGGGAAGAAATGGTCTATGGGGCTGTTTGAGGTGTCATTTTTGTGCTTTTATCTGTACTCTCTATTGGTACCTTGCTTACAAATATGCAAATGTGGCACCAAAAATGTGCAATTTTGCACTTTGGAATTTCTTTGCACTTACGTAGTTTACCGTGCATGACCAGGAATGCGATAATTTAATAGTTCGGGCAAATATGCACGCGGTGATATCTAACATGTTTATTTTTATATTTATAAAATGGGAAAAGGGGGTGATTCAAACTTATTAGGGGAGGTTTTTTTTTTTTTTAATAAAATCACTTTTTCCCCACTTACATTAATTAGAAGTCCCCCTGGGGTGATCAGTGTAGTATACTGAAGCCCAAATCTATGGATTACCAAGCCGGGATTAGCGTCATTCTGACGATGAGGCCCAGCTAGGTAAGAAGAGGGGGGGCTGGGGGACCCATTCACTAGACACCAGGGATGGGGCTGTGCAGGGCATTTAAATGCAGCTGTCATGTTAGCTGCATACAGCTGTTCTAATTAGCATGAGTGGCGATCAGCCTGCGTCTGCTAATAGACGTGATCCCTGGCCGCAGACAGCAGCCGGAAGCTTGGCGGTACAGGGTGGGGTCACGGCAAAACCCCCTCTGATTCCCCCCCTAGCGGCACCATGACATGTCAGATACATCATGGGACGCCAAGGGGTTAATTATTATTTAAATATATTTAAATTATATATATATATATATATATATATATATATATATATATATATATATATATATATATATATCAGAGAAAAAAGTCCAGCACCAGGTCAGCATATACCATTAAAATTCCATACTTTATTAGAAAATCTTCACATAGGACAGTAATAAAAGTTTACACGTTTCAGCGCTTCTCGCGCCTTGTTCACAACTGAAGCATGCTGCTTCAGTTTTGAACAAGGCGCGAGAAGCGCTGAAACGCGTAAACTTTTATTACTGTCCTATGTGAAGATTTTCTAATAAAGTATGGAATTTTAATGGTATATGCTGACCTGGTGCTGGACTTTTTTCTCTGGTATGCTGTGACCCTGGCTCCGGGTCTTACCGTGCACCGACGGCTATACCACAGCAGGTGAGCTGACCAACAAACAGACTTTTGCATATATATACACATACATACATACACACACACACCTCTACAGCAAATGAGATTTATAGCACAATGAGCAGTTTCAAAATCAGCACTAAGAGTATGTTCACACCGAGTAAATAAGACGGAATTCCGCGGCGGAATCCAGTCTGTCACAGTGTGACACTGCTTCTCCACTGCGCAAGCTTTCCCATAGACAGGCTATGGCACAATAAGGCAGGCGGAATTCCGCCTGATTTACTCAGTGTGAACATACACTAAGGATCAAGTATGAATAAAAAGGGCAAACAAGACAAACAACAAATAATGACTGGAAGGATTCTATAATGAAACAAAGAAAAAGAAACATTTACATTGGCCTCAGGTTACATTATTTTTAATATGCAATGATCCTTTCTGGACCATTGTAATTTGATGCAAGACACAATATACAATGCTACAGGCAGGATCTGCAGCACATGTGAGTGACCATAAAAGTGGCCACGTTACTGGTAATACCCAGTATTAGTGAAGTGCATGCAGTGATTGGCTGTCTAGTAGCACCTGCATTGCACTTTACCTGTGCCAGGATGAGCTGCTCCTTTGGGCACCAGGTGAGAGCCACTTCATTTTATTTCTCTGAGACCCTGTGTGATCTGTACAAAACCTAAGAAAAGGGTCCTTATAATTAAGGACTTACTTTATCCATATTAGTTATATACTTTTATTTATTTAAATCTTCATTTTTCCCCCCCCCCCTCATTTTTAGATGACATTTTGGGGGCTTTTGAACCTCAAGATACAGTTTTTATACAACATTGATATAACCAATATTGTAACTTGGTTTCTGAGGTCATTAGCCAGGTTAAACACTACCTAAAAATGGATAAGTTGGATACTGAACTACACAAATCAAAGAAAACGAAACAGTGGAAATCTTTTATTTGTTCATTTCTGACCAGCACTGAGATATATCATACCATCTTTCCATTTCGTCAGACAGAATGGTATTTGAAGGAGGAAGTGGCAGGCTCCCTAGGGAAATTGAAGGTGGACTGAGGTGTCCTCCACATGATTAGAAGGAAAACAGAAGAGAAACAGCAGTACATAAACAGGTCTTTCGCATTATTCTGGAATAGGAGAGGGAGACGGGAGGGGGGAGGGAATGGGGAGTTGGTTTGATTGTTAGTTTGGTTTATTTGGACATTAATAGGCTGTGGCGGCCTGACTTTCTGTCGTCCAGCGAGAAGGCGAAATATTCCACCACAGTCTTCCTGGGACTACAACGATTGTTTCAAGGCATCTTGGTAAATAGTGTCACTGCATTGTATTGATTCATACCTTATGCTGGAAGCTATGTGAACTTGCATATGTCCCTTTGTCTTGTAACACAAAAATAACTAAAACAATAAAAATATATTTAAAAAAATATATATATTGTAACTTGAGGGACCACTGTGCTGATAAATGTAGGACCACTGTGCTGATAAATGTAGAACCTCAGGCAAAGATCTGTGACTTTATTAAGAAATCCAGGACTGTGTTCCAACAGGCTTTGGAGGATTAACACTTCATGATTTGTGACTTCTGAGTGTCCCATTTCATCTCACCAGTTAATACATTGCTAAGGCATCAGAAATTAATCCAACATCTGCTTCATATAAATAGTACAAGCTACAATAAAAGAAACCAGGTCACCGCAATACTACATGGATAGATAATGATATAAAAAAAATAATGATGTAGGTATACCCACATGTAAGAAAGCATTTGTATAATGAATAAGGATATCTGTAAAACTATCAGACTGCCATATTTAAAGGGCCTCAGGACCTCTGAAACTAAAGTAATATTTAAAGAGTTTAAAAGCCACAGATTCTGAATGAATTTTTTTTTTAAATGTTTTATCCTATTAGTCACTTGCCCTACCCCTGCAGAAATCTAACATAGGCAGTAATTTAAGTAGTCCTCCATTATACTGCTGAGCTTAGTAGTCCTCTCTATGTATCAGCATGCCCAGTTTTCAGGCATACAGCAGGGGAAAGCAAACAGAAAAAAACAAACAAAAAAAATGCATATATATGTAGTAGGTCTTTTATGGTTCCACTCCTATCTGTTCTACTTCTAATACTACAAATATACAATTGAGGAGTCATAAAGAATGGAGGAATATGTTACAATATGTGACCAAGGGACTATCTGTATGAATTTATCACCAGGTATCTCTCCTCTAAATACTATAGTTTCTTCCTAAATTCCAAAGTAAAAAACAGACTTGAAAACCGTATTATAGCTTTCATTTATCTGAAGCTGTGGCATAGTAGGTTACCTCTTCTGTTCAGCTTTGATAGATCTTTAAACATGATTAGTGGCCTGGTATATACATCGTACAAGGGGAAACTCTTAGGGCCCTATTACACGGGACAATTATCGTGCGAAAAATCGTTATATTGTTCAAATTTAAACGATCATCGTTCTGTGCAACGATCGATAAATCGTTCATATGTCGATTTAAATCTGAACCTAAAATTATCGTTAATCGTTTGCTGTAATTCCACATTGGTTCACTCAAATTCCGCATTTGTTCACTAATCGTTCAGTGTAATTGCACATTATAAATTGCTTTGCTGGGATCAGAAGGAATAAACGATCATAATAACGATTGCAGTAGCAATCGTATCTAACGACCATTGTTCTGTGTAATATGGTGAACAATTTCAGGTTAACAATAAACAATCTCGTTTGCGATCGTTTGTCGTTAGTCGTTAAAAATCGCACTGTGTTATAGGACCCTTAATCTCTTAACTATATTGTGTCATTTCCTGTGTCTTTTAGGTCTAGTGACTGCATGCATCACCACCAGGGGAGACTGTTCCCAGTGACTACCAATAACAGACGCATCGTCTATACCCCGTGTATGTCCTATACGTTAGCCATTTTTAATTAGGAGAATTCTGAAAGTATTCTGCAGTTGATTACAAAAAAAAGTATATTGTGAAATTTTTAAAGTCTTTCTTTCAGTTGACGAAAGCAATTAAAATGAATAGCACAGCTGGACAAGAAAGGGTTAATGAAACGGCAAGCTCCAGATAGATGATCATTATAGGGATGTACTACTCTATTATCCCCTGACATGGCATCCCCCCCCCCAGTAACTTAACACACAGCAGAATCTCGGCTATCTATATTTATAGAACATGGAAAAGTCAACACTGTAAAAAGGCTTAGGAAAGGAAAAATCTTCCGAAAGTTACATCCGGAAGAGGACAAAATGTCCCCAGTACTGCATCATATAAAACCTGGGAAGCCCGTGCCATTAACTCTTATGCTTCTAGTCTCCACAAATCTGTTGTCTGGCACCAGAAATAGAAGCTGCCTGCTACTACAGCAGCATTCAGCTACAAAGACTCAGGACACATTTTCCACCCCACCCCCAGTAACCAAGTCTATACAAGTAGATGCATACATGACTATAATAAAAAAGGTCCCTTATGAGACAGCAGGCAGCGGGAGGGAACATGGAGGCAATGCAGATGCTCCGGATGACCTGCCAGGCACTATGATGTGGCTATAATCCAGGACAGCACAGCAACAATACCTATGTAAGCAGTCAAACACCACAGCCAGGCATTAGGTTTTTTTAGTTCAGGGAAGAAAAAAAGTACACATACAGTGCTGTGGATCAGCAATGCATCAATACAGTCCTACCATGCATTTTCAAGGTGAAACAGAAAGGCGGAGAGCACAGATGTATATGAGCCATCTGCTGTAGCAATGCAGAAGCAAGTGCTATACTTACAGGGTGAAATCTGCAGACAGGAAGACCGCAATTCCAGAGAAATCCTTCTTGCATAGGGCCCCCAAAGGGAAAAAATCCACTTCCAACAGGATATGTATATTAGGTAAATACCTATCTATGTGCACGGGTATACCCAGGTACACAATGAGCAGCACCTATAAATTAGTCATCAAAAAGAAGAGGTGGAGCAGCAAAGTAGATAGGTAGCAGCTGGCCTGGCAGGGGCTCCCCACTACAGTAAGCAAGAGAAATGTCAAGGAAATCAGCAGCAGGTCGATGCTGGTCCACCGGATGATGCTTCCTCTCTAAGCTCAGGAGGGATGCTGGGAGATTTCACCAATCTGGGATGCAACCTAATTTTAATCCATCACTCTGCAACTACAGGAGAGAGAATATACACACACACTTCACTGATATCTGCAGGGTCCACATGTGGAGATCAAACAGAATAATGTAGGTTAATCTTCTAGCATGTGATAGTGTGATGAAAACATTACACATCCGTACTATGAAGTGTTTTAAGAAGAAGCAGGAAATGATCACAGTGAAAGGTACCCGATGGCTGATCTTCTATTTATTGGGATCATCAATACCCTGTAAGCACATCATATATACTGTATATGTCATTGTGTCCTATGCCCAAACAGTAAACCCTGACCGCAATTCCAGGAGCCTGTGCAGGGATACGAAAAAACAGCCATACCACATATTTGTTCAATGATACCGGCACTGGAAGACAGCCAGTGTAATATTTCAGCTTTGGGGCTTATTCACACTTTTGTATTTTGTATTGTATTATTTTTATTTATTTAAAAACATTTATATATGAGGAACAGAAAGCAGTATGCTCCCAGCACCATATGAAACTAAGATCCGTACACAGAAACAGGACATGTCCGGTCATATAAGTGGGTATTTTCCTATTTTAAAGCCTTCCCACATTATCATGTACATGTACTTTATGAATGGGGTGGAGTAGATTCAGCAGCTGTGTCCACTTCAAATGAGTTGGGTATCGGCAATACTTGCCAGCTGCCACCAGGATCGCTCTTATCCTGGCATTTTAATGGCTTATTTCTCAGAGCCCCAATCTGCATCCCCACAAGGCTATCATGGGAGGACACCTGGCTGCCATGGGACCTCTGTGGCTGCCATGTTAGATCTACTTTTACAGCAGGCTATAGCAGTAGATAGCAATAGAAATGAAATGCAATGCACTACAAAAGTGTGGATTTTTTTTGAAGAGCGCAGATGGCATAGCTTGACTAGTGTGAGGCATCTAATGATTGCTTGTAACAGTTCCCTAGGGAAACTTGAAAACTAAAAAAAAAAATGTTTGCTTCTATGGGACTGAATATCTGGAGCGGGACATCCTTCTTTCTTTGCCTCTGCATTTGCTGGGTGCCATACAGTTGTCCAAAGCACCATCCAGGTTTCCCAGCGCAGGTTCAGTGAGCTGCCTTACTTTCACTCCATCTACACAAATATGGTACCAATAAACCTAGAGATCATCACCAACAATAGGTCCCCAAACAAAAATATTTGAACCAAAAAAAACCCTCTGTTAGGGGGCCTTCACACATACAGACTAGCAGCGGAAATCTCACTGCGAGTTTTGCATCGAGATCCGCTACGAGCTAAGGTCCTGGCAGGCCCCTGTGACTACATCCTCGCAGCAGTCTGAAAGATGCAGCCGCCCTCTTAACCCCTTCATTGGCTCCCGTGCTGTCTGTATACATTACCCGTCTCCTTGCTTCATGGGGTCCCGGCTTTCTGCTCTCCCGCCCAGCCAATCAGTGTGTTGCCCAGCCACAGCCACTGATTGGCTGGGTGGGAGAGCAGGAAGCTGGGCCCCCATGCAGCCGATGAAGGGGTTAAGGGGGCGGCTGCTTACATACTTGCAGCTGTCTTTCAGACTGCTGCGAGTATGTAGTCACAGGGGCCTGCCAGGACCTTAGCTTGAAGCGGATCTCGCTGCAAAACTCGCAGCAAGATATTCACTGCGAGTCGGTATGTGTAAAGGCACCATAAACATGGGTATTGCTGTGTTCAGACTGACCTAGAGAATAAATTGGGTTTCATCATACATATTTGGTAGAGTGAAAGACGCCCACTTGTTTCCAAAAACTAAAAATTTAAAATGTAGATTGAAAACTAAAAAATTAAACAACCCCCCCCCCCCCCCCCGACATATTCAACCCCTTAAGCGATCTTAAAACGATTGCAAAAGCAATTTTTCCAAACAATATATAGTTCCATATAAACGCCGATTGTTATAAAAAAAAACACATTGTTACTTCGAAATCGTTAATTGTTCGATCGGGCAAATTATTGCTCAGTGTAAACGCAGTATAAGTTACTTCTATTCAACTTCCAGTACTTAGCAGCTGTTAGTTCTGCAGGTTGTTTTGTAGTCTTTTTAGTCTGCCATGATGATCTCTGCTGCCAAGAACTATCCAGAGCAGGAATGGTTTGCTGTGGGGATTTATTATTTTTCTGACAGTTCCTGACATGGACAGAGGTGGCAGCAGAGAGCAGTGTCAGACTTCCTAAACTGCATAAAAGCAGCTGATAAGTACTGGAAGACAAGTTGTTGTTTTTTTTAATAGAAGTAAATTACAATTTTTATAGTCTATCATATAAACCTCTGAGGGGGAGGGGAGGGGGATGTTTTGATTGGGGATAAAATGTATTTGATGTTTTTGCTGATATTGATGGAATTTCTTTTTTTTTGCTATATATGAAAACAATAAAATTTATAAAATAAAAAAATTACAAATTGTATAACTTTCTGGCACCAGATGATTAAAAAAAAAAAAAAAATCTCCAGATCAACCCTTTAAGTAGTAAAAACTAAAAATATTAAAATGAAATGTAAGACTATGTTCACACAAAGTAAAAAAAAAAAAAAAAAAAGTCGAATTTTTAAGTGAAGTAAAACAATGTGTGAACAGGTGAAAAAAAAGTTTTTTTTGCAAACATAGGTGATAAATAATTAGCATGTTTATTGGACGGATGGTCGGTTATAAAGAAATACAGCTGCTACTCTATTAAAACCAATGGGAACTTGCATAGCAGTGCGCACACAGTATAAAGTTCAATATAACATCAAAAAAATGGCGTATTTTAATCTTAAAATTAGGACTGTATTTCTTTTATTGTGTGTGAACATAGCCTAAAAGTACTGACCTGCAGAATTAATTTTTATTTTTTTTACCATATAGTAAGTTGCATAAAAACATTTATTTACTAGTAGTCTATCCTGTGTCCTGACATTTCTCTAATGTGCCTGATTGGGAATTCTCTGGCATTGGTTTTCAAAGTGATCAGTTCTTCAATCTAAAACCTAAACATAGCACAGCATGCTGCATTATTTTGTCTATTGAAAGGCCAGACACAAATATGAATTCAAATATGAGTTTTATTGGACACCATCAGTGTCTTATATGAGGGGGATCTGGAACTGTTAACATTTTTGTTGTTCTGCTGATATAATCCAATAAAAAGTGGTCAACCCAGCATGACCTGTTTAGTTTTTACCGGTAGTGACATGTAAGGACCACAGTGCCAGTGTTTCCCTACTAAATTCAGCTGCCCAAAATTATCATTCTAAGTCTCTCCGACTACTGCATCCATATTTTGTACAGTAAATGCTGATGGGTGTCTTCTAGATAAAACGATAAAATTGAAAATAGTGATCCAATATGAATCAATTATAGATGCATCTCTATTTATGTGACCCTCTACAGACTTATTTATGTGTATTCAATCTGTAAAATAGATAAAAGTATTAGCACATGCTTTCATTTTAAAATATGAATATGCAAAAAAAAAAAAAGAAAAAGAAAAAAAAGAGAGCCTGCAGAGCCTCATTTAAGTCTCGACACAGGACTAGCCAGATATCCCTCTGGGAAGGGCCCAGCTAAGAGCTGGCTCTTGTAGGGAAACCACAAGGGATAAACCAAGGCCAGGTATCCATCCGCAGACAGCTGTTTTGGGGTGTTCTTCCTGATCAGTGTGGAGCAGGATTCTGGGCTAGGTGGGAGCAATGCCTAGTAGAGCCATACGGGAATCAGATAACTGATCTCAGAGAGACCAGAAAAGATAACACTGTCGGCTGCTGGTTAAAGCGCTCAATACAGTGAAATCCTAGGTGCATTGCTCCCTGGGAAAAAAGACTAAGCCAGAATCCTGCTCCACACTGATAAGGGGCAACACCCCGAAACAGCTGGCTGTGGATGGATACCTGGCCTTGGTTTTTCCCTTGTTATAGGGCCACTTAATATGGTGGTTTCCCTAAAGGAGTCACCCCTTGGCTGGGCCTTTCCCGGAGGGATATCTGGCTAGTCCTGTGTTTAGAGACTGTTAAATGAGGCTTTACTGGCTTTTTTTTTTTATGCATATTCATGTTTCCCAGGGAGCAATGAACCTAGGATTTCACTGCATTGAGCACTTTAACCAGCAGCTGACAGTGTTATTTTTGGCTGGTCTCCCTGAGACCAGTGATCTGTTTCCCTTATTGATTTTTAAATAGGCATGTATTTGTTTAAGCCTGGTAGTTAACTTTATTTTTTAAAGTATTAAAAGTGAATGATCAGCAGGTTAGACAAATCTAGCCTACTGTTAGCCCCCTATAGTGCCCGGGACACTGAGGAGAAAGGTATCTTAACTTTCTCCTCTGCGCTGGTCCCGTGCTGTTAGTGAGCATAATCTGCCCAGTCCCCACAGTGTCATTCGGTGTGCCTGTTATCAGTGGAGGAGGCGGGACAGCGCTCCTGGCCGAAGATTACTTCGACTAACCGTGCTGGACCAGTGCCGAGGAGAAAGGTAAGAAATACCTTCCTCCTTAGCGTCCCACACACAATAGGGAGCTATCAGCAGGTTAGATTCGTCCTGCTGATATTTCCCCTTTAACTTGTTGACAGCAAAAGTAAGACATAATACAGATGTATAATATTCTTGTGTAAAAAAGGCCCAAAGCTGACCAAAAGTATTTTGGTCAATATTTGGTTCTCATACCCAAGCACACTTCTATCATGTTTGGGAGCCATGGTTGTCAGCTCAAACACTGGTTAGGGTGATGGATGAGGCATAGCTCCTTAGCACCATGTGAATGTGTTGAGGGAATAGAATTTGTTTTATCTATGAACCCAAATGCAATACCCAATACCTTTATTGGAGACTATGCGGCCCGTATTTGGGAAAAGGACGCTATGCAGATTGTTCTGTTGTAGCTATGTGTTCTTCATTCTCTAATATAATCACTCAAGATTGAGAATGATTGTCTTTCAGTGTTTTATTTTCTATTGTTTAACAGTTTAACCCATTCACATCTAGAATACATACATACATTCCTAGAGCCCATGCCCTGTGCAGTAGGAACATGTATAAACACTTCTGACTTTAATGCTTCAGTGTGAGCAGCCTCGCATACATTAGTGTCCCAGGAACCAGGAATAATGACAGGCAGCCATGATCACACAGCAGTCTGTCATTAACCCCTTAACCCATAGTGATCACAGCATTTAAGGGAGTCAGTGACAGGTACCGATTGGGACCCCCAATCCCCAGGGGGATAATACTTACCTCAGTCCTGTCGTATTGGCAATCTTCTCTTAGGGTGTGATGTTCAGAACGTTGATAATACTGATACTGCAGTGGCATGGCATTGTTCAGTATATGCTATCATATATCTAATCATTGCATATATAAGTCCCCTAAAAGGCGCTTATAAAATGGAAAAGAAAAAAGGAAGAGAATTTAAATAATACTAAATCACACACTTTCCAATTTTACAAATAAAAATAAGGGGGGAAAAAAATTATACCGTAGCGCGTGGAAAGAAAAAACACCATAATTGCAGATTTTTTTTTAAATTATATAAATCAGGAAAATGAAAAAAAAAAAAAAAAAAAAAAAAAAAAAAACTGTTCAAAAACTCCCATTTGCACCAATGGGACACCGATAAAAGCAATAGATCATGGCACAAAAACAGCCAAGTCAGTATCTAATTGAAGAAATAAAAGCATTATGACGAAGACGAGAAAACTGCTTCATTGTGACCTGGACATTTGTGCATCAATGACCTTTGGTCATCATGGAGTTACGTACGTTCTTGGCCCACTCCTTTTGGCTAAATAAACGGACTAAAATAAGACCTATACAACATGTGAGCTACTAATAAAATACGGACATCAATTTGAGCGAAAATAAAACAAAATGTGTAAGCAGGTTAAAAAAAACAGGATGTAAATAATGAGCATTATTTTGATTGTTGTAATTAATTACGGCAGGTATTGTATACCGTTGCTATGTTTCCGCACAGTATTTTTGCTTAGTATTTTGCAACCAAAACCGGTGGATTTAAAAACACAGAAATGCTATGTTCACACACTGTTGAAATTTAGTGAACGGGCGCCATTTAATGGCAAATAATTGTCGTTATTTCAAAACATGTGTGAACATAGCCTCTCTGTGTTTTCAATCCACTCCTGGTTTTGGTTGCAAAATACTGAGTAAAAATACTGTGTGGGAACATAGCCTGTGTGTGCATTGATGGTCAATTCACCACAGAATACAACGGAGGGCATTATTATAGTGCTTGAAAAAGCACTATATTGTAATCCGTATTCTTCTTCAGTTTCTTCTTCTTCTAGCCATTCTTCTGCGATTAATACAGCCCGAACCGCTTTGCGCACAGGCTCCGTTCAAACTGCATTTCGAAGCCCTCGGGGATGACAGGTGTGCTAGCTATTTTTGGTTCCGATCGAATTTGTTGTTTTTAAAAAAAAATTAATTTAAAGACCCCTAATTTCCCATAGGAAATAATGTTCTATTGGAAATAATGGCCACACTCTAAACGCTAACAGACAATCACAGCACATATGCAAATAGCTGAAATATAGCAGCCAATAAGATTTCTAATGTCTTGTCAGTCTGTGCCTCAAACCATCCACACAGTCACATGTCCACTATTGGCCAATAGAAGATGTAGAAGATGGAAGGTCCTTGATTTTGTCTCACTGACATGAGTAAGATTGCTACTTATAATGGTAAAGATCATTGCTTGGTTACCATGACAGAGTTCAGTCAGTAAAGTAGCAGAGCTGAGCTAGCCATGTAGCAGGGACTGTACCCAAGCCGCTCTTAAAGGGGTGGTACCCAAGCCGCTCATAAAGGGACGGCACCCAGGCCGCTCATAAAGGGACGGTACCCAAGTCGCTCTTAAAGGGTCAGTACTTAAGCTGGTTTTCAAAGGATGGTACCCAAGTTTCTTTTAAAGGGACAGTACTTAAGCTTGTCTTAAAGGGACAATATATAGGTCACTCAAAGCGTTGGCACCAAAGTTGCTCCTTAAGGGTTCAAACCCACTTGCCGGATCTGCAGCGAGTCTCCTTGCTGCATTTTTGCAGCGAGACTCGCTGCAGATCCCAGCCCTATACTTTCATTAGCAGAGAAACTTGCAGCAGGGATGTACATCCCTGCTGCCATTTTGTCTGCAGCCCTCCCCATTAACCCCCTAGCCGCCGGACATTATACATTACCGGGTCCCCGCTCCTGCTTGCTTCGGGACCCGGTAATGTATAGTCTGGCCGCCCCCTGCTGCCCCGATCACCCCCTCAGCAGCACTGATCGCCCCCCGCAGCCCCCGGCCGCACAAAATCCCCCAGTCCCGGCCACACGATCGCCCCCCGCAGCCCCCGGCCGCACAAAATCCTCCCGCGGCCCCGCGTTCGGAGCTGCAGGGGAGCAATCAATGCTGGAAGGGGGGGGAAGGTGGCGATCGTGCGGCTGGGGGCTGGGGGATTTTGTGCGGTCGGGGGCTGCGGGGGCGATCGTGTGGCCGGGGGCTGCGGGGGGCGATCGTGTGGCCGGGGGCGATCGTGCGGCGGGGGGGGGGGGGGTGCGGGGGACGATCATGCGGCCGGGGGCTGGGGGCGATCGGGGCTGCAGGGGGGCGGGCAGGATATACATTACCTGATCCCGGCTCCTGCTTGCTTCAGCGGCTCCCGGCACGTTCCGCCCGGCCAATCAGTGCGCTGCCCTGTCGCAGCGCACTGATTGGCCGGGCGGGCCGTGAAGACACCGGGAGCCCCGAAGCAAGCAGGTACGGGGACCCGGTAATGTATAATGTCCGGCGGCTAGGGGGTTAATGGGGAGGGCTGCAGACAAAATCGCAGCAGGGATGTACATCCCTGCTGCGAGTTTCTCTGCTAATGAAAGTATAGGGCTGGGATCTGCAGCGAGTCTCGCTGCAAAAACGCAGCAAGGAGACTCGCTGCAGATCCGGCAAGTGGGTTTGAACCCTAAGGGACTGTACCAAAGTTGCTCTTAAAGGGACTGTGCCAAAGTTGCTCTTAAAGGGACTGTACCAAAGTGGTTCTTAAAGGGAGGGTATCAAGGGTTAAAGCTTCTCTTGAAGGGAAGTCACTGTTAAAGGGGCGCTCTTTTCAAGCACTATGTACTTTCCTGGAAATGCAAATCTAGTTACATTGAAAATACGACCATATTTTGCTTTAATTTCACTGTGTGTGAACATACCTTCATACAGTCATTTACACAGACAACAAAAAAATATTCACTATAAAACAAGGAAAGAAGACCTGTGGCTTCTCATAACCTGTGTTTTAGTAAATAACTATTTTGGATAAAAAAAATGTTTATAGCCTTTGTACCTTTTATCTTTTCCTACTAGATATGTCTAAATAAACAGCAAACAAAATGGTCAACTGGGTGTTATCAGCTGGGGGTGTCCCTACCCTTTGTGGTACGGTCAGCTTTGACAATCCTGGGGCACGCTCCTAATGTATAACACCCAATTGGCAATTAAGTCATACATTTTAGTAGAAATAAAATATAAACAGCACAGAGCTATAAGAAAACACAATGCAAAATACTTATATCATTTCGAATAAAAGCATTTATTAAGACCAGGAGAGGCCACTAGTCCCCTTTAAAGTGGTGTGTAATGTCCGATGGACTATGACTGTAAAAAGGAGAAAAGAAAGTACTGGACCAGCACACCCAAAGAGTAATGTATCAAAAAATAAGTTTATTAAAGTACAGACACAAACATAAAAACATTTAAAAAACAAATGCAAATAGTGCATACCGTGATAAGTCGCACTAAAACCATTGTCCACAAAATGAAAGCACGTAAGCTACCTAGATCCCACAATAAGGATGGAGAAAGTAATAGGTTGCTATATATAGAGGCAAAGTGCAGATAGTGCAAAAAATAGCAAGGTATCTGCACTTTGCCTCTATATATAGCAACCTATTACTTTCTCCATCCTTATTGTGGGATCTAGGTAGCTTACGTGCTTTCATTTTGTGGACAATGGTTTTAGTGCGACTTATCATGGTATGCACTATTTGCATTTGTTTTTTAAATGTTTTTATGTTTGTGTCTGTACTTTAATAAACTTATTTTTTGATACATTACTCTTTGGGTGTGCTGGTCCAGTACTTTCTTTTCTCCTTTTTACAGTCATAGTCCAGTGTTCAGTACTGTAGCACCCCTGTTCTTTTCTGGTATTTTTGTGGTGCCCTCCCTTTTCTTATATTCAATAATGTCCGATGGATACACAACAGTGCCAAGCTCATTCAGCTCAGTACCTGAACCAGAAAGTGAGAGCAGGGCGCAACAGTCCTGAGCTGAAAAGGGGGAGATGAGAACACCCCTTAAACTTGAGCCCTTAATCTTTGATCCAGGACAATGAAGCTGTATGTATTGATCATGCACTTAAATATATAGTAGTACTCATCTAGCCCAGTCACTATACACACAGACTAGTCCACACGAGCCTAGAACTCAACTGATAAAGCTAATTCTAAAGGCAAGTACAGTACAAATGAAAAGTGTGTCTGATTTTTTTTTCTTATTAGTTGGTTATTGCTCATATTGAAAGCCATTATAGTATCAGACCCCTAATTTTCAGTTTTAAAAGTGGGGTCACACATCAATGTTATGTCTTCAAAGAGAAAACTTAAAGGGGTAGTGCGGCGCTAAACAATTATTCACTAAATAACACAAATTACAAAGTTATACAATTTTGTAATGTATGTTATGTTTGTAAATGGCCCCCTTCCCCGTGCTCTATACTCACCTGATTTGTGTCGACCCCCATCCACCATCTTGGGACAATGATGCCATCTTTGGGAGGCCGGCTGAACCGCTCTGACTGACCCTCGTGCCGGCCCCCCTCTGCGGCATCATCAGCTGCTCAGCCGCAAATTGGCTAAGCATAACTGTGCTCGCGGCTGAGCAGCTGATGACACCGCAAAGGGGGGGGGGGCGGCAGTGTCATGAAGGAGGGCTGGTGCGGTCCGGCCGGCCTCCCGAAGAGGACATCATTGTCACAAGATGGCGGACGGGGGTCGACACGAATCAGGTGGGTATAGAGCACTACACTTCCGGGTCTAGCGTGGGGGGGAAACACGGGGAAGGGGGCCATTAACTAACATAACATACATTACATAGTTGTATAACTTTGTAATGTGTGTTATTTAGTGAATAAATTGTTTAGCGCCGCACTACCCCTTTAAAGAAGAACTCCTGGCATGGACACTTTTTCACAACTGCTAGGGATGGGGTAGATTAAAAAAAAACCCCACAAGACGCACCTACCTCCCCGGATCCAGTGCTGGTGCCCGCATACTGCACTTCCAATACCCGGCCTCTTCATGGTCTGAGAGACTTGAAAAGTGATGTGGCAGGCCTGCTCAGCCAGTCAGACTGTAGTGGTGCCACTGACTGGCTGAGCAGGCCTGACATGTCATGCCCCAATTCTCCTCCCAGACCAGGAAGTGACAAAGTGGGCACCAGCACTGGAGCTGGGGAGGTAAGTGCATGTTATTTTTTTTGCCACCCCCCCACTCCCCTCCCTGGCAGCTTTGGGGGGAGGGGGGGGAAGGTATCCCTGTCCGGAGTTCTCCTTTAATGTGTTGAAGGACAGGTGTGAATATTCAGTTAACAGGAGCACATTTTAATCATACTTACACTGGGATATTTTCATAGGCATCTTCAAAGCTTTCCTAAAAGAAACATATAAAAGAGACACATAATTAATAACCAACATCAACATACGTTAACAAAAAACAAAACAAAAAAAACAACAACACAATGCTTCATGAAAAGTATGCCATCAATGTGGCACCACCAAGGGCAGATCTTAGGTTGTCTATTCCACTGAATAGACAAACACTAAAGCAGCAATTCTCAAACTGTAAGGTGCGCCTCACTGGTGAGAAGAAGCGTCCCTGCCTGTGCCTGACATCAGCACACAGCACTGGCTCTAAAGCAGAGACTACATTAATGACAGCTCGCGACAACCCTGCATCATCAGTGTAGGCACTGCACAAATAGGAGGTTTAAAGACCTGCGATGATGTCATGATCACATGACCATGATCTCCCAGGTAGTGAAACCTATATAAGAACTGAAGGAGCACAAAAGATGCTCAAGAACCTCAAGGGTAATGTATAAGTGGTGTGGGGGGTATGGGGCAAGGAGAAGAGAGAGTAGCTGCCACAGGTAGAAGAGGAGGTTAAAGGGGTACTCCAGCAGGGGGGCACTTTTTTGCTGGGACTGGGGAGGAGGTGGCTGACGTCCACTCACCTCCCCGATTCCAGCGGCAGGTCCCACATCGCGGTGCCCCGGTGGCCGTTTCCCGGCCGCCTCCAGGTGTCTGACACGGGCCAGAGACGATACGTCTCAGGTCCGCTCAGGTCCCGTGACAGAGGCGAGACCTGAGCAGACTTGAAACGGATCCCGCCTCCTTCACTGAGTGGCCGAGCGGACCTGAGAAGTCACGTCTCGGGCCCGCGTCAGAGACCTGGAAGCAGCCAGGAACCGGCCACCGGAGCGCCGCAATGCAGAACCCGCCGCTGGAACCGGGGAGGTGAGTGGACGTCTTTTCCCTCGGCCACCTCCTCCCCGGTCCCAGCAAAAAAGTGTCCCCCCACTGGAGTATCCCTTTAAGAGAGCCAGGTGAGTAGAGGGGTGGGTTACGGGGACAGGAGTGCTGCACTGTGGTGCCTGTTTACAGGTGGAGCAGTATGTATTGGTGCACCGTGGTGTTAGGTTAAACATGTGAAGCTCTATGTATTAGTGCAGTGCGGTGTTTGGTTATATAGGTGGAGCACCTTTTTTTTTAGCCGATTTGGCACAGATTTGGGATATTATGCGCACTACACAGATATCAGACGTTGTGTAGTAGTATGTGTTTGTTAGTGAGGCCACAGCATCAACATGACTCGCCTGGTAAGGCTGAAAGCAATAAGTTTGAAAAGCCCTGCACTAGAGAAATCCTTTCCTACACAGATAATGGGCCTGGCTACTATCATGGGAATACACTTAGACCCCCTTCACATTACATATTTGCATCCTGTTTAAAAAGATACAGTTTTCTGTTTTCAAGATTAAAGGGAATCTGTCACCGCTGGTAACTGGGCAGGAAAGAAAGCTAAGGTTAACGAACCAATCAGGGAGAAGCACTGCATGATGGGAAATACAGTTTCCTGGCCAGTGCCATCTTGGATATAGACCAGCTTTCAAAAAGGCTTGTAACGGTGGCAGCTAGAAAGACGGGAGATGGCTCAAAATACACAGGGGGACCTGGTGAGTAAGACCACGAGGTTTGGGACGATTTTATTTTTTAGCTTTTAGGCGGAATACTTCTTTAAACCTCCAGTGCCAAATTTACAGTAAACACAGTACATGTCATTGTTCCCTTAAACAGGATGCAACATGATGCCCATACTGTTTTATAGTGTGCCCATTGACTTTAACAGTATGGATACACAGGGTGAGCTGTTGTTGTTGGTGCAGGAGAATTGATATAACCCAAAATAATGCTGTGTTTGACGCTCCTGGCTCCTCTCGCTCCTCATCAGCCAATCAGTGCACGGCAGCACTGATTGGCTGATGGGGAGTGAGGGGAGTCGGGAGTCTCACACAGCCGCAGAGCAGGTAATGTATGCTCAGGGTCAGAGCTGTGGGCGGCGGCGGGGGGAGTTAAAGGGGCCGGGTCCCATACAGGCAGCGGATCCGCTGCGTGTATGGGACCCATTCAGCTTCACAGTACTGGATCCGCAGCGGATTTCGCTGCAAAATTTGAGTTCCAAGGAGTTTGAGAATCGACGTACCACTGTAATAGGTTTTATTAGGCAAGAAAGCCTCTTTCTGTACTCAAAAAGCAATTTCCCAGCCTCCCCTCCCCCATTTCTTATCTGTGCATTATCAGCCAAATTCGTCTTCATTATAGAGAAGCCAGTGAAGACGGATTCTGCTGTGCCCATTATATCCTATGGAAGGGGGAGGGGCCGAGGGAGATGAGGGAGCAGGAAGAGACATGAAGGTCAGCTGTTTGTAGACTGTCTGGGCACCTAAAACGCTGGATTCAGAGGTCAGTGCTTATCTAGGAACTTGCTGAGAGAAGATTGCAGGGTGTTGTGCTGTGCAGGACTCCTCCGTGCTCACTCCTCTCAGCCCCTCCCCTCTCCATAGCCACATAATGGACACAGAAATCCCTGTGAAAAGTGCTTTTTCAGTACAGAGGGAAACTCTTTTGCTAAATAAAACCTATTATTACAGAGTTTTTTTAAAGTCGCTTGTACGGTTGATATTTATTATTTTCAGAAAAATTACTCTGAAATGACAGTTACGCTTTAAATATTCCATATGATGTTTCGGTAGCATAGACCTATGGGTTGCCATTGACTTCAGTGTTACAAAAATGCATTGCATCTGGATCCTCCTCTTAAAAAGGACAGGAAAGAGGAACCTTTCCTCCCTGTAACACACACAATACCAGTGGAAACCAGTTCATCTACATTTTATTGTACTTTATAAACTTACTTAAAGAGCAGTCTTTAGCCACAGTGCACAAAATACACTGCCTATACACAACTTAATTAGGCAATAAGCCATACAGCTAAAACTAATGTGATAAAACCTAAACATACACAAGCCACAGGCTGGTTTCCATACATTCAAGATATGTAATCAAGAAGCGGCAACAGTACTTATGTACCCAACTGAAAAATAGTAACAAGACATCTACTCACTATTCTAGTATCCAAATATTTGCCCAAACCTTTCTTAGGCGCTGTTCACAAACCAATTTAGAGTAAACAAACAGTGGTAGACTGAAAGTATCTTATAAATTCTCAAAAATATTTATTTAGTGCAAGCATTTATATACAGTGCAAATAAGACAAATAAGATGCGGGTATAAGACAGAATACAGACTTGGGTAGGAATGGGCTGGTCATAAGGCAAATGTACTTATGCCCTGCATATATGCTAGGAGCTGCAAGGATAGGGCCTCCCCTGCACCCAGTAACCCTAAGCTTTGTGACAATCAGTCTCGAAGGTCTGATTGTCCAGTCTTTCACATAAGCAGAGATTAAAAATATTAGTTCTGCTAGGTAGAAATAAAACAAATGCATATATGAACTGTGCACTCTTTTGGGGATCCAAAAGGCTGCAATCTCTCAATAGATAGTGATCAACCACTTGTCATCCGACCTGTTTCCCCCTAGAGTATTAACCCCTAGACGACCCTGGACGTAGGGTTACGTCATGGAAGTCTGTCCCCAGACGACCCATGACGTAACCTTACGTCCTGGGTGTTTTTCCCGCTATGAAGCGCGCTCCGCTCCGGAGCGCGCTTCATAGCAGGTGGGGGCCGGCTGCAATCAGCAGCCGGGACCTCACCGGTAATGACACGCTGCAGCGATCGCGCTGCCGCGTGTCGTTAACCCCTTAAACTCCGCAATCGCGGCGCGACCGCGGCGTTCAAGTGTAAGTGACTGGGGGAGTCCCGATCGTTGAAACGGACTGCCGGAGGTCTCTTACCTGCCTCCGTGCGGTCCGATCGGCGATCTGCTACACTGAGCCTGCACAGGCAGGCTCAATGAGCAGATCGCCGATAACACTGATCAATGCTATGCCTATGGCATAGCATTCATCAGTGTAAAAATCAAAGTACTGGATGTAAAAGTCCCCCAAAGGGACTTCAAATGTGTAAAAAAAAAAGTTCAAAACACTATTACACTACCCCAAAACCCCTCCCCCAATAAAAGTCTAAATCACCCCCCTTTCCCATTATATAAATGAAACATATAAAAATAAATAAATAGATAAACATATAATATACCGTAGCGTGCGTAATTGTCCGATCTATTAAAATATAAGCGTTATTGCAAACTGTAAACGGCGTACACGAAAAGAGGTGAAAAAGTGCGCGGATTACCGATTTTATGTTACATTATATATTTAAAAAAATCAATAAAAAGTGATCAAAACGTCCGATCTTCACAAATATGGTATTAATAAAAACTAGAGATCATGGCGGAAAAAATTACACCCCATACAGCCCCGTAGGTGAAAAAATAAAACCGTTATAAGCGTCACAATAGGCCCATTTTATTAATATTTAATTGCCAAAAAAAAGGATTTCATAAAAAAAATACATATATAACATTAGAGAATCTGTGTAACCTGCATATGGTTGTGTTCAGACTGACCTATAGAATAATAGTGTCATGTCGCTGTTACCATATACTGCATTACGTAGACACAGGAGCCCCCCAAACGTTACCATATTGCATTCTTTTTGACGATTTCACCTATTTATATCTTCATAAATAATATATTTGGAATTCCATCATACATGTTATGGTAAAATGAATGACGCCATTACACAGTACAACTATTCCTGTAAAAAACAAGCACTTACATGGCCTGTAGATAGGAAACAGAGTGCTGGAGCTCTTAGAAGGGGAGGAGGGAAAAACTAAAGCACTAAGATCAAAATTTGCGCGGTCCACTGGGTCATTTTGGGCCTGGTCCTCAAAGGGTTAATTGCCGGATTCATCAGGGATTTAAAACATAGCATTTTGTCATTGGATAATCTCGGAGTGCTGAATCTTTTGCAATTATATGCAAGGAAACGGAATTATGTACTGCGTGTGTATGGTCATGGATTTGTAGGTGACAGTATATATGTTTGGCACTGACTATATATTAAACAAGTTATCAGATCTCTGCTGTTGGTTTAAAAAAAAAGCTTGATTGCGGCCCAGACTGGAGAACCTGTGATAGAAAATGTTGTAAAGACCCCTCCGATGCCAGTGGTAGAAGTATGGTGCATCCCTGTGTCTCCACATATTGAGGTGCACCTCTACCTATGTGAAAGACTGGACAATCAGACAGTGAGACTGATTGTCACAAAGCTTAGGGTTACTCCTCCTTAGTGCAAGGGACACCCTATCCTTGCGGCTCCTAGCGTATTGGCAGAGCATAATAGGTACATAATACCTTATGACCGGCCTATTCCTACCCATCTGCTAATTCTGTCTTCTCATCCCAGTGATCAATGAGCTACCTTTGCAATATATATTTATAAATTCCTTTACTAAATAAATATTTTTGACAATTTATAAAACACTGTCAGTCTACCACTATTTGTTACTTTAAATTAGTTCATGTTGGTACTACAATTCTCTGAAGACGGATATTCCTATTTTAAGGCTCATTTGGCGGAAGGATTAGTGCAGCAAGCAGCGCTATTCTGCTTGTTAAAACGGATATCAATAGACCCCCATAAGTCAGTGATGTTCTTTCTGCTCCTGTTACAGAAAAGTAAAAACTTTAACTGACACGTAGATGTGTGCATAAGGCTGTGTTCACTTCAATAAGATAAGATACCTGGGAAAAAAAAGGAATTTCTAAATTATTTAAAATCTGCAAAATAAGCGAGATAACACTTCAAGGTGTTAAGTATCATAATTATACAATCGTTGCGTGTTTGTTTCCAATTTTCATTTTCCCCCCAAGAGCAAACAGAATACCTCGAAGGCTTAACAACTTATTAAATAGTTTCCAAAAGATAAATTTTAAAGGGTTTTTACTGCTGCAGGGCTTAACTTGAACGCCGATACTGTTGAGGAAACAGAGGTGTAAGTCTACTATATTGATTTCAGGGGAGATAAGATATCTAGTGAGTTACAGCTTGTCAGTAAGCTCTTCTGAGAACCATTACATAACAACAAATCTAAGCATCTTTTTAGATTACCAAACCGCTGTCCCAAACAATTATCACTCTAGTAAGCGTAAGATTTCATAAGACCTGTGAATATGTCCTGTACTTTCTGGCATCAAGAAGGTCCTTTAAATCTTGTACATTGTGTGGTAGACTCTGCAATAGATCTGACTTGTTTCTCCAGCATATCCTACAGATGGTTGATTACGGATCTAGGGAACTTGAAGGGTAAGGGTGCCTTCACACACAGCGGATCCGCAGCGATGGGGGGGGTTAACGTACATATTTGCAGGGGAATGTCAGTCCTGCTGTATGTATTCTCATAGGAAAGACCTGGCAATGGATCCGCAGCGGATTTCATTGCCAATTCACTGCAGATCCGGTGTGTGTGAAGGCACCCTTAGGGTGTCTTTACACAGATTTATCTGACAGACTTTTGAAGCCAAAGCTAGGAACAGACTATAAACAGAAAACCAGTCATAAAATGGTAAAACTGAGATTTTTTTTAAATCCAAATCTGTCAGATAAATCTCTCTGTGTAAAGGCACCCTTTAGTGTAAGAGAGTCCTTTTACACTAATCAATTTGTGAGATCAGCATGACAAACTGTGCAGCTGGGCTTTCCGAACAATCCTATGTATCGTTCGTGCAGCCCTTGGAACGGACAGCACAGATATGTATATATCTATGCTGTCAGTTTCCGGATCACAGTGTATACTTACCATACGCACTGCACTGATCCTGTTTTCCAGCTCTCCCGTCCAGCCGCTGTATATTTAGGTTCAAACTGTCAGTTATTCTGAGGAGGCAGGGCCTGACGATACAGCCGGCGGACAGGAGAACCGGGTGTGATTCACAAGCAGCGTGGAGGGTAGGTATACACTGTTTGTGATCAGGAAACTATATCTGTGCTGTCAGTTTCCCTTTATCATTACCAGCCACACATAACCCTGTTTACATAGGAAGATGTGCAGCCAATGTCGATAAATTTTAAAGCAGGCTCAAAAGACACGATCAGACGAGGATTAGGCATTTTCTCTGCAGTATTAGTACTCTAGTGCAGTGTATTATGCCTGTTAGTGCAACACTGTATACTGCGTATATAAGCCATCAATCAGGACCAGGGGGTTCAGCTGTGAGCTCGGTTTGCTTTGCAGAAGTAAATGCTGACTTTGTGAGATCTGCTGCATGAAAAGATGTAATGAGTCACAGGGTCTCTCTCACTGTTTTATACTGCCCTCAGGACATAATAAACCTAGTAACAGATTCCCTTTAACCCCTTCGTATCCTATGACATACGCCAATTCCGCTGTCCGCCGAAAGAATTGACATGTCAATAGAAAGGGGTCTTTGGTATGGCTGCGTAATCACCCAAACAATTACATTATCACATTTCTGATGCGCACGGCAAACGGCGGGGGAAAATTAAAGCAGATGTACTATAAGGTACATTCTGCTTAATCTGACCCACAGATAGAACGGCGCCGTCACGGGAGAGCCAGTGCCGCAGTCCGTTTTTAGGACTGCGGCCCAGTTCCCGTGCACGGCGCCGTTCTATGCACGAGTACCGGGCCCGGGGCTGAAGCACAGGAGGCGGGCCGGCCTACCCCTGTATGATGCGGCTTCATTGATTCTAACAGAGCCACGTCATAAAGGGGAGGGAATTCCCTCTCACTGGGGTCGGGCCGGCCCGCCTCCTGTGCTTCGGCCCCGGTACCCGCGCATAGAACGGCGCCGTACAAGGAACCGTGCCGCGTAAATAAAATACGGACCACGGCACCGGCTTCCCCGTGACGGCGCCGTTCTATCTGTGGATCAGATTAAAGAGGACGTACCTGACGATACTTCCTCTAAGTTTATCATTGCGAACCCGGTAATGTGTGCTCTAGGCCATAGGGGTTAAGGGGGCTGTCTTTTACATACTCACAGCGAGATGACAATTCCGCTGCGAGTATGTAATGCTATTGAAAGTGACAGTTAAGGAATTCACAGCGGATTTCATGAAATCTGCTGTGGATCAGTTACAGTTAGTGTGAAGCTACCCTTAGAGAAAAGACTTAATCCCATCTTCACATCTGCATTGGAGATTAAGAAGCCACTATTACACACTACCTTAAAAATTAAACAGCAAGAAATTCTATATCAGGGTTGTCAAACAGCTCCCATTATGCCTAGACAATAAAAGCTTTGGCTATCCAGGCATGATGGAAATTGTTATTGTGAAATAGCTCGAGGGCCACAGTTTGACAAAAATTCCTATATAAACTCCTTAAAAATGCAATAGCAAAGCTTGCAGTGCTATTTTGTCTGGTTTAACTGTGCTTAGGGTGCACCTATATTTAGGGTCCATTCACGCAGAAAGATTATCTGACAGATTATCTGCCAAAGATTTGAAGCCAAAGCCAGGAACAGACTATAAACAGAGATCAGGTCATAAAGGAAAGCCTGAGATTTCTCCTCTTTTTAAATCCATTCCTGGCTTTGGCCTCAAATTTTGTCAGATAATCTTTCTGTGTAAATGGACCCTTATCACTCACACATCATTGTCTGTTTCAGTCCCTGTTGCTGTGCTGCACTTTGTGCCAGTGTGCAGAAAGACCCCCCCCGATCAGCCAATCGGTGGCCACAGGGAGTGTCCTGCCCCAGCCGTTGATTTGCAAACAGAAGGAAGTGCAGCGCAGTGGGGGTGACACAGACAGGTGACCGATGAGAGCAAGTATAGGGTTTTTATTTCCTTTTTAAATTTGTACAACTGTTCTTATTTGAGTTTGATATTTATTATTATTATTATTATTATTATTATTATTATTATTATTATAAAACCTTGTAGCATATTCTGTTGAGATTGATTCTGTGTGTTGTACTGGTTTGGACTTGACTAACTTCTCCAAGGTCATAGGAGTACATTTTGTTACAGCACTAAGGTAATCAATAAGGGCAATTCAGCAAGCTGAAGCACATCGCTGTCTGCAGTAAAACAGACAGACATTATAAATGTTAGATATAGTATCTTTGTGAAATATACCTAGAATATGTAAAAGTTTTATGGGGGATATAGGTTTTAAGAACATTAAAAAAAAAATTCCCATAAGAATTCAAATCAACCTTCTCATATTGTTCAAATGAAAAATATCTAAACTGTATAACATATCTACACTAAATAATATTATTGGTATCAGGAGATCACATCAGGAAATGTCTAAAGTATTAAAATATAACATTAAAGGACAACTCCGGCCCAAACTTTTTTAACATGTTATTACTTACGGAAAGTTAGACAAATTTCTAATGCACATTAATTATGGGAAATGCACATATATGGCTATTTCTCTTAATTTAGTAGATAAGGGAGACTTCAAATTCTCTAAAGAGAGATGACGTCACGAACCTGGGGTGTAATTACAATGGATCGCCTGCAGGGGCGCACTATATATAGAAGTAAATGAGTACCATTGACTTCTATATATAGTGCGCCCCTGCTGGACACTCCATTGAGATTACAATGGATGTGTATGTACATGTAATACAGTATACAGTGTTTTTGATTGAATACATTTATGGAATACTTTGGGGAGCAAGTGTCCTTGCTCCCCAAAGTATTCCATAAATGTAATCAAACAGTAAGCACGCCGCCACCAAACCGCCGCTCTGGACTACACTCAACTACTACTCTCATCAGAGAGAGTAGTAGCTGGGTTCTATTGCCGCTACCGATGTAGCTGCTGCTGATGGGCGCAGGAGGAGCCGCTCATTACTCTGCAGCTATCATCCCCCTCCGCTCCCCCCTCCTCCCCCTCCGCTCCCCCCTCCTCCTACGGCGAAACTTTACTCTATGTGATCGCTGAATCCCCGCCGGCGCCGCTCTCCGATCACGCCTGCCGGCCGGAGACACCAGGAAGCACCGGGAGCCGGCATGTGTTATCGGAGAGCGGCGCCGGCGGGGATTCAGCGATCACATAGAGTAAAGTTTGGCCAGAGGAGGAGAGCGGAGGGGGATGATAGCTGCAGAGTGATGAGCGGCTCCTCCTGCGCCCATCAGCGGCGGCGGCAGCGGCGATAGAACCCAGCTACTACTCTCTCTGATGAGAGTAGTAGTTGAGCGTAGTCCAGAGCGGCGGTTCGGCAGGCGTTCGGTAGCGGCGGGCGTTCGGTGGCGGTGTGCTTACTGTTATGTACTGAAGGACACTTGCTCCCCAAAGTATTCCATAAATGTAATCAATCAAAAACACTGTATACTGTATTACATGTACATACATATCCATTGTAATTTCAATGGAGTGTCCAGCAGGGGCGCACTATATATAGAAGTCAATGGTACTCATTGACATCTATATATAGTGCGCCCCTGCAGGCGATCCATTGTAATAGTGCGCCCCTGCAGGCGATCCATTGTAATTACACCCCCGGTTCGTGACGCCATCTCTTTTTAGAGAATCTGAAGTCTCCCTGATCTACTAAATTAAGGGAAATAGCCATATATGTGCATTTCCCATAATTAATGTACATTAGAAATTTGTCTAACTTTCCGTAAGTAATAACATATTAAAAAATAGTTTTGGCCGGACTTCTCCTTTAATCCCATGAATGGAAAATAAATATAATTTACATACACACTTAAAAGGGGAAAATTATACTGTATTTTTTGCTTTATAAGCCCTTTTTGGCCACAACTATGGATCTTTTTTTGCCCTCTTGACTCTTTTGGATGGCCGTCATTTTGCTGCCAAACAACACAGTTTTGGAATCACAGTGGTTGTTTTAAAATATCGGCTTTTATGTGGCCGCAAAATGGCCAAGTGTCTGCGTCTTGAATTCCGCAGACAGGGCTGCCTGACATGGTCAGACTGCCCTGACTGTTTCCCTAACGGTCGGACACAAGTGCTTAGCGCTGTGCCCAACTGCTAAATAATCTGTGCAGCAAGTTATAGCTGCACAGTCCTCCTTTTGCTGCCGGACACAAATGTGAATCTAGGTGTGTATTTTTATATAGCAAATCTTGGTGTGCAAGATGCAGCAGATCTGGGTATATGTGGATACACTGTTTGTCATGTAGAGTGTTAAAGTGGCCTAGTCATTTCAGTATACTTTCAACTGTTCAATGCATTAACCCTTTCACTGCTAAAGACCACCAGGGAAGTTTATTAACATAAATTTTTTCCCCATTGTCAGTTTTCTAAACCAGGGTTACAGATCAATAACAAAATTGGGGGGGAGGGGACGGTCACTCCCCAGCCCACTAAGGCTGGGGGCTCACTGATATTCTTTGTAATTTTACAGATTTTTTTAAATTTTTTTTTACATTTTCCTCTCTCTATTATAAATTAATTCTGAAATCTTTCCAAGTCATCTCTTCTCAATTTTCCTCTTTCCAGGGACAATTCCATGCTGGCAAACTTCCAAATAACATTGCGCACTGTTGAAACTGGGATACAAAGGTCTTTGGAGATGACTTGTGTTTGCTAATAGCGGTTCTGATGTCCTCAGACAACTCCTTTGTCATCACCATTGTGGCATCATTTGTCTTCATCATTTTGTTTTAAATAGTTTTTTTTTTCCTCTATAAATATATATATATATATATATATATATATATATATATATGTATATATATGTGTGTGTGTGTGTGTGTGTGTGTGTGTGTGTGTGTGTGTGTGTGTGTGTGTGTGTGTGTGTGTGTTATAATTTGCCCTTTTGTATTTAATACGAGTACCGTATTTTTCGGACTATAAGGCGCACCTTCAATTTTAGCCTGCTAAGCCATCCAGGTTCATATATAAGGCGCACCGGACTATAAGGCGCACCAGACTTCTGCATGGAGCATTGTGGCCACCATAGTTAGGAGCCTCAGTACAGTACAGTGTTGCTCTATAACCTCCGGACACTAGGTGGCGCTATCGAATGAAAGTCTATGCCTGAAGCCTATGCCTGAGCCTGTATCCGGGCTGCGGAGAGCAGGGAGAGCGGGACAGCACTACAACGTGAGAGCGGTACAGCGGGAGAGAAGGACAGCCGGACAGGCCAGCGGAGCCATGGGCCGGGAGTCCAGGTGAGGGAGCGCTGCGCTGTGTGGCGGGGAGACGTGAGCTCAGCAGCCTATCTGCGCCATGGAGGCCGGAGCTGTCCCAGTCCATATATAAGGCGCACTGGACTATAAGGCGCACTTAAAATACTATGATTTTCTAAGAAATTGTAAGTGCGCCTTATAGTCCGAAAAATACGGTACTCTAAACAAAAAAGCTGCTTTACATGATTCTTTTTTTTTTTTCCAGTAGATATTCATAAACCGCTCAGGCAAGATGGCAGCCCCACGGGAGGCATTTACATGGTTCCTTCTCCCTCATAGAACATGTCCCAACCTACGCACAAGTTATTTTACATGCTTAACTCTTTAGAAGTCTGTTAGGTATTTCCTCAGACTCCTATTTTTTTCAGAGTCCAGCTTTCCCTTCAGTGTGTACATTCCCTTACACCCCCCCCCCCCCCCATATTTTACAGTGCTTTGTGAATTGCCACCCTGCAGGAACTAAATCATTTTTTTGTCATTCATGCCTCACAATCCTTGTAAAAATGTTAGCATTGCTTATTAGTCACCAGCACTACAGAGAGCAGCTCAGCTCTCCTTATAGCAGCAGAGATGCAGTTACAGGTTGCCACTGATAAACAGTGAATGGAGACAAACGGCTCACAGCCCTGTTTATTGTATTGTATTATCTGCTGACTGCACAGGTAGCGTGTATAAGTACTCACCAGTCAGCAACTCACAAGCTTTCTGGGAAACATGAACCCCCCCCCCCCCCACACACACACACACACTTTGCATACTTTTCTGTGCCCCCCCCCCCCTTTACTTCTGAGGTGCTTTTGCAAAAAAGGAACTATAGAGTTTGTCTATTATTGAAGAGAACTAAAAAGGGTCCACTATTCGCCTCTTGGGTGATAAATCCCCAAAGGTTACTTTAGACTAAAAACTCAACACAATCTGCTTGCAGCAAGAATTCATCTAGCGGCCCAGTGGAAGCAGCAGTCCTTGTAGGTGGACCTAGCGATAAGCTGTGTTAAGGGAGAACTCCGGGAAAAATCTATTTTTTAATGTGTTATTACATAAGCAAAGTCAGATAATTTCCTAAATATGGACAATGCACATGTAGTGCTATTTCCCTTAATTTAGTAGATCAGGTAGGCTTTAATTTCTCTAAAAAAGTGAGCTAATGACCCCATCTATATACTTGAAAGGTCCAGCTGGCAATGCAGTATATGCAGGAGTATATGCAAAAGCATAAAAGTCTATGAAGAAAGTATATGTAGTGGAATCCTCAACGCCCCCCTCCCCGTGTTGCCCGTGCATCTCCCGCCCCATGCTCCCTGGTGCCCGTGCGCTCACCTAACCCCCCCCCCCCCCTCCCCCTTGTGGTGCCCAGTGCCACACAGCACGGTGAGCGCTCCTTATCTGCAGCAGGGGTGGTGGGAGAGAGGATGATTCCGCTACACATACTTTCTACATTGACATCTACACTTTTAAATTTACTGTGCCCCCAGCTGGACCCTACAGGTATATTGACAAGGTGTGACGTCAACTTTTTTTTCTTTTAGAGCCTAAATTGAAGGAAATAGCACTATAATGTGCATTTCCCATAATAAGTGTACATTAGGAATTTGTCTAACTTTGCTATGTAATAACACATTAAAAAATAGATTTTTCCCGTAGTCCTCTCCTTTTATTCCATATGCTTATCTGAGAAACTCAATGCTATGTGAGAGGATGTGATAGAAAGGCTTGACAAGGGGGTGGTTCTCAATGAATGTCCTCCGTCCATTACCCTGTCAACCGTTTTGAAGGCTGGAGTTGTATATACAAATTTGTTTATTAATGCCTCTGTATACCTTGGAACAATTACTATTATTCTCTATTTTTTTGACCCTCTGTACCGATAGTCCAGGGCATACAGAAACAGCTAACTGGTTTAAAATCTGGTCTATTAATAAACTGTGCTACTACCTTTTGAACATTAATACAATTCATCAGTCTGCAACATAAAACTCCCAGCCACTGTACATGATAAAAGGGGTTAATAGCCAAAATGTGACTCCCTCTCCCTGCTGCTTATCGAGGATACATTCCTAGCTCCCTTTGGGGCATCATTATGTCCATCAGAACAAGCTGACTGTAAAAACTAGAAGTTTCCGTTTCTACTAGGACAAACATCATACCAACTTAAACGAATGATCGCTGAAAAACATTATGATTGGTAATTATGTTAGGCTTATTTAAAACATTCAGTTGACGCTTGAAATTGAATGGAACATAAATCACTGTTTTAAAAAAACAGGAAGGGAGGAAGGTAAGATATATATGTTCTAACATGTATAATAATATCAGAGTATGAACAATGCTAGAACCACTAATAAAAAAAAAAAAAAAAAAAAGAAAAAAATGTTGTCATGCATACACATGTCTTTTCAACGTGCATTCTTGACACCTCTATAAAATCGACATGCATAGACTGTTAGTGCTGTCTACATCAAGAAATCACGTAGACCTTAGGTGTGGTGTAGGAATACACAGAAGAAACATTTAGGGAAAAAAAAAAATATATAAAATATATTATATCTATCTTTCCATCTGATCACAAAGTTTTTGGCATATAGTCAAGAGACTGGCCACCTTTCTACAAAAATTCTGGGAAAATTTTTATCTAGAGCAGACAAACCTCTGCACTTGTAAATGGATATACTGTATGCTCACGTAGATTCCAGAGTCACCCTTTTTTTAAAAAAAATAAAATGTGAATATTTCCAACAGCTCTCTTTTGGTGAAAATGCTTATGGCAAAAATCAGACTTTTTACGTGAAAAAATAAATAAATATACGGGGGAATCCAGAAGCAACTCCACTTTCAGCAAATTGCTAGATTTTCCTGCCAAACTAATGCAAATTTTGTTGTAGTCGCAATGCGAGAAAACAGTTGCAATTCCCAATACTTTACAGCTGGATTGGCTCTAGTATATCAGGACTAATGACATTAAAACATTGCACGGAACCTGACTGAATACTATATTTTCCCCACACAGAGTCCAGCTTGATCACCTCAAAAGGCTCATATATATTTATTTATTACACACACAGAGTGGGGAAAAAAAGCATTTAGTCAGTCACCAATAAGGCAAGTTCTCCCACTTAAAAAGTTGAGAGGCGTCTGTAATTTACATCATAGGTAGACCTCAACTATGGGAGACAAAATGAGAAAACAAATCCAGAAAATCACATTGTCTGATTTTGTAAGAATTTATTTGCAAATTATGGTGGAAAATAAGTATTTGGTCAGTAACAAAATTTCATCTCCATACTTTGTTATATATCCTTTGTTGGCAATGACAGAGGTCAAACGTTTTCTGCAAGTTTTCACAAGGTTGGCACACACACCGTTGTCGGTATGTTGGCCCATTCCTCCATGCAGATCTCCTCTAGAGCAGTGATGTTTTGGGGCTGTCGCTTGGCAACATGGACTTTCAACTCCCTCCAAAGGTTTTCTATAGGGTTGAGATCTGGAGACTGGCTAGGCCACTTCAGGACCTTGAAATGCTTCTTACGAAGCCACTCCTTTATTGCCCTGGCGGTGTGCTTTGGATCATTGTCATATTGAAAGACCCAGCCACGTTTCATCTTCAGTGCCCTTGCTGATGGAAGGAGGTTTGCACTCAAAATCTCATGATACATGGCCCCATTCATTCTTTCATGTACCCGGTCCCGGCCCCTTTGCAGAGAAACAGCATGTTTCCACCCCCATGCTTTACAGTAGGTATGGTGTTTGATGGATGCAACTCAGTATTCTTTTTCCTCCAAACATGACAAGTTGTGTTTCTAACAAACAGTTCCACTTTGGTTTCATCAGACTATAGGACATTCTGACGGGGTCGTGACTCCCGCCAAGGACAGGGGTCACTTTAATAATGGTCAGTCACTTGCTCCAAATCATTCAGGCAGGTGCGCGCACACTAAGAAAGACTCTGACGCAAAATTCAGCTTCAATCTCAGTCCCTGCAGTGTTAGCCCTTGGGATCATCACACGGCACTGAGGTTTATTGAGAAAGTAATAGTTTACACACAGTGCAAAGAAAGGGCGTGTTTAAAGCAGATAGTAAGCATATCTATCTTGTATCCGACTGTGTTGTCCCTCGCTGTATTCTGAAATGTTCTCTTCGTGATCACAGCAGCTGTATTCTGAAATGTTCTCTTCGTGATCACAGCAGCTCCTTTGTTATGCCTCACATCTTGTTACTATTGTATCAGCTCTCAGGCATACTTGGCAAGATACAGGCACCATCTTAAATTGCATAAGCATTGCTCGTCCGTTTAAAGGAAAATATAATTTCTCAATATAAAAGTATAAAAACATAGAACTACCCTCACAATTCTCCCAATACTCTTCTGGATCATCCAAATGCTCTCTAGCAAACTTCAGACGGGACCGGACATGTACTGGCTTAAGCAGTGGGACACGTCTGGCACTGCAGGATCTGAGTCCCTGGCGGCGTAGTGTGTTACTGATGGTAGGCTTTGTTACATTGGTCCCAGCTCTCTGCAGTTCATTCACTAGGTCCCCCCGCGTGTTTCTGGGATTTTTGCTTACCGCTCTTGTGATCATTTTGACCCCACGGGGTGAGATTTTGCGTGGAGCCCCAGATCGAGGGAGATTATCAGTGGTCTTGTATGTCCTCCATTTTCTAATTATTGCTCCCACAGTTGATTTCTTCACTCAAAGCTGGTTGCCTATTGCAGATTCAGTCTTCCCAGCCTGTTGCAGGGCTACAATTTTGCTTCTGGTGTCCTTTGACAGCACTTTGTCTTCACCATAGTGGAGTTTGGAGTCTGACTGTTTGAGGGTGTGCACAGGTGTCTTTTTATACTGATAACAAGTTTAAACAGGTGCCATTACTACAAGTAATGGAGTAGAGGAAAGAGGAGACTCTTAAAGAAGTTACAGGTCTGTGAGAGCCAGAAATCTTGATTGTTTGAGGTGACCGAACACTTATTTTTCCACCATAATGTGCAAATAAATTCTTACAAAATCAGACAATGTGATTTTCGGGATTTGTTTTCTCATTTTGTCTCTCATAGTTGAGGTCTACCTATGATGTAAATTACAGACGCCTCTCATCTTTTTAAGTGGGAGAATTTGCACTATTGGCGACTGACTAAATACTTTTTTCCCCCACTGTATGTATGTATGTACGTTTTGGCTCTATGTGTGTAGCCTTTCTCAAGCAGTGATCACTGCTTGAGAAAGAGCCGAAACGTTGCATTGGTGTGAATAAAGTGGATATTCTTTTTGGAAGTGGTCTTCTACATCTTCTTGAACATTCCACACGAACCTGAGTCCGGTTTGGTGAGACTTGCACCCATAACCTCTTTTTTCTTCTTGTGCTGCTGAAAATTTTTTATTTTTTTTTGCATTGACTATATAACACTGTCGTAAACCAGTTACATCAGGCTTTTTATCATGTGATTGCTCTGGCTAATTATTTTATTTACTATTAATAATATCTTTTTTTTTTTTTATTTAGTTGGCTTCAGTAAAACAGACTCCAACCGACTCCACAGCCTTGGCAGTGCACATGCCTCAACAATTATTGCACTTATAAACATGTTCTTCTAGCCATTTTATGATTCCTATTTTTACATTCAGTAAGTGTAATGTGTACACGCTTAGGAACGCATCATTGCCAAAATGACCTTCACTTCCGTTTTGCGTAGTTGGCCGACATATAAAAATAGCCATAGGACATATCAAGTATGTTTTGCTAGCTGACACATGCTACTAGGATTCATTCAGTCACTCTTTGTTTCTGCAGGACCCGTTGTACTATATGTAGCTGCCTTTTTTTCTGGTGCGTTTGCTACATTTAAACAGACACGTTGGTTTTGGCAAATGCTGCATAGATTAATAGTACTAGTGAGTTCAAAAAATTTTGTAATACGTTATCAGACAACAATGCTTTTTTAGTCCCACTTCCCCTTTCCTGCTAAACTGTCATCTACTCTCAAAATCAGCTTAAGGGTACAAACCCACTAGCCGGATCCGCAGCGAGTCCCCTTGCTGCGTATTTGCAGCAAGACTCGCTGCGGATCCGGCCCCTATTCTTTCAATGGAAGACAAAATCGCAGCAGAGATGTACATCCCTGCTGCGATTTTGTCTGCAGCCCGCCCCATTAATCCCCCGGCCGCCAGACATTATACATTACCGGGTCCCCGTTCCTGCTTGCTCCGGGGCTCCCGATGTCTTCACGCCCCTCCCGGCCAATCAGTGCACTGCGGCGGGGCAGCGCACTGATTGGCCGGGCGGAACGTGCCGGGAGTAGCTGAAGCAAGCAGGAGCAGAGATCAGGTAATGTATATCCTGCCTGGCCCCCTGCAGCCCCGATTGCCCCCGGCCACACCATTGCCCCCAGCCGCACCACGCACCATTGCCCCCAGCCGCACCATTGCCACCAGCCCCCGGCCGCACGATCGCCTACAGCCCTCGACCGCACGATCGCCTAGCGGAGGGGCTGCGGGCGATTGTGCAGCTGGGGGCGATCGGCCGGGGGCAATCGTGCGGCCGGGGGCAATGCTGCGGGCGATCGGAGCTGCAGGGGGGCGGCCAGGATACAGTATACATTACCTGATCCCGGCTCCTGCTTGCTTCGGCGGCTCCAGGCACGTCCCGCCCAGCAAATGATTGGCCGGGCGGGCCGTGAAGACACCGGGAGCCCCGAAGCAAACAGGAACGGTGACCCGGTAATGTATAATGTCTGGCAGCCAGGGGGTTAATGGGGCGGGCTGCAGACAAAATCGCAGCAGGGATGTGGATCACATAAAATAAGTTATACATGATATATATTGTTGTAATTGTAACGACTTGAGGAACATATATAACAAATATATAACCAAACCCAAATATATAACAAACAAAACAAAATGCGTTTTAAAGCACAAGGAGGAAAAAACGAACACACAAAAAATTAAATTGGCCCGGTCGTTAAGGGGTTAAAGGAGTATTTCACTAAAGAGCTAAAAATGAAATGCTCCCCAACCAAGCTGGTCTTAAGCCCCTATTCCACGGGGCAACTATGAGGAGCAAACTAGCGCTATTCCCTGCTCACTGCCAACGCCATTCCACGCGGCGGCAGCAGCGAGCGGGTGAGTGCAGGAGGGGCCGCGGGGAGCTGCCTGGGAGATCGCTAGAGGATATCGGCGGTCTGCTGCCGCCACTCCTATTCCACGAAGGGACAGCAGCAGATCGCTGCTTTATCAGTCGCTTGTTTTTCAACATGAACAATGTCGGCTGATCGTTGCCTTCTATTCCACGGGACGATTATCGTACGTAATGGCCGATAATCGTTTTGTGGAATACAGCCTTAACTCACCATGGTCCCGAGATGTTCCATCTTCGTAGCCGACACCGTTCAAGAGCTACAAGTTTTTCTAAAAGCCAGTATATATCCAAGATGGTGCCGGCCAGGAAACTACATTTCCCAGCAAGCATTGCATCGCAAAGACAACTGCCAAGTACCTGCCCATCGCTGACTCAATTTGCTTCTGTTTGAGGCTGGGTTCACACTACGTATATTTCAGTCAGTATTGTGATCCTCATATTGCAACCAAAATCAGAAGTGAATTAAAAACACAGAAAGGCTCTGTTCACACAATGTTGAAATTGAGTGGATGGCCGCCATATAACAGTAAATAACTGCCATTATTTCAATATAACAGCCGTTGTTTTAAAATAACAGCAAATTTTTGCCATTAAATGGCGGCCATCCACTTAATTTCAACATTGTGTGAACAGATCCTTTCTGTGTTTTTAATCCACTCCTGGTTTTGGTTGCAATATGAGGACCACAATACTGACTGAAATATACGTAGTGTGAACCCAGCCTTACACTGTAAACAAAATAATGTTATCTATCCATCTTTTATCCACAGCCACTGTTATGGTATGGCAGCGTGGTGCATTGTAAGTTCTGACATTCTGGGGGAATTGGGTCAGGTCCCTTAAACGTATCCTCTCTATAGCAAACCTTAAGAAGTTAAACAGACTATTGTAAAGTTTAAAAGCATTTATTCAGGTATATACACTACAGTACAATCCAACAGAAAGAAACATTCAGTGGTGATTGACAATGAAATAAAAAATGCTTCCTAGCACCAATACAGTCTGGCTGCTTCTCATAGGCGGGAAACTTAAAAGGTACTTGAGATCAACCAGTCCTATCCTGTAATCCATCTGAATTTTTTGGCAAATCCTGCTCCTGTGTTGTGTTCTCTGGCGGCTATTTTCACACATATCTGTCTTTCTCTGTCACTGTTTCTACATCACACACACACACACACACACAGGTGAGCTTCATTTTACCTCACAGAACACTTACAGGACTCCCATCCTGATTGCTGTTAACTTTCTCACTGCTGGACAACTAGCAATTGTGTGTGCTGGCACTTCTGGCATTCTCTAACTGCCAGAGGAGAGTCAAAGTATGGTCTCAAACTCAAAATGTCGTCTCTGCAGTTTCATCATCACAGATTTGCATGGGGATCCGTGGGGGTCAGAGCTGGAGGTTACTGCTAAAGGTGTGCGAAGGAGGGGTCGGATTATTACTCAACCCTATTTTTGTTAAGAAAGCCCAACAGGTTGAAATTATCAGTTTGAAGGGACTGAACCAGCACCTTCATTCATACTGATCCTCTCAAAAAAATAAAAAATGCTTTATGATCACTCTGGATCTCCAGGATGCCTATTATCATGTCCCCATTTTGCAAACCACCAGCGTTACTTGAGGGTTGCAGTCTGCATTGGAGAGGGGTTTAGTTCATCACTATCTATTCCAGGCTCGCTCGGACTTGCTCAAGCCCCCAGGGCGTTCATGAAAATAATCTCAGAAGTTATGGCCCATGTGAGGGAAAAGGATATAGTGATATTGCCAGTTGACAGTTGCCCAGCAGTGTCAGGTGGGAAAGCAGATTTTGGCAAAAACCTTATTCCCTTGAAGACAAAATTTTACTGGTCCGTATCTCAGGACAACCTTAAAGGGGTTTTCCAGGAAAAATCGATTTTTGGTATTAGGAAAGGGTTAACCAAGGTTAACCAAATCTATTTGCCACAAAATAAATAATAATAATAATAATAATAATAATAATAATAATAATGCAAATAGATTTGGTTTTATTATTTATTTATAGACTTGGTTAGGTAATACATGTATACAGATATCCAGGGCAGTTTTAGAAGGTAGAGAGTCAATAAGTATTGTCAGTAGAGCATTATTTTCTTTGAAAATTCATCTTATTTGTATAATACCTCAGTGTTTCTTGTTTGCAGAGGAAATACAATCACCATAATGCTTAGCACAAGCCATCATTGGAAAAGAAGGGCCTGTTAACACAGAGTAAGAACGGCGGAATTGTCCGCCGCAGAATGCCGCCAGCCTCAGTGTCATAATGACGCTCTATGGGAGGCGCCCTGCATTTCTTGGCGCTGAAGAATGAACATGTTCATTCTTCAGCGCGGGGAGAGGAGCGGCGCCCGCCTCCCATAGAGCATCATTATGACACGGAGGCTGGTGGCATTCTGCGGCGGACAATTCCGCCTTTCTTACTCTGTGTTAACGGCCCCTAAGACGGGGGAAAAAAAATAAGATCAAACTCTGTCACCAGACCCAAACCCTTCAGTGAGCACAGTAATCCTGATACTTACCATTGCACCATAGGCAGAAGCTGTGGAAGCAGGAGGAAAATAGTCCAAAAAAAAATAGATCTAATTCTATGCCTAGGCCAGGTTCACACTATGTAAAAACAACGCTCGCATTTCATAACAACTACGGCCATTGTTATGAAATACGGACGTTGTTTTTACATAGTGTGAACCTGGCCTGAGGCTGCAGCACATGTGGTATTTGATTACCTTGTTATACACTGCAATTCCAACTCTGGCCACTGGGTGTGCTGCATATGTAAACAGACAGAGCAGCTTGTAAACAATACAAGATATAAAAAAGCTTTTTCATCTCAAGAGAAGCTGATAGAGAAGAAAAATGTATATGGGGAGGTTTGTCTTGCAACAGCAACACAACTATACATAATGTATTATATATATATATATATATATATATATATATATATATATATATATATTAGGAAAATATATTTATTCCTGTGAAGGGGTAAGGGGTCCAGAATTGCTGCCTGCTTTTACATCAGAAAAAAAGAAAAAGCGATCAAAAATATTCTTTAACACCAACATGATAGCAATGAAAACTATAGACAATGGCACAAAAGTGACACCTCCACCAGCCCTATAGGCGGAAAAATAAAAGCATTATGGCTCTTAAAAGGTGAGGAAGATTATTGCTTCAATGTGACCTAGACATTTGTGCATCAATGACCTTCGGTGATGATAGGGTTAAAACAAGATCAAGTCCACCTGTCACAAGTAAGTGAACACAAGTAAAAAGGACAGAACCAAGGTCAACTGTTCTTTACAACCGATAAAAAAAAAACAGAAGTGTTGATAAGAAACTTTGTAATAACTACCATTCTGTTGCCATTGTCCTGCAGAGCTTCTCTTTCAGCTTTCCTTCTGCTTTTACACCCATGGGCTGGATCTTCATAATCAGCAGGCCTAGGTCATGGATGCTCTAGGACCCGCCTCTGTACTGCTAAACGCTGTTTTTAACCAGAATACTAGGCCCAGGAGACAATCGAGCTGCCCCTCCCTGCTCACATACCACCAGCACCCTCATGTCCTCCCACTCTCTCCCCCTCCCGGGCAGACAGTGTAGAAATCCCCTCACCCACAGCAGGATCATGGTAGAAACTAGAATGGAGTGTCCGGAGGGAGGTATAAAGGACCTTTGACGTCATGGTCATGTGACCAGTGTGGGAGGAGCTATCTTCCTCTGCTAGGCTTTCTATGAGGCAGCTGGTTTCCCAGGTTCAGCAGGAGGTAATCCACACTGAGGGCTCTGTTCTGCAGGTCAGGGGCGTGTGGGTGCAATGTTCTGCAGGTCAGGGGTGTGTGGGTGCGATGTTCTGCAGGTCGAGGGTGTGTGGGTGTGATGATCTGCAGGTCAGGGGTGTGCAGGTGCACTGTTATGCGATGTTCTGCAGGGTCAGGGGTGTGTGAGTGCACTGCACAGAACACCGGCCCCAGGCAGGCTGATATAGCACAATACACTTAATATTACCTCAATTATCTCCTTCAACAAGACTTGAACTGGACCAGACCATTCATACAAGTTTTTTTTAAAAGCGGTACTACTGGTCTGCCTGCTTCCACTAACAAAAATTCAAGATCATTCAAGTCCACTTGGCTATTCACAGATACACTAGTGCGGGTGCTCTGCGGCACACTCACACTATACCTGATACTCCTGATGGCTCCTCCAACCATATATTATGATCGATCAGTACCACCATGGGCATCAGGTCATTCTGCTCACAATCCTGGTTTAAAGGTGCTTTGAACCTACTGTAAAATTTAAAGAAAAGGAAAAAAATAAATAAAAAAACACCACACACAACAAAAGCCTATTCTTCATTACTAGCAAATAAAAGTCAGCTTATGAATGCACACTCTTCCTAAGGGTGCGTTCACACGTGCAGCATCTGCAGCAGATTTGATAGCCCAGAGTTACTTTGCATTGAATCAGCAACTTCAAATCTGCTGCAGATCCTGTACGTGTAAACGAACCCTTAAATTGAATGAAAGAGCCAAAAACAGATATAGACCTGGTAGTCAGAGTCCCAACATTCACTCCACACACTTTATTGTTTATGTTTTGTAGATAGGGAGTCAGATTCAAGACGTCACGTGACTTGAATCAATCAAATAAAGCGTAGTCTGTTTTTCACCCTTTAAACCATGTATGTACTAGGTTTAGTAGCACATTATCTATGATTACAGTCATGTGCTTTATAAGCTGCTGATTAATATTAGAACTTTAAGCCGCTCTAAGAAGGGGCCTCAGAGAAAGCTACAATAGACTGTACCTGCTGACTGGAGAGTGGCTTTAAAGTTACATAAAACCCTTGTTCATGTGGGATACCACATACATCTCATGAAAATATGTATATATTTATTTTGGGAACCAGACTTGCAATGTGGTTATAGTGCCTAAAAATCCATGTATGATAATTAAGTGGATGACTCCTTAAAAATATATTTCTTATGTAACAGATGAACAAATATAATCCAATTATTATAACACATTTTACCTTTATTTGCAAACCCACAATCCAATGGCGGGGGAATTCTTTGGGCTGATGGCAGAGTTTGACAGCAAATATCATTGAGTCTACGGGACGGGCGGAACTTCAAATGTAGTATTCACATACCCTATATCAGTAATAAAGCACTGGCCCTATTAAATCGGGATGGTTGGGGAAAAGTTGGCAGTCATAATTACAGTAGGTAGTCTGTTTCTGAGCTGAAAGATCTGTGCTGTTCTCTTCCTGGATGCTGGATGACTGTATATGATCAGCAGTGTAATATGAAGATATCCTGTGTAATATAGAGGAGGAGGAGGAAAAGGCATGAGTAGTGTAAGAGTAAATTGTGTCCTCAGTGTGGTGTTCTCTCTGAGGGAGAAGATTTGGGGTTTTTCTTCAGTGAATTTAAAGGGGAATTCTGTGCAACAGTGAAAAATCCAGAGGAATAGGGAGTGGTGGGGACATAAAGAAGTTGTATTTACCAGTCTCATTGCAGGGCAGCGTTGCGGCTCATGGTTCCCCACCAGGCTCCCGATCTTGCGATGTCATGGACCCACTCAGTGACCAAGACGGGACACAGCTGCAGTCACTTAATGACTCAGCGGGTAGGTCCTGTGGGGCCGTGGACGCAGACACAGAGCTGACCTCTATATCACAGGCATCTGCCATTGTTAGCAGTGTTTCTTTGTGTATGGTGAAAATTTAGTTAGAAACATAGAAGACTGTCAGCAGAAAAGACCACCTGCTCCATCGAGTCTAGTTTTGAGTTGTTCAGGACATGGTGGCTGGAGACTGGCTGTAACCAGTGAAAACACACAAAGAGGAGGATTTGCCTCAGAAGTCGCCCCAGGATCAAGTACGGTATTAGGAGGAAGTGCTGCTGAGCCAAATCTACATCACACATACACTAGTGTGATAAATAACTGTTTAATTGATAAATAGTAGAGATGAGCGAACGCGCTCGTCCGAGCTTGGTACTCTAACGAGTATTAGGGTACTCGATGGTACTCGTTACTCGGATGAGCATCTCACGATACTCAAGGAAATCTCATCATCCGTTTCCTGTAAGTTTGCGCGCTTTTTCGCAGGCAATAAACATGCAGGAGACTCTTTGGTACATCCTGCGATGACGTAAGACCCATACATGTCGATAGCAGCGATTGGTTGGCCAGATCAGATGACCCTGCCATATACAATTCTTCCAGTAGGCAGGGTATATACTAGCAATATAAATAAACAGACCTTTTCAGGGCTTAAAAGCTTTTATTAATACTATTACTAGAGACTGCTGGCTGGGAGTTGCAGTGCTGCTACCACGATTTAATCAGCACACTGTGGTGACCGGCTGCTGGCAGAAAGGGTGCAGTAGGTGTTGCATACACACTCTAAGAAGTGCTCGGTGTTAGGGCTGGGCGGTATACCGTGAAAATACCGATACCGTCACTGGCGTCGGTTAACCGACCTCAACTTGGCCAGGACGGTATCTGCGGTATTTTCTGTATTCCCCGTCTTCCTGGCACCGCCTAATTGCTGTCCGGACCATGCATGAGGCATTTAGAATAATCTATTCTGCTGCTGGGGGAGGGGGGACCTGGAAGCAGTCTCTAATTAATAATGTGCTTGGCCAGCCAATCCCCCCCTACACCCGTATTGCGTCGCCCACGTACCGCCTCTGCAGCCCTCCTTTTTATTGGCTGCGTGCGGGTGGGTTTTCTTGTGTTCGCGCGGGCTGGCAGTTGGATGTGCGCCACAGGCGGTAAGATAGCAGCCGCTTGTCACCCAGGCCCGGCCCCTGTGTAGTGATAAGTGATAGCGTTTGGTGCGGGACTGCCGATGGTATGCGGGTGAGGGGGCGGAGCCGGCCGGCGCTGTACTGTACACTATCGTTCTGGATGGAAGCTGCTGCTGCACTGTCAGCGTGCACCCAGGCCCCCTGTGTGGTGGTAACAGGCTGTTACATCCAGATAGATAGTGTACAGTACAGCGCCGGCCGGCCCCCGCATGGCCCCGCCCCCTCACCCGCATACTACAGGCATCAAACGCTACTGCACCCATGGACCCCAAGGCTGCTATCACTACGCAGGGGCCTGGGTGCACGCTGACAGTGCAGCAGCAGTACAGCGCCGGCCTCACCCGCATACCACCGTGGCCGTGGCTGATCTCCCGATTTACCTCCCGAGCCAGGGCGCACAAATACTGGTGCAGGGTAAGGAATGGAAGATCCTGCTGCGGGGCGCGGGGGGGGGCTGGAGAGGAAGGCTGGAGATGTGACAGGCTGCGCATAGGCGGCACCGTCCCCTCCAGTGTGTGCTCAGCGCTGCTGCTGCCGGGCGGCTAACTTCTCCTAGCTTCTCCTAGCCCCCCCCCCCCCTCCCGCACTTACAGTTGGGGTCAGGTATGGGTCGGCACCTCCATGCTTCACTGGCCACCGCACTCTGTACCGCACAGGAATCTTCGGAGCCCTGTTATCTTTTGTCAGTGCTGGAAGCGGCCACGTGTGACGCTCTGCCCGGATATATGTGCTACATCACTATGTGACAGGGGCCGAGGATTCCTATGCGGGAGAGAGAGAGCAGTGCCCGGGGGAGCAAGGAGGTGTCCACCTATACTTGACCCCCTGCAGCCACTGAGTGACTGGGGGTAGATAGGAGATAGATAGATAGATAGATAGATAGATAGATAGATAGATAGATAGATAGATAGATAATAAATAGAGTCCTATCTATGTGTGTCCTATCTGTCTATCTATCTATCTATCTATCTCCTATCTATCTATCATCTGAATATATACTGTATATATAGATATAGTAAACAATATAAGCAGCACACGTAAAGAACTGTGGCTGCCAGCATATGAATCCCAGACCTTGGATCAAGTCAGCTAGTAAAAAATACTCTGCAGCACTCCGATGGTAATACAAACGTAAATTTATTCCATATAACAATATGCAGCAAACTTCACAAGTAATACACAATGTTTTGGCGTCTCCTACGCCATTTTCAAGTGCCACTTGAAAATGGCATAGGCGACGCCAAAACATTGTGTATTACTTGTTAAGTTTGCTGCATATTGTTACAAACGTGAATTTATTCCATATATTACCATCGGAAAATGGGGTTTTCAAAAGGGGCATGGCTTTAAAAGGGGCGTGTCATAATTATCGGTCGATTTATCGTTACCGCGGCTACATGTACGATAAACCGCGATATTGATTTAGGCCGTTATCGCCCAGCCCTACTCGGTGTACTCCTTTTTGATTTTGGGGCTGGTGGTCCTGGTGTACTGCACTGTATAGCTGGGAGTTGTAGTGCATCTCGCATAGAACTTACTTCACTGCTCATATTGTATTGGGGTGACAAAGCGTGTGTACAGTTGTTGCCCATACCAGACAGCTCCACCTAAACTAGTGTGTACTGCACTGTATAGCTGGGAATTGTAGTGCATAGAACTTACTTCACTGCTCATTGTATTGGGGTGACAAAGTGTGTACAGTTGTTGCCCATACCAGATAGCACCGTCAAGCACCCCCTAAACTAGTATGTACTGCACTGTATAGCTGGGATATGTAGTGCATCCTGCATAGAACTTCACTGCTCATTGTAAGGGGGTGTCACAGTGTGTGTGTATAGTTCCGGCCAATACCAGATTGTACCGTACAGCCCCCCCTAAACTAGTGGGTACTACACCGTATTGCTGGGATTTGTAGTACTCTACCCCTCAAGTGATGATCCCTTTGCATGAGACAATTGCCAGATCCTCAAGGATCAAAGTCAAATTCAAAATCAAAACAGCGGTGGGGGGAGAGGTGGTGAGTCACGTTATGCAGGAAAGGCAGTCAAATTGAAAATCGAAAGGGTGGTGGCGGGGGTAGAAGTCAGTAGTTACATTATGCAGGGAATGTTACCCCAACCGCTACAGTCAAATTGAAAATCGAAAGGGTGCTGGGGGTTGTTGGCTACTTGTTGGCTACTGCTGGGCCTTAACTGGCACCCATGTAGACTACTGGTGTGCCTGCCCTTGCCTCGTTGTTGCTGGGCCTTAACTGGCACCCATGTAGCCTACTGCTGTGCCTGCCCTTGCCTCGTTGTTGCTGGGCCTTAACTGGCACCCATGTAGCCTACTGCTGTGCCTGCCCTTGCCTCGTTGTTGCTGGGCCTTAACTGGCACCCATGTAGCCTACTGCTGTGCCTGCCCTTGCCTCGTTGTTGCTGGGCCTTAACTGGCACCCATGTAGACTACTGGTGTGCCTGCCCTTGTCGGTAATAGCCACTTAATTTTTATTTTATTTTCTAACCTTCAATTTAAATTTTAAAATCAAATAGACTTCGATTAAAGTGCAATTTTCACTGTTCAAAGGAACAGACAGTAATAATGGTGGATCCTAATTTAGCATCCTTGTGTTATCCATTTCAAACCATATGACCTGTGGATGTGAACTTGCGGGGATTCTCTGCTGTCCTTTCATTTTTTAGCTTGGGGCCTCTTAAGACGACTGTATTGTTATTCTTTGTCCCTACCTCCAAAGAGATGCCTATCATGCACAACTGCATGAGGGTGTGAGGCTAAATCTAGCCATAATACGGCTATTTTACTTTTAGGCGCAGCAGCACTGCCGTGGGTAAGCGCCAACAGGCAGTGCTCAAACTGCTGAACAGCACCTTCTACCTTCTTTGGATGTTTTAGCAGTTTTGAAGGCAGGATTGACCAGACCTTTTACCAGTAGCTTCTTTCCTTTCTTGGATGTTGTAGAAGCCTTTTTGAAGGCAGGATTAACCAGGTTTTTTTAATACACAGGCTACCGCACTTGCCGTCTCTTAGAGACTCTTTAAAGGATTGAAAGTGTATTTGATCAAATTCCGTGGCCTCTTAAACAGACTGTATTGTTCTCGGTGTCCTCACTGCCATGCTCTGACGTCACACTAAGTCTGCGGAGGAGCGGGACTGGTTGCCGGGGGCCCGCCGATCGCGCCCCCGCCAACCAGCCAGCTGTTTTATTTTAGTTTTTTTGGTCTAGCTGTGGTCGGGGCCTCACCACCCCCGGTCGAGAGGCATCAGGTGTACCCTTGATGGTCACTGACAGCTGGCCTAGCCAGTTAGCTGTCAGCACCCGGGTTCGTGTGTAATTAGCAGTGAGCTTGGTTGCGTGTGACAAGGGGCGGAACCTGGTGGCAGCTCTGCAACTCTGCAGCCTCACACATGTACCATGCCTGGCCCACGTCTTCAACCTAATGTTGCTGCAGTTCCTTAAAGATTACCCCAATGTGGCTGACTTGCTCAACAAGGTGCACCGCATCTGTGCGCATTTCCGCAAGTCAATTGGCATCCATGTTGACTACTGGTGTGCCTGCCCTTGCATCCTTGTTGCTGGGCCTTAACTGGCATCCATGTGGACTACTGCTGGGCCTTAACTGGCATCCATGTGGACTACTGCTGGGCCTTAACTGGCATCCATGTGGACTACTGCTGGGCCTTAACTGGCATCCATGTGGACTACTGCTGGGCCTTAACTGGCATCCATGTGGACTACTGCTGGGCCTTAACTGGCATCCATGTGGACTACTGCTGGGCCTTAACTGGCATCCATGTGGACTACTGCTGGGCCTTAACTGGCATCCATGTGGACTACTGCTGGGCCTTAACTGGCATCCATGTGGACTACTGCTGGGCCTTAACTGGCATCCATGTGGACTACTGCTGGGCCTTAACTGGCATCCATGTGGACTACTGCTGGGCCTGCCCTTGCATCCTTGTTGCTGGTCCTTAACTGGCATCCATGTAGACTACTGCTGGGCCTTAACTGGCATCCATGTTGACTACTGGTGTGCCTGCCCTTACATCCTTGTTGCTAGTCCTTAACTGGCATCCATGTAGACTACTGGTTTTGGACAACTTATTACTGGGTGTTCACTCTACTGGACCCTTGGTTGAAACCAAACTTTTCCACTGTCATTCCTGCCGAGGAACGCAGTATGAGAGTGAATCAATATCAACAGGCCCTGGTGCAGAAGCTGAAAATGTACTTCCCATCTGACACCACTAGCGCCAGAGGACGTAGTTCTGTGGGCCAAAGAGCGGGGAGAGGAGCGGTGGAGCAGGCAGCTTGTCAAGGGGCAGGGGAACACTCTCCAAGGCCTTTGACAGTTTCATGGCACCCCAGAAAGACAATGTCAACCGTCCCCAGTCTAGACAGAGTAGGGGGAAGTCTTCAGGAAGATGGTGAGGGAGTACCTTGCTGACAATACCACCGTTCTTCACGATCACTCTGCTACCTACAACTACTGGGTTTAAAAGCTGGATACGTGGCCCCAACTGGCGCTTTACGCCTTGGAGGTGCTGACCTGCCCTGCCGCTAGCGTGTTGTCAGAGCGGGTCTTCAGTGCAGCTGGTGCCATCATCACTGATAAGGGCACCCGTCTGTCCGCTGACAGCGCTGAGAGGCTGACGTTTATAAAAATGAACAAAGCCTGGATTCCACCTGAATCCAACTGTCCAACCGGGGAAAGCAGCTGAACATGAAGATTCTTGGTATCTCCTCCTCCTCCAATTCTCAGCCAACTGCCAAGTCTTCTTCCGCCATGCAGGGTCTGGCCTAATTATTGGGAGGCTCAATTGCTTCCTCACTCCTAATGGTTCTCTGTGTCCTCACTGCCATGCTCTGACGTCACTACGTCTGCGGAAGAGCAGAACTGGTTGAAGGGGGCCCGCCGATCGCGCCCCCGCCAACCAGCCTGCTGTTTTATTTTATTTTTTTTGTCTAGCCATGGCCGGGGCCTCACCACCCCCGGTCGAGAGGCATCAAGTGTACCCTTGATGGTGAGTGCTGACTGACAAATGGCCTAGCCAGTTAGCTGTCAGCACCCGGGTTCATGACCACTACATATCCCAGCCCCTGGACTCACTCCATTTTTTGGGTGGACTTACTTGTAAAGGCTCTCTTTGTCTGGCCTAATTTTTGGGAGGCTCACTAGCTTCCTCTCTCACTTGTAATGGTTCTCTGTGTGTTCAAGGCCCTGCACTGTCTGACATAGTTTTAGGGAGCCTCACTAGGTGTGCCTGCCCTTGCCTCCTTTTTGCTGTCCCTTAACTGGCATCCATGTTGACTACTGCTGGACCTTAACTGGCATCCATGTTGACTATTGCTCTGCCTGCCCTTGTTTTTTTTATTTTTTTATTATTATTATTATTTGTATAGCGCACAGATTCCGCAGCGCTTCACCTATCTGTATGTTTTTGGGTGTGGGAGGACCCACGCAAACATTGAGAGAACATACAAACTTTTTGCAGATGTTGTCCTTTGTCGTCTTTGAACTCAGGACTCCAGCGCTGCAAGGCTACAGTGCTAACCACTGAGCCATCGTGCTGCCCTTGCCTCCATGTTGGCTACTGCTGGGCCTTTACTGGCATCCATGTTGACTACTGCTGACTACTGTGGTTCCTGCCCTTGCCTCCATGTTGGCTACTGCTGATCCTGCCTGGCCTCCATGTTGGCTACTGCTGATCCTGGCAGCTCAATGCCATGCAGTGTTTGGCCTAATTTTGGGGAGGCTCACTTTCTTCTTCACTCACTTTTAATGGTTCTCTGTGAGCTCACTGCCATGCTAGGTCTGGTATACCTTGTTCACTCTGTCCTCACCGCTATGCTGTGTCAGGCTGAATTTTTGGGTGGTTCATGATAAGCAACCTCTGTTTTAATGGTTCTTTGTGTTCTCAATGCCATGCTGTGTAAGGCTGAGTTTTTGGGTGGTCCCTTTGCCTACCTCTGTTTTAACCAGGCTGTTGCACAGAATTAGGCATAATGGTGCCATTAGGCAGCCTCAGAGGCATGCATACATGCTGCCCCTGCTGTTTCCTGTCCATTTCCGTTGTGTTTGCATCAATTTCTGAGGTTGACAGGTTTTCACACGACCTTCTCTCTACCGAACTTGAGTCCCCTCAAAAAATGCTCGAGTCTCCCATTGACTTCAATGGGGTTCGTTACTCGAAACAAGCACCCGAGCATTTTAGTGCTCGCTCATCACTAATAATCAGCTCCTTCATAAATGGGCAATCAGACAGCTAAAGTCAGATTGGGTGCCTGAAAAAAACATTCAGGAGTCGGAGCTGCAGCTTACCAGCTCCACAGTCCCGGACAAAAAGTGGATGCAGACGCAGTGCAGGTGAGCAGGGTTAGGTTGTCACTGGCTGGCAGCTCTTTGCTCCCCTGGGCATCGCTCGCTCTCCCTGCACAGGAATCATCAGCTCACCCTCACTTGGTGTTGGCACAGTGGGAGACTGGGGTGATGTTCTCTCCCGGCTGAGCATTGCACTTGGGGCAGAGGGTGCGCCTTATAACGCTGCCACCAACTAGGAGAGAGCAGTCCCGGCACCAGTGCTAAAAAAAAAAAAAAAAAAACTGGAGGAGAGGTGGGTGCAGCTTACACCCCCACCTCACCTCGTTCTGCACTGGTCAGGCATGGTAGGAGTGGGGATGCTAGGGCGCTGTAATGAGGATGCGGCTGCCGGGTGAGGGGGGAGAAGAAATACCGCATATAAAGTCCTGGCAAAGCAATAGAATGCAGAGCCGTGATCAGCGCCATTACGGTGCAGACCCTGGCCCGGACAAGATGCAGTGATTGTGTTGCGGGGGGGGGGGGGGCAATCCCACCTCTAGACCACCAGGGGGACAGCAAGCATTTAGATGCTGCTGTCAATCAACCTCGGGGTTGTGCAGTTTTATGCTGCGTTTACACAAAACGATTATCCTGCGAATTTGAACGATAATCGTACGTGTAAACGCAGCGAACGATCGAACGACGAGCAAGAAATTGTTCATTTTGATCTATTAACTTGTTCTTAAATCGTCGTTCGCAAAAAAAATTTCGCCGATCGTTTAGTGAAAACAGTCGTCGCGCGAACGTCCGGCCTCCCGCTCATCCGCAGCCCCCTGCGTCGGCTCGGTCGCCACCCCCGCCGCCCCGAGCATACCTTACCTGCTCCGCGTAGCAGGTGTACGAAATCCCCGGCTCCCCTCTTCACTCAGGCACTGACTGGCTGAAAAGGAGCCATTTGAAATTCCCGCCTCCCCTCTTTAGCCAATTAATACACGGCAGCACTGATTGGCTGAAGAGCTGAGTCGGGAACTTCAAACGGCTCCTCTTCAGCCAATCAGTGCTGCCGTGCATTGATTGAAATTCCCGACTCCCCTCCTCAGCCAATCAATGCACGGCAGCACTGATTGGCTGAAGAGGAGCCGTTTGAAATTCCCGACTCCCCTCCTCAGCCAAACGGCTCCTCTTCAGCCAATCAGTGCTGCCGTGCATTGATTGGCTGAAGAGGAGCCGTTTGAAATTCCCGGCTCCCCTCTTCAGCCAATCAATGCACTGAAGAGGGGAGCAGGGGATTTCGAACACCTGCTACGCTGAGCAGATAAGGTATGCTCGCGGCGGCGGTGGCGATCGGGGCGGCGATCGAGCCGGCGCAGGGGGCTGCGGGCGCGCGCTATCTTAAAACGATCGCAAAGCAATTTTTCCGTACGATATATCGTACCGTCTAAACGCTGATTATGAAAAAAAAAATAGTTACTCCGACATCGTTAATTGTACGATCGGGCCAATTATCGTTTCGTGTAAACGTAGCATAACACAGGCCGATCATCGGCTAATGGCGTGTCCCTAGGGATGCTCGTTAGTGTTAATCATTCAGTGTGATGGTGCGTTTACACGAAACGATAATTGGCCCGATCGTACGATTAGCGATGTCTGAGTAACGATTTTTTTTTTCATAACGATCAACGTTTAGACGGTATGATATATCGTACGGAAAAATCGTTTTGCGATCGTGTGCCCGCAGCCCGCCCCCCCGCTTGCAGCCCGGCTCCCCGCCCGCCCCCCCGCTCATCAGCAGCCCCCTCGATCGCCGCTTTGATCGCCCCACCGCCGCCGCTCCGGTCGTCCCCCTGCTGCAAGGAAACGTAACCTGCTCCGCGCAGCAGGTCTCCCGACATCCCCGGCTCCGCTCTTCAGTTCAGTGCACTGATTGGCTGAACAGGAGCCTTTTGAAATTCCCGCCTCCCCTCTTCAGCCAATCAGTGCTGCCTTGCATTGATTGGCTGAAGAGGGGAGCCGGAAATTTATGCTGAAGAGGGGAGCCGGGAATTTCAAACGGCTCCTCTTCAGCCAATCAGTGCTAAAGAGGAGCACTGATTGGCTGAAGAGGAGCAGTTTGAAATTCCCGGCGATCGGAGCAGCGGCGGAGGGGTGGCAATTGGAGCGGCGGGGGGAGATCGAGCCGGCGCAGGAGGCTGCAGATGAGCGGGGGGCCGGGCGGACTATCGTGCGACGACTGTTTAAATGGAACGATTGGCGAAGTTTTTGCGAACGACGAAACACGATTTGATGACATGTTGAAAGATCAAAACGAACGTTTTCTCGTTCGTCGTTTGATCATTCGTTGCGTTTACACGTACGATTATCGTTCGAATTCGATCGTTATCGAGCAAATTCGCACGATAATCGTTACGTGTAAACGCAGCATAAGGGTCCATTTACACAGAAAGATTATCTGACAGATTATCTGCCAAAGATTTGAAGCCAAAGCCAGGAATAAACTATAAACAGAGATCAGGTCATAAAGGAAAGCCTGAGATTTCTCTTCTTTTCAAATCCATTCCTGGTTTTGGCTTAAAATTTCTGTGTAAATGGACCCCAAAAGGGCCTGAAGTAGACATGAACGAACCTGTGTGTGCAGCATTTGGAACCCTAAGGACTCCTAGAAAAAAAAAAAAAAAAAGGAAGTACAACCTGTGGCTGGCATCAAACTTCTTCAGCCACTAGTAATCAAATGCCACACGCAGTAGCAAAATTGGGGGGGGGAGCAGAGGGGGCTGCCGCTCCTGGGCCCACCAAGGCCTTTATAAGGTCAGATTCAGGGTTGTGGAGCTGGTAATTCAGGCACCCAATCTGACTTCAGCTCCTTCATAAATGGGCAATCAGACAGGTGTAGGTAATGTCCGATCTCAGAAAGTAAAGAGAAACATCTGGGTGGCACAGAAGTTTAAGGTCTCATTATACACTGTGGTCACCAACAGACTCTGCCTTCCTCTAAAATAGCTGCCCATTGAAAGCAACAACAGCCACTATGGGTTGACGCATGAGTCACTATTGTCATGGTAACAGGCCAAGGGGCTGCAGAAAGGTAAAACCTTGTTTAACCCCTTAAAGTGATGCTGTCACCCCCTTTCTGTATGAGGACTTCTTCTCTACACAGCTGTAGAGCCTAAATTCTTCAGTTTTCATATTTTACTTTATTATACATTTCTTGATGCTTGTTCCAGTGAAAAATGCTTTTTATAGTTGGTGCATTGTGCCATCTGGGCTGGGCTTCACAGACTCTGCGCCACTTGGCCCTGTCCACATTGGCCCGCCCCTCCTTGATGTCAACAGCATCTAGGCCCCACCCCCTCAGTGGCACTGGAAAGGGCCGGCCTATGTGTCTTGGCCCTACCCCCTCAAGATTGGCCCATTCCAATGACCGCCAAGGGGGGGTGGGGGGGTGGGGGGGGGGGTTAGAGGCCTAGACACCAATGAAGTTACGAAGGGGCGGGCCTACAACTGATACGGGCGGGGAAAAGTGGCGCAGAGGCAGTGAGTCCCCCTCTCAGGTGGCACAATCGCCCAACTATGAAGGTCTTTTTCATTGGACCAACCACCAACAAATCTATCATAAAGTAAAATATAAAAACTGCAGAATTTAGTCTTTACAGCTGTGTAGAGAAGTCCTCATACAAAAAGAGGGTTTCGGTATCACTTTAAAGTGTAACTATCCTTTGTAAAAACTTCTGACATTTCATAGCAACATAGCAGAAGTGCGTATCGGTGGAGGTCCGGGTGCTGGGACCCTCGCCGATCACTAGGGGGACAGAAGTGCTCAGCAGCGCGCATTGTGCCCCTTCATCTCCGCTATAACTGCAGTAACTGAATTATAATGGAGCCTATGGAAATTCCAGACGGAAGCTCCATAGGCTCCGATTATAATTCCAATAAACTGCTCGCATAGACTGAGCCGTAAAGCCCAAAGTGCTGCATGTTTAAAGGGGTAGTGCGGCGCTAAGAAATTATTCACAGAATAACACACATTACAAAGTTATACAACTTTGTAATGTATGTTATGTCTGTGAATCGGCCCGTTCCCCGTGTCCCCCCACCCCCACCCGTGTACCCGGAAGTGTGGTGCATTATACATTACCTGATCCGTGTCGAGGGATGTCCGCCATCTTGTGGCAAACGTCATCTCCTCCGTCCCCCCTCCGCCGCGTCACAACTGTGCTCAGCCGCGATTGGCTGAGCACAGTTATGCTCAGCCAATCGCGGCTGAGCATCGGATGACGCTGCAGAGGGCGGACGGCATTCGGAACAGTCGGAGCTGTTCGCCGTCCACCCGAAGAAGACGTGGCTGAATGAACGTTGGCACGTGACAGGTATGTATAGCGCACCACACTTCCGGGTACACGGGTGGGGGTGGTGGGACACGGGGAAGGGGGCCATTCACAGACATAACATACATTACAAAGTTGTATAACTTTGTAATGTGTGTTATTCTGTGAATAATTTCTGAGCGCCGCACTACCCCTTTAAGAAGCTAAAACCTATTTACTCAAGTACCAAATTTGGGGCAGATTGGTAAAGTTGTTTGTACGTGCACACAGAATGTACAACAAACAGCCTTTACATTGCACACATGAAATTATTTTATTTAGCAAAACAGTAATAAAGAGACTGTATGAAAGCACAAGGAAGCCTAAGGCTGCATTCACACATTCCGTGTTCTGTCTGTGAACCGCGGACGACACAGGCATTAAATGCCCAACCATGACTGTTTACCTGCCCGGCATGATGTATCAATATTGTGCCGGAAGCAGGAAAACTCTTTGAATCACTGCAGAACTGTAGATAGAGCCGCACAGCCCTGTCATTACAGTGCCGCTGTGATTCAAAGAGTTTCCCCGCTGCCAGAAAAAAAAGTGACATTTTAAAATTAAACTAAAACCCTGTAAAATCAAATACTATAAACCATGAATTACAAACGTCCCGAATACACAGCTTGAGGAGTCATGTTCAAAAAACTTTTCATATAATACCAGCTGTTGATAGAAAATAGAGTACTGTAATATACAAATAAGTAGTTAATCGTTAATTGTTACTTCTGCACAGGCAGCAGATTAGTGGTTAAACACCGCCACTCCTTAGCATGTTCTTATAACCTTTGCCCTTTACAACAAGTGTTTTCTATAGATGAGGTCATTCACTGTACAAGATTATCTGATAGCATACCTTGCTCAGTAAACGGGGGGAAATTAAGGCATTATTACCCTGCAAAATTAACAAGTGATGTTGTATATCACTTGTGAAGAGTTTTTTTTTTTGTTAACAAAAGTGTAGCAGTGAGTATGCTATAACTGCTAGCTTGGTCTCTGAATGTACCTGTATAGCTTCTGCGTCCATACATGGCTACTTGTGCAGAGGCAGAAAAGGATATGTCACAGTGGCTTCACCACTGCACTTACGCTCCATGTTGGGTGCCTAAAGTGGCCAACCCATTAAAGAAAACTCTCACATGCTACATTATAACTATTAAGAAAGAGGGATTGGCAACCCCTGTAGGCCATGCCCACTGTACCTTTTTTAAATACTATCAGGAGGTAGGGTCACTATAAACTTTACAACATTTTATAATGTAATTTTTATTATAGCCAACTATGCCATTAACTTTGGGCAGAGTAAAGGAATAAGAAACTGTATGCTTTCCTACTTTAGACATGTCAATCTCTTGCCCGCGGTGCCTTTTTTTGGCTGTCAGGGAAAAGAAGTGATTTTCCAGAGCTGGCACGCCAATGCATACCTCCGCAGCCTAGCTCTTCCAGTTGAGTGGTAACGTATAGTTCGTATGCACTGCCGTATAAACCCATAGGACGGCGGTACATGCGCAGTAATGTGGATGTTTCCTTCTAGAGAAGAGCCTGCAGCAGCGCCAACAGACTGGTCTAACTAAGATGCTGAGGACTTAATAGCCGACTTGGGGGTAAACAGAGCGGATTATTAGAAGACATGGGAAGTTAATTGAAGACAAGGGGGGAGCGGTTATCCAGCACTTAAAAAAAAAAAAAAAAAAACACGTATAAAAGGAGAGTAATAAAGAGTTATTTTTTTTCTCTCCACGATTCCCTGATGTCCTCTAGTGCTGTCTCTCAGTCCCCCACTGACACAGCCACTTAACTGTGAAAACCACTCAGCCAATAACTGACTTAGAGGGAACAGCATTATGGCCGGTGATTGGCTGAGCAGGCTGTCACTGCTGACATAGGCTAGGGTCCTATTACACAAGATTATCGGCTGTACTTGGCCGATAACTCAAGATCATCCAGGAAGCCCCTCCAACAGCTATCCACCAGCTAATGGGGAACGAGGTGGAAGTAAGGGCTAATCTGACTGGTTGGCACTTGCTTCCTCTTGTGGATCGGGTGGTGTAATAGGGTCCTTAGTCTCAGATGTGGCGATGGCAGCGGTTAGCAGGGGAAATGGACACCGTAGGATGATATCAGTGGAGTATGGACATGTCACAAAAGGCCCTTTATTATTTTCCTTATAACTGCAGCAAAGTATCCATTTTTAAAGGAGAACTCCGGCGGGACCCCCCCCCCCAAAAAAAAAAAAAAAAAAAAAACCACAGACACACACACAGACACCATACTCACCATCCCTCCGGTGACGATCGCCACTCCATTCGCCCGCCGTCCAGCGATGTTTCTGACTTCCGGGTCCTGGGGATGAAAAAGGCTGCCAGTGGGCTTGCGCACCGGCAGCCTTTTCATTGGCTGGAGCGCATCACATGGCTTCGTAATAGGTAATGTATACATTCTTTAACTTCCGGGCGGGGGGGTCGGGGGTCCGAAAGGGGGGAAAGGGGGCCAGACCGGGTATTTAACCACATTACAAAGTTATATAACTTTGTAATGTGTGTTAAATAAGCTAAAAAAAAATTCGTTGGAGTTGTCATTTAAGCGTTGGATAACCTCTTTAATTGCAGACTTTTTGGAGGGGGAGGGCTATACCTTTCTATCAAAGCTGTCATGCCGCAGCAATTTACCATATCATATCTCAAAGTGTACAATGCCTGGAGACACATGGCGCTCTCACAATGCCAGGAACGTAGCACCCAAACTTTAAAAAAAAATAATATCAAAAGCAGCGCTTTTTTTTTTTTTTTTTTTTTTAAAGCTCAACAGGCTAGGGATATCTGGCTATTCCCGTGTTTTGAGACTCGCAACCGAGGCTCTGCGGACTTCTTTTTTGCATATTCAAATTTGGGGGGGGAATCAGTGGAGATTCTCCTTGAGCTCAGTGATTGTTGTGTTTTGTATGGCTGGCATGATCACATGGATTTTCTTTATGAAAATACTATTAAACTTATTATATGTTTGTTTAAAGTGTCACTGTCGTTATAACTATCAAATTCTGAATCAACAGTAGATGTGATATAAAGAAAGTTTGCATGTTATCAAGTTATCATTGAGAACACGGCACTTCCTGTTTTATGACTTTTTCTCAAAACACAGGAGTATTGTTAAACCGTGTTAGCCATAGAAATCAGTAGAATAGAGAATACATTTCCCTTAATTTAGTAGATCACGAAGACTTCAAAATCTCTGTGACGTCACGAACCAGGGTGCAATTCCAATGGAGTGTCCAGCAGGGGGCGCATTATATATAGAAGTCAGTAAGTACCATTGACTTCTATATATAGTGCGCCCCTGCTGGACACTCCATTGGAATCAATGGCTGCCTATAGAACAGGTGAGTCTGCACACTATACTACTCCCCCATCATCTATGAGCAGATAGATGGGGGTAGTACCAGGGCCATCCCCAATCCGCCCCCCTGCTGCCACCACATATGCCCTGGTACTACTTCCCCATCATCTGCTCATACTATGAGCAGAAGATGGGGAAGTGGTACCAGGGCTATCCCCATCACCGCCGCCCCTGTTCGTACAGCGGGTTCACTGCTGTAATTGAGGCCCCAGTCTCAGGCCTACATCCCCCGAGACCGGGGCCTCAACAGCGGACCCCGCTACTATGAGCAGATAGATGATAGGGGAGTAGTACAGTGTGCAGTGTGCAGACTCCCCTGTTTCATAGGCAGCCCTTTATTCCAATGGAGTGTCCAGCAGGGGCGCACTATATATATATATATATATATATACACTATATATAGTGCGCGCCCTGCTGGACACTACATTGAAATTACACCCTGGTTTGTGACGTCACAGTATTTCTGAGATTTTGAAGTCTCCATGATCTACTAGATTAAGGGAAATAGCAGTAAATGTGCATTTCCCATAATTAATGTATATTAGGAATTTGTCTAACTTTCCCTAACTAATAACATATTAAAAAATGCTTTTGCCCGAGCTTCTCCTTTAATGGCCTAAAAGCAAATAATGGTCTTCATAGCCAGAACAGGTCACACACAGGCCGACATGAAGCTGGCATGGATATTGAGACCATGTTGCAAAGTTTTAAATTTGAGCATTAGTTTATATTCCCATTGCCTTCTTTCTCTTTGTGTCTTCAAATGTCCCATTAAGACCGTAACCTGCAGGTCTTCTACTGTGTGTCCCACTCCAGAGAAATGTGCAGCCACGGGGAGTTCTGTACGGCCGTTGTTAATACTTAATCGGTGTGAGTTCATACGTTGACTGAGTCTCTGCCCGGTTTCCCCCACATAGAGGCCTGTTGTTGGACATCGCACACACACATGATCAGATACACCACATTGGAAGATCTGCAAGAAAGTGTTCCCTTGATTCTGTGTACCTCCTGTGACTGTGGGACTGGTACACTGTCAGAGATATGGATATGTGTGCAGGGTGAGGTGCCATTATCTGTATGTGTGCAGGGTGAGGTGCCATTATCTGTTCGAGGACATCAGAGCACTGCGGACAATAATTTGTCGCAGGTTTGGTGATTGCCGAACTGAAAGCGACGGGGGGACTGGGAATATTTCTTTTAGTCTGCCATCCTTGTAAAGCACAGATTGGAGTTCCCTAGAAATCTTTAGTAGGATCAGCTGTGGATTGAAGGTGACAATTAGGGGCACTCAGGGTTCATCATGGGCCTCCTTGTATGTGAGTAGAGTGTCCCTGTTGATGGCTGCAGCTTTGCTGATATGTTTGTTCGTCATGTTTGGTTTGTAGCCCAATTGGAATAATTCAGGAGGTGTTGGTCCAGGTCTGCTTTTTCTGAGCAGATAAGATTGTACCAAATAGCCTGGCTGTATATAATAGATTGTTTTGTATGTTTAGGATGAAAGCGGTCGCTTCTGAGGTAAGCAGTTTGGTCTGTCGGTTTGCGGTATATTGATGTAAGCATCCGGTGGTCTTTAATGCATATAGTTGTGTCCAAAAAAATTGATTTCACTATGGGAATGGCTTATGCAGCGTTTACACGGAACGATTATCGTTCGAATTTGCACGATACCGATCCAATTTGAACGACAATCGTACGTGTAAACACAGCAAACGATCAAACGACGAGCGAGAAATCGTTCATTTTGATCTTACATGTTCTTAAATCGTCGTTCACAAAAAATTCTCAGATCGTTCAGTTGTTCACCGATTTAACCTATGTGCGAGATAGGCTTAAGCGATCGCAAAACGATTTTTCCGTACGATATATCGTTTCATCTAAACACTGATAAGTTATAAAAAAAAAATGTTACTTCAAAATCGTTCATCGTACGATCGGGCGAATTATCGCTTTGTGTAAAGGCAGCATTAGTTTGAGGTTTATGGTGGGGTGAAAGTTGTTGAAGTCTTCAGGAAATTTATGCAAGGCCTCCTCACCTGCAGTCCAGATAATCAGGATATCGTCAATGTATCGAAGGTAAGTCATAGGTTTGATAGGTATGCTCCTTCCAGTTCTGCCATAAAAAGATTTGCATACTGTGGTGCATGTGGGGGAAACAGGGCAGGGACTCATTCAACATAAGAACTCACACCGATTTAGTATTAACAACGGCCGTACAGATCTCCCCGTGGCTGCACGTTTCTCTGGAGAGGGACACACAGTAGAAGACCTGCGGGTTACGGTCTTAATGGGACATTTTAAGCCACAAAGAGAAAGAAGGGAATGGGAATATAAACTAATGCTCAAATTTAAAACTTTGCAACAAGGTCTCAATATCCATGCCAGCTTCATGTCTGCCTATGTCTGACCTGTTCTGGCTATGAAGACCATTATTTGCCATGAGGCCATTAATCTGACAACAATCAGATAGCAACAAAAGCTTACCATCCTCTTGTCACAGCTCATCAGCTTTAGTTTATTGACCTGTTGTAAATAGCAGACCCTGTGTATATTGCATTTTGTTATTTCTAAAGTTTCCTAAAATCCTTTGATGAGCAGAGTCAGATCTCCTTATTAACTGTCAGCTGAATAGTAGTTCAGCCACAAAGTGGAGACCACAAAAAGAAACACAGCGAGGTTGCAGAGTGTGGACGCACATAAGGCGAGATCAATATTAGTCTACAAACTATATGCCAAGAGATTCATTGCATAGGTTTCTCTGGCTGCATGAAAGCCTTATATCACCATGCACAATGCTAAGCACTGGATGAAATTATGTGAAGCACAGCAACACTGAACTATGGAGCAAAGGAGTGTTATTTTGAGTGACAAATCACGCGTTTCTATCTGACAGTCTGAATGAGTTGTCTGGGTTTTGTAATTGACAGGGGAATATTACCTGTCTAACTGCTTTGTGTCAGCTGTAACATTCAGTGGAGGAGAGATAAAGGGGTTAGAAAAAATCTTCGAGAAATAGCACCTCTCCTGTCCTCAGTTTAGGTGTGGTTTGGCAGCTCAGTCCCATTAAAGTAAATGGAGCTGAATTGTAATACCACACACAACCTGGTGACAGAGGTGGTGCTGTTTTTGCAATAAAGTAGCAGTGCCTTATCTAGTCCTGGAAAACCCCTATAGTGCTATGCAGTTCATTTTCTGGAGTTGGCCAGAGAAAAGAAATCCTAAGCTATTGTATACCAAGACATTTTGGACAAATGTGTGAACACTATGGGAGACATTTATGAAAGTTAAAGCAGGGGCGTACGCCAGGTAGAAGGTGCAGATTTTCCCCTTCTCCCTGGCGTACACTTGCCGTATCCCCCGCCTGTCTTGATAAATCCCCCACTGTGGGTTCAGTCCTTTTCTGTTCCATTATAGCTGTGCCCTAGTGCACAAAGCAAGGACTATAAAAGATACTGAGTGTGGAAGAACATGACTGGCCTGCACGGAGAGCTGACCTCCATACCATCAAACACCTTTGGGGTAAAAACAGAGAATGTAAGGGCCCTATTACATGGGACGATTATCGTGCGAAAAATCGTTAAATCGTTTGAATTCAAACGATAATCGTTCTGTGTCATTGCAGGCAACGATTGAAAAATCGTTTGTAGGTCGTTGATCGTTGATTTAGTTCTGAACCTAAAATTATCGTTAATCATTCCTGTAATTCCACGTTCGTTCAAGTTCTGCGTTTTTTCACTAATCGTTCAGTGTAATTGCACATTGTTCATTGTTTTTTTGGGATCAGAAGGAATAAAACGATCATAGTAACGATCGCAACTAACGACCATTGTTCTGTGTAATATGGTGAATGATTTCAGGTTAACGATAAACAATCTCGTTTGCGATCGTTTATCGTTAGTCGTTAAAAATCGCTCCGTGTAATTTGACCCTAAGACTCTCTTGTCCAATATTAGCGCCTGATCTCACAAAGGGTTTTCTAGATGAACAGGCAAACAATTTTACACATATCCTACAACATCTAGGAGTTTGTCTTCCCAGAAAAGTTTAGCTGGTATAACTGCAAAGGGGAAAACCAACCTGCTGATATTCCCCTGCAGCTGTGCTTCTTTTTTTCTGTCTGTCCCAGCATTTATTTGCTGTTTAAGAGCAAATATGCAAAGGTACTTATTAGGAGCACTAAGGACATTTCTCCGTGGGGCCGAGAAATGCCCACAGTGCACCTAATGAGCACATTTATATATTGAGTATGTTCACATAGAGTAAAACAGGCGGAATTCTGCAGCGGATCCCTCCTGCCTCAATGTGTCAATGGGATGCCCTGCGCATCTCCACTTTTTGCCCAGAGAATTGACATGTCAATTCTTTGAGCAGAGAGCAAGGCATCCCATTAACTCACTGAGGCAGGTGGGATTCAGCCTGTTTTACTCAGTGTGAACACCCTTACTCTTAAAGGGGTTATCCAGCGCTACAAAAACATGGCCATTTTCTTCCAGAGACTGCCCCACTCCTGTCTCCAGCTTAGGTGGGGCTTTGCTGCTCAGTTCCATTGAAGTAAATGGAGCTTAAAGGGGTTATCCAGCGCTACAAAAACATGGCACTTTCCCCCTACTGTTGTCTCCAGTTCAGGTGCGGTTTGCAATTAAGCTCCATTTACTTCAATGGAACTGAGTTTCAAAACTCCACCCAAACTGGAGACAACAGTAGGGGGAAAGTGGACATGTTTTTGTAGCGCTGGATAACCCCTTTAATTGCAAACTGCACCTAAACTGGAGACAAGAGTCTTGTTTTCTCTGAAAGTGGCCATGTTTTTGTAGCACTGGATAACACCTTGAGGGTAAATTCACACGGGCGGATCCGCAGCTAACTCGCAGCTAATACGCACTAACTAAACATGCTGCTAAAAACGCACTTAACCTAATGGAATCATTATCACAGCTGAATCTTGTGAGGGAATACTCGCAGCTTTAAACTCCTGCGGATTCGCCCGTGTGAATTTACCCTGAGGGTATAAACCCACACACCGTATATGCAGCGTATTTACTGCTGCGATACGCAGCAAATACGCAACAAATACGCAGCAGATTAGATCTAAATAACTGAACACAGCATCAAATCTAAACCATCAAATCTGCTGCGAATACGGTGTGTGGGTTTATACCCTTAATCAAATAGCACAAATAAGACAGGAATGATAGAAAAAAAAAAAAAAAAAGAAAGAAAGCAGCGCAAACATCAAGTTCACAGCTGCAGGGGGATATCAGCAGGTCTGTTTGCATGAATCTTCTGATTTTATTCCGCTTTTATGCAATGTTCTAAAATCTCCTGTAGGTTGAAAGTGTAGTTCCATGTAGTGTAGGTCCAGTTTGTCTGTTATTGCATATCCTTTCATTACAGCTTTCTTTGAGCATTGGTACAAAGTATTACAAGGTCTTCAGACCTTCAGAGTGGCAGAGTATCCCGAACTGCTACTTAACCACTTCAATGTAATGCATTTTGTATGATTCTGTTTTATTTATGCACATGGCTGTTACTTAGATGAATACCTAAAAGGTGATTATTATTAAAAAGCAGGGCAGGCGCACATACTCAGGGAGATGAGGACAGACCTATAGCATCCTGAGGTGGATATATAACATGGCTAGCATTACCCAGTACATAAGGAGATCAGGACAGACCTATAGCATCCTGTGGTGGATATAAAACATGGCTAGCATTACCCAGTACGTAGGGAGATCAGGACAGACCTAGAGTATCCTGTGGTAGATATATAACATGGCTAGCATTACCCAGTACGTAGGGAGATCAGGACAGACGGTCAGACCTATAGCATCCTGTGGTAGATATATAACATGGCTAGCATTACCCAGTACGTAGGGAGATCAGGACAGACTGATAGTATCCTGAGGTGGATATATAACATGGCTAGCATTACCCAGTACGTAGGGAGATCAGGACAGACCTATAGCATCCTGTGGTGGATATAGAACATGGCTAGCATTACCCAGTAGGTAGGGAGATCAGGACAGACGGTCAGACCTATAGTATCCTGTGGTGGATATATAACATGGCTAGCATTACCCAGTACATAGGGAGATCAGGACAGACGGTCAGACCTATAGTATCCTGAGGTGGATATATAACATGGCTAGCATTACCAAGTACGTAGGGAGATCAGGACAGACCTATAGTATCCTGTGGTGGATATATAACATGACTAGCATTACCCAGTAGGTAGGGAGATCAGGACAGACGGTCAGACCTATAGCATCCTGTGGTAGATATAGAACATGGCTAGCATTACCCAGTACCTATACCGCCGTCTCCAATGATCACTTCTCCGATGTGTCACATCACCCTGACAACCGGGATCAGAAGACAAACTGCTCCCAAATGATTACGCATTATTACGGGTTACATGCCTTATCTTGCAACATAAAAAGACACATCTCCGTCCCTTGTGATTTACTTGGTTCTAAACAGATCTGTTAACAGCAGCTGCTGCCAGCCAAGCAAAGAAAATATCCTGCAAATGATGACGGAGATGACGCACAATTTGCATTATGGTTCATGTGACACAGGCTGCCGTGCGGTGAACACTCACCCCATCACGTCTGTTAGGTTTAATTTCAATAGTATACAACGTACATCTATTTCTCAGGCTACGCGAACCCTTGTGTTATATAAGATGGGGGGCAGATATCTAACATACAGGAAACACACATTAGTCGTCTATGATCTTTGATATTGCTGTGATGGTGGCCATCTGAAACATGCAAGATCCCTTTAAATTGTAGGCGTTTATGGACACAGCCCTCTCTCCCACTGTCATTGTTTGTCAGTTTTCATGATTATTGCTAAGGATGTCTTTTATTTGATTTTTGTAAGGTCTTTACCCATAAAGACAATGCCATGTGGGTAATAGGAGCAGATAGGTTACCACCAGCATCACTTGTTGTGGGGGTATAAGGAGGTTGGCATGAAGTGCATGGCAGTCTATACGCCTCCTCCATATTAGAATTGGCCATTGCCATAGTAACCACAACACCTAGCTGCCACCTGTTTGCCCCATGTGCCCAGCATTACTCACATAGGGCAGAGGTGTGGGAGGAAAGGATGTGACCAGGCTGCATGTGAGCTCACACTTATGTATATATCATATATGGCGAGCGCTTCCTCTGTATGTGACACAAGGGACAGGACACACAGACATGTAGTGCTCGTACCTCGCCCGCCTCATTCTCTACTCCATTGCTCACAAACGCCATGCTTCCTGTGTCCCAGTGCCGGGCTTCCTTCCTGCGGCTGCTATATAGGCTGCTGCCCCACACACACGCGATGCTCGGCAGGTTAGTAATAAGACACTAGCCCGGGGTACTCATAGCTGTTAGCAGCCGAGGTCTGGTTTCCTTGGCCCCGCCTCTTCGTGGTCAGCCAATGAGCAGCAGTGCATGCTCCGGACACGCCCCCTTATAAAATATTTACGAGGCGAGCGCGCTTTGGCTCGGGCTCGCTGTCTCTGCTTCTCGTTACACAGTGCTGAGCCCTTAGCTGTGGCGCTACCTGTAACTATGGCAGCGCCTCAGGGAGCCGCTCGCCATACTGGTTTCACATGTTCTCAATGACTTTCTGACCTAGAAGAGCTGATTCGGGCAGCGTTACCGGTGAAGGAGAGATTCTTTTTGTTCTCTTCCATCACTATATGACTCATTCAGTGCTTCCTCATGTGCTGAATGGCTCTCACTGACAGCTTCTCTGTGAGCACAGAGGTTCCCGCTCTGTGAGGTGAGAAGCTGCCGCAGGTGTAAAGCTGGAAGGAGGGAAGATGGACACCGGCAAAGTTTTGTTTCTAGTCCACCTTGTGTCCTCCACAGGCTCTAGGCTCGGTGTCCCTCATGAAGATGCTCAATAACAGTACAGCAGTGGGGCCATGGTGCTCACACATTGTTTGGGCCAAAAACATCTGAAATGTTCAGACTTCTCAGACATTTTTCCAGACTTACCAGAGATTTACGAGCAGTGGAGTCCATTGCACCCAATCAGATTCCAGCTTTAATTTTTTGGCTGAATTTTCAGCAGTTTTTATGAGCTGTAGCTCCCACCCAAAAGTCAGCTGTATTTTGAGCTATTTAATGAGACTGAGGGGGCCTGTGATACTGGGCTTCACATTGAAAGCCTGTGCCAGTAAGTATGCTGGAGTGGTGAATATGAATGTTTTGTTCCCTTATTTATTTAATATACAGTGGTGCCTTTGATTACGAGCATAACTCGCTCTGGGACCGTGCTTGTAATCCAAATCCTATCTTGAAACAAACATTTATAAACAGCTGAATGTCATATTATAAGTTACTGTACAGTATAGCAATCAGCATGTGGAGTATAATGTATAGTAAGTGCATAAACAAAAAAAAAACTGCAGCAGTTTGTAGATACAGAATGGAACTGCAGATTCCCATGATGCAGTAGCGCAGTACAACAGGCTAGAATAGAGAAGCAGGGCTGCTGTTAGAGGTCTGAGTGGTCACATGACATGGGGAAGGGGTGTGTTCAGCATAGACCAATCAGGAAGTGAGAAGTACAGAGCTGTGCAGGAAAACAGTGACAGAAACTTTTCTATACACCAGTGTAAGTGCAGGCACACAGCAGCAGTGTGTATAGCTGAGTGTAAGTGCAGGCACATTATAGCAGCTGTGTGTATAGCTGAGTGTAAGTGCAGGCACATTATAGCAGCTGTGTGTATAGCTAAGTGTAAGTGCAGGCACATTATAGGAGGAATGGAGAGGATGTGAAACCCAAGGCGCATGAAAGATGCTCTGCAGGGTAGATGTGGGCACAGTATAGCAGCACTCTGGGGAGAGAGGGGTTACAGCTATGGAGAGATTACCTCCACAGTCCTGTCCCCTGATGTGAGCCCCAGGCTGAAGTGAATCTTCTATGATTTGGAAGGTGAGGGAGACTTCCTGGGTCAGAGTACAGTGCTGTAGACCACGCTATGCAGACCATGCCCTTCTCCCCCTCCCACCCAGTATAGGGAGCTCTTAAACCAAGTTACAATTTTGAAAAACTGAGTTCTTCTTGCAAAACACTCTTAAAGTGACTGTACCACCCTTAGTGGGAAGAAACTCCAGCCCTTCCATGACGTGACTCCATTAGAATAAATGGAACCCTATCATAGGGGGCTAGGGTTTCCTCTCACTAAGGGTGGGTCGGCCTGCCTCCAGTGCTTCAGCCTGGGACTGGTGGTACAGTCACTTTAATCCAAGTTACTCCTAAACCAAGGTACCACTGTATATTGTTTTTTGCACTGAAAGAAAAACAGTCTGTCAGGTAGATTTTTTTAAATTATTATTATTATTATTATAAATATTTAATCTTAAACTTTTTTTTAATTTTTTTATTTGTGGTTAAGTCATGGAATAGATGACATCCATTACTAAAACAGAGCTTAGTGTTAAAGGGCTGATTCTAACCACCATTATTACCCTGCGGAGACTGGGAAGAGCCAGGTAGCAACATACCCTGAGCGTTAAAAATTAAAATGGAGGCCTGGTATGTGTTTTAGCTAGCTGGGTGGTATTAGGCTGGCAATACCCAAAATAACTTGCCACCCGGCTTATGTCGAGCTGCTTCTACAATGTAAACCAAACTTTTATGGAGGACTGAACTTTTGAAAAGCTTGCTCATCTCTAGACAAGAGTTTTTTTTTAATAGAGAAAATAATGCAGGGCATCAGACTGTAGTACAATTCCATATATGCTACAAAGAAACCATCCTCCCACCCACAAAAACTATTTTCTACTACAACTACATGGACAAGTCTTTAAAACGGCACTATCAACAGGTTCTGCCCAGAGAACCTGATATGCCACAGAAGTCCTCTACCTTAGGAGTTGATCGATGTTAGTAATGTCGCATTTCCACGGAACGATCATCGTTCGAATTTTCACGATCGCATTTGAGCGATAATCGGCTGGTGTAAACAGCGAACGATCAGGCGACGAGCGAGAAATCGTTTATTTTGATCTTTCAAAAGCTCACCCGTTCCGCATCCTGTGCAGCCAGTCCCCCCCCCCCCCATCTGAATTGGTGGCCTGTGCAGCCAGCCCCCCCCCCACAAAATATATCTGACACCTGGTGGCCACCCGGTGATCGCCAGTACTGATACCTAAACGCCCCCTGCCCCGTACCATATCTGACCTAGTGTTCGCCCACCGCCAGCTGCAGCAATCCCCATCAGTGGAACTATGCGGCAGCTATAAAAAAAAAAAAAAAGAGATAAGTATAAGTTTATTTAGTCATTTAAACTGATAAACTGAGAGAATCCATTCCTTTTTTATTTGGACAAGCCTCCTGGTTATATCACAACCACAAATACCCCAAATAGTATAATCTACAGTGGCTTGTGAAAGTATTTGCCCCTTTGGTTTTTTAACCGATTTTGTTAAATTACAACCTGTGTTTTGGATGTTTATTTTTTGTTTGTTTATAATCTAAATGGCCCCAGAGGCTAAAACACCATTAAAGGGAATCTGTCAGCTCCCGAGCTCTACCTCAGGTGCTGACAGTGTGCTGTAGCTGGCAGTCCCCCAGTAAGCATGGTGCCTTTTTTGGTAATTTTCTGTGCAGCGGATTATGTACAATCTTATGTCTCCTACTGTCACAGAGCAGTTGTTCGTGCCACACTTGTTATGCATCCTCCTCCCTCTTCATGAATAATCAATGCTGCCTGGCCTCCTGCTCGCTCAGCTGTCAGATTGCAGATCAGTCCTCTGTAGGCAGGTTATCTCTAAAAGAATCTCTCCTCCCTGATGTGTTGGAGCTGCGGTCTAGGGGAAACCCACTTGTCTAGAGACCTGCCAGCAGTTCATTCTCTGGTTTGAATCCCCTGATGGAAATTAATTAGATGTCTCTTTTTCCTCATTATTGTATCATTTTTAAGGCTATGTTCACACACACAGTATTTTTGCTCAGTATTTTGGTCAGTATTTTGCAACCAAAACCAGAAGTGGATTAAAAACACTGAAAGGCTATGTTCACACACTGTTGAAATTGAGTGGATTGCTTTCATTTAATGGCAAATAATTACTGTTTTTTTTTTGTTTGTTTTTTTTAAACGTCCGATATTTGCCATTAAATGATGGCCATCTGCTCAATTTCAACAGTGTGAGAACATAGCCTTTCTGTGTTCTCAATCCACTCCCGATTTTGCTTGCAAAATACTGACCAAAACACTGAGCAAAAATACTGTGTGTGAACATAGCCTTAAGACTTTTTGAAAATCATGTGAAAATCAAAACTCGCATGTAAAAATCGCACCAAACACGCAGCGATAAAAACACAGCGTTAAATACGCAGCGATACGGTAAATGTGTAGGCACCCTTAAAGGGAAGCAATAACCAGATTATTGTGCAAGTACCTAAAATACAATGCAATATAGCCCCCAGCAACCATTTAAGTAACCAATATGAGTATTACTCATATGACCTGAAAACCCACTTTGTAAATCTCCCGCATCGCACGTAAATCATACCTATGTAGGCATTGGGTGGTCCTCAGCCTGCTAAGTTGTCACGGCTGGCGGCAAACATCTTTTTTTCTTAGCATAGGAGGCTGCATCGTTACAGAGGGCCTTTCTTGAGTGCTAACGCTCTTAGGGAGGCGTAATTACACATGATGTTTCATAATTTGCATTGGCAAAATAATTAGTAAAACAACCATTGATAACCCGAGCATGAATAAGGGTCCATTTACACAGAAAGATTATCTGACAAATTATTTGCCAAATATTTGAAGCCGAAGCCAGGAACAGACTTTAAACAGGGAACAGGTCATAAAGGAAAGCCTAAGATTTCTCACTTTTTCAAATTAATTCCTGGCTTTGGCCTTAAATCTTTGGCAGATAATCTTTTCTGTGTAAATGGACCCTTAGTCTATTCAAGTATAGCTATTGCTATTCCAACGATGAAAGGTTCCACAGCTCCTTGTAGTAATGTAGAAAACTTTATTGGTACATACAAAAATAATAAAAACTTTTAAAACCGCGCCGACGCGTTGCGGAGGCAACCCTCCTTAATCATGGCAAAGAATATACTGAATACTGAACCATTATATAGTTTGTAGAATGTACCTCCTCCCACTAGCCCCTCCCGTTCAGGGCAGGGGGAAAACGCCCCCATCGGGGCGTGAACGAGGAACTACATGTGCCACATAACAAGTATATACATTGTAAATATCAAATCAATATTGTATAAAAAAGCAAAAAAAATATAAGTGGCAACAAAACAAATAGAGCGTACATATGGTAATAGAACAGAGGGAAAAAAATGCATAAATGAAAATAAATAGGCATATACACGGACCTCAAAAAATATAGAATAAATCTGTCTTGAGATTCATGCCCTGTGGGAAACGTGTAGTCAAATTTAGTATCCAGTATGCTTCCCTCTTTCTAAGAAGCTTTACCCAATCCCCTCCCCTTGGAGGTTTATTTACTTTTTCTATGGCTCGAATATTTAGGGTACTTGTATCTCCCTCATGACATTGATGAAAATGTCTGGACAAGCCAGACATGGATTTATTACCAGAGAAGGCGGTTACAGAGCGGATGTCGCGCATATGTTCAGCAAAGCGAACCTTTAATTTTCTCACGGTGGATCCCACGTATTGTACCCGGCAGGAAGAACATTCCGCCTGGTACACCACATATGTACTGGCGCAATTAATGAAGCTCTTAATTTTAAAAGAGCTTCCCGTGATGTAGGACATAAAAAAGGTGCTTTTTACAGTAAAGATGCACATTGGGCATCTAGGGGCAGCACACTTAAAAAAGCCGATCATCTTTAACCAATTTTCCATACTATCAGGGAGATGATCGGATCTTAGTGCTGATGGAGACAGCATGTTACCCAAAGTTTGACCTTTCTTGGCTACACATTTCACTCCCCCTGTAAGTAGTTGTTCACACAGTTTATCCTGAAACAGGATAGGTATGTATTTCGTAATGATAGTTTGTATGTCCTTAAATTGTGGACTGAAGGGTGTGGAAAAGGTGAGTGGGTGTTTGTGGTCAGGTGTATGGTTCATTTGGTTGCGCCTATCTGCGAGATGGTATGCTCTATCATGGCTTTCAGCAATGCTACGAGCTCTATTGATGTTGTGAACACTGTATCCTCTATTCCGTAATCTATTGGAAAGTTGTGTTGCAGTTTCCATGTATGCTCGTTCAGACGTACAGTTACGTATTGCCCTTACAAATTCCCCAATGGGGAGGTTTCTAGTCACATGTTTAGGATGACTGCTATCCGCGTGTAGTATCCCGTTGCCCGCAGAGGGTTTTCTGTATAGTGTACTAGTGACCTTACCCTTATCAAAGGACAACAAAACGTCCAAGAAGGAAATAGAATGAATTTCATGCTGGAACGTGAATTTTAGATTTAGTGTGTTGCCATTGATGTATTTAACGAAATCCTTGGCTGTCCCACCGTCGCCCGCCCATATTAGGAGGAGGTCATCAATGTACCTACCATACCAAAGGATAAATCCTCGGTACGGATTGTGCACATTGTGCAGGATGACCTCCTCCCAATATGACATGTAAATGTTTGCAAGCGACGGGGAGAAAGCAGCCCCCATGGGGCAACCTTTGACCTGAAGGAAAAATTTGTCTGTGAACTGAAAAAAATTATTGGACAGTAAAAAATGCGTAACCTCAAGAATGTATGTGCAGAGATTGTTACTGTAGTTGCTATATTTATGCAGATGATATGATAAAGCAGTAATAGAGAGGTCATGTGGTAGTGATGGATAAAGTGCCACCACATCACACGACAACTATGTGGCATCGTGTATGGGTGGCAGTTCATCCCATGTGGCAAGAAGACTTTTGCTATCTCGGATAAACCCTGTGCTACGTGTGGCCAAGGGCTGTAAAAGATTGTCAAGCCATGTGCATAGGGGCTCTAATAAAGAGCCTATGCCTGAGACAATCGGGCGAAGGGGTGGGGGAAAAAACCCCTTGGGAGTTTTAGGTAAGGCATGAAAGATGGGGACTCTAGGAAAAGCGGGCATCATATACTTTTGTTGTTTGGGTGTCAAAAAACCTCCCTCTAGCCCTGTATCCAGAATATCTTGAAGTCTCCTTTTTACTGTATTGGTGGGGTCGGATGAGAGTGACTTGTATGTGGAGGCATCAGAAAGGATGTTAAAGACCTTCCGTACATACAGGTCCCTGTCCAGGACAACCACGACCCTCCCTTGTCCGACTGTCGTATAGTGAGGTAAGGATTAGAAATCAAATCCTTCAAAGCTCGTCTTTCGCCTTTAGATAGATTATCCTTACCAGTTTCGATACGGGACCTATTAGCAAGTGCAGTTAACTCCTCCTCAATCTTTGTTTGGAAAGCATCCATACAGGGTGCTCTGGAGTTAACTGGATAGAAGTCCGGGTTCGGAACTGGTATCCTGTCAGTACTCGTGATCATATCGGTACAAACGACACTTTCCCCTTCTAGATCTAATAAAGATTGAAAAGACATTTGTTCATGAAACAATAAATTTAGTGGTACAACATTCCGACCAACCATATTTAGATTGTGGCGAAGAGGAGTGGGGGAACTGGGGGAATCAGGTGTAGGTGCAATGTCCTCATTAGCAGTTAGAAAGTGTCTCTTGACCGTTACAAGACTCATGAATTTATTAACATCTTGTAAGGTGGCATATAAGTCAAAGGTTCTATTGGGGACAAAATTGAGGCCCCGAGATAACACCTTCAGATGATCCTTTGAAAGGACAGTGGCAGATAAGTTATGAACATCGGCAGGTATTTCAGTCTTTACCTCCTCTGTTGTCTGCCGCGTCTTCCTCGCCCGATGCTTTCTGCCGGCTAGGCGTGGCCTCGGTCGTTTTTTGGCTGCCCCTGGTGTGGGTTGGTCCGGGAGCGTGTGTTTGGAGGGTCTCTGTACACCTGCTGGGTGCGCCCACGGCCTCTCGTGGTTCTCTTGTGTGGGCGTCCTCTGTGGATTGCAGGTGTGTATGAAAGCTCCTCCTGGTCAGAAAGCTCTGTCTGAGTGTCAGAGGTATCTACGTCAGTAGAAGCAAAAGTAACAGTCCTTTGTCTTTGGGTAGTAGAACCATGTGGTTCCTGGGCGATTTTGGCTTTGCGTCTTTGTTCCCACCACGTGTATACAGTGTCAGTGGAATAGTCCTTTTGGTCACGAATAAACTTGGTTTTTTTAGTAGTAATAATGTCATTTTCATAGTCTGTCAGAACTTTTGTTGTTTGTTCCATTTCAGACTCATAACCGGGCAATTGTTGGTAAGTTTGCAATGTAACTTCCAATTCTTTAAGATTAGTATCCAGTATCGTCAGTTTACTTTCACCTTTCTGGATGATAATGTTCATGAGGGTGAAAGAGCAAATGGATAGAGCTGAGTTCCACAGTTCCCCATCTTTCATGCCTTACCTAAAACTCACAAGGGGGTTTTTCCCCCACCCCTTCGCCCAATTGTCTCAGGCATAGGCTCTTTATTAGAGCCCCTATGCACATGGCTTGACAATCTTTTACAGCCCTTGGCCACACGTAGCACAGGGTTTATCTGAGATAGCAAAAGTCTTCTTGCCACATTGGATAAACTGCCACCCATACACGATGCCACATGGTTGTCGTGTGATGTGGTGGCACTTTATCCATCACTACCACATGACCTCTCTATTACTGCTTTATCATATCATCTGCATAAATATAGCAACTACAGTAACAATCTCTGCACATACATTCTTGAGGTTACGCATTTTTTACTGTCCAATAATTTTTTTCAGTTCACAGACAAATTTTTCCTTCAGGTCAAAGGTTGCCCCATGGGGGCTGCTTTCTCCCCGTCGCTTGCAAACATTTACATGTCATATTGGGAGGAGGTCATCCTGCACAATGTGCACAATCCGTACCGAGGATTTATCCTTTGGTACGGTAGGTACATTGATGACCTCCTCCTAATATGGGCGGGCGACGGTGGGACAGCCAAGGATTTCATTAAATACATCAATGGCAACACACTAAATCTATCCAGCATGAAATTCATTCTATTTCCTTCTTGGACGTTTTGTTGTCCTTTGATAAGGGTAAGGTCACTAGTACACTATACAGAAAACCCTCTGCGGGCAACGGGATACTACACGCGGATAGCAGTCATCCCAAACATGTGACTAGAAACCTCCCCATTGGGGAATTTGTAAGGGCAATACGTAACTGTACGTCTGAACGAGCATACATGGAAACTGCAACACAACTTTCCAATAGATTACGGAATAGAGGATACAGTGTTCACAACATCAATAGAGCTCGTAGCATTGCTGAAAGCCATGATAGAGCATACCATCTCGCAGATAGGCGCAACCAAATGAACCATACACCTGACCACAAACACCCACTCACCTTTTCCACACCCTTCAGTCCACAATTTAAGGACATACAAACTATCATTACGAAATACATACCTATCCTGTTTCAGGATAAACTGTGTGAACAACTACTTACAGGGGGAGTGAAATGTGTAGCCAAGAAAGGTCAAACTTTGGGTAACATGCTGTCTCCATCAGCACTAAGATCCGATCATCTCCCTGATAGTATGGAAAATTGGTTAAAGATGATCGGCTTTTTTAAGTGTGCTGCCCCTAGATGCCCAATGTGCGTCTTAACTGTAAAAAGCACCTTTTTTATGTCCTACATCACGGGAAGCTCTTTTAAAATTAAGAGCTTCATTAATTGCGCCAGTACATATGTGGTGTACCAGGCGGAATGTTCTTCCTGTCGGGTACAATACGTGGGATCCACCGTGAGAAAATTAAAGGTTCGCTTTGCTGAACATATGCGCGACATCCGCTCTGTAACCCCCTTCTCTGGTGATAAATCCATGTCTGGCTTGTCCAGACATTTTCATCAATGTCATGAGGGAGATACAAGTACCCTAAATATTCGAGCCATAGAAAAAGTAAATAAACCTCCAAGGGGAGGGGATTGGGTAAAGCTTCTTAGAAAGAGGGAAGCATACTGGATACTAAATTTGGCTACACGTTTCCCACAGGGCATGAATCTCAAGACAGATTTATTCTATATTTTTTGAGGTCCGTGTATATGCCTATTTATTTTCATTTATGCATTTTTTTCCCTCTGTTCTATTACCATATGTACGCTCTATTTGTTTTGTTGCCACTTATATATTTTTTTGCTTATTTATACAATATTGATTTGATATTTACAATGTATATACTTATGTGGCACATGTAGTTCCTCGTTCACGCCCCGATGGGGGCGTTTTCCCCCTGCCCTGAACGGGAGGGGCTAGTGGGAGGAGGTACATTCTACAAACTATATAATGGTTCACTATTCAGTATATTCTTTGCCATGATCAAGGAGGGTTGCCTCCGCAACGCGTCGGCGCGGTTTTAAAAGTTTTTATTATTTTTGTATGTACCAATAAAGTTTTCTACATTACTACAAGGAGCTGTGGAACCTTTCATCGTTGGAATTGACTATACGGGTAACGGCCCGCACTATTACCCACGTGCTCCATCCTTCCTGAGAACCGTGTTACACATGCACCACTACGTGTTTGGGGTGAGCTGATCCTCTATAATTCCTACTACATAGCTATTGCTATACTTAATATAGAGAATAAATACAGCAGCATTTAATGGTAAAGCAATCTTATTTTATTTAATGCAAGTCAAGGTCACATGCAGCATAAGGCCACGGAAAAACAATGTCTTTTTTTTAGTCTGTTTCTTTCATAAAACGTCCATGTTGTGGTGCCAAAATGACTGCCATCAAAAAAAAAAAAATTATTGCGTATGTCAAGTGCAATGTTTTGGCTATATACCTTAGCCTTAACCTAGCTATTAAAACCCAAGGCTTGAGCAGCCTTTGGTATCCAGACTTTGGCTAATTCACAGAGAGATTTGCTGTGGATCTCTGCCCTGTAATGTCTATGGGCAGACATACTGCGAGTATGTCAGAAGACCGCCCCGTTAAGCCCCCGCCGGCTGGAGCATATACATTACCTGCTCCGCGATCCGGCTTGCTTCTGGGGTTCCTGGGTGAACGTCATGCTCAGCCAATCAGTGCACTGGGGCTGGGACTCCAGGCTCCATATTTATCCTCTCTTGTCTACTGTTCCCTGCCTGCAATAGACCCTTAGTACCTGAGTATATTCTTGACCTTGATATTTTTCTGTGTTTTTGTGTGTTTGCAATTTCAGCCATGGCAACGTGCGCCTACCTAGTGTGAACGGTGTTCAAGGAGAGCTGACCAATTTTTTCTTTTTTTCTATATTCTTTACCTTGCATTTGTTTCCTGATTGTTATCCTGGTTCTTAAGACTTTCTGGTTTTGACTTTGTGACTACTCTTTGGATTACGTTTTTGTACCGCTGTGGTGGCTAGTTGCTGACCCGAACTCCTGACCTTGCTATTTTTGTGTTTTGTCTGTTTTAGCCACTTTCTGTGTCACACCTGTACAGTCCAGGGACTGTCGACCAGTAATCTGCTACCACTTGGGGCAGTCGAGGTCATTAGACAGGGACAGCAGGGCAGGTGTCAGTGACAGGGCATCACCTGTCTCGTGTTTTCCAGTCACCTAGTCCTGATACACTGCCTGAGCAGAGTGAAAATAAACATGGCTTGTATGTGGTACTGTAAGCTAATGCAGTTATGAGCTAAAAAAAACCTTAACTTCAGAACAAATAGAATTATAAAATAGGCCAATAACCTGACCCAAATTAGATTTTTACTGCTTAGGTGACCTAGACAGTGGACCAACAGTTGAATACATGTTACTGTCCTCCATTTTGTGCCCATACATCCTATACTGGTTGCAGTATGGGATTGCACACAGTCAGTTTGCATGTGAAACCAGAAACACCAGTGGTCACTGGAACCTAACTTTTCTTCCACTCTTACTTCAGACACCCCATCCCCATTAGTAAATACTAAATCTAGAATGTTATTCCCTCTGGTTGGTGACCTCAAAACCTCTTTAGAGATGCCCCTGTGAGGGCCCCTATTACATTCTTGCTTTTACATATAAGTTCACAAATTATATTCCAATTCACATCCGGCATGTTGAAGTCACCCATAACAACAATAGCCCCCTTTACTGACATTTTGGTAATTTCATCTGTCAGTATTCTATCATAGTTCTTAGCTTGTCCCGGAGATCTATAGATAACACCTATCCTAAAAACATATCCATCTGACTGCATGCCAACCCAGAGTCTACAGCTCTTTATATGTATTTTGACTGTTGATTTAAGTTTATCTATAAGGCTGATCTTACACTATGTTTTTGCAATCAGTTTTTTTCAAAACACATGGGTTTATTTTAACTTATACAAAAATAAGGCAAGTACGTTTTTGTGTATGTTAAAAAAAATGCATACGATGGAAAAACGGATGCACACAAATGCATCTGTTTTTCCATCCGCTTTTTGCAAAACCATAGTCTGAACCCAGCCTAACATAGAGGAGTACCTCGTCTCCCCTTCTCTCTGCTCTTTCTTAGGTTATGTTCACGCAACATTCTTTCAGCTCTGTTTAAAATAAGGTCCGTCATTTTGAGTCTAAAATAACGGACGTTATTTAGCGGGCTGGCCTCCCCTTAGTGCAATGACGGCTGCCGGTACATTATTCTAGTTTGCTGTTACTAACTGGCCTTTGGGTGTGGCATAATTAAAAAATTCCATTAAATTTAATAGTAAAAACTGAGAAAGAACAGTGAAAAAAGAAAAACTGTGTGTGAACAACTAATAAAAACTTCCGCTGTTTACAAAAGACGTCCGAAAATAATGATCATGTTCATTATTTTGATGTTTGTGGTAAAAACGTCCGTTATTCAATACATTGTGTGCATTAAACGTCCGTCATCCCATTGACTTAAATGCATTGCACTGAAGTCAATTAAATTGCAGCAAAAACGGAAGTCTTTTTAAATAGCAAACACTGCCGCATTTTGTCTGTTCTAATTTGTTGACGTTGTGTGATTATAGCTTTAGGCTTGGTCCACTTACCATATTTTTTTTAAAATGTCCCCCCCCCCCCAAAAAAAAAAAAAAAAAAACAACTGACCAAAACCAGATGCAATTGTGTGCATCCGTTCTGATCTTTTTTTATTGACTTCCATTATAAAAAAAAGATCAAAACACATTCTTTTTTTTTTAACGTACACAAAAACGTAGCTGATCTTTTTTTTGTACGTTAAAAAAAAACGGATGTGTTTTGATCCTTTTTTTATACTGGAAGTCAATGGAAAATATGGATAAAAATGAATGCACACAAATGCATCAGTTTTACAAAATATATTCCAGTATAGCTATTTCCTAGTCATTAGAGTATTTAAACCATGTCTCTGTTACAGTAACTAAGTCTAAATCATCACTTTTTTTCTGTACTTAAGCCACAAGCAGCATGCAATCTGCAGTGTGAACAGAGTCATAGAAGTGCTGCCAATTTTTCCTTTTTTCTGTTGAATGTGGGGGGTGTGGCTACCTCCTTTTGGCTTGCACTCCACCGATGTCCCTAGGGTGCTATAAAAAGAGATCATTTGGCTCCTATCTGCCCAGTTGTAGGCCTATTAAAGCCCAGTAGAGGCCATTGCTAATGTGAAAATGCTAGAGTAGGGACCATGTCTCTGAGGACACCTTAACGTTGGTGACATGGTACACTCTGTTTGATCAAATAGTTTGCTAAGATCCTTACTTTTTAATATCTACAGAGCAGGTGTTTATCGTGTGTACACGTACCTGTGGGTTGCTGTTGCACCTTCTGTTTTTTTTTTTTTTTTTAAATCGTCACTAGACATAATGGCCGTCAACGCACAGATCTTGTTTCCTAAGCTGTAAGCATTTGTACAATTCACATAAAGATCATTACTATGGTACCATGCTTCGTTTTACTTTTATTGCCAACTGCATCTACTGCATCAACATTATGACAGTGTGCTTGTCATACCAATCACACATACACTGCAATTGTAATAGCTGTAATGCACAGCTGCATTCTCAATCTAGCAGAGATTTTTTTTCTACATAATAAAATAACTATGAAATCTCACAGTTTTCATTCTCACCACTGGGTCTAAAAACTTAGCTGAGATTTCCTGTTGTGTCCAGAGGACCGCCTGGAAAACTGGGATATAGCCATAGGCTGTATCCCAGTTTTCCAGGCGGTCCTCAGGCTGTATCCACCCTCTCCACAGAGCGGGCAGACAGCGGGAATCAGAAGCCGAGAGTTCAGGTTCATACAAACCCGAACCTCGGCCGGTTCGCTCATCCCTAGTGATAAGGGAAGCTGCTTTAAACTGATCTGTACAGCATGAGGGTATGTGCACACTGAGTAATTTAGACGGAATGTCTGCCGACTCCATTCTATGCATGGGCGGATTCCTTCCTCCGTCCAAAGAATGAACTTGGGATAGTCAGTAAAGGTAGATGACTTAGGGTCCATTTACACAGAAAGATTATCTGCCAAAGTTGGATGGATTTGAAAACAGGAGAAATCTCAGGCTTTCCTTTATGACCTGATCTCTGTTTATAGTCTGTTTCTGGCTTTGGTTTCAAATCTTTGGCAGATGGGGTGTGTGTGTGTGTGTATGTAGATATAAATAAGGATCCATTTACACAGAAAGATTATCTGACAGATTATCTGCCAAACATTTGAAGTCAAAGCCAGAAAAGGCTATAAACAGAGATTAGGTCATAAAGGAAAGCCTGAGATTTCTCCTCTTTTTAAATCCATTACTGGCTTTGGCTTCAATCTCTGGCAGATAATCTGTCAGATAATATTTCTGTGTAAATGGACCCTAAGTGCTGTGAAATTTCCTGTTATATATTCCTGAGTGTTGGTCAAGATTCATCTGCTGGCACCCATCCATTTTATTGTGCTGCTTCTTTTCCTTTACTCAATAGATAGATCATCTTTTCTTTTATATTAGATGGGTATTAACCCTTTAAGGACGGGGCCCATTTTCGTTTTTACGTTTTCGGTTTTTCCTCCTTGTGTTTAAAAGGTCATAACACTTGCATTTTTCCACCTAGAAACCCACATGACCCCTTATTTTTTGCGTCACTAATTGTACTTTGCAATTACAGGCTGAATTTTTGCATAAAGTACACTGCGAAACCAGGAAAAAATTCAAAGTGTGGTGAAATTGAAAAAAAAAGCATTTCTTTTATTTGGGGGAAATGTGTTTTTACGCCATTCGCCCTGGGGTAAAACTGACTTGTTATGCATGTTCCTCAAGTTGTTACGATTAAAACGATATATAACATGTATAACTTATATTGTATCTGATGGCCTGTAAAAAATTCAAACCGTTGTTAACCAATATACGTTCCTTAAAATCGCTCCATTCCCAGGCTTATAGCGCTTTTATCCTTTGGTCTATGGGGCTGTGCGAGGTGTCATTTTTTGCGCCATGATGTGATCTTTCTATCGGTACCTTGATTGCCCATATACGTCTTTTTGATCGCTTTTTATTAAATTTTTTCTGGATTTGATGCGACCAAAAATGCGCAATTTTGCACTTTGGGATTTTTTTGCGCTGACGCCGTTTACCGTACGAGATCAGGAATGTGATTAATTAATAGTTTGGGCGATTACGCACGCGGCGATAGCAAACATGTTTATTTATTTATTTGTTTACTTTTATTTAAAACCTGGGAAAAGGGGGGTGATTCAGACTTTTATTAGGGGAGGGGGCTTTTTACTATAAACAACACTTTTTTTTTTTTTTTACACATATACTAGAAGCCCCCCTGGGGGACTTCTAGTATATACACTTGGATCTCTCATTGAGATCTCTGCAGCATAGATATGCTGCAGAGATCCATGAGATCGCCACTCGTTTGCTTTCGGCTGCTGCAGCCGAAAACGAACGAGTGCCGAGCCGAGGACGGCGCCATCTTGGATGCGTCCCCGGCCGGCATCAGTAACGGAGATCGCTCCTCCGGGACAAGGTCCCGGAGGAGCGATCTCCCCCACTAGACCCCAGGGAAACGTTGCCTCCGGTAATCGGAGGCAGCTGTCAACTTTGACAGCTGCCTCCGATTAGCTAATTAACGGGCACAGCGATCAGACCGTGCCCGCTAATAGCAGCGGTCCCGGGCTACTCGCGGCACCCGGGATCGCGGCACTTCAAAGCGGGGCCGCCGCGCGGCCCCGCTTTGAAGTGCAAGTGAGGACATATGACGTAGGGGTACGTCATATGTCCTTAAGAGGTTAAAATAATAACATAGAAAGTGAGAGGGATTGGCTTAAAGGGGAACTCCACAAAAGGAATTTTTTTTTCTATTAAAAGTACATTAAAAGTTATATAGATGTGTCTATATAATGTATTACTATATCTGTACGGTTCTGCCACACTGGTAGATGACTGACATCCAGAAAGTGAAGAAAAATGGCCTCAGTGACAATTCACATTGTCTCCTGTTCCCACTGCTTTGCCACCTTAGGAGACAAAGATTCCATGCCATTCCATGTCTCACATTGTGTTTGTTTGCTAGGCACAAGCTGATGATGCAAACAGGGAGCAGGGCGTGATGTCATAAAAAGCTTGGCTGGATCCCCCAATCCCCTGAGTGATTCACCATCTCTGACCATCCAGCAGCTGCTGCTGCACTGATTTCACTGATTGTGCAGAAGTCTGCAGTAAAATTAGGGCTGTGTTTACACATGTTGGAGTTTCATTGAAGTACTGCAGCAAATTCCCAAAAATGATGCAGTAATACAAATAAATGATGCTAAACGGCAGAGAGGATCAGAGCCGGCACTGCCAATCCCACCTGGAGAAAAAACGAGGCATAAACAGTATTGCCCATGTAAGATAATATGGGATAAAGTCCTTATTGTGGGGCTGAACTTCAAGGATAAAAGATGCTTGATCATAATATGTGCGTGGAAATGAGAAGGAAAAAAAAAATCAAAACTTTTTTTACTCTATTCCAATATCAGCTTTACAGATAGCGAATACAACATGCTGTGTGGTGTTACATATAGATAGTGCTGTGTGGTGTTACAGGTAGAGAATACAGCGTGCTGTGTGGTTTTACAGGTAGTAACTGCGTGCTGTGTGGGTGGGACTACAACAAAATGATAAAGTACTGCAAATATTTCAGTAACACAACGAAACTACAATGTGTGAACACAGCCTTGATGTTCTGCAACAGTTTTCGGCGGGGAATGGGCAGAGTGGAGGACTGTGATAAACAGCTGAGGGAAAGCATTGCATTCTGGAACCAGTACTGCATTCTGGAAACTGCTCAACCAGGAAGTACCCCCCCCCCCCCAAAAAAAAAAAAATAATAATAATGGATTTTTGGTAGTTTCAAAACTGGGATAGATAGGTGTTAGGACTAGGAATAAATGCTCAGGCCGGTTGCTGGGGGCGCGACGACGGCGTCCATAGCAGCCGGTCTGCTGTGCATGTTTTTCACTAACTCTGCTCTTCTACTCCTTGTTGAAGCAGTGGCCAGGGTGCTCTCCCCTGGCTGATCAGCATAAGCTGTAGTAGGTTTCTCTGATTGTTGATTGACAGCTGACACACCAGTCAGCTGTCAGTACCTGGACAGGACCTGGAGTCCCAGCCCCTATCACTCCTGGGGGCTGGGACTACAGGTTGCATAAGTAACCTCCTCTGTCTTCCACCCCCTGCCTGTGAAAGTGCCTAGTTCGCTAGTGTATCTGGATCAAGTGGTTTCCCTGCTTTGTATTTCTGGTAACTTGACTTCTGGCTTCTGACTTATCGACTACCCTGTTACTGTTACTGACTCGGATTCCTGACCTTGCTCTCATTGTGTTTTGTCTGTCTTGTTTCGTTTAGTGTTGCACTTTAGTAGATCAGGGACTGCCGTCCAGTTGTCCGTTTGCCACCTAGGGCATCTGAGGCAAGCAGGTAGGGGCAGCAGGGCGGGTGCCAGCTTTAGGGCTCACCTGTCCTCAGGGCCGATTCTGGGGTTTCTGCCGCCTGAGGCAAACCTCAGGCGGCCGCCCCCTGACAAACCCCCCCCCCCCGCCGCCGCCGTCGTAACCGAATCACCCGCGCCTGCACCCCCCTCCCCCGCCGTAACCGAATCACCTGCGCCTGGATGACCCGCACCCCCCCCCCCCCCCGGGCCGGCCCTGCAGCCACTCACCTGTCCTGCAGCAGCCGTCCCGCTCACCGCTGTCTCCCGACCCTGCAGCCGCTCACCTGTCCTGTCACAGCCGTCCCATCCCACCGCTGTTCCTTTCCGCGCTCCAGTGCCGTCAGTCAGCAGCTGTCATCGCCCTCCAGAGAGTCGTAAGTGCCTGGGGTCAGCGGGGGCGTCGCGGCCCCCGCTGACCACGGGCACTCACGACTCGCTGGAGGGCGATGACAGCTGCTGACTGACGGTGCGGGACAGCGGTAAGCGTTGGCGGCGGGACCGGACGGCTGCGGCAGGACAGGTGATCGGCTGCAGGCGCAGGGCTGCTGTCTGCCGCCCCCTGCAGGGGCGCAGAATCTGCCGCCTGAGGCGGAATACTCATTCCGCCTCATGGCAGAAACGGCCCTGCCTGTCCTTGTGTCTCCCTGTCCCTATCCTAACATTTTCACAGGCCCATACCCACGTCAGCGATCTCGACGGTTCACCATGTCTGCTGAGCCGTCAGTAGCTGATCGCTTGGATGATATTGTGACCCGGATGGAAGGCATGGCTGGTGCCATGGCGCAATTGTCACACCGAGTTGATTCTCTAACCCTGTCGGCGACGCTCCCCTAAAGACTCTTTACCGCCAGGGACTGTCAGATGCTATTAAGGATACTATGGTTAGTCATCCCTCCCCTGACTCACTGAGTGACTTGATGACTCTTGCCATCTCCATAGACAGACGCCTAAGAGAGAGACGGCGGGAGAAACAGGGGGTGACGACTATTTATACACGTCAGAGTCAGTCAGCCAGACCTTCCCTGACCCCTCTTAGGGCTACGGAATCCCCGTCTCCTCAATTGCCAGGTGAAGAGCCAATGATGTTGGGATCTACCTCAGCCGCAGCCCGCAGGAAGCACCGCCTAGAGATGTCTCTGTGCCTCTACTGTGGGAAGCCTGGTCACTTTGTCCGCAATTGTCCTTCCAAACTAAAACAGCAGTCGGAAAACTCCAGTGCCTGAGTGACAGTCCGGAGGGTCACTCAGGCACCCAGGTACCTCCGAAAAAATTTGATAAATTTTTCCTGCCTATTACTTTGTATTCTAAGGTGATTGTCTTCTCCTGTCAAGCTATGGTTGATTCAGGCGCCGCCCTGAACTTTATGCGTACCTCTGTGGCATTGTCCCTTGGTTTAGAACTGGTTCCCCTTTGTTTTCCTTTTTCAGTTGCAGGTGCTGACTCGGCCCCCCTAAGTGGTGGAAAAATTAGATTCCGGACCCCAGAAGTATCAATGAGGGTGGGATGTCTCCATTATGAGTTTATTTCCTTTTTTGTCATGGACAAGCTGGCCGCAGACATCATCCTGGGGTTACCCTGGTTATGTCTACACAACCCGGTATTTGATTGGAGAACCACCGAGTTAGTTAAGTGGGGTAATTCTTGTGGTTCCCACCTGTCTCAAGTAAACCCTAAAGTGTGTACTGTCAGTAGTGCTTCTGATATACCTGAATACATTTATGATTTCTCTGATGTGTTTAATGAGGCCATTGCTGATGCCTTGCCTCCTCACCGTCCGTATGACTGCGCCATCGATCTCGTGTCTGGGGCCAAGTTTCCTAAAGGCCGTATTTTTAACTTGTCCCCCCCAGAACGAGAGTCGATGCGTCAGTACATACAGGACAGTCTGAGAAAGGGTCACATTCGGCCTTCCGTGTCTCCCATGGGTGCTGGTTTTTTCTTCGTGGAGAAGAAAAATGGAGGCCTACGTCCTTGTATAGACTATAGAGAATTAAATAAGATCAGCATTAAGGATCAGCACCCACTTCCCCTGATCCCGGATCTCCTGAACCAGGTGGTAGGCGCCCGTTGGTTCTCCAAAATTGACCTTCGGGGTGCATACAATTTGATCCGGATCAGGGAAGATGATGAGTGGAAAACGGCGTTTAACACTCCCGAGGGGCATTTTGAGTATCTTGTGATGCCCTTCGGACTGAGTAATGCCCCCGCCGTTTTCCAGAGGTTCGTTAATGACCTGTTCCGCGACCTGTTCGGCTAATTTGTTGTGATTTACCTAGACGACATCCTCATCTACTCCCCTGATTGGGAATCACATGTAAAACATGTCCGTGAGGTGTTGTCTAGACTAAGGAAGAATTCTCTTTGTGCCAAGCTCTCTAAGTGTCTATTTGGAGTCAAGGAGGTTGGATTCTTAGGGTACATTCTCACTCCAGAATCGGTACAAATGGACCCTAAAAAAGTGTCAGCGGTGTTAGAGTGGGCAAGGCCCACCACCTTGAAGGAGATTCAAAGATTTTTGGGTTTCGCGAACTTCTATAGGAAGTTCATTCGCAACTTCTCGCTCATTGCGAAACCTCTAACAGAGTTAACAAAAAAAGGTGCGGATCCAACCTCCTGGTCTCCCAAGGCCGAACAGGCCTTTGTCCGGTTGAAGCATAGTTTTTCGTCTGCCCCTGTATTGGTGCACCCCAACTCGGAGCTACCATTTGTGGTAAAAGTGGATGCATCCGAGACAGGTGTTGGGGCCGTATTGTCCCAGGGTAAATACCAACCTAAGAGCCGTTGCATACTTCTCCAGGAAGTTCTCCTCCTCAGAAATGAATTATGACATCGGTAACCGGGAGCTTTTGGCCATTAAATGGGCTTTTGAGGAATGGAGACACTTCCTGGAGGGAGCCAGACACCAGATTACGGTCCTTACAGACCAAAAAAATTTGCTGTATTTGGATAAGGCCAAAAGGTTAAATCCCAGACAAGCACGCTGGGCCCTGTTCTTCACCCGGTTCCATTTTGTTGTGACTTACCGTCCTGGGTCTACAAATGTAAAGACAGATGCCTTATCCCGAAGCTTTGGGTTTTGTGAAGCACCTGAGGTTGAATCAGAAGGTATCCTGACCCCTGGTACAGTAATAGCTAGTATATCTGTGGATCTGAAAAATGCTATTTTGAAATCACAGGGGGATGCGCCGAATGATTCACCTTCTGACAAATTGTTTGTGCCGGTAAACCTCAGATGGGCAGTATTAAAAGAGTTTCACTCCTCGGTACTGGCAGGTCACCCAGGTATAGCAGGAACAGGTTACCTACTTACTCGCTCTTGTTGGTGGCCTTCTTGGCAGAGGGATGTTCGAGATTATGTGAAGTCATGTGAGACCTGTGCCCGGGCTAAGACCCCTAGGTCTTTACCCGAGGGTCTACTTCAACCTCTCCCTCTGCCCAGTCGGCCATGGTCCCATATTTCCATGGATTTTGTCACAGATCTTCCTCCTTCCCAAGGGAAGACTGTGATTTGGGCGATTGTGGACCGATTTACTAAGATGTGTCATCTTATTGCACTTAAAAAGTTACCTAGCGCAAGAACAATGGCCGGATTGTTCGAGCGGCATGTTCTTTGGTTGCATGGGATACCAATGAATATTGTCTCAGATAGGGGTGTCCAATTTGTGGCAAAATTTTGGAGAGCGTTCTGCAACATGCTAGGAATATCGTTGTCCTTCTCATCGGCTTTTCACCCTGAGACTAACGGCCAGACTGAGCGCTTAAATCAATCATTAGAACAATACTTACGGTGTTATGTTTCTGAAAACCAAGATAAATGGTCAAAGTTCCTACCGATGGCAGAATTCGCTCTCAATAACCACGTAAACACGTCAACACAGCAATCCCCCTTTTACTGTAATTATGGTTACCATCCCCAGTTTTCTGCTATTCCCAATAATGAAACACAATTTTCATCTGTAGCGGAGTTGACCCAAAAACTGTGCACAGTTTGGGCAGAGAGTCTGGTGACTCTTTAAGATGCCCAGCAAAAACAAATAAAATACGCCAACCGTAAACGCCGTCCCGGCCCTGACTACTCCGTTGGTGATAAGGTTTGGTTGTCAACAAAAAATTTGAATCTCCGTGTTCCCTCTCACAAACTTGCTCCTCGTTTTATTGGTCCATTCCCCATCATCAAAGTCATAAACCCAGTGTCTTTCAAGTTACAGTTACCCCGATCTCTGCGTGTGCACCCTGTGTTCCATAAGAGTCTCCTTAAACAATATGTACCTCCTGTGAGTCCTCGTCCTCCACCTTCTCCAGTGGTAATACAGGGGGAATTAGAGTTTGAGGTGGAACGGATTCTAGATTCTAGAAAAGTATGCAATTCCACACAGTATTTAATACACTGGAAGGGCTACGGCCCGGAAGAGCGTACATGGGTAACTGCACAAGATCTCCATGCTTCTGATTTAATCAGAAAATTTCATCTGTCATACCCTGATAAGCCTGGAGGTCCTCGTGAGGGTCCGGAGGCCCCTCCTCAGGGGGGGGGGGGTTTCTGTTAGGACTAGGAATAAACGCTCAGGCCGGTTGCTGGGGGCGCGACGACGGCGTCCATAGCAGCCGGTCTGCTGTGCATGTTTTTCACTAACTCTGCTCTGCTACTCCTTGTTGAAGCAGTGGCCAGGGTGCTCTCCCCTGGCTGATCAGCATAAGCTGTAGTAGGTTTCTCTGATTGTTGACTGACAGCTGACACACCAGTCAGCTGTCAGTACCTGAGCAGGACCTGGAGTCCCAGCCCCTATCACTCCTGGGGGCTGGGACTACAGGTTGCATAAGTAACCTCCTCTGTCTTCCACCCCCTGCCTGTGAAAGTGCCTAGTTTGCTAGTGTATCTGGATCAAGTGTTTTCCCTGCTTTGTATTTCTGGTAACTTGACTTCTGGCTTCTGACTTATCGACTACCCCTTGGACACGTTTTGTACTGCACTGCTCGACTGTTACTGACCCGGATTCCTGACCTTGCTCTCATTGTGTTTTGTCTGTCTTGTTTCGTTTAGTGTTGCACTTTAGTAGATCAGGGACTGCCGTCCAGTTGTCCGTTTGCCACCTAGGGCATCTGAGGCAAGCAGGTAGGGGCAGCGGGGCGGGTGCCAGCTTTAGGGCTCACCTGTCCTTGTGTCTCCCTGTCCCTATCCTAACAATGGGTAAGTAATGCTATTTGCTTCTGCAGAAGTTTCTTTTTTTCAACCTCTACCTGGACTTCCCCTTTAAGAGGTGAGCAATATCTGATCTTCTAAATAGGCATCTGCCTGCAAATGTTTGTATATTTGAAACCCATCTGATCAAAGACACTATTCAGAGAGTTAAAGGGGCATCTGGGTAACAAAAAACAATATTCTAAATGTATAACCTATCTTGCACCCTTTCCTTGTTTTTTTTCTAATGCTTACCCACTCTGGATGTCTAAAATCACCTTCTCTGTGTCCTCCCTGACCAAACGCTGCTCCCTTTGTAGACACAGGACATGTGATCTCCTCTCTAGGGGCCGCGTAAGCTGTCTATTGACTTAGTAACCCAACTCAGGAGACTTCATCTGCATCATCTCCATAAACTTGTTCACTGCAAGTGAAAGTGTTGCTTCCATAGACTTACATGTGTTCCTAAGCCTAGGTTTCTGTAATATGAAAAGTAATACTTCTATCTCTGCTTGCTGTTAGTGAATGCAGGCATATGTATCCGTCTTTGTGTTACAGCTCTGTATATTGTAAGTGTTATGAATGTTCTTAGAGTCTAGATGGAACTAGAATGTTTTCATTCACAGTGAGCAAGAAGATGTAGGTTTAATAATAAGTTCAATTTTATGTAACAGAAACCTAATTGAACTGTTTGTCTGCAGCACATCCTGACTTACACCCTGAGGCTAGGTTCAGACTATGTAACTTTGCGGCTGTAATTGTGCGGCGGTATTTTTGGTGGTTCATGCGTACGCTGGAAAGTATACGATATACGGCTGCACAGTGCACACTATGTATGAATCTACGGCCCTATCGTAAACGGACCCGTAAAAAATGAACAAGACCATTGTTTGCGGCTGGAAATGCGGCCGTGGATTGACAGGCGGTCCGTACAGAGTACTTCAAAAATAGCCGTCAATGATGCCGAATGCCGATGCCTCTAATAGTTAATATATTAAATTAATAAAACACATTTTCTTTGTAATAAAGTCCCTTTCGTTGTTCAATAATTTAATTCTAACCAATCCATCATTGTGCAATTAAATATACTGTTAAAATAAATATATAAATAAATGTATATTTATATATTTATTTTTTGACAGTATATTTAATTGCACAATAATGGATTCGTTAGAATTAAATTATTGAACAACGAAACTGATTTTATTTCAACGAAAATGTGTTATTAATTAAATATTAATTAGTACAGGAAGCTCCATAAGCCGTTAATTCATATTGCCGGCAATAGAGCTTTCTGTACTAATCATCACTTTACTTTAATTAAAACATCAAATGTTTCTTCTAATTATGTTATCACAATAGCATTATTAGAAGAAACATTTAGAATTATATGTGCGCTCAGCTGATTGGCTGATCGGCTGAGCGCACATATAATTAGCGGGTCCGCAGCACAGTGACTTCATTGTGCTGCGGACCAGCGAAGAGGACACATCGGGGTGAGTATAGAGCTCTCCCCACCCCCTCCCCAGCACTGCACCCCTCCCAGCAAGGAAGGGGGGTCACTTAACCCCTTCCTTGCTGGGATGGGTGCAGTCTGACATCAGTCTGGCCCCCAAGGGGTTAAGGGGGATGCAAAACATCCTCCCTTAACCCCTTGGGGGCCAGACTGTAAGCAGCGATTTGTAAAGATGCTGCATACTGTAAGGAGCACAACACCGCTCACAATGATGGGTGTTGTGCTCCTGTTTGTGTGTTTTTTGTGTGTTTCTCCCTTTTTTGTTTTTCAGATATCTGTATCCTGGGGATTACGTCGGATTCCGTGGACTACGTTGATGACCAGCGGTTGTTTTTTTTTTTTTTTATAAAATGGTCAATGAAGGGTGTGGGGGTGTTTTTATTTGAATAAAAAAATTTTTTTAACTTGTGTCTTGTCTTTATTTCTTTACTTTATAGACTTAGTAGTGGAAGCCGTCTAATAGACGGAATCCATTACTAAGTTAGGGCCTAGTGTTAGCCGGTATAAAATGGCTAAGACTAACCCCCTATTATTACCCCAGTACCCAATGCCACCAGGGGTACTGGGAAGAGCCGGGTGCCAGTGGTCCCGGAGCGTCAAAATTGGCGCTTCAGGACCGGGCGGCAGCAGGCTGGTAAGATTTAGGCTGGGGAGGGCCTAAACCAATGGCTCTTCCCACCCTGGTGTTACCAGGCTGCTGTCGTTTGATTTTTAACCCGGCTGGTTATAAAAATAGGGGGGACCCTATGCGTTTTTTTTAAATTTATTTATTTATTTAAAAAAAAAAAAACGCATAGGGTCCCCCCTATTTTTATAACCAGCCGGGTTAAAAACCAAACGACAGCAGCCTGGTAACACCAGGGTGGGAAGAGCCATTGGTTTAGGCCCTCCCCAGCCTAAATCTTACCAGCCTGCTGCCGCCCGGTCCAGGAGCGCTAATTTTGACGCTCCGGGACCACTGGCACCCGGCTCTTCCCAGTACCCCTAGTGGCATTGGGTACTGGGGTAATAATGGGGGGGTTAGTGTTAGCCATTTTATACCGGCTAACACTAGGCCCCAACTTAGTAATGGATTCCGTCTATTAGACGGCTTCCACTACTAAGTCTATAAAGTAAAGAAATAAAGACAAGACACAAGTTAAAAATTTTTTTTATTAAAATAAAAACACCCCCACACCCCTCATTGACCATTTTATTAAAAAAAAAACAAACAACAAACAACCGCTGGTCATCGACGTAGTCCACGTAATCCGACGTAATCCACAGGATACCGATATCTGAAAAACAAAAAGGGAGAAACACACAAAAACACACAAACAGGAGCACAACACCCATCATTGTGAGTGGTGTTGTGCTCCTTACAGTATGCAGTATCTTTACAGATCGCTGCTTACAGTCTGGCCCCCAAGGGGTTAAGGGAGGATTTATTGCATCCCCCTTAACCCCTTGGGGGCCAGACTGATGTCAGACTGCACCCATCCCAGCAAGGAAGGGGTTAAGTGACCCCCCTTCCTTGCTGGGAGGGGTGCAGTGCTGGGGAGGGGGTGGGGAGAGCTGTATACTCACCCCGATGTTGTCTCTTCACTGGTCCGCAGCACAATGAAGTCACTGTACTGCGGACCGGCTCTTTATACGTGCCCTGAGCCGATCAGCCAATCAGCTGAGTGCACATATAATTTTAAATGTTTCTTCTAATAATGCTATTGTCATAACATAATTAGAAGAAACATTTGATGTTTTAATTAACCCTTAGGGGACACAGCCAGTTTTCATTTTTGCGTTTTCGTTTTTCCCTCCTCGTGTATATAAGACCATAGCGCCTGCATTTTTCCACCTAGAGACCCAAATGTGCCCTTATTTTTTGCGCAACTAATTGTACTTTGCTATGGCAGATGTAATTTTTGCCTAAAATGTGCCGGGAAACCAGAAAAAAATTATATGTGTGGTGAAATTGAAAAAAAAAATGTTTTTTTTTTTTTTTATTTGGGGGGGGGGGGGGGGGGGGGGGGGGGGTTGTTTTTACTCCGTTCGCCCTGGGGTAAAACTGACTCGTTATATATGTTCCTTAAGTTGTTACGATTACATTGATATGTAACATGTATAACTTTTATTTGATGGCTTGTAAAAAATTAAAACCTTTTTAAAGAAAATATATGTTCCTTAAAATCGCTCCATTCCCAGGCTTATAGCGCTTTTATCCTTTGGTCTATGGGTCTGTGTGAGGTGTCATTTTTTTGCGCCATGATGTGATCTTTCTATCGGTACCTTGATTGCGCATATATGACTTTTTGATCGCTTTTTATTACAATTATTCTGGATTTGATGCGACCAAAAATGCGCAATTTTGCACTTTGGGATTTTTTGGCGCTGACGCCGTTTACCGTGTGAGATCAGGAATGTGATTAATAGTTCAGGCGATTACGCATGCGGCGATAGCAAACATGTTTGTTTATTAATTTATTTTTTTTTATTTATAAAATGGGGAAAGGGGGGTGATTCAGACTTTTATTAGGGGAGGGGATTTTGTGTTATAAAAAAAAATACATTTTTCTTTTACTTTACACATATACTAGAAGCCCCCCTGGGGGACTTCTAGTATATGCACTCTGATCTCTCATAGAGATCCATGCAGTATAGTTATACTGCATGAATCCATGAGATCGGTGTTCTATTGCTTTTGGCTGCTGCAGCCAAAAGCAGTAGAATGCCGAGCCGGGATCAGCGCCATTACGGCGCAGACCCCGGCCCGGGATGGATGCGGGGATCGCCCCCCCCCCCCGCAATCGCGCCGCAGGGGGGCGATCCCCCCACTAGACCACCAGGGATGGATATGAGCAAGTATTTAGAAGCAGCTGTCAACTTTGACAGCTGCTTCTAAGTACTTAATTAGCGGGCACGGCGATCGGACCATGCCCGCTAATAGCCGCGATCCCGGGCTACATGCGGCACCCGGGATCGCGGCAGTTCAGAAACTCCCATAGCGGCACGAGGACGTTCAGTAACGTCCTGGTGCAGCTATGGGTTAAAATAATGTGGTGATTAGTACAGAATGCTCTATTGCCGGCAATATGAATTAACGGCTTACTGGAGCTTCCTGTACTAATTAATATTTAATTAATAAAACACATTTTCGTTGAATCAGTTTTGTTGTTCAATAATTTAATTTAAACGAATCAATCATTGTGCAATTAAATATACTGTCAAAAAATAAATAAATATATATATATATATATATAAATATATTTATATATATATATATTTATTTTAACAGTATATTTAATTGCAAAATGATGGAATCGTTTAAATTTAATTATTGAACAATAAAAGGGACTTTACTACAACGAAAATGTGTTTTATTAATTCAATATATTAACCATGAGAGGCATCGGCATACTGCAGAGGATCGCAAACCCCGGTAATAGCAATTCATGTAAACTGTTTCCCTGCTTTCCCAGATGCAGCCGCATGTCTATTTTTCTCCTCTCGCCCTATGACGGCACCCCTGGAGAGGACCACCTCCTCCCATTGGACAGGAAACAGGACCACTGGACCTTTAAAAGAAGCGCTCCGCCCCAAACACACCAGTATCTGTTTCCTGTCCCATGGGAGCAGGTCAGCAGGTGGTCTTTCCACCTGCATACTGGATTCTTTTTAGATTGAGCTGAGGCACCCGGCTTTTACCTGGCCGACATCCTGAGCTGTGTAAGACTCCGCTGCTGGAGCCACGGCTGAGTCTGAGTCCTAGCCCCCACACCTCCAGAAGAGGGTCCCTGTGCTCCCCCGGCGCCTCCAGGACCTGGGCTGTGGGTCTCCGGCTGCTTGCCTGCCTGAGAGCCATGGCGTGCGCGCGGCGCGCACGCTCCGGCGGCCCATGTGACTTGCGGCCGGGTGCGTGTGCGCGAGCGTGAGGACGTCACTCGCCGGGACGGGGTCGCGGCCGGATGACGTCGGCCCGGGCTCCCTGTGAGTAGGGATTACCCGTAGGCCTTGCCGTCGGTATCCGGGCTGCGGCCTGTCGGGGGGCAGGATTGCTTCCGGGCACAGGAGGGTGAGCCGCATCAGTGCCGCGGCAGGGGGCGGGGCCAGCCAGCTCTGACATTTTTTTGGCGCCAGATTTAAAAGTGGACGCAGGGCCTTTGCTCTGGGTAGGTCCAGGATTATCTGGTGTACTGAAGTGCTTCCCTTGTGGTGGTACTCTGCTGTGGCTCCTATCTACTCTGCAAGTGTGTGTCATGGAGTCCCTGGGCGCTGAGACATCTGGAGACCCTCAACCTGTGGCTGCTGCGGTATGGTTGGGTAAGTGGGGTCCCCCCCCCAGTCTTATCATCTATGCTTTTTTTTCTAATGCATGATTGTTTGTTATACACAGGAGGAAGCTAAGAGATCTAGGAGTAAACCTAGAGAATGTCCTATTTATAAGAAGCGTCTCAGTAGCACTTATAATAAAACTTTGTGTGGCGGATGTATGAACAGGGTTCTGGATGATCAAGGGCCAGCATTTTTGAGAAGTATGAAGGGGTTAATTAAGAGGCAAATTCGGGCCTCTCTCCCTTCTACAGCTACTCCTACCCCACCTACGGTGGTTATTCCTGTTCACGAAGCCCCAGTAGAGATTCCGGGGCCTAGTGGTGAGGCTCCCCCCTCCCAATATGATGATGAGGAGGAGGAGTTGGAGGAGGAAGAAATAGAGGGGGATGAACAATTGTCTGGCCTAGAGGAACCTGGAGAGCTTCCAAATACCATAGAAGCCTCAGGGGAGGATTCGGCTAAAAAGCTTATGCCGATTGAGTTGGTTGACAGTATTGTAAAGGCTGTGAGACAGCTATGGCCATTGAAGATAACCCTCAGCCTAAGACTATTCAAGACAGCATGTTTGAAAGCCTGGCTCCTAAACAGCGGTCTGTCTTTCCCATTCACCAAAGTATAAAGACTTTGATCTCCAATGAGTGGTCTCGCCCGGATAGAAAATTCTTTGTTCCTCGGGCTGTAAGTTCTATAAGACTCCAATCGTTCTTTCCTTCCCACAGTATTCTTTTATTTCTTTTTTTTTTCAGTACAAAAGAAAATATACATTTGATATGGCGGAATCGGCTTCTTGGGACTCCACCACTGGGAAGCCACCACCGCCTCATTCAAACCTCTTATTGCAACAACTTCGGTTGCCAGGGCGACAGAGGTCTGGCTTACACAACTAAAAGAGGATATCAGATCCGGTGCTAGTAGTGGGGAACTGTTATCAAAATTTCCTATTATTGAAGGTTCAGTAACATTCATGGCTGAGGCTTCCGCGGACGCCCTAAGGTTGTCCGCCAGATCAGCGGCTCTTTCCAACTCGGCAAGGAGAACCTTATGGCTTAGAGATTGGAAGGGTGATGTAACCTCTAGAGCTAAGCTCTGTGCTGTTCCCTGTCAGGGCGATCTCTTGTTTGGCTCAGCTCTGGGAAAAAGTTCTAGAAAAGGCCTCAGACAAGAAGAAGGGCTTTCCACTTGTCTCTAGCCAGACAGCCAGACCTTCCAGAGGTAGAGGCAGAAGAGGCAGAGGTGGCACTCAGCCTGGAAGAAAGGTTTGGAGACCCCCCAAGAGAGGTAGAGGTCTCATGTTCTCAGGGGGGGGACACCTCTAAAAAGCCGTCACAATGACGCCAGATTCCTGTGGGAGGGCGACTTCAGTTTTTTTGTTTGGAATGGTGTGCAATTTCAAACAGTGCTTTTGTTTGCAATATAATAGAGTATGGCCTTAAAATTTCTTTTTTTGTCCTCCCAAGGAGAAAGATTTGTTATCACCAATCTTACCTCTAACCCTGATAAACATGCGGCTATGGTAACAGAAGTTAAATCCTTGTTAGACAAGATAGTCCTAATACCTGTACCAGATGAACAGAAGGGCAGGGGGTTTTATTCTACCCTCTTTTTTGTTAAAGAACCTAATGGTTCGTTTCGAACCATTATTAATCTCAAACCGCTTAACCAGGTTCTTACTTATGAGAAGTTTAGGATGGAGTCAATTTCATCTGCTATCCTAAACTTATCTCATAATTGTTTTATGGCAACAATAGACCTTAGGGATGCATATTACCATATCCCTATTCATCCGGATCACCAGAGATTTCTTAGGGTGGCTGTGAAGATAGATGTATCAGTTTGCCACTACCAGTACACGCCCATGCCCTTTGGCATCTGTCAGGCTCCCAGAATCTTTACCAAGGTCATGGTGGAGGTTATGGCACACGTCAGAGAAAAAGACATTATCATAATCCCATACCTTGATGATTTTCTTATTGTTGGTGATTCTGTTTCCACAGTAGCATCTAACATTAACTTGGTCGAGGAGATCTTCGCTAAGCTTGGATGGGAGGTGAACAATGAAAAATCTAATAAAATCCCATCCCAATATTGCAAATTCCTGGGGATCTGCCTAGATTCTGTGTCCCAGAGATCTTTTTTACCCGAGAGTAAGATAACCCTTGTCACTCAGAGGGTTCAGGGTCTGATAGATAACTCACAAGTTTCTATTAGAGGAGCCATGTCAGTTTGGGTCTGCTCACCTCTTGTATCCCTGCAGTTCAGTGGGCTCAATACCATTCAAGATCTTTACAGGCTCAGGTACTAGAGGTCTGGAATGGAAATAATGACAATCTGGACGATGTATTTATTTTGTCTCCACAGACCCTCAGGTCTCTATTCTGGTGGACAAAGAGGGACAATTTAGACAAAGGACTGCCATGGAACATTCAGGATCTGCTGACAATAACAACGGATGCAAGTCCTTACGGATGGGGAGCTCACTCAGACTCCCTGGTGCTCCAGGGGGTCTGGAGCCCAGAACACTCCAGAGACTCGCAGAACACGAGAGAGCTAAGAGCAGTGTTCCTAGCATTAGCACAATCCCTTCCAGTCATCAGGGAAAGAAATGTAAGGATCCTCACAGACAATGCCACCGCAGTAGCGTATCTAAACCATCAAGGGGGCACAAGGTCAGTGGAACTAATGAGGATTGCGCATTTCATTTTCAAACTTGCAGAGCTTCACCTTCTCTCCCTGACAGCTCTACATCTCAGAGGGGTGGACAATGGCAAAGCGGACTTCCTAAGCAGGCACCAGCTCCATCAGGGGGAGTGGGAATTAGGTCAGGAAGTGTTTCATCGAATTGGTCAGCTATGGGGAACCCCACAAATAGACCTGTTCGCCTCCCGGCAGAACAGAAAGTTCAAAGCCTTCTATTCCCGATGTCAGTCAGACAGACCACTAGCCCTGGATGCTCTAGCGCAATCGTGGCAGACAGGCCTGCTATACGCCTTCCCTCCGATAAGGCTCCTGCCCCGAGTAATCAGGAAGATCAGGCAGGACCAAGCAGAGGTGATATTGATTGCCCCATTTTGGCCAAGGTGGGTGTGGTTCACCTGGCTACGCAAGATGTCAGTGACGGATCCTTGGGTTTTGCCAGAGCAAGTGGATCTCCTGAGCCAGGGCCCAGTATATCACCCAGGAGTAAAGAACCTCCATCTAACAGCCTGGCTTTTGAGAGGCAGCTTCTAAGAGATCGTGGTCTGTCGAAGGAAGTGATATCCACTTTGTTAGCCAGTAGAAAGAGAGTCACCTCGGACATCTATTTCAGAACCTGAAGAACTTTTCTTAAGTTCGTTGGTCACCCGGTTAATGTCTTGGAGCCACCCAACATTCCGTTAATACTGAATTTCCTTCAGGAAGGTCTCAATAGGCATTTAAGACCCAGCACCATTAAAGTGCAGGTGTCTGCCTTAAGCGCTCTTTATGATTCTAGACTGGCAGAACACCCTTGGATCAAGCGTTTCATTAAAGCAGCAGTGAGGCTTCACCCTTCCATTAAGGGCAAGCTTCCACCTTGGGATCTAAATCTGGTCCTCTCAGGATTAACATCAACCCCATTCGAACCAATATCAGATATACAGATGAAATTCCTTTCCTGGAAGATGGCATTTCTCCTAGCCATTACTTCTGCAAGGAGGGTTGAGAGATCAGAGCCTTCTCCATAGCTCAACCATACATGGTCATTAGGGACGATAGGGTCACTCTTTCCCCTGACCCAGCCTTCCTTCCTAAGGTAGTATCAGACTTCCACAGATCCCAGGAAGTGGTCTTACCGTCCTTTTGTGCACATCCATCGAATGACAGAGGCCTACTTTCACTGTTTAGATGTTAAACGTGCATTAGTTCACTACCTAGAAGTCACTAAGGAGTGGAGGAAAGATAATAATATTCTGATAGCTTTTTAAGGGAAGAATAAAGCTATTTCTAGGTGGATTAAGCAAGCTATTAAGGAGTGTTACAGGATCAGTGGTAAGGACCTTCCTATCTCCATTACTGCTCACGCTACGAGATCAGTGTCTACCTCGTGGGCAGAGAGAGGGCTTCAGTATCTATAGAAGAAATCTGCAGAGCAGCTACCTGGAGCACACCGCATACATTCTTTAGACACTACAGATTACAGCTCTCTCCTTCAGAAGACCTCAGATTTGGGCGCAGAGTGTTAGAAGCAGTGGTCCCCCCCCCCAGGCGGTTATTCCTAGTCTAATCTCCAGGGGTGCCGTCATAGGGCGAGAGGAGAAAATATAAAATTACTAACCGGTAATTTCTTTTCTTTGAGCCTATGACTGCACCCCGCCTAAACCCACCCATTAGGGGAATTTACATATATAATGTAAAGCTAGATTTAATATAGATTCATATGTATATAAAATAGAATACTTTCATTTGAACAGACTTATAATTTGGTCTGGTTGACACGTGTTACACTTTTTTGCTGTGTGTTTTTCTACATGTGTGTTTTTAAGCCTTCGCTCCTAGGTTCTTGCTGACAGACTGGTGTGTTTGGGGCGGAGCGCTTCTTTTAAAGGTCCAGTGGTCCTGTTTCCTGTGCAATGGGAGGAGGTGGTCCTCTCCAGGGGTGCCGTCATAGGCTCAAAGAAAAGAAATTACCGGTTAGTAATTTTATATTTTTCCCACGGCCGTAGTGTCATCCGCACATTTACAGCCGCATAAAAAATACAGCCCCACAGATACATAGTGTGAACATAGCCTGAAGCTGCAGAAAATCCTAATTTCCTCAAGTCACATGAACTTGGTCTCTTCAAGCTGTAACACTTCATCTCTAATGTGTCAAATTGGCGTGGCCTAGAATGTCTGTGCCTTAGGCTTGCACTGCCTCTCCATCCATCCTCCTTGCTCTCTTCACCATTAGAAATTCCCAGAGAGGATCACTTGTCTGAACACTGCACATGTGCTGGATCATTAAGGCACATGTGCAGTGGTGAGTAGGAGAAATCCTGCCCAGGGGCATTCCTAATAATGAGAGGGCGGGAAGAGGGACGGAGAGGTGGTGCAAGCTCAGACACTCTAGGAAACGCCAATTCAACACTGTGCTGCAAGTTTAAAAGAAGTTTTAGGACAATAACTGCATCACCTGCCGAACAGAACCCAGGACAGATCTTGGATTAAAAGCAGCTATCCAATAGTACAAGCGGTTTATTTTTATTTTTATTTTTTTATTGGGGGGGAGGAATTATTTATATGGGGCCAGAAACAGGTACGAATGCATTATATAAATATATGTATTTTCTTTTTTTTACGTTTATTGGAAAGAGATGGAGGACTTTAGATATTATTTTTATGTCATTCAAATACAGAATATGCAAAGACAGTTAGATTGACAAGTTATGGGAATAGAATGGAAACCTTATTCAGATACTTCTAGTTATTTGAAATCAGGCAGTATCCCAAACACAAAGTATTACTTATGCAAGGTAAGGCTATGTTCACACAACGTTTTTTCAGCTCCGTTTAAAATGACGTCTGTTATTTTGAGTCTAAAATAACAGAAGTTTTTCGAAGCCTGGCATCCCCTTAGTGCAATGACGGATGTTTGCACATTATTTTAGTTTGAGGTTACTAATTGCCCTTTGGTTGTGGTTTAATTGAAAAATCCATTGAATTTAATAGTAAAAACGGAGAAAGAACGGTGAGAATAGAAGAACTGTGTGTGAACAACTAATAAAAAACGTCCACTATTTTCAAAAAACGTCTGAAAATAATGTTCATGTTCATTATTTTGACGTCCACGGCAAAAACGTCAGTTTTTCAATGCATTGTGTGCTTAGGACATCCGTCCTCCCATTGACTTCAATGCAATTGCATTGAAGTCACTTAAAATGCTGAAAAAAATGGAAATTTTTTTAAATAGCGAAATCGGACATTTTTTCTCCATTTTTGACATTGTGTGAACATAGCCTAAGGCTGGGTTAACATTGTGTTTTTGTTGTCTATTTAACAGATCCATTTAATTGAAAAATTCATGCATTTGTGTGCATTCGTTTTGATCTGTTTTTCCATTGACTTCCATTATAAGGCTATGTTCACATCACTTAAGTTCCGTAATCACCCACATCCGAATTCAGTGGCAGTTAAGATCATCCGGCCAATACTGCAGGCCGGGATGATCTTCTCTGACAGTGGCCGTTCTGTGACCTGGCCGGGTCACAGAACAGCCTGTGTCTCCCCCTGTCGGAACATGGCCTAAGGGTGCATTCACACATACAGGATCCGCAGCAGATTTGATGCTGTGTTCTGTTATTTAGTCAAATCTGCTGCGGATCTGCACCATCAAATCTGCACCATCAAATCTGCTGCGGATCCTGTACATGTGAATCTACCCTAAAAAGGATCAAAATGCATGTTTTTTTACATTTGAATCCTTTTTCATTTTTTTCATCTGTTTTTTTCCTTTAAACCAGGCATGTCCAAACTTTTTTCGAAGAGTGCCAAATTTGATGAAGTGAACATGTGCGAGGGCCGACCATTTTACCATGCTACCATGCTACATGCTATATGCTTTATAACACAGGCAGATAATAGCAAGCTGTGAAATAGTCGCACATCAGATAATGGAATTATAGCACAGTGAAAGGCAGTCAGGGGTTAATGAAGGGTATGACAGCTTGCTACCACAGATTCCTATATGCTCCCTTTATGTATAGTGAGTGTATAGCCCTGCTTTTCCTTGCCTACAGTAGCCAACTCCTCTTCAGACTACCACTACCTATACCTATGTATGGCTGCAGAAATTTTTTGTTCGAGGACCCTGCTGGTCTAACCCTTCTGGAAGAGTAGGGTGGCGTTGGAACTTTTAATATATATTATTTATATAAGTTATATATAACTAAGCTGAGGTCATCAGCCTCCTTGACCTCTGAGGAGTTGTAAGAATCTCCAGCCCTAGAACTCACGACGTGCGAGATCTCCAGCTGGCCAGATCACCGTCAGTACTCAGTACTGAAATCTCGGAAAGCCGAAATCTCGCGATGTCCGAGATGTCAGTACTCAGTACTCTAGGGCACGAAAAAAGGAAAGCAGAAATCTCGGACATCGCGAGATTTTGGCTTTCCTTTTCCGTGCACTAGAGTGGCGTGGCGACGTGAGCGGCAGCGGCAAAGCCGCAAGGTATCTGCTGCTGCTGGATACCTGGGGGTCCGTAAAAGTTCGGAATGCGGGCCGCAAATGGCCCGCGGGCCGGACTTTGGACATGCCTGCTTTAAACGGACAGCAAAAATGCAGTGTGAACCCAGCCTTATGGTTAAAAGTATGGGAGAGGGTAAGAAAACTCTGTATGTAGTATAGCACTACATACACTCCATTATGGGGTAATAAAAAAAAAATCTAATTAAGGGTTAATAAACTAACAATTTGATTGAGGAAAGTTATAGGGAATATAATGCTGGTTTCACACCAGGGGCTTTGCTAGGGTCCTAAAACATCCGGGGCACGGGCCCTCTGATTGCCGTCATAAGCGGTTAGTGAAGAAGCCCAGTGAAGAAGCTAGTTACCCCAATGACCGTTTTACTAGCCCAGCTCTATTATTTCCACTCAAAATAACTGTGGCTAAGCAGACACAGGCAGCCACCCGCCCTGGGCTCCTGTCAGGGTCACTGTCATTGGAAGCAATACACCCCAGTGGTGCACACACTGCAAGAGGTCCTTCACCGCTTCCCCTGTACACACAGCCTCTGGGAGGTCTGCCCTAGCTCCTATCCAATAGGCCAGTGTTTCCCAACCTTTTTTACCTCAGGGAACTTATACCAGATAACGTTCTACAAAATGCAAAAACCTCATTCAGTGACTAACAGGTGACGTCTTCTTTGATCTGAGATGTCCTCTTTTCCTCTGGCCCGGGCCTCCATGATGATTTCTTCCAGCTACAATTCGCCTCTTCAGAACCTGTCAGACAAACATTTTAGGCTCCGCACTTTTCCTTCAACCTTCTTCCCTTTCCCTCTCCTACAGGGTCCCTTACAGTAGCAATTCCACTGTTTGATATCACACGCAGTAAAGTAAGGTAAGTGGGTACCTCCCTGTATATAGGATCCCCTGATGTGCCCCCCCATATAGTAATAATGTCCAGTGCTGTGCCCCCATATAGTAATAATGTCCGGTGCTGTGGCCCCATAGTAATAATGCCTCCTGCTGTGCCCACATATAGTAATAATGTCCAGTGCTGTGACCCCTGTATGTAGGATCCCCTGATGTGCACTCATATAGTATAAATGCCCTCTTCTGTGCCCCAGTATAGTAATATCTCCTGCGGTGCCCTTGTATAGTAATAATACCCCTGCTTTGCCCCCATATAATAATAATGCCCCCTGCTGTGCCTCCATATAGTAATGTTCCCTGCTGTGTCCCCTATAAAGTAATAATGCGCCTGTTGTACCCACCATAGTTATAAAGTTCCCCCCTCTGCCTGCAATTAACCTGACCCCCCTGCCCCGCCCCCATATAGTAATGTCCCCTGCTGTGCCCTCATATAGTAATAATGCCTCCTGCTGTGCCCCTATATAGTAATATTGCCTCCTGCTGTGCCCCCATATAATAATAATACCCCCTGCTGTGTCCCCATATAGTAATAATGCCCCTGCTGTGCCCCCATATAGTGATAATGTTTCCTGCTCTGCCTACATATCGTAAAAGTGCCTCCTGCTGTACCCCCATATAATGATAATGCCCTTGCTTTGCCCCATATAATAATAATGCCTCCTGCTTTGCCCCCATATAGCAATAATGTCGTGCTGTGCTCCCTATATAGTAATAATGTGCCTGTTGTACCCACCATAGTTATAAAGTTCCCCCCTCTGCCTGCAATTAACCTGACCCCCCCCCCTACGCCTACACTATCCCACCTGACCCCCCACACACATACTATCCCACCTGACCCACACACACATTCCACCCCGCCTGACCTCCCACACACGCCACCCCACCTGACCCCTCCACACACACACACTACCCCAGCAGAACGCCATCCCCCATGCCCCAAACACACACACACACACACACACACACACTAACCTTCCCCCCCCCCCCCCCCCCCCCGGGGTTACAATACCTACCCACCAAGGTGCAGCGGCCTGAGGTGGAGGAGCGCGGCAGGGCAGAAGATTGGCGTCACTGCGGATGGCTGTGGCACAACAGTGGACGCCGGGTGATGTCACTGGAGCACTCATGCGGAGCCAGGAGAGAGGTGGGGCTGGAGCATGCAGCCGTCCACTGCGGCCCGCCATCCAATGAAGATCGCGGTGACATCACGAGTGCAGTGGCGTCCGGGCGCTCATCAGGCGGGCGATACATTGTGCCAGCATTACTACTAGAGGCAGCAGTGGCAGAATTAAACTTTAATGCCGGTCCCCAGTGTATATCCAAAAAGAGGTTACCATGGATAGTTTATTTAGTGGCCTAGCCAGTCTCCAGACCTGTACCCAATAGAAAAAAAGTTCTGTTCTGTGATTTTCTGGAGATTCTGTTTTTTTTTTTTTTTTTTTTTTATATATACAGACCTCTCCATTCTTTGTAGGTGTTGTAACACACCAGGCTTGCAGGAACACAATTTTCTGGGGTAAAAGGCCGGACACAGTCATCCAGTCCACTTGGCACACCAACACGGAATACTCAGGACACAGCAGTACGTTTAAACTGGCTTCCTTGCCAGTTTTATTGTGCAGGTTGCTTATATACAAACACAAATCATAAACAGTAATTCCTAGTCTTGTCCAGGCGCTAACTAAACAGAAATACAGTCCCTGACTACAGGACCAAACTGAGCTAGCCTCAGCCCAGCCAAACACAATAAAGCAACCTGTATACTTGCGTTTTTCAGCAATGTCTCTCTGGGAGATCCAGCTTGTCTCCCTCCCCAGGCTAATGGTCCTTTTACACGGAACGATTGATCGTTTGTTTTTGCACGATAACAGTCGAATTCAAACGATAATCGTACGTGTAAACGCAGCGAACGATCAAAGGACAAGCAAAAAATCGTTCATTTTGATCTTTCAACATGTTCTCAAATCATCGTTGATCGTTCGCAAAAAATTCGCATATCGTTCAGTGTAAACAGTCTTTCAGCGATTTCACCTATGTGTGAGGCTTAAACGATCACAAAACGAGTGCATAGCGAATTTTCCGTACGATGTATCGTTCCGTCTAAACGCTGATCGTTATAAAAAAAACATTGTTCATTCAAAATCATTAATCGTGCGATTCGGAGAATTATCGCTCTGTGTAAAAGTACCATAAGAGACCCAGTGAACAGCACAGCCTGGCTCTAAAACATACCTAGCCAGGTGCACCTAATCAAGACATAGGTAAGAGCTCTAGAAATTAACCCTTCCCAGATAGCTATCCTCTGCATATGCTAGGGACCTGGGAGACACATAGATCCCATTAATAACTTGACCCTGTAATATACCACAGTGTTAAAAGTTTTAAAATTGGCAGTGTATCAAATACTTATTTTCACTATATACACTGTGGGTTACATGTATCATTGTTTTATGCCATTATTCTGGTATACTTTGTTTTTGTGCAGAGCTCAAAATTTTGTGCATCATTTATAAAACCATTTGACTATTTTTAAGCAGTTTACGTTGGCTGCGCCCTTTCTTTTTGTCGTGACGTTTCAAGTCCGCTCAGCCAGTCAATAGCAGAGGCGGGATCCCGGCGCTGGAATCGGGGAGGTAAGGGGATGTTGTTGACCTTATCCACCTTCTCCCTGGCAATAGGTGAAAAAGCCCCCCAGCCCGGAGTACCCCTTTAAGCTCCATTCACTTCAATGGAACTGAGTTACAAAACCCCATCCAAACTGTAGACAAGAGTGGTGCTTGTTGTATGGCCATGTTTTTGTAGCACTGGTTAACCCCTTTATTGTCCTCTTTTGCAGTAAAGTTCCTGTTTATCTGACTGTTCATTTAAAAGTCCAGATATTTAATCAGATCATAAAATCCCTATACTTCAGAAAGCAGGGAGCATAGCAAAAGAGTTAACACAATGTTGGGATCAAGGGACCAAAGGCTATAAAATGATATTAAGAAATCATTAACTGGACAGAACTGATGGGGGTGAAGGAAAGTAACAAGAAAATAAAAACACGGTTAGGTTTATATATTACAATCAGAAAATAGAAAATCTATTTCCATTAAAGTAGGCCAAAAATTTCTGATAAAGGCTGATAAAAAAAACAACAGCGAGTGAGTAGGTATGTGCCAACTTTACTGTCAAACATTTAAGAGTTTTAGACACCTATAGAGGACAGACAAAAAAATAAGATCCACCTCTGGTTTTGGTTTAAAAAGTGCAGTGGCAGTTTAAGAAAAAAACTGTGTGTGACACCAGCCTAAACCATGTTACACATAGTGGCGCACATGCAATCTGCTAATACGTGTATCACTCTGGATAGTTTCCAGAGAAGCTTTTATAGCTGGTTACTGAGGTAAGCAAACAGATAACTAATGCAATTACAGTTCAAACATATTGAGTTCTAGGAAAAATAGATATTCATATGTCTTGCTCTTGATGGTGAACTTGATATATTGCTTTCAATGGAGTGTTAATTGACAGTGCATTAACTTCAGTATTAACTTGACTACTCTCATTGGCATTGGTTAATATAGTAACCCTGTAAATCTCCTGTGCATTTCAGACACATTGCATGTTCTTAGTTATTCCTTCAGCGAGTGATATTCATATTTTGCTGATATTCCTGATTTTGTTTTACATCTATATATGCATACTTGGTGTGTTAATGAATAAATGAGCAAAATGAATTAATATTAACTAATAAACTATTTTTCCCACTTGAAGTATGCTTATGGTGACATATTTAGATATTAAAGGGGATATTTATCAAAGATGTATGCACCCTTTTTGGAGTGGCAAAGTCTCAAAATTTAGCTCTACCACATAGCTGTGCAAAATTTTGCGACTTTTCCCCTGTGATACACCGATCATACCAGGGCCGGCACAGTATACGTGGGGGAGACAGCCACAGTATATATAGTCACCGCATTGCCTCAGTATATACAAAGTCTGTATATAGTGTGGCAGTGCTGTGTCAGTATTTATTGTGGCGACTTTGGTGCTGGGTTTACAGACACTGGCAGCTTAGCGTAAAGAAACTGAGATTTAAAGCAAACCAATCACTAGGGATTTGGTTCTAAAGCTACTAGCAGCCAATATATGGGGTAAAACACTCCATTAGTGTCCGTTCACACGTACAGGATCTGCAGCAGATTTTATGGCGCAGGTTGTAGATTGAAAGCAAATCTGCAGCTTCTAATCTGCTGCAGATCCTGTGTGTGTGAACCCACCTTTACCATGTATTCTATTTGGTTTGTGGTGCATTTAACTGCAGAAATATGGTCTTTTAATGCGGTGCGCGAGATAGGGGGAGAGATGGGAACTAGTCATCTGGGCCATGACTAGTCACGGCTCCCTGCTTGTCAGCATGCTATGCTGGGTGATTGACAGGAAGAGTCCAGTTAGAAGCCTCTTTTCCTGTCAATCACCCTGCAGAACAGGTTGTCAAACACATTACCAATCACTGCTGTACAGGAGCAGGGAGTCCAGAGTTAAATCCCTGCTCCTGTACGCACATTTAGTAAGGTACTGCATAATATACGTAAAGAAGCAGGGACTCCCTGCTCATGTACAATAACTGCAATATAAGGGGCATCCGGTGGAGTTGGGGTGTTGGATTAACTACAGTACTAAGATGCTTGAAAATTACCTGAAAAGAATGACTCTGATCAGAGAAAACATGTCAGTCACTGGATTGTAGCCACTTATCTTAAAGGGGTAGTGTGGCATTTAAAAATTATTCACTAAATAACACACATTACAAAGTTATACAACTTTGTAATTTGTGTTATGTAAGTGAATGTCCCCCTTCCCTGTGTCCCCCCCCCCCACCCCCAGAAGTGTGGTGCAGTATACTCACCAGATTACTGTCGACCCCAGCCGCCATCTTGGGTCGAACAACGTAATCTTCAGGAGGCCGGACAGACCGCTCCAGCCCTCCCTCATGCTGGCCCCCCTCTGCCACGTCATCAGCTGCTCAGCCACGATAACTATGCTCAGCCATTCGCGGCTGAGTAGCTGATGATGCGGTAGAGGGGGGGCGGCACGATGGAGGGCTAGAGTGGTCCGGCTGGCCTCCCAAAAATGACGTAGTTCGACCCAAGATGGTGGCCGGGGTCGACAGTAATCTGGTGAGTATACAGCACCACACTTCCGGGGTTGGGGGGACACGGGGAAGGGGGCCATTCACTTACATAACACACATTACAAAGTTGTATAACTTTGTAATGTGTGTTATTTAGTGAATAATTTTTAAACGCCGCACTACCCCTTTAATTATCTTTTTCGTCCACATAACTGATTATTACTTCAGCTTCAGAAATTATTCTCTTAACTGCTTTCTGTCAGTAGCATAGAAGAGGGTATAGAGAGAGTCAAGATAATGATCTTGTTACTTGGTGGTAATAATAACCAAGTTATATGGACTGAGAAGGTAATTGGGGGTTGGGGCAGCCTCAGTGTAATCACATATATATTGTGCATAGCCTATGTACAATTGATATGTATATTAAAAGTATATAAAAGTATTTTGGAAGTAATGTTCTTTGTGTTTTTTTTTTTTTTTTTTGGTTTAAAGGTTTTCATTTCTATGTGGTTGCCATGCTATTGGTCAAAGCGTGATTTTTAAATGTTCTCATATACTTGTAGCATTATACTCCTCTTGGTATACAGGATGACCGTGGCAGCATTCTTATGGAAAGAAAGAAAACCGGTTTTACCACAGGAGAAATAGAGGTATGAAGAAGCAGTAGTGCGTTCACCTTGTAGCCCCTTGGGCTTTGTGCATATCACCCCCCTCTGGGTGGGGTACTCTTAGATTGCAGGTGACGACCACTGGCTAATGGAATATGGTGAGGACAGAGGAACTGCCAAGGCTGATGGTGCCCTCTAGGATGCTCCCAAAAAAGGGCCTGTATATGTGAATTGCAACCAAAAATAGAAAAAAAAAAGAAACAGGTACTCACAATGATCGGCGCTGTCCCAAGTAAAGATATTTTATGTTAAAAGCACAAAGTTTTGGGAGTCAGAACCTCCTTTCATCAGAACAGGTGCATAACCACAACTCCCTATGCTACATTGTGTGAAAAGTGAGAATATGAAAAAAAAAAAAAAAGCACAATCAATTCTGTAAGCCATTTAAATAGGAATGGAATACCATTGTAACACCTATAAAAATAATTTTATTAATTTTAACAGTAAAAGTAGAAACATGTCCAGTAAGGCAAAGTAGTTTGTACTCACTGCTATGGGGCCTGTGTGGCCAAGTACATGAACATATTTGAAGTTACATATGACATAAGGCCTAAATGTAGAAGGGCTATTATACTTAACACACACTAACTTAAAGGGGTTATCCAGCGCTACAAAAACATGGCCACTTTTTCCCCTCTCTTGTCTCCAGATTGGGTGGGGTTTGGAACTCGGTTCCATTGAAGTAAATGGAGCTTAATTGCAAACCACTCCTGACCTGGAGACAAGAGAGGGGGGAAAAAGGGGGCATGTTTTTGTAGCGCTGGATAACCCCTTTAACATTCATTTTTATTGGCCCACAATGACAAATCTATTGGCTAATTGATATCACTCATATCTGATGAGGCTGAATGGGTGATATGTAGCTGGACAATATTGCTTGTGTTTGTAAGTATGGATTTAAGATCTTGTTGGATGGCTTCAATGCCATCCTTCAATACATTGCCAACATTGTTAATTGACTAATTTTTTAAGCACTTTATTTATTTATTTTATTTTTGGAAATTTGCATTAGACTCCTGCATAACTTGCAAGAAATGTGTGCTGTGCATTGGTTAGGTTCAGATCTGCATTTTCTACTTGTGCAACATTTTCAATCGCATCACTGGCATCTTCACTGTGTTCACTATGCATGCAGTCTTCTGTTCTGGATGCTGTTAAACTGCAGATGGGGCTTCCCGTTGGCGCTTTCAATGCTATACATGATACACAACAGAACAAATTGATTGATTGGTATCTAAACACCATTTCATCATAGTTCTGATTAGACAAGTCCGAGGGGGAGATTTATCAAAGGGTGTAAAATTTAGACTGGTGCAAACTGGCCACAGCAACCAATTACAGCTCAGCTTCCATCTCTGGTGAAAAGAAAGAGGAGCTGTGATTGGTTGCTGTAACCAGTTTGCACCAGTCTAAATTTTACACCCTTTGATAAATCTCCCCCCAACTGTCTACACAGTTAAGTCCATTTGTCTGTGTAAAGATAACTGCAGCAGCATAGTGAAGTGATTGACAGTTATCCACGCTTGCTCTGATTGAATATGCTGTGCCTTCAGTGCTTTTCACACAGCTGGCTTCCCCTATTTTACTATATATTGTAACACTAATATGCAGTACAATAGAAATTGGGGAGCCTTAGTATCAAAAACACATGCAGAGTTAGCAATTTCTAACTTGGATAGGATCAGAGCTTCAGAAACCCTGCAGTTCCCCACATAGCCACTGGCAGCATAGTGTACATATTGCTCCTTACTGGTGCCAGTCAATAAACACATTTAACCCCTTAAGGACCGGGCCTGAAATGGCCTTAAGGACTAAGGCAAATTTTATGACCTGTGTCACTTTTTTTTTTTCATTATAAAGTTTTTATTGAAAGAAGAAATGAACAACACAGAATAGATTAGCGTTCCCCAAACAATTGCATAAAGTATAAAGCTCGATTACAGAATTGTGAACATTACGGAACCGTGAAGTCACAGTACAAAATATAGTAAGAGCGTTTACCCCCCCCAAAAAAAATAGAAGGAACATAAATAATATTTACAACCTGAAGTAAAGTGTTGTCAGTATAGATATTCTGCTATTTTGTTGAACTATAATCCAATAACAGAAGAATAAATGAATATCAAAGTAAGTCCATAAGTGGACCGCTATTGGTATAAGGCAGGGAAAGTGTACGAGATTTAAATAGAAAAGAAGAAAGGAAGCGAGAAAACAGATGTGAAGGAAAACCAAGGGAGGAGGGGATGGAAGGAAAGGGTGGTAACAGAAATGGGATGTGGGGGGTGGGGGGGGAGGATGTCCAGGAAAGAGGCATCTAAATTGTTGTTCTAACCATGAGTCAGAAGCTAAAGGTGAAACCGACATCTAGGGGGCGGCCAGCCAGGAGCCCAGATCATGACCATCGCGAAACGTCAGCCAGGTCATCCAAGTGCGATTGAACTGAGCGTTGCAATTGGCGTCCTCCGCCACCATCTCCTCCATTCGCATGAGATAATTGACCTCGATTACCCATTCTGCACAAGAAGGAGCTGTGGAGGACCTCCAATGACAGGGAAGCACCACTCTAGCAGCAGTAAGAAAGTGCCTGAGAATGCCCTTTTTAGCTGAGGAGATAGAGCCGGGGATCATGGAGAGGAGGCCAATCTGGGGGGTAGTCGGTATCGAGTTAACTGTCAACGTGTTGTATAAAGTGAAGATTTTGGGCCAGTATCCGTTCAGTGATGGGCAACTCCACCAAATGTGCAGCATAGTCCCGAGTGCAGAGGAGCATTGCCAGCACAGGTCCGACACAGAGGGGAAAATAGAGTGCAGGAAGGCTGGATAACGGTACCACCGTGTCAAGATTTTATAATTCTTTTCCTGAGCATGACATGCCATCGGTAGTTTGTGCGTAAATAAGAAACATCTGTCCCAGTCGGCAGCACTGATTTGAACCCAAAGTTCCCTTTCCCATGCCTGCATGAAGCATAAGGAAGTAGACCGTGTGAGGGAGCTGAGGATAGCGTATACGTCTGAGAGGAGTCTCCGCGGAGGGCCCACCTGCGTTATCAATGTTTCAAAATCATTAAGTTCCTGATGGAGAGCCTGTGGTTGTGAAAAGGAATTTAGGAAAGACCGTAGCTGGAGATACACCATCCAAGAAATGTGACTGTCCTGGTGAAGATTTTTGAGTTGTGTGAATGTAGGTATGGTAGACTGGCCCGCTGTGGTGTGTGTGTCAGTCTCGGGAAGGAGTCTCTGTCCCATGCAAGGAACCTTCTCTGTCGGAATGCTGGGATAAAGTCAGGGTTGCCAGAGGCATCAGTGGTCCCGGGTTGTGGTCTCGGATGAAGTCAGGGTTGCCAGAGGCGTCAGTGGTCCCGGGTTGTGAGAAATGTCACATGAGGAGATCATCCTATTCCATACAGTAAGAAACTGCCGAGTCAGAAAAGGTAGAGCCTGGTAGCCCATGTAATGTCGTTTATCAATCCACGGGAGGGAGCGTAGAGCCCAAGGGGATAAATGTTCCTCTATCATGACCCATTGCTTAAGGTCACGAGACCTATGCCAGTCCACCATAAGAATAGATGCTTTATGATAGGCTTTAAAATCTGGTAGACCCGCTCCTCCAGTCTGTTTAGATTGGCAAAGAGTTTTAAACCTCACACGGGGTCACGTAGAACCCCAAACGAATTTGCTCAGTGCTCTGTTCAGTTGTGTGAAGAATACATTAGGGACTTGAATAGGTAGCGCTTGGAATATGTATAGAAAACGTGGCAAAATATCCATCTTGACCACGTTTATACGCCCAAACCATGAGAGCAATTTGAGATTGTATTCTTGAAGGGATGCTTTTGTTTTGTAGTAGTTTAGTTTAAATAAGGAGGATAGATTGTCAGGGATGTAGGTACCTAGGTATTTAATAGCAATGGATTCCCATTTAAAGGAGAAATTGGATTTCAGATTCTGTAATATGGAGGGAGGGAGTGATATATTGAGCGCCTCAGTTTTATTGTAATTTACTTTAAAATTGCTCACTTTACCAAATTTATCCATTTCTGAAATGAGGGATGGGAAAGATATATGGGGGTCGGTGACATATAATAAAAGATCGTCTGCGTATAACGCTAGCTTATGATGGTCTGGGCCCAAGGTAATACCGTGTATATCTGGATTTTTGCGTAAGTCATGGAGCATTTAGCTGTTGCCAATGGTGTAAAGGAGGGGCGACAGGGGACACCCCTGCCGGGTGCCATTATGAGTAGGGAAGGGGGCAGACAAGATCCCGTTTGCCCTAACTTTCGCTGAAGGGTTGCAGTAAAGTGCCATGATTCGCGATAACATAAGGGGGCCTATTCCAATTTGACGGAGAGAATGTTCCATAAAGGACCAGTGCACTCTGTCAAATGCCTTTTCGGCATCGACCGAGACCAGGCACATAGGTACCCGTCTCTTCTGGGCAAGTGAGATAAGGAGTAGTGTTTTATTCATATTATCTCTTGCCTCTCTGGCTTTAATAAAACCTACTTGATCATTGGAAATAATAGAAGGGAGAAGAAGAGAAAGGCGATTTGCAATAAGCTTGGAATACATTTTGATATCAATATTAATTAGGGAGATAGGGCGAAAGTCAGGGCAAACATTCGGTTCCCTCCCGGGTTTTGGCAACACTGTAATGTGGGCCTCCATAGCCTGTGTTGGGAATGGAGAGCTTACCGTGACAGCATTAAACACTTTTGTGAGGAATGGGGTGACAAGAGGGGCAAGGATTTTATAAAAGCGGGTAGTATAGCCGTCCGGGCTAGGGCTCTTACCCGTAGGGAGGGATTTAATGGCCTCAGAAATCTCAACCTCCGAAAAGTCCGCTTCTAGCGATCTATCGCCTCCTCAGAAAGAGCAGGTAGGGGGGTATCTGAGATATATTCACTTATGGCATTATGGAGGGTTTGTGGCTGGGTGTCATGGAAGTGACCTCGGATATCGTATAAATCCTTGTAATAGTCTCGAAATGCGTCTGCAATAAGCTTTGGGTCATGAATAGGAGGCCCCTGTGGAGTATTTAGCTTGGGAATATAGACTGTAATATTGCGAGGGTGGAGCAGCTTCGCCAGTGCCCTACCACACTAATCCGCATTCTCATAGGAGTAAAGTTTCATCCTATTTCTAAATCTGGTGTACGTCTGGTTTAATAGGGTCTTTAATTTGTCTCTCGCGGTCGTCAAGTCGGCCAATATTTGGGTAGCTAGAGTGGAATTGTGAGGTATTTCTAGGTCATGTATCTGTGTCAGCAGGCGAGATATTGCCGCCGCACAGTCTTTTTTCAATCGGGTGCCATGTTTTATTAGTATGCCACGGATCACACACTTCAAGGCTTCCCACTGATAGGGGAGGGCGGTGTCGTCGTGTGTATGGTTGGTAATTAAATCTGTTATGGTATTCTGCATGTCGGAGAGGCACGGCTGATCCCTGAGGAGATTCTCATTTAGCCTCCATGACTGAAAGGTGGAGGCCGAGCCAGGAATCTCCAGCATGCAGAACACAGGTGCGTGGTCTGACCAAACCACCGAGCCAATCTGTGAGTGCGGTTGCCATGTGAGCAAATGGTGACTTACCAGAAAGAGGTCTATGCGACTGTATGAGGCATGTAGTGGTGAATAGAGAGTGTAGTCACGATCATTGGGGTGTACGATTCTCCATATATCTACCAGCTGAAGGGAATGAAGAGGGGATGTCAGCCGACGCATATGAGATACCGGCTGTTGCCCTCCCCCTGATAAGGAGTCTAGTGCTGGATCAAAGACGAAGTTGAAATCTCCGCCAACAATCAGAAGGCCCTCCGCAAAGCTCTCCAGCAGACTCAGGTACCGCTGACATGTTTTTACTTGGTCCTGATTAGGGAAATAAAGACAGGCAAGCGTGAAAATCTTTGACTGGACAGATAACTTTAAGAACACATATCTCCCCTCTGTGTCAACCCGAGTGTCAAGGATCTCATGACGTAGTGATCTGTGGATACCTATACTTGCTCCCCTAGACTTAGATTCAGGATTGGAGCTATGGTGCCACGTGGGGTAATACCTATTGGAGAACTGGGGTATGTGATGTGTTTTAAAATGGCTCCTGCAAAAAAAGAAAATGGACCCTTTCTTTATGCATGTTATAGCAAATTTGCGACCTTTTTTCAGGGATGTTGAATCCCCTAACGTTTAGGGAACATAGTTTAAGGGATGCCACCATCCTGGATAGGGAAGGAGGAATGAGACTGGAAGATAGGTTAAAGGCAGTACAAAAGTAACAATGAGGGGGGGGGGGGTAATGGGATAGGGAAAGAAATGGAGCAAGCAAGAAAAGACGTGCCTTTCGGCGGACCTCTCAGCAACTAAACTGGGAGGTAGAGAAGAAGAACAGTAAGGACCACTATTAGAGCGGTCAAACCTAAGGTGGGAGAGCTGCCTAGTTAGGGCCAACGAATCCTCTCACCCAGCACCAGGTAGACTTATACAATAAACAGTTGAACCAAAAACCACAATAAGAGTATACCATTGTTACTTATTGCCACCAATCGAGATCTGTCTGCATCTGAAGTTAAGGGCCACCTCTGACTGGCCCCGGACATAATGTAAGATGATAATGGCAGTAACCCACCGAAGCCTAGGGGCAATGGCCTCAACAACCATATCTTAATATATTATTGCAAAGGAACATCAAAACTTCATAACTTGCTTATATAGGCCTGTAAGATAAGGCACTTAATATTGGGCATTATACACTTAAAACGTACAAACATTGAACCTCCTAGTAGGCCAGCAACTGTTCTATGACAAAAACAGTTCACTAGGGATGTAAGGACAGGTGTCTCAAAGGGCCAAACTTAGGCCGAACAGCAAACCAGAGACATAACTGTCGTGAAAGAGTACTCAGCACTTCAGGTCTGTCGGGCCATTCAGTCAGCCGCTGCCTCCTGCGGGTGTTCCCCACCTCCTGGCGGGTCACGGTTCCTCCGATCTCTGCGGCGAGGTTGGCGCTGTGGGAGAGGAGGGGCAGTGTATGGCCAATCAGTGACCTGAATGATTGGGATACCCAGGGATTCGCAGAATGAGTCAACATCAGCCGGTGTCAATAGAGTATGAAGTCGGCCATGTTTGCGCACTTGAAGTTGAAACGGGTGTCTCCATGAATAAACTATATTGTTGGCACGGAGTGAATCCAGGAGTGGCTTAAGGGCACGTCTCTTTGCTAGAGTGAAGTGGGAGAGATCAGCCAGAAGTTGTACATGGTGACCATCTATGACCAAGGTCTCCTTATCCCGGGCTCTGCGCATTATCTCCTCCTTTACTTAATAGAAGTGAATACTGCAGATCACATCGCGTGGTTTATCTGCATCAGGATTGCGGGGCCCGAGAGCAAAGTGAGCCCGGTCTAGTTCTATCTCATTATCATCCGGACGCTCCAGTATAGCATTAAAGAATGACTGTAACTTAGGGAGCAATGCCGGGGTGTGAGCCTGTGAGGAAGGAGAGAGAGTCCCTGAGGCAGGACTGAGTAATATTTACTCATAGTCCGCGTGATTTATTATCTTTTTCTGTTAAAAGTTACGCTGAAAACCTACTCCAGTCCTCAGCTGGCGTAGGTTTTCGGCTGTGCGCACCGGCGCGCACGGGATTTATGTAGAGGCACTCCGCCTCTACATAAATCTCCGTAGCGCCGGAACTGCGGGGGCATTTTTAAGTCCAGCGCACAAAACGGACTTAGAAAATTTACATTTTTTAAATTTCTTTCACACTTAGGGGGACATTTATTGTGCAGAGATTTCATTTTAATCCAATATCTTTCATAATTATAAACCTATTACCAGATAAATGCACCCCAATATTGATTGCCCTGTTTCTACAGTTTATAGAAATACCCCATATGTGGCCCTATTGCGCTATTTGACTCAACCACAAGCCTCAGATACAAAAGGAGCGCCTAGTGAATTTCAACGCCTCCGTTATATTTGGTCATTTTTGACTGTTCCACTTCAGGTTGGCAGAGGCTCTGGGGTGCCAAAACATTAAAAACACCCGTAAAGGGACACCATTTAAAAAACTACACCCCTCTAGGAATGTAACAAGGGGTGGGGTGAGCATTTGGACCCCACAGGTGCTTCACAGACTTTCAGAACAATGTGTCGTGAAAAATTTACACCGGAAATACCCCACATGTGGACATAAAGTGCCAAGCGGGCACAGCACTAGCCTCCAAAGGGAAGGAGCGCCAATTGGCTTTTGGAAGCTGGATTTGACTGGAATGGCTTTCAAGGGCCATGTCGCATATACAAAGCTCCCATACAGCCAAAACAGTGGGGGACTCAGGGGAAATTGCTCTACACTAGAGATGAGTAAACCTCGAGCATGCTTGCGTCCATCCGAACCCGAACTTTCGGCATTTGATTAGCGGTGGCTGCTGAAGTTGGATAAAGCCCTAAGGCTATGTGGAAAACATGGATATAGTCAATGGCTGTATCCATGTTTTCCAGACAACCGTAGAGCTTTATCCAAGTTCAGCAGCCGCCACTAATCAAATGCCGATCGTTCGGGTTTGGATGAACTCAAACACGAACCCGGTTCGCTCATCTCTACTCTAGACATATTGTGTGTTTTTTTTTTTTCTCTTTAAACCCCTTATGAAAATTCAAGGCTAGGCCAACTAGTGTAAAATATTTCATATTTTAATTTCACGCCACATTGTTCAACATTTGTGCCCGTCACCAGTGGGGTTTATATGCTCTATACACCCTTTGTTACATTACTTGTGGGGTGTAGTTTCCATAATAGGGTCACTTGTGAAGGGTTTAAACTGTCTTGGCAAGGGGCCTTTTAAATGCAACATGGCCATCGAAATCCATTCCAGCCAAATCCAGCCTCCAAAAGCCAAATGGCGCTCCTTCCCTTTGGAGGCTTACCCTGCACCCGCATGGTGCTCTATGTCCACTCGTTGGGTATTTCCGTACTCAGGGGAAATTGCTCTACACGTTGTGTTTTTTTATCTTTAAACCCCTTTTGAAAATGAAAAAAATCAAGACAAGATCAATGATTTAGTGTAAAAAATTAAAAATGTTTACGTTAAATGTTGGTCTAGTCTTGATTTTTTCCATTTCCACAAGGGGTTAAAAAAGGAAATGAACCCAAAACATGTAGGGTAATTTTGCTTGAGTACGAAAATACCCCACATGTGGACATAATTTGCCATATGGGCACAGGACAAGCCACCAAAGGGACAAAGTGCCATTTAGAGTCTGGAATTGAGGCCATGTCGCAATTACAAAGTCCCTGTGCTGCCAGGACAGTAGAAACCCCCCACAAGTGACCATTCTGGAAAGTACACCCCTCAAGGAATCTAACAAGGGGTGCAGTGAGCATATGAACCCCACTGGTGACGGGCACATATGTAGAACATGTGGTGTGAAAATAAAAAAATATAATTTCTTTCATTTTCACGGCACAAATGTGCCCGTCACCAGGGGGCCAAATCCCGGCTGCACCCCTTGTTAGATTCCTTATGGGGTGTAGTTTCCAGAATGGGGTCACTTGTGGGGGGTTTCTACTGTCCTGGCAGCACAGAGGCTTTGTAATTGCATCATGGCAACCCTCAAATGGGAATGGGGGCCATGCCTATTTAGCTGGGGAAAAGGGACAATTATTAATTTATTTGGGGGTATTAGGCCAATTATTAGTTTTTAAGGTTGAAAATGACAGGAGTCCATCAAATTCAACCTGTGTTGATCCAGGGAAAAGCAAAAAATCCTTGTGAGGCAGATGACAGTAGCCTCATCACAGGGAAAAAAAAGTATTAGTCTTACCGGTAAGACTGTTTCTCCGATATCTTTACGACGGCACCACAGGAGTTAACTCGTTCCCTAGGGACAGGAAAAGCACAAACACGAGAGGTTAAAAGCCCCTCCCCTTCCCACAATCACCAGTGTATTATAACCACTTCTGGCACCACGTGAGTACTATATATACAGTGAGTCCAAGAAGTATTTGATCCCTTGCTGATTTTCTTTGTTTGCCCACTAATAAAGACACTATCCTTTAGCACTTTTAATGGTAGATATATTCTAACATGGAGAGACAGAATATCAAGAAAAAAATCCAGAATATAATTTTAAAGAATATATTTTAATTAATTTGTATTTCAATGAGGAAAATAAGTATTTGATCCCTCTTGCCAAACACACTCAATACTTAGTGGCAAAGCCTTTGTTTGCAAGCACAGCGGTGAGACGTTTGTTGTAGTTAACCACAAGTTTAGCACACACACCAGGGGGAATTTTGGCCCACTCTTCTTTTCAGATTCTCTCTAAATCATGAAGGTTGGTGGGCTGTCGCTTGGCAACTCTGACCTTCAGCTCCCTCCATAGATTTTCGATCGGATTGAGGTCTGGCGACTGGCTGGGCCACTCCATGACCTTAATGTGATTTTTCTTGAGCCAATCCTTTGTTGCCTTTGCTGTATGTTTAGGGTCGTTATCATGTTGGAAGACCCAACCACGGCCCATTTTCAGAACCTTGGCAGAGGGGAGGAGGTTGTCCCTCAGGATTGTGCGGTACATGGCTCCATCCATCTTCCCAGTGATGCGGTGAAGTAGCCCTTGGCAGAGAAACACCCCCAAAACATTATGCTTCCACCTCCATGCTTGACGGTGGGCACAGTGTTCTTGGGGTCATAGGCAGCATTTTTCTTCCTCCACACATGGCAGGTGGAGTTGAGGCCAAAAAGTTCAATTTTGGTCTCATCTGACCACAAAACCTTCTCCCAATAACTTGGTTCATCTTTCAAATGATCATTGGCATACTTGAGGCGCGCCTCCACATGTGCTCTCTTCAGCAGGGGTACCTTTCGGGCACTGCAGGATGTGAATCCATTGTTGCACAAAGTGTTGCCAATTGTTTCCTTGCAAACTGTGGTCCCAGCTGCCTTCAGGTCATTTGCTAACTCCTGCCGAGTGGTTGCAGGACGATTTCTGACTCTTCTCAGCATCATTGCCACCCCAGGAGGCGAAATCTTCTTTGGGGCACCGGGCCGAGGTCTGTTGATTGTCATGTTATACTCTATAAACTTTCTGATAATTGCACCAATAGTTGTTACTTTCACATCCAACACCTTACTAATCTTTTTGTAGCCCATTCCAGCTTTGTGAAGGTCAACAATTCTGACTCTGAGGTCCTGTGACAGCTCTTTGGTTTTACCCATGTTGGAGACTTGAAATCTGTGTGATCTGTCTGATTCTGTGGACAGTTGTTTTTCACACAAGTGATTAGTGAGAATAGGTGGCTTCAGGTCAGGTAACAAGTTGATTGGGAGTGTCTAACTGGTCTGTAAAAGCCAGAACTGCTAATGAATACTAAGGGATCAAATACTTATTTCACTCCATGAAATACAAATCAATTAATATATATTCCTTAGATTTATTTTCTGGACTTTCTTTTTAATATTCTGTCTCTCCATGTAAGAATACATCTACCATTAAAAGTATAGAATGATCATGTCTTTATTAGTGGGCAAACAAAGAAAATCAGCAAGGGATCAAATACTTCTTGGACTCACTGTATATACATACACAGTATAGGGTGGGGTGTTGGTGCCGTCGTGAAGATATCGGAGAAACAGTCTTACTGTTAAGACTTAATACTTTTTTCTCTCCTCATCTTCACGACGGCACCACAGGAGAATGCCAACCATTTACCTTGGGGTGGGACCACGGCCTGAAGAACCCTCCTTCCAAAGGTGAGGTCTTCATTCCTCTGAAGCTGTAGCCTGTAGTGCTTCGTGAAGGTATGCGGAGAGGACCAAGTGGCTGCCCGACATATTTGGTCTATTGAAGCAGAGGCTCTTTCTGCCCAAGTGGTAGAGATGGCTCTAGTAGAATGGGCCTTAATCTGGAGCGGTGAAGCCAGATTTAAAAGACAGTATGATTGTTCGATTGCACTACGAATCCATCGTGCTAGGACGCTCTTGGACACCTTCTTCCCTTTATTTTTACCCTGGAACTGTATAAATAATGATCCTTCCTCCAGGGACTGCAAACTGTTATGTATTGCAGAACAGCTCTTCTTACATCCAATGTATTAAACTTCCGTTCCACCTCATTTTTTGGTGAAGAGCAGAATGATGGTAGAATTATCTCTTGCGATTGATGAAATGGAGACACAACTTTAGGGAGGAAATTTATGTCTGTTCTTAATATGATTCTATCATCCTGTAAGATAAAGTATGGTTCCCGAATGGTGAGGGCCTGTACTTCTCCTACTCTTTGAGCAGTGACTATGGCGACTAGAAATGCGGTTTTATAGGATAGTAATCTTATGTTCGTTTCCTCTAAAGGTTCAAAGGGTGAACGGGTGAGACCTTCAAGCACCGTATTAAGGTCCCAAGGTGGGTGTAGATTTTTTTATAGAGGGTGACTGACATTGAGCACTTCTCATGAATTTCTTAATCCATCTATGTTCTGCAATAGAACAGTCATAGATAGCTGAGAGGGCTGCCACCTGCACTTTTAAAGTGGCGGGTTTTAGTCCTTTCGTAAGACCTGCTTGAAGAAAATCCAGTATCTGAGCAATATTTGGTTCTGCTGGAAGGATTGGTTTTGTTGTGCACCAGGTTGAAAATACCTTCCATACTTTCAGATAGATTTTATTTGTTACTGGTTTCCAACTTTTCTGTATGGTGGAAATCACTTCTTCCGATAGCCCTCTACTTCTGAGCATGCGCCTCTCGGGATCCATGCTGACAGTTTGAGAGTCCGTAGATCAGGATGGAAAAGAGGGCCCTGGAAAAGGAGATCCGGTTCCTCTGGAAGGATGATCTGAGGTTCTGCTGCCAGGTTCTGTAGGAGACCGAACCAAGATCTTCTCGGCCAGTAGGGGGCGATGAAGATCGTCAGTCCTCCTTCCTTCTGAATTTTCTGAAGAGTTCTTGGTATTGGAGGAAAGGCGTAAGCCAGACTGAAATTCCACTCATGGGATAGGGCATCTATTCCCATCGCTCCATCCCTGGGATTCAGGGAGAAGAAGTTCAGAGCCTTCTTGTTCTGGGCGTTGGCAAATAAATCCACCAGTGGATGTCCCCATCCGTTGGTTAACTGCTGGTAGATCCTGCTGTTGAGGCACCGTTCTCCCGGGTGAATTATGTGTCTGCTTAGGTAATCCGCACTTACATTCTCTGAGCCTTTGAGATGTGTCGCACTGAGGAATAAGATGTTTTCCTCTGCCCAGCAAAAATCCTTGCGGAGATGTTTTGGAGCGAGTTCTTTTTTGCACTGCCCTGATGTCGCAGATGGGCCACTGTTATGTTGTCCGATAATATCTGGACGTGTGCACCTCTTAGAGTATCTTCTGCTCGTTTCAAAGACATCCAGACCGCCATCAATTCTCTGTAATTGGATGATCTCGTCTTTATGTTCTGAGACCATAGTCCCTGTAGAAGGAGTCCTTCCACCTGGGCTCCCCATCCTGTCTTGCTTACATCCGTGGTCATTGTAATTCTGGGAGTTGGATTCCAATGAACACCTTTTGCAAGATTTTCTGGACACTGCCACCATCTGAGGGACTGTTGTACCTGTGGAGAGATAGACATTAGTTTGTCCAGACCTGTTTGTTGATGGTTCCAAACAGAGAGAATTTGTCCCTGCAGCGTCCTGGAGTGGGCCTGGCTCCATGGAACAGCCGGAATGCAGGCTGTTAAGGATCCCAGTAGAGACATAGCCTCTCGGATCTTGCAAGATCTCTTCCCCCTGAAGTTGTCTACTTTCTTGATTAATAATAACTTCTTATCTAAGGGGAGAAAGGACATTTGCATGGCGGAATCCAAAAGAATTCCCAAAAATACCTTCTGGGTACTTGGTAGAAGATCATATTTCTCTTCGTTTATCAACCATCCCAGGTTTCTTAGTAGATCTGCTGTCAATTCCAGATCCTGTAGTAGTCTTTGTGGAGAATCTGCAATTAAGAGAAGATCATCCAGATAACATACAATGCTTACCCCTCTCAAGTTTAAGTAGGAGGCCACCTCTCCCATTACACTCGTAAATATTCTGGGAGCTGAAAATATCCCGAATGGGAGAGCTTTAAATTGGAAGTGCTGAACTTTACCCTCCATCCGTAGTGCGAATCTTAGATATTGTTGCGACGTAGAATGGATAGGAATGTGGTAATACGCATCCGTCAGATCTATTGGTGCCATCACCGCGTCTTTTGGTATAAGAGGAGTAGTGGATCTTATTGATTCCATCTTGAACCTTTTGTATTTGACTACTTTGTTCAAGGGTTTTAGATTTATAATCAGTCTGTATGACCCGCTTGGTTTCCTCACCAAGAACAGGTTGGAATAATGTCCCTTCCCTAGTTCTGTCACTGGGACAGGCGACACAACTTCTGACAGTATAAGTTTCTTTACACTGTTGACTAGTTCTTTTTGTAGAATTGGGGAAGATTGGCGGGAGATTAGGAATCTTTTGGGAGGAGAGTTATCTTTTGGGAGGAGACTGAGTGAACTCTATGTTGTAACCTTGTTGGATTATCTCTAGGATCCAGGAGTTCTGTGTTATTTGATTCCAAGCTTCCCCATGCTTGGACAGTCTCCCCCCTACCGGGGTCTGGTCATTGTTTTTCCTGGGAGCCTTTTAGGGGAGTAAAAAATATTCTTGCTTTTACCTCCCTTCTTGTAGCTCCAGCGACCTCCAGCCTTCCCTTTGCCTCTGGTCAGTTCCTGGTATCTAGGTCTTTTATATGGCTCGGTCTTCCTTGGTGTTTTACCCTCTGGAAGGGCCTTCTTCTTATCCGATGATTTTTCGCAAATCTTGTCTAAGCCTGTACCAAAGACAAAATTCCCCTCAAAGGGTATACCATATAATTTATATTTTGAAATGTTATCTCCAGACCAATTTTTTAACCATAGAGCCCGTCGGGCTGCTGTAGTAAGAGCTCCATCTCTGGCCGCTGCTCGAATTGATTCTGCCGAGGAGTCTGCCAGGAAAGCTGGGATCTTTTAATTGAGAGGAGTCTTCAAAGGAAAGCACCATTTTCTTGGAGACTTTAGCTAGCTGAGCGTCTATTTTAGGTGACTCATCCCATTTAGAAATATCCTCCTCCTTGAAGGGTAACCTTTTCCTAATCTCCCCTGGAATAATGAACCTTCTTTCGGGTTCTTTCCATTTATCCAGCACCAAACTCTGCAGTACTTCATGAATGGGGAATACAGTTTTCTCTTTGGTTTTGAGACCGGCAAAAAGTCTATCCTTAGGAGCAATGTCCTCCTGGACTTCCTCCATACCCAGGGCCTGTCTTACAGCTTCGACAAAGGGTAATGTATGATCAGAGGGTAATAGATATCTCTTTACCCGCTCTATAGTCTCCACTTCCTCGTCACACATGATCACTGAATCTGACACATGACCCAACTCACAATCAGATTCTGGAGATGCTGATCTACGTCTTTTAGATCTGACTGATTCCCCTGATACACTGGCTGGGGAGGGGTCAGGAGGAGCTATATTGAGAGGAGTAGGAGCTACCAGCGGAGGAACCGTAGGGACCACCTGGGGAACAGATGCTGGAGCTGTTACAGACTGAGAGGCCTTAATTTCATCTTTCATCATTTGTCTGATTTCGGCCAAAAATGAAGTTCTATCCTCCTTTACAATATCACTAATGCAAGATGAGCAGATATTTTTCTTATATGAAGAAGATAGGCGACTATTACAGGTCCCGCACTTCCTTGGAGGAGGAGCCTTTGCTTTCTCCTTTTGACCAGAATCCTTGTCCTTATCCTTATCCTAAAAGGTATAAGGGAGATAGGATCAATAGAATACACCCAGTGCTCAAGGTAGGGAGAAGTGAATAGTTGAGAACCAGATCCTCCATAAGAGTAGTCATATCAGCAGAAATAAGTACTCACTGCGTGGGATGCATGGGGCATCATCAGTCGCGGCAGCCACTTTTGAAGAAGAAAAGGAATCCATCCTGCCCAATTCAGACCTCATCAGACGGACGACCGGCTCTTCTTATATGCATCCCCGCATTTTCAATCTGGCGCCCGGAAGCTTTCACTTCTGGCGTGTGACGTCAGTACGTTCCCACGTAGCGTGAGGATGTCACCGTGACCCCCGCCGCCTCACTTCCGGTGAACGCCGCGTGACCGGAAGAAGGTCAGACACCATGCGGCCGTACCGGAAGAAGGCCGCACAGGTACCCAGAGGATCCACGGCCTCTGCTTAAACGGCGGTGGGTGACTTGGTCCGCGTGCGCCCGGGGAGCCAACCGGATCAAGGTTAGGACCTTGCACGGGCCGCCTCACACCGGGATGGAACGGCCGGACCATCCCGAACCCCCGGATCTCCTGATCCATAGCCGCTCCCAGGGAGGAAGGAGGACGAACCCTGATCGACCCGGCTAGGGGGGTAAGATTTGATGTTTTCTCTTCGGGGATCTCTTCTCTTCACGGCGGATCCCCACCTCTCGTGCCTTCCCGAAGGGACAGGAAAAGCACTGGTGATTGTGGGAAGGGGAGGGGCTTTTAACATCTCGTGTTTGTGCTTTTCCTGTCCCTAGGGAACGAGTTAACTCCTGTGGTGCCGTCGTGAAGATGAGGAGAGAAAATTACTTCCCGACTCCAAAATGGCAATCAGAATAATCCCCGGATCAACATGACCCCTGAAATAGGAATAAGGGAAAGAATTTAGGAAATTTAGAACTCCAATGACGTGTGGTACGCCTTCAAGCAATCCTGTATGCAGAGAGAAATATACGTAGTGTGAACCCAGCCTTAGGCTATGTTCACATTGCGTATGAATTCGTCCGTAGTGCGAACCGCGAATATACGCACGTAGTTTTGAGGTTGATGCGTTCGCTTGAAAGTATACGAAAGTAGTACTTATTCCAGCCAAATTGAACTTGATTTTTCGATTCAAAAGGTTCTGTGTGGTTTACGGGGCTGGGCGAAAATTTCCAAGTAAATAACCTGCCTCAGATCGCTTCGAAACAAGCTAGGGAAGCATAACTGTACTGCGGGCGTATGTTCGCGGTGCGTACGCATCCGGCCACATGTCGATTTTTCGCACGCCCGTAGTTTCAGCCGCACATGTACGGCAGCGTAAGACCTGCGTACGGATTCGTACGCAGTGTGAACATAGCCTAAATCTGTAACCTGAGGTACTCTCACAGAGTTTGTAGAATTTCACGCCATACCGTGATCTCTTATTGAGAAGGTACTGGCGGAAAAAAAAAACGTGTCTGGGGGGCAGCATATGCTATGCTACCCCCAGACACGTCACTGGATGATGAGGATGAATGGAGTAAAGAAGGATCCCCCATTCATCCTCACTGGCTGTTTCGGTGTCGGAGGAAATAATGCCTTCTCCGCTAAAAAGACCCTGTGGGCCATCTTTATATAGGGTTTAATATAAAGGGTATGTAAATGTGTAATGCAGTGTAATAGCTGTTTTCAGCTGCTATCTGCTGATCTGAATTGATCAGCCAATAGCAGCGATAGTCGGCATGGGGGGTTAACCACCCCCGTGCAGACAAGCTATGATGGCCTGCTATACATTTCACGTGGGCGTAAATGTACGCCCGTTTGCGTCAAGGCCCAGCCTGCGGGGGCGTACAAAGGGTCGTTAAAGGGGAACTCCAGGTAGAGGTTAAAAAAAATTAAACTTCTGCAGAAGCATAACACATTACTTACCTGTCTATCCCAGTTTTGAAACTACCAAGAATCCTTCCGTCCTTCCTGGTTGATGAGTTCCCAGAATGCAATGCTTTCCCTCAGCTGATCATCACAGCCCCCCCCCCCCCATCACAACCAGTAAAATTAGTGCAGCACCTGCTTCTGGCCGGACAGAGATTGTGAATCACTCAGGGGATTGGGGGATCATCAGCCTGTCCTCAGCAAACACACACAATGTGAGACAGAAGCCTGGAACAATTGTCTCCTATGGGGGGATATCAGAAGGAGCCGGAGATGTGAATTGGCACAGAGGCCATTTTTTTCACTTCCCGGATTTTTATCACCTACCAGTAAGGCAGAGCCGCTCAGAAAAGGTAATACATTGTATAGACACATCTATATAACTTTTAATAGAAAATAAGTTTTTCTTATCCGGAGTTCCCCTTTAACCCTTAGGGGACACAGCCAGTTTTCATTTCATTTTTGCATTTTCGTTTTTCCCTCCTCGTGTATATAAGGCCATAGCGCCTGCATTTTTCCACCTAGAGACCCAAATGAGCCCTTATTTTTTGCGCAACTAATTGTACTTTGCTATGGCAGATGTAATTTTTGCCTAAAATGTGCCGGGAAACCAGAAAAAAATTATATGTGTGGTGAGATTGAAAAAAAAAATGTTTTTTTTTTATTTGGGGGGGGGGGGGGTTGTTTTTACTATGTTCGCCCTGGGGTAAAACTGACTCGTTATATATGTTCCTTAAGTTGTTACGATTACAACGATATGTAACATGTATAACTTTTATTTGATTTGATGGCTTGTAAAAAATTAAAACCTTTTAAAGAAAATATATGTTCCTTAAAATCGCTCCATTCCCAGGCTTATAGCGCTTTTATCCTTTGGTCTATGGGTCTGTGTCAGGTTTCATTTTTTGCGCCATGATGTGATCTTTCTATCGGTACCTTGATTGCGCATATATGACTTTTTGATCGCTTTTTATTACAATTATTCTGGATTTGATGCGACCAAAAAATGCGCAATTTTGCACTTTGGGATTTTTTTGCGCTGACGCCGTTTACCGTGTGATCAGGAATGTGATTAATTAATAGTTCGGGCGATTACGCACACGGCGATAGCAAACATGTTTGTTTATTAATTTATTTATTTATTTTTATTTATAAAATGGGGAAAGGGGGGTGATTCAGACTTTTATTAGGGGAGGGGATTTTGTGTTATTAAAAATACATTTTTCTTTTACTTTACACATATACTAGAAGCCCCCCTGGGGGACTTCTAGTATATGCACTCTGATCTCTCATAGAGATCCATGCAGTATAGTTATACTGCATGAATCCATGAGATCGGTATTCTATTACTTTTGGCTGCTGCAGCCAAAAGTAATAGAATGCCGAGCCGGGATCAGCGCCATTATGGAGCAGACCCCGGCCCGGTATGGATGCAGGGATCGCCCCCCCCCCCGCAATCACGCCGCAGGGGGGCGATCCCCCCACTAGACCACCAGGGATGTATAACAGCAAGTATTTAGAAGCAGCTGTCAACTTTGACAGCTGCTTCTAAGTACTTAATTAGCGGGCACGGCGATCGGACCGTGCCCGCTAATAGCCGCGAGCCCGGGCTACATGCGGCACCCGGGATCGCGGCAGTTCATAGCGGCACTCCCATAGCGGCACGAGGACGTTCAATAACGTCCTGGTGCAGCTATGGGTTAAGGGGTTAAAAAAATGTATATTTTCTTTCATAAACTTATAATACAAAATTATCTAAGTTTTTGAAAAAAAAATGTTTAAAAAACAAAAACTTTTTCTACAAAATATGTCTTTAACTTATCAGGCACTATGATTGACTATTGGCTCCCGCTCTGCCAATCAGATCATACATATGATGTTATTCAAGCGCTCACAGACCAGGGAAAGGAGATGCGGGAGGACTGCAGTGCTGCAGCCAGGTTAGTATTTTTATAACACATTATAAGTTATCGTAATATACACATACCTGCTGTACTATGAGTGCCACTTCACGTTTTGAAAGCTCTTGGGCCCATTTGGAGCATTATCCAAGGAACCCTCTTCATCTGTAGAAATGAGGATAGAGTTTTTTTGTTGCTAAATATTATTAGCTGGAGTGATGATGCATCAAGATAACTTGTCCATTGAGTGACAATATTGTATTTTAATTTCACAACAGCAACATATATTTGGTTTTACAGCCCCATGCTTAATATCGACGATTCACTGACCACACTCAAATATATGTAAGTACATAAAGAAAGAAAGGTCTACTTTTATTATAACAGAAAAACTCCAAAAATAACAATAATTAGCCAGATAGGTAGATATACTGTGCATTCTCTTCCCTTTTCTGCTTCACCTAGTCCATAAAGATATGATTTCCCCCACAAACAACAGACTATATGCTATAAAATATGTCACCCCTCATTTCTACAGCCATCCTTACTCTTCATAGCAATATACTGCTGTCTATTGTCCCCCCCAACACACACATATATTGCTGTCTATTACTCCACCTCCCCCTACCACATATAGTTATAGTAATATACACATACCTGCTCTTCTATGACTGCCACTTCACATTTTAAAAAATCTTTAATTTTTTCATTTTCCATTTGGAGCATTATCCAAGGAACCCTCTTCATCCGTAGAAATGAGGACAGAGGTTTGTTGTTGCTCAATATTATTAGCTGAAGTGATGGTGCTTCGGTATAACTTGTCCATGGAGTGACAATATGGCTGCATTTTTCTTTTATAAATTTAGCAAAAAAGCTAGAAACAGCCTATTCATGATGTTGTGTTGTCATATTTGTCTGTTGGTAAAGTTCTCTTTGGTACACATGTGTCTTTCTCTTACTTTGCCAAAAATCAGTCTGGAGTAACCTGTAACTGTGTTACCTGTAATTATGAGGTGTCATTTTACTATAGCTCATAAGGATATTAAAACTGAGCTGTGATTGGTGGCTGTGGAAAAAAAAACATAGTGTGAGCTTCAGTCAGCCTGAAATCTGGGCCAGTTAGACTATTTAGAGAAAATTCTGAGACAATTCTGAGACAAATTACACCACAGAAAATAGACTTATCCCTGATAGTAAATTGCACTTTTAATAGACCAGTCTATTACTTATATAGCAGAAATATACCGGACATAGAAAAATCCTGTTGATAAATCTCCTCTGTAACAGCAAATAACAGCATCCAGTGTAGCAGCTAGTAAATTACATGCAATACATTGCAAACAGGAGTTCAGTCTCTCCTTTGTTACTTCCTGTGAACTATAGGACTAAATAATCATAAATCAATTACTCCAACCCCCCCCCCCCCCCCCCCCCATCCTCCTGGCTCAAACATTTCCCCGCACAGTTCCAGCGTCCCTGAATATCTCTATATCCCGTTCAGGGATACACTGCAGCTGAAGATCTTATTTAACACAGGCAAAAACCATATCCAAAGCAACAGCAAAAAAATGTGGTTTTCATCTCTGGTGGACTTCAATGTTGTGGAGTGTTAAAAAATGGTTTCAACAAAACTGCACTGAGAAAAAACATGCTAAAATGACATTAAGTGACGATAGTTTTCAGAGTGATTTTACCAAAATTTTCATGCCAATTGAAACTGCCCTCACCAAAGTGGTTAATGCCCTGCTAACTGCCAAAACCTCACGCCAATACACTGTGCTCCTTCTCCTTGACTGATCTTCTGCCTTCAACACAGTTGACCATTTTCTCCTCTTACAAATACTCTCATCCCTAGCTTCGGGGGGTTACCATGGTAACCCAGACGCTTCCCAGGGCGTCTGGGTTACTATGCTATACAACGATCAGGCCCCTGCACTGAAGCAGGGGTCTGATCGTTTGAATGAGCAGTCAGTGTGACACACTGACAGCTCATTCATTCAATATACAGTGTAATGCATTACAGCACTCATCATGTGCTGTAATGCATTATACTGTATATACACCTGTAAAGTATAAAAAAAAAAACCACAAAACACATAAATGAATTAATAAAACTAATAAATTAAATAATAAAATAAATACATGAATAAATAAATAATTAAAATAAATAAATATAAATAAATAAATAAATATATACACATTCCCTATCCCCTTTATAAATGATCCCCTATAAATAAGATACACATATTTGGTATTGCCGCGTCCGTAATGACCCCATCTATTAACCCGTTACATTAATTATACCGCCCAATTAATGCCATAAAAAAAGACTAACCAAAATGACATATTTTTTTGTTAATCCCGCCCCCTAAAATATATAGAAAAAAAGCTATCAATACGACACATGTACCCAAAAGGTGTACCACTAAAAACGTCATCTTATGCCGCAAAAAAAAAGCCCTCACATAACTCCATTGGCGAAAAAATTTCAATAGTACAGGTCTTACAATATGTAAGACTCAAACAGTATATATAGTATAAATGCCATAAACTATAACAAAAGCTATATAACATGGATATCACTGTAATTGTACTGACCTGACGAATAAGGATAACATGTCATACGTGATGTGTAATAAAAGGCGTACGAAACAACTGCTGCTAAATTGTGTTTTTTTATTCGGACCACCTCATAAAAAGCTTAATAAAAAATTATCAGGGTGTCACATGTCCCCCAGAATGGTACAGATGGGAACGTCATTTTGTGTTACACAAATATTTTGGCACCGCAAGGCCTCTGTCACATGGTATAATGGCTATAAAAAACCTGAAATAAGAAAAGACCCCAAAAATACACAAGGCTTCTGTGATGTCTGCGGCCTGTGGTTGAGTCAGGTGACGCACTGCGGCCACATATAGGGGATTTCTAGAAACACTGGAATATGGGGAATAAATATTGAGTTTCATTTCTCAGTTAGTATTTGCTGTGTTAAGAGGAAAAAATGGATTAAAATGCAATATCTGCAAAAAAAAAAATGAAAATTTTAAATTTCCCCTCCAACGTGCTTAAATTTCTGCGAAACACCTAAAGTGTTAATAAACTTATGAAATGCTACATTGAATACTTTGTGGGGTGCAGTTTGTACAGAGGATTTATGGGGGTAACTAACATACAGGCCCCACAAATCCACTTCAGAACTGAACTGGTCCCTAATAAAATCTGAATTTGACATTTTCCTGAAAATTTGAAAAATCGCTGCAAAATTTCAAATCCCTCTAACATCCTAAGAAGTAAAAGGACGTTCTCCAAATGACATCACCATACAGTAGACATGTTGTAGATGTTGTATTAATAATTAGTTCATGTGACATGACTATTTTTCTCAGAAAAAGAGAATTTTATATATACAGAAATGTAAATTTTTCAAATTTTGCGCAAATGTTGTGTTTTTTTACAAAAAACTACTGAATGTATCAACCAAAGTATACCACTAACATAAAGAGGAATATGTCACGAAAAAACTATCTCAGAATAACCGCGATAGTTAAAAGCATCGCAGAGTTATCACTACATAAAGAGACACAGGTCAGATTTGAAAAATTGGCCCCGGGCATTAAGGCCAAAACAGGCTGAAGAGGCAAGGGGTTAAAACTACCGCCACAGTTGGTCATTGCAGCAAAGTTTACAGAAGCAGAGAGTGGTTATGCAAATGAGATTGATATTTAAAGTTTCACTGTCATTATAACATTCAAAATCTAAATCAACAGTACTTCCTTTTTCCTGACACTTTTTTTCTCAAACAGTCAGAAAACAGGGAGTCCTGTGTTTCCCAGGCCATCTGAGTGCTCATAGAGAGAAGGCAGCCATGTGATTGATGGACACATTGAGCCGTGACTCTCGGTACTGGCTGGAATTCCTGTGTTTAGTCTGTTTTTTTTGTTCAACCAGCAGAAAATCTGCCTTTAGGAGACTGGACCTCGATTTCTGGTAAGTTCAGCTTCGTTTTACAGAATGATAACAACAAAAATAATGAATGTAAATTGAAAACTTGCTTTATTTTACATCTACTGGTGATTTAGATTTTGAAAGTTATAACGACAGTGACACTTTAAGGTACATTTGCTTGATACATTCCCTTTAACCTATTGGTGTGGAAAGTACTAGAAAAAAAGTAGGTGTACATATCTCATAGGTAGTGTAGCGTGAGGCACCAAAACTAAGGTTTTTCTAATAGAATACAGTGGTACCTCGGTTTTCGAACTTAATTGGAAGGCAGTTTGAGAACCGAGCAGTCTGAGAACTGAGCACTGTTTTTCCATAGGAAATAATTAGAGATGAGCGAACCTCGAGCATGCTTGAGTCGATCCAAACCCGAACTTTTGGCATTTGATTAGCGGTGGCTGCTGAACTTGAATAAAGCCCTAAGGCTATCTGGAAAACATGGATATAGTCATTGGCTGTATCCATGTTTTCCAGACAACCTTAGAGCTTTATCCAAGTTCTGCAGCTCCCGCTAATCAAATACCGAACGTTCGGGTTCGGATCGACTCGAACCCGATTCGCTCATCTCTAGAAATAATGTTAATGTGTTTAATTGGTTCCAGCACCCACCAATATTAATAATACCGACAGTAACCATATATTACATTGAAAAGTGCCCAGTTTAAAGGGTTACTCCAGTGGGGGGGCACTTTTTTGCTGGGACCAGGGAGGAGGTGGCTGAGGGAAACGATGTCCACTCACCTCCCCAGTTCCAGCGGCGGGTCCCGCATTGTGGCGCTCCGGTCCCCGGACGCTTCCTGGTGTCTGACGCCCGAGATGATACGTCTCAGGTCCGCTCAGCCAGGCGGGATCTGAGCGGACTTTAAACGGATCCCGTCTCCTTCACGGACTGGCTGAGCAGACCTGAGTCTCGGGCCCGCGTCAGACACCAGGAAGCGGACGGGAACCGGGCACCTGAGCTCCGCGATGTGAGGTGAGTGGACGTCTTTTCCCTTAGCCATCCCCTCCCAGGTCCCAGCAAATAAGTGCCCCCCCGCTGGAGTACCCCTTTAACCCCTAGATGCAACGGGACGTTACTGTACGTCCTGGTGTCGCTAGGGAAGTTCAGAGGGGGGCCACGCCGTGACCCGCCCTGAACCGGCGCCATCCCAGATGCTATATTTAGCCCGGCCCGCGGCTATTAGCGGGCACGGCAATTGGATAGCTGCATCTATATGCTTGCTGTCCCCCATCATTGGTGGTGTAGTGTGGGGTTCGCACACCGTGACACGATTACGGAGGAGCGATCACCGCATCTTTTCCGGGCCGGGGTCTGCACCGTAACAGTGCTGATCCCGACTCGGCATCTATTGCTCTCGGCTGCAGCAGCTGAGAGCTATAGAAAGAGGGCCAGCCTTAGGGTAGATGGCGTCCTGTGCAGAATATTCTTTTGGCGCCCCCCATCCCCCCCCCCAGGCTGATTGCCCATCCCAGCCCCAGCCTATGTCTTGAAGCCCATGTACTGTGAGATGCGGCGGTGAAAGTATGGTAGCCTTCATAGTTTCTCCAGCTACTTCTGTGTCTCACCGCACAGGATTTGTCATCTCTTCTCTCAGCACTGACAATTCTACTGGGCATGAGGAAGGAGGAGCTTATCCTCCGAAACGTCCGCCGCGAGGTTGGATGGTTTGGACTGAGAGGAGAGCACGTATCAGCCTGTGAGCACTTTATTATGTCCTGTACGAGAAACCGAATTAAACTGAAAAATTTTCAAGTAAAGCCGTCACTCTTGTGAGTATATGTTCTTGCGACTACGGAAAACAAACATTGAAGAGCTGCAATACAAGGTATCTCTCGTACGCTACACACATCTTATTACTTATCAATTCTACTAGGCAGCCAGCCACTCACTACTACTATGGTCACATCCCAAAGATGTCCCCAGCTTTCCCTATAATATTTTATTACAATATTTAAGTATTAAGACAACTGACAAAATCCTTTGGGGGGCTTCCAAGGACAGAGCTGGCATTCTGATCAGCTTGTCCACTTTGTTACTATTGCACTGCACTACAGAGTTAAAGAAAGTCCTAAGAAGTGCCCCCTTGACTCCCTCAGCCTCCTGAGCAGGTAGAGCCTGCTGTGGCCCTTTCTGTAAACTGTGTCCATGTGATCAGCCCAGTCCAGCTTATTATTGAGGACCACACCCAGATATTTATATGTGTTCACTGTGTCAATGTCTGACCCCTGGATGTCCACTGGACTTGACTGGACTGGACATCTGCTTGGTCTTTTCAGCATTAATCCGCAGGTGGTTCCGCTGGCACCAATCAACAAAATCCTTTTGTAAGTAGCAGATAGGTGAGTTGTGTGAAGAGGAAAGGAGCAAGAACTGTACCCTGAGGTGCCCCCGTATTACAGAAGACAGTATCTGAAACACAGTCCCTGCCTCTCACATACTAAGGTCGATTTGAGAGGTAGTCTAGGATCCAGTTTGAGAGATGGAGATCCACTCCAACAAAGGCCAGCTTGTCTCTCAGTAGCCTCGGCTGTATGGTGTTAAAAGCACTGGAGAAATAGAAGAACATTATTCTCACAGTGTTCCCCGATTTCTCCAGGTGAGAAAGGGTTCTGTGTAGAAAGTGGATGATGGCATCATCCAGCCCAATGCCCGTCAGATAAGCAAACTGGAGAGGGTCCATGGCTGGGCTCACTAGAGGGTGGAGATGTGTGAGAACCAATCTCTCCAAGACCTTCATCAAGTGGGATGTCAGTGCTACAGGTCTATAGCCGTTCAGGTCCCTTCGATGTGGTGTCTTTGGAACTGGTACCACACATGATGATTTCCACAGTTGTGGTACCATTTCTAGCTTCAGGCTCATATTAAACATATATGTAATAATACCACACAGCTGGTCCCCACAAGTCTTAAGTAGCCGGGCACTGATGCCATCTGGCCCTGCAGCCTTTCCAGCCTTGATCTTTCTCATCTGGGCACTTGTGAAGATCAGCCTGGAGTCAGAAGATTGACTGTTATTTTTATTGATCTGGAGGTGAGAGCTCCCACCAGGAGGTGAGGTCACTGTTAGTTAAGGAGAGGGGACTGATGCTGGGGTGGGAGGAGCTGGTGTGTGATCAAACCTATTGAAGAATAGATTGAGCTCCCTGAGCCACTTTGTATCTCCTTCTACTTGGAAGACAGGCTGTCTGTGTCCAGAAATTGACTTAAAGTGACTGTACCATCAGGCCCAGGCTGAAGCACTGGAGGCGGACCGACCCACCCTTAGTGGGAAGAAACCCCAGCCCCTCCACGACATGAATCCATTAGAATGAATGGAACCCTATCATAGAGGAGCTAGGGTTTCCTCCCACTAAGGGTGGGTCGGCCCGCCTCCAGTGCTTCTGCGTGGGCCTGGTGGTACAGTCACTTTAAGACTTTTCCAGACCTCACTAATGTTTTTGTGTTCCATTTGTTCTTCCATCTTTCTCTTATAATTGGCCTTTCCCTCCCGGATTTGACGCCTCAGCTCCTTTTGCACATTGATTAGTCTCCTGACTTAAAGACCATCTTTTTCTCCTTAAGAAGAGCTTTTATATCAGCATTAATCCAAGGTTTGTTGTTAAACGCCTCACCACTTTTGTGGATACTGTGTTGTCCACACAAAAATTAATGTAGTCTGTTATACAGTGTGTGAGGCCTTTCATGTCCCCCCCATAGGAATCCTGCAGCTCTTCCCATGCAGTTGTTTCAAAGCAATCCCTGAGAGCCTCATCACTCTTTTTGGTCCATATTCTCACTGTGCGAGTGACAGCTGGTTTTCTACGTACAAGTGGCTTATATTACAGGTTGAAGATGCACCAGGTTGTGATCTGATCTTCCCAGGTGTGGTAGGGCTGATGTATGCCTCCCTTGCATTGGCAAAGAACAAGTCCGATGTTTTGTTGTCTCTTGTGTGGCAGGTTACATACTGTGTAAAACTGGATAGTGTGGATGATGGAGAAGCATAGTTGAAGTCTCCAGATATGAGAAGAAGGGCCTGGCGATGCAGCGTCTGCAACTGACTCACCGTGGCTTGTAGGACCTAACAGGCAGCCTTAGCTTTTGCAGAAGGGGGAACATATGCAGCTATCACAATGACATGCGATAGTTCCCTTGATAAATAGAATGGTCTCATGCTCACAGCTAAGAGTTCAATGATGTACAGTAGAACTGCGGAGAGAGGACATGACAGATCGCCACAGAAACTGTGAAGAGAAGTAGCCAGAGAAGCTGTGAAGTTTACATGTGTGCCACCATCGCATCTTATGGCACATGGGCTCCAAGAGCTGGGCTGGGGACGGGCTGGGGGGTGTGAGGAAGCTGAAGAGGCCTTACAGACATATATACCCACATAGGCTGGGGGTAGTAGTTATACACATACAGGCTGTCAGGACATGCTAGGAGTAGTAGTTATACACAAGCTGTCAGGGCATGCTGGGAGTAGTAGTCCTACACAGGCTGCCAGGGCATGTTGGGAGTAGTAGTCCTACACAGGCTGTAAGGACATGCTAGGAGTAGTAGTTATACACAAGCTGTCAGGGCATGCTGGGAGTAGTAGTCCAACACGGGCTGCCAGGGCATGCTGGGAGTAGTAGTTCTACACAGGCTGTCAGGGCATGCTGGGAGCCTTAGTTATACAAAGGCTGTCAGGGCATGCTGGGAGCTGTAGTTATACATAGGCTGCCATGGCATGCTGGGACTAGTAGTTATACAGACTGTCAGGGCATGCTGGGACTAGAAGTTATACACAGACTGTCAGGGCATGCTGGGACTAGTAGTTATACACAGACTGTCAGGGCATGCTGGGACTAGTAATTATACACAGGATGTCAGGGCATGCTGGGAGCTGTAGTTATACACAGGCTGTCAGGGCATGCTGGGACTAGTAGTTCTACACAGGCCACCAGGGCATGCTGGGACTAGTAGTTCTAAACAGGCTGTCAGGGCATGCTGGGAGCTGTAGTTATACACAGGCTGTCAGGGCATGCTGGGGCTGGGGTGTGTGAGGAAGCTGAAGAGGCCTTACAGACATATATACCCACACAGGCTGGGGGTAATAGTTCTACACATACAGGCTGTCAGGACATGCTGGAAGTAGTAGTTGTACACAAGCTGTCAGGGCATGCTGGGAGAAGTAGTCCTACACAGGCTGCCAGGGCATGCTGGGAGTAGTAGTTCTACACAGGCTGTAAGGGCATGCTGGGAGCTGTTATTATACAAAGGCATCCAGGGCATGCTGGGACTAGTAGTTATACACAGGCTGTCAGGGCATGCTGGGACTAGTAGTTATACACAGGCTGTCAGGGCATGCTGGGAGCTGTAGTTATACACAGGCTTTCAGGGCATGCTAGGAGCTGTAGTTATACACAGGCTGTCAAGGCATGCTGGGAGCTATAGCTATACTCAGCCACACAGGAGCACTAACACACACACACAGACATACACACGGACAGATAGATACACATACTCACACAGAAGTACCAGTGGAGGATGTATCTGCCCATGAGGAGGAGATAGAGCGGAGGATCACACTGCTGATCTGTCTCCGTCCGGAGGAGGGCAGGGTTATAGGCATCTGTGAGCTGGGAGACACTGTGAGGGGCGGGGGATGGGGCTAGCCTGCAGTCACATGTTAGGGGGAGAGGAGATTTCTCCTTGCTAACTCTCAGCAAGACTGCTGTGCCGAGGCGGAGGACAGATATATGGCCTCAGGGGGACACAGGCAGCACCCCCTTCCTGCTGGGAGTGCACAGTGCCCTGTGCGGCCGCACTGCTCGCACACCCCTAAGGCCGGCCCTGTATAGAACACTGATCTCATGGATCTATGCAGTATATTTATACTGCATAGATCTCAATGAGAGATCAGAGCAGTAATACGAGAAGTTTCCAAGGGGGAATAACCCTAACCCCAGAGGAAATAACCGTAACTGCAGGGGGACTTAAGAAAAAAAACCCTACTCCAAATAAAAGTTTCAATCACCCTCCTTTAAAAAAATAAAATAAACATGTTTGGTATCACCGCGTGCGTAATCGCCTGAAGTATTAAATTATTACATTCCAGATCTTGCACGGTAAACGGAGTAAGCGCAAAAAAAAATTCCGAAATACAAGATCTAGAAAATTTCTAATAAAAAGTGTTTAAAAAGTTGCATATATGCAAACAAGGTACTGATAGAAAGAACACATCATGGCGCAAAAAAGGCCCCTCACACAGCCCCATAGACCAAACAATAAAAGCGTTATAAGTATGGGAATATAGCAATTTTAAGAAACATATTTTAAAACATTTTAAATGCCATCAAATAAAATTAAAGTTATTCAAGTTACATATCTTTGTAATCAGAACTGACTTGAGGAACATACATAAGAAGTCAGTTTTACCCGTTATGCGAACGGCATAAAAAAAAAATTAAAAAAAAAAAAAGTTTTTTTTTTTCAATTTCAACACACAATTTTTTTTCTGGTTTCACTGCATATTTTAGGCAAAAATTATGTCTGCCATTGCAAAGTACAATTAGTGGCACAAAAAATAAGGGCTCATCTGGGTCTATATGTGGAAAAATGCATGCGCTATGGCCTTATATACACGAGGAGGAAAAAAGGAAGGTGCAAAAGAAACATTCAACATAATCAGCAATAACAGTACAGTAGTCACTTACTCCTCACTCATCCTTTACTGTATAGAGTACTCCTATCCCAGCACTGTAAAGCAGGGCCTGCGTCAGCCCCCGGCTTACCTGGGCAAGTGCCGGGGCCCACAGCATCCCTAGGGGCCCAGTCCCGCCAGGGCTGCTTTCTTTCCTCACTGAGACTGGCTGGAGGTAGGGAACTGTATATTTAGTGTGGTGTTCTCTGACGTATAACTTTCCAATTGCAGAAAAACTACAACTCCCACCATGTACTGCAAGCAGGACATAATTGAATTTGTAGTTTGATAAAACTGAAGGTTACTTGTTAGGAAACAGTGACTTGTGGGACAGTTTATTAGTGCAGTGTTCTCTAACATGTGACTTTCCAGTTGCTGAAAAACTACAACTCCCACCATGCATTGCTGGCTGGGCATAATGGGAGCTGTAGTTTGGCAACAGCTAAAAAGCCACTGTTTGGGAAAGTTTATTTAGTGCAGTGTTATCCAACTTGTGACTCACTCTCCGGTTGCTGCAAAACTGCATGACGGGAGTTGGAGTTTGGCAACAGCTGTCGAGCCACTGGTTGGGAAACACTGATTTATAGGGACAATGGCACAATTTCTCTAGAGGCAGTGGCACCTACAGATGAGGGGCACAAAGGAGGCCTAACTACTGATATGCACTATAAGAGGGGGCACAGCTACAGTTATGGGTAAAGAGAGGGGGCACCACTACAGATGGGATCCCATCTACAGAATAAGGCATAAAGAAGGGACATAACTTTAGGGGGCACCAAGAGGGTCCTGTAACTGTAGGGAGCTTTTATAGAGGAAGGTGCTGAAGTGCCTAAGATCTTTTACTATTTTTCTGTCTCCACATGAATCGGTCCACAAAGGGGCCCACTGAGGCTCTGTCCCCCAAGGGCCAACAAAACCCGGCTCTGCTGTAAAGTATGGGAGATGGTGGTGCACTGACTGTACTACTACTGTACTGTATATGCACTCCAGCAGTCTTATACAGTACAGGATGGGAGATGGTGGTGCAGTGACTGTACTACTACTGTACTGTATATGCACTCCAACAGTCTTATACAGTATAGGATGGGAGATGGTGGTGCACTGACTGTACTACTACTGTAGTTTATATGCACTCCAGCAATCTTATACAGTACTGTATAGGATGGGAGATGGTGGTGCCCTGCCTGTACTACTACTGTACTGTATACAGGGCCGTCTTAACAGCATTATGGGCCCCTGGGCAGAGGTGCGAATTGCCCCCCCCCCCCCCAGCGGCCACCGCCATCAAAACCCCCTTATCTGGTAAGGTATATTGCCTATAATAGTGATTGTCATATATGTTGCACACATACAGTATATCACTATTATAGGCAATATACCTTACCACCTATTTATCAACCATATAGATACAGGTATAAAGGTGGAGCAGTAGGTAGGTGGTTATATAGCCTATAATAGTGATATATGTGTACAACCATACCATATATTATAATATATATATATATATATATATATATATATGGGGTACAGGTATATGTGGGGTATACAGGTGGTGGGTAAAAGCCTAATTGATATATATTGGTGCCCCTCTCTATATATGAGACATGTTGCTGTCCCTCTGCATATACGCCATGTTTTCTCCCTGTATACTGTATAATACAGAGAGTCTGTGTATACTGTATTATACAGTATACAGGGAAACGACACGGCTTATATATAGAGAAGGGCAAAACAACATGTCTTATATATACAGAGGGGCAACAACATGACTATTATATATGAGAACCATGTTGTTTCCCTGTATACAGTATACAGGGAAACAACATGGTTCTCATATATAATAGTCATGTTGTTGCCCCTCTGTATATATGAGACATGTTGTTTTGCCCTTCTCTATATATAAGCCATGTTGTTTCCCTTTATATTGTATTATACAGTATACAGGAAGACAACAATGGAGCGATATATACACATTCAGGAGGAAGATAAGTATATAATACACTGCTGTATACACTGAATGGAGAGATATATACACTCAGGAGGATAAGTATATAATACACTGCTGTATACACTGAATGGAGATATATATACACACTCAGGAGGAGGATAAGTATATAATACACTGCTGTATACACTGAATGGAGATTATATACACACTCATACAGGAGGAAGATAAGTATATAATACACTGAATGGAGAGATATATACACACTCAGGAGGAGGATAAGTATATAATACATTGCTGTATACACTGAATGGAGATATATACACACTCCGAGGAGTTACACCCCCGATCCCTCCCCCTCCCTGTTTACCAGTTCACCCACGGCCCTGTCTGCATCCCTGCAGAGAGCACTCCCATGATTAACCCCTTCCCTGCCAGCTAGCCTCCCCCCTCTGGTATCAGCACATACTCACTCAGGCTTTGTGCTTCAGGCCTCCAGCTTCTCCTTCCTCTCAGGGCTCTGCTGGTGACGTCACTCTCCTGCTCCGCACGGGAATGCAGGGGGTGAGAGAGACCTCTAGTGACGGGAAGCAGAATGCAGCTTCCGGCCACAAGAGCGAGCTGTGCACAGCCCCTATCTACCAGCGCTGATCAGGAGCACTCCCAGTTAAAGGGCCAGGGAATATGACACAGGGCAGGGGCCCCCTAGGACGCATGGGCCCCCGGGCAGCCGCCTACCATGCCCAATGGGTAAGACGGCCCTGACTGTATATGCACTCCAGCAGTCTTATTCAGCACTGTACAGGATGGGAGATGGTGGTGCACTGCCTGTACTACTACTGTACTGTATATGCATTCCAGCAGTCTTATACAGTACTGTACAGGATGGAATATGGTGGTGCATTAACTGTACTACTGTACTGTATACGCACTCCAGCAGTCTTATACAGTGCAGGATGGGAGATGGTGGTGCACTGTCTGTACTACTACTGTACTGTATATGCACTCCAGCAGTCTTATACAGTACAGGATGGGAGATGATGGTGCACTGACTGTACTACTACTACTACTATACTGTATATGCACTCCAGCAGTCTTATAAAGCAGTGATTTTCAACTAGTGTGCCGCAACACATGGTTGGGTGTGCCCCGGGGAAAGTTCCTCAAACTATGGTGCCCCTGTGTTTTGTTCCCCGGCAATGCGCAGCGATCAGTGGCGGATTATAATGTGGGCGGTTGCGTGGCGCACCACGCTCCCGGTCTCCGCTGATTGGAGAAGCACGTCCGGGCCCTACGGGCGGCCAACAGGTGAGGCTGACAGCAGCGGCGACCATCTCGGAGGAGGTGAGGAGGAAGGGGGGGGGGGGGAAGAGAAACCTGGGGATGGGGGAGAGAAACAGCAGAGAGAAGCAGGGGGGAAAGAAGTTTGGTGGAGAGAAGCATGGGGGAGAAGTATGGTGGAGAGAAGCACAGGAGAGAAGCAGGGGGGAGAAGTATGGTGGAGAGAAGCACAGGAGAGAAGCAGGGGGGAAAAGTATGGTGGAGAGAAGCACAGGAGAGAAGCATGGGGGAGAGAAGCACTGGAGAGAAGCAGGGGGGAGAAGTATGGTGGAGAGAAGCAGGGGGGAGAAGTATGGTGGAGAGAAGCATGGGGGAGAGAAGCACAGGAGAGAAGCAGGGGGGAGAAGTATGGTAGAGAGAAGCACAGGTGAGAAGTAGGGGGGAGAAGTATGGTGGAGAGAAGCACAGGGGGGGGAGAAGAAAACAGGCCCAGGTTTCACACTGAGTGAGTATAAATACATTTAGAATCTATATTATTAACTACATGTATAATATGTACTGTTTTAGTGTCATTTTGTGCCATTTTGGTTGGTGGTGTGCCGCGGCTCAAAAAAGGTTGAAAATCACTGTTATAAAGTACAGGATGGGAGATGGTGGTGCACTCTGTACTACTACTGTACTGTATATGCACTCCAGCACTCTTTTACAGTACTGTTCAGGATGGGAGATGGTGGTGCACTGACTGTACTACTACTGTACTGTATATGCATTTGAGCAGTCTTATAAAGTACAGGATAGGTGATGGTGGTGCACTGACTGTACTACTACTGTAGTGTATATGCACTCCAGGAATCTTATACAGTAGAGGATGGGAGATGGTGGTGCACTGACTGTACTACTACTATACTGTATATGCAGTCCAGCAGTCTTATACAGTACTGTATGTGAAGCCTTACCAGTGCTAAACTCACAGGGTACAACCCACCATCCACGCTCGCAGAAATGTTCAGATACCGAGTATTTTAAGACTGGGGGCCCTAAAAGTGTTTTAAAACCGAGCAAGAGTTTGAGAACCAAAGCAATCTTTCCTTGAAAATACAGTTTGAGTTCCAAACAGTTTGAGAACCGAGATACCACAGTATAAAACACCTTATATAAGTACCTTGCAACAGGTGGCATAGCACGGTAGTGGCACACTACATTTTAATATGTCATAGTTTTATAGATTAGGTCAGAGTGTTAAGACTAGGACTGATTATTACTTATCTTGGAATCCAGATTGGCAGAACTCCCTCCTCACTATATTCCCTGAACTATCGCCCTATAATTAAGAGAATAAAACAAGATCTCCAGAGATGGGAATCTCTACCATTGTCAATTCTAGGCCGTACCCACTTAATCAAAATGATGTGTTTTGGAAAACTGTTATATCCAATGCAAACAATACCCCTTTTACTCAAACATTCTGACGTTTCCCTACTCCAATCTTATTTCACTAAATTTATTTGGCAATCAAAGAGACCTCGTATTGCCTATTCCACTTTCTGTCTCCCTACTTCTAAAGGTGGCGCTCAATGCCCAGATATTAGATTATATAATTTAGCCGCTCTCTTTCGCCATGCTAAAGATTGGATTATGGACACGTCATATTTCTCCAATATTTTAATAAAAAAAAGCTTTAGCAGCACCTTGGCCTTTACCCACCCTGCTACATGCTAAATTACCAGAACTACCCCCAGAAATTAAGAGAAGTGTTATCTTTAAAGACACCATTCCCACATGGAAGGCGATACGAAAATTATATGGTTTACCCTTTTGCCTATCGAAAAGATTTCCTCTGTGGCATTCACCACTTTACCCACCTGACTCAGACAAATTAGATTACTCAGAGTGGCAGAGTGCACATGTTTCTTCTGTTGGGGATCTGCTGGATACTAATTCCAACACTTTCTTATCATGGGATATCGTCAGACCACGATTTAAATTGTCTTCATTTAATTTACCTCAATACGATTCTATAATTGAATTTCTTACTTCCAGAGTGCGGGACATAGCAGAATCAGAAAGTGATATAGAATTTGATAATCTATTCCCAACGCCACCGGTACATAATTCTTTATCACATACATATGGAGAACTTAGCTCACGCTCTCAAAAGAATTTATCTAGACAATTTTTTTTTCAAAAAATGGTCCTCCATGACTTTTTCAGAGGATCTGACCCAACAAATATTGAGAGGATCTCAACTAGTGCATTCTGCCACTCCCAATGTGGTTCTACGTGAAATACATTTCCGCTTTATACACAAGGCTATATATGCCTTTAATATTCCTTTTTCCAACTCCCACACTTCTCACATAAACAGTTGCCCGAAATGTTCACTTCCTAAAGCAGACTTGTTTCATTGTGCCTGGGCCTGCACGCGAGTGCAAAAATTTTGTGCGGCTCTATCTTTTGTCCACTTGGGGCCATGCCATACCACTTCTCCCTCTTAGTTATCTTTTTCATTTTATTGACATAGACTCTACTACTCCCTCTCCTAAATTACTTACTTCTAAAGGAATTCATTTAACTCTATTAGTTTCCCTGAAATGTTTATTAAGACACTGGATACTGGATACTCTACCAGACATTTCTGAGGTAATCTCCGCTCTGAAGGAGATCTTTCATTGGGAACTTTTGGATGTACTGCGCACCAAAGAAAAATCAACAAAAACATTTATGTCCAAATGGACACAATTTCTAATTCATGATTTTACTATAGAAGAGAGAGACTCTGTCATTAATCAATTTAAGGACACTGATTGGTATTGCATGGCCGCCCAAAAGGGAACTCTGGGAGCACTCCAAATATTTTAAGCTTTTCCCTTTCTCTGTTAAAGACAATTCTCTCCATTCTATTGGTAGCATATTTGAATATCTGACATCTATACCATGTTTTAAGGTGATATTATAAATTACTGTTTTTCTACTTATGTTTTTGGTAAGACTACGTTGTATTGTATATGATAATATATCTTTTAACCTCTTAACGACGCATGACGGGTATACCCGTCATGCGGCCGTTAAGAGTAAACCGAGAGGGCTCCCGGCGTGAGCCCTCTCTGCAGCGCGCGGTCCCCGTTTGCTAAGTGCAGCCAGGGACAGCGTGTATTAGCCGGCGCGGCCGATCGCCGCGGCCGGCTAATTAACTATTCAAATGCCACTGTCAAAGCTGACAGCTGCATTTGAATAGCAGCTGTGCCCCCTCTCCCTGGTGTCCAGTGGGGGATCTCGCACATTCCTGATCTCGCACGGTAAACGGTGTAAGCGCAAAAAAATCCCAAAGTGCAAAATTGCGCATTTTTGGTCGCATCAAATACAGAAAAAATGTAATATAAAGCGATTCAAAAAGTCGCATATGCGCAATGAAGGTACTGATAGAAAGAACACATCATGGCGCAAAAAATGACACCTGACACAGCCCCATAGACCAAAGGATAAAAGCGTTATAAGCCTGGGAATAGAGCGATTTTAAGGAACGTATATTTGTTAAAGGGGTTGTCCGGCGATAAAAAAATTATTCACAGAATAACACACATTACAAAGTTATACAACTTTGTAATGTATGTTATGTCTGTGAATGGCCCCCTTCCCCGTGTCCCACCACCCCCACCCGTGTACCCGGAAGTGTGGTGCGCTATACATTACCTGTCACGTGCCGACCACGGTCTCCGATCGTCAGCAGTGACGTCTTCTTCGGGAGGCCGGCGGATCTTCCCGAGTGCCGGCCGCCCTCTGCAGCGTCATCCGAAGCATCCGTGGCCGCGTCATCAGCTGCTCAGCCGCGATTGGCTGAGCACAGTTATGCTCAGCCAATCGCGGCTGAGCTTCGGATGACGCTGCAGAGGGTGGCCGGCACTCGGGAAGATCCGCCAATCTCCCGAAGAAGACGTCACTGCTGACGATCGGAGACCGTGGACGACACGAGATGCGGTGAGTATAATGCACCACACTTCCGGGTCTAGCGTAGGTGGGGGGAAACACGGGGAAGGGGGCCATTCACAGACATAACATACATTACAAAGTTGTATAACTTTGTAATGTGTGTTATTCTGTGAATAATTTTTTATCGCCGGACAACCCCTTTAACAATGGTTTTAATTTTTTACAGGCCATCCGATACAATAAAAGTTATACATGTTATATATCGTTTTAATCGTAATGACTTGAGGAACATATGTAACAACTAAGTTGTTCCATAGGAGACACGGCGTAAAAATGAAGCCCCCCCCCAAAGAAAAATAATTGCGTTTTTTTCTGGTAATTTTTTTCTGGTTTCGCAGCATATTTTATGGAAAAATTCAGCCTGTCATTGCGAAGTACAATTAGTGACGCAAAAAATAAGGGCTCATGTGGGTCTGTAGGTGTAAAATGCAAGTGCTATGGCCTTTTAAGCACATGGAGGAAAAAACGAAAACGCAAAAAAGAAAGTTAGCACGGTCCTTAAAGGGTTAAGGTTATTACAAAGGCTCATTGTATCTGTATGATATTGTAAACATACAATCCTTTGTTGCCTGTGAGTGACTTTCTTTTTGAATATGTAATGAATTTTGAATATGTATGTTCAAATAGTACATAAGCCACTAATAAAATATTGTTTAAAAAAAAAAAAAAAAAAAAAGACTAGGACTGATTAGGAAAAGCGCTGGGCCCCTTTTCTCCTGGCTCTGTGTCACATGACTGAGGCAGCTGCATACTGTAAGCCTATGGGGCCGCCTCCTCACAAAGACACTAAGCAGTGAGTGACCTGTATGACGGCTGTCTGGGCTTTCAGACGGTGACGGCCTATATATGGTAGTGCCCAGGGGCGGTCTTGGCATTTCTGGGGCCCCAAGCAAAGTCATGCCCCCCCCCCCAGTAGTCCTCTTATAACCCTCCTACCACCATACAGCAATTACATATTGCCTTGCAAAACTGCTCTGAACAAAACAAAAAGATATCACCAAGTAACAGAGTGCAGATAGATCCAGTCACTCACAGGGGGTGTCTTCTCTCTCTCTTTTTTTCTCTCTACATCCAGCCTGGACCATCTTGAAGTCTTCTCCCGGCTGTGAATTCTCTCTCCAGAATCTGTCAGAGAAATATTTTAGGTTCCAACACCTACAGTAGTTAGGTGCCCTGTACCCCTCTATAGTAGTTACCCCCACAGATTTAAGGTGTCCCTGTGCCCCCCCCCCCTAATAATTAGGTATGTTCTGTGTCCCAGTATAGTAGTAAGGTATATAGGCCCCTCTGTGCAGTCCCAATATAATATAGACCGCTGTGTGCTGCCCTTAGTAGTATATACCCCTTGTGCGCTGCCGCCAGTAGTATGTACCGCTTGTGTGCATCCCCCAGTATTATATACTCCTTGTGTGCTGCCCCCAGTAGTATATAGCCCCCCCTGTGTGCTCCCCCACTTGTATATAGCTCCCATGTGCGCTCCCCCAGTAGTCTATAGCCCCCCCTGTGGTTCCCCCGTTTATATAGACCCCCTGTGTGCTCCCCCCCTTTATATAGACCCCGTCTGCTCCTTCCATCATACAGCCCCCCCTGAATGCTCCCCCATTTATATAGACCCCCTTTGCTCTTCCATAAGTGTATAACACATAGTTACAGTTAGGATCGGGGCAGCGGTCTTGGGCACCAGAGCGGGCCCCCCTGGAAGTGTGGGGCCCGCCACGCAATTGCGTGGGATGCTTGTTGCCCAAGACCGCTACTGGTAGTGCCCTGTGTTATGCCACTTGCTTTCCCCCTGTACACTACTGACGTTACGCGGTATAAAATGACAGCGTTCCCTTTTATTGTTGTTATTAGCCGCAAAGGTTGCTGGGTCCTGTAGTTTAGAAGCGCATTCAGGACTGACGTCGGATAGGCGCCAGGGACTACAATCCCCGGAATGCCTTGCGACTAACGGAGCTTCCTGGTACAATGGCGGGGGAAATGGATGAAAACATTCCTGTCTATGAGGTGACACACGTGAACACTAAAAAGATACACGTGGCCTCCTTTGGACACCTGTGGAGACAGAACCTGAGCAGCTGCGATCTGAGTCTGGCGGAGGAGTCCTGCGTGGATGTGGACGATGACGAGCTGGCGGCGGAGCTGGGCTGCACGGCGGACGTCGCAGCGGAGATCAAGAGCCTGTGCAGGTAGTCAGCTGCGGACGGTGGGGGGATGAGCTTCCAGCTCTGCAGCAGGGGCGGCTGCTCTTCTACCATGGACACGTCTGGGTGTATATAGTAACCCCTTCAGACTCCCCCCCCGACTCCGTGCTGGTACATCACCTCTAGTGCTCTGCTGTGGATGCCAGGATCACGTGTCAGTGGATTTAGCATGACTGATGCCAGCAGAGCTCTAGTGTAATGGCTGACAGTAGAGGAGGGGAACCCTCAGTGATAGCAGTGCCCACCATGTCTCAGGATATCATGCAGCCTGTTTGATGGAGCTGTAGGTATATGTCTCAGTTCTTCTCACTTTCCTCTGGAACTGTCTGCAGTTTTATGGGCTTATATTTGGTGACCGTATTATAATGGACTGGCTAGATTACGTTTATACCATCCATTAGTTGACTTAAAGGGGTAGTGCGGCGGTAAAGAATTATTCACAGACTAACACACACAGACTAACACACATTACAAAGTTATACAACTTTGTAATGTATGTTATGTCTGTGAATGGCCCCCTTCCCCGTGTACCACCCCCCCCCCCACCCGTGTACCCGGAAGTGTGGTGCGCTATACTCACCTGTCACGTGCCGACCCCCGTCTCCGATCTTCAGTCAGTGACGTCTTTTTCGGACGGACGGTGAACAGCTCCGACTGTCCCGAATGCTGGCCGCCTTCTGCAGCGTCATCCGATGCTCAGCCGCGATTGGCTGAGCATAACTGTGCTTAGCCAATTGCGGCTGAGCACAGTTATGACACGTCAGAGGGGGGACGGGCGTCAGCGACTCGTCCGGCCGAAGATGACGTTTGGCACAAGATGGCGGACGGGCGCGACACGGATCAGGTATGTATAGCGCACCACACTTCCGGGTACACGTGCGGGGGTGGTGGGACACAGGGAAGGGGGTCATTCACAGACATAACATACATTACAAAGTTGTATAACTTTGTAATGTGTGTTATTCTGTGAATAATTCTTTACCGCCGCACTACCCCTTTAAAGTGTACCTGTCCTTTCATAAAAATTTGACATTCCCACAAGTGTTCACACCGGTACTGATCAGGAGAATGAGTGGGAGAATACTGCACACATCCTCACATCCTCTCCCTGCTCTGTGTTAGAAAACAAAAAGAGTTCTGCGTATAATGGAGCTCGACTTTTTTTTTTCTTTTTCTTCTTAGGCTCTGTTCACACGGAGTAAAACTGGTGGAATTCCGCCAGTCTCTGTGTCATAATGACAGTCTATTGGAGGTTTGTGCGAGCCTCCCATAGACTGTCTTTATGACACAGAATTCTGCCAGTTTTACTCCGTGTGAGCGGGGAGAGGAGGTGCTGCGGCACAGTCTTCTCCCGCTCATTCTCCTGATCGGTGTGAATGCTCAGACCTGGGCTGATCAAAACTTTTGAAATGTCTCTATGACACTTTAGGGCCCTTTTACACAGAAAGATTATCTGCCAAAGATTTGAAGCCAAAACCAGGAACAGACTATAAACAGAGAACAGGTCATACATGAAAGCCTGAGATTTCTCCTTTTTTCAAATCCAGTCCTGGCTTTGGCTTCAAATCTTTGGCAGATAATCTGTCCGATAATCTTTCCGTGTAAAAGGGCCCTTAGTTTGTGGCATAATCTCATGCTAGTGTTCTGGCACAAATTTGGTATTAAACTTTTAAAAACATATTGCCAAAACCACGGGAAAAGTGTCCAAAATACTTGTATGGTGCAAAGCATGTGCAACTGTTACTGTATTTTTCACTTTATAAGACACACCTAGGTTTTAGAGGTGGGAAAATAGGAAAAAGCTGTTTGGTGCCGCACTACACAGAGAAGGCAGTTTGTCTCCATTCGTTGTGTAGCGGTGGTAATATTTAACTGCAGTTCAAGTCCCACTTACGTAAACTACTGTACATATACAGCTGTGTAGTTGGCAAAATGTATCAGGTTGTTCTGGGAGCAGTGGTACCAGTGTAAAAGGCTACAGCTCATTGAGGGTTAACTCCCTGGCACCACTGCTCCCAGAACAACTTGATCACCCTGATACATTTGTTTTATAATACGCACTGAGGTCCCCCCCCTCCCATATAAAGCGAAAAATATAGTAATTTTCTTATTGGTTCAGATTTATTAAAGATGAGCGTTTCGGCTTATCTGTGTCTCAGGCCTTCTAATACATTCCATGCATCCGAGCTTCCCTAGCACCTCGGTGAAATCTCTGCCACCTAGCTGCTGGCATATGTTTTAATTACAACTTATGCCGGTTCTCTGGCATTTGTTGTATCTAGTGTGCAAGAGACGCCACACACCTTTATGCTAAGCCCTGCCTTTTTAAAAAAAAAAAAGTGGTATGGGTGACACAAAAAGTTAAAAGCAGTGGCACAGTTACAGCGGTCACAGCAGTTGCGACTGGCGACAGAGACTTGCCACCTTACTGTGTTAGAAGCTTGTTTAGTGCAGCTGCCTGTATCCATGGATGTAGGCTGCTGCTGGAGCTAGGTGGAGGCTCAGGCCTGCCCATTCCTCGCCTCCTGTATACTGGGCACCTCTTTGTCCTGCCTGGCATCTAATTGTCCCGCCCCTTGCCTCCTGAGAACATATCACTGCGGACAGGGCTAGCAACCTGGGCATTTCCAGAGGGCCCTGGCTTCAGCAGCCCTTCTGATCTGCTGCCTGCCTGAGATGGAAGTAAGTGGGCTACTGCAGGCAAGTAAACAGCAAATCTGCTAGATCAGCGCTCGTTTACTGGGCCTATTCCACAGCCCGATTATTGTTTAACAAGGGCTGCATTGCATTGAAGTTAGAAGTGGACCCAGCAATGGGAAGTGTAAAGGAAGGACTAAAGGCCCTATTACACAAAGTTATTATCGTCCATATTTGGCTGATAATCGATTCGTGTAATAGAAGACAATGATCGGTTGACATGCACTATGTCGGCTGATCGTTGTCCTTCAACAGGCTGAAACACAAAGATCAGCCTGGCAACAATCTGCTGCCGACTCTTTTTATAATGGGAGTGACAGCAGCAGACCTCCGCTATTTTTTATGGGCTGCCTGGATTATTTAATGATTGCCTGGGCAGCTCCCTGAGGCCCCCACCGCTTGTTATAGCACTGGCAGTGAGCAGGGAAAGAGGAGCAAATGTGCGCAGACCTGACAGGTTGGCACTCGCTTGCTCCTCTGAATAACCCAGTGTAATGGGGTTTTAGGGTTCTATTAGACAAAACAATTTTTAACAATTAGCCTTTTAAGAGAAACGATCGCAAATGAGGTTGTTTATCATTAACCTGAAATCATTCACCATATTACACAGAACAATAGTCGTTAGTTATGATTGTTACAGCGGTCGTTACTACCAGGGCTGTGGAGTCTGAGTCGGAGCTAGTTTTGTCCGGAGTCGGAAAAAAATGTACCGACTCCGACTCCAGCTTTAAAAAAAAATCTTTAAAAAATGTAGAATTGAATTTTGATATGAATTTTACAAGTTTTGCTCATAAATATATAATGTGAGCAACATTCTAATAGGACACTGTCCCTATTACATAAGGGTGGTCATGGAAAAGTTGTCGGTCACTATTTGGCAGTTTGTTTCTGAGCTGGAAGAGTCCATTGTGTGGGGGGAGATCTGTGCTGTTCTCTTCCTGGATGCTGGATGACTGTATATGAGCAGCAGTGTAATATTAAGGTATCCTGTGTAATATAGAGGAGAAGGAGACATAAGTAGTGTAGCAGTAACCTCTGTCCTCAGTGTGGTGTTTTCTCTGGGAGAATGTGTGTTTTTCTTCAGTGTTCTATGGCTGCAGCTGTGTGTGTGTGTGCGTGCTATGGCTGCAGCAGGCTGTGTGTGTGTGTGCGTGCTATGGCTGCAGCAGGCTGTGTGTGTGTGTGTGTGCGCTATTGCGTGCCCCCACAGTGACCTTCTATATCACTGTGTGACCTCTATATCACTATGTGTGACCCCCTCTATATCACTATGGCTGACCTCTATATTACAGGTATCTGGCATTGTTAGCAGTGTTTCTTTAAGTATGGTGAATATTTAGTTAGAAACATAGAAGACTGTCAGCAGGAAAAGATCACCTGCTCCATCTAGTCTAGTTGTGAGTAGTTCAGGACATGAAGGCTGGAGACTGGCTGCATCCACTGCACACACAGAAGAATCTGCTTTATATACAGTATTCCTTTATTCACTCAGAAGTTGCCCTAGGATCATGTAGGACATTAGGGAGAAGCTGCTGAGCCAGTGTGATAAATAACTCCCCTGGTATCTGACTGGCCATTTATGAAGGAGTCGGGAGTCGGTCCTGATAAAATTCAGGAGTTGGAGCTGCGGCTTACCGACTCCACAGCCCTGGTTACTACAATCGTTTACTCCATCTGATCCCAGCAAAAAAAGGAACGATTAATGAACAAATGCAGAATAACAGCGAAGGACTGTAAAATTACAGCGAAAGCTTAACAATAATTTTAGGGTCATATGTAAATCAACGATTGACGACACACAAGTCATTTTTTGATCGTTGCCTGCAGTTACACGGAATGATTATTGTTTAAATTTGAACGATATAGCGATTTTCCGCACGATAATCGCCCCCTGTTATTGGGCCCTTACTGCAGATTTCTCTTAACTGCTGGACCCGCTTCTAGCTTTGGCTTAAAAAAACTGCAACGACTTCTTAAGTAATCAGTAATCAGTTTTTATTGACATCAACAAAGTACAAAGTCAAGTCAAAGTGCACAAACAAGTCTGCAGCAATACCATCACAAGTATTCCAAAACGAGAAATGTCAAGAATTTTGAATGTAATAGTACAAAAAATAGAAAACGCCAGACTTCTTGCGACAAAACGAAGGGTGGAAATTGATTTCAAGTACGCACTTACCTCTCCCTATGCCTGCAGTGAGCGGCTGGAGCAGCTGCGGGACCCCCGTCAGAAGTCATTTAGCCTCGAGTGATAATGTCAGCGCTGGGGGTGGGGTGTGGGGCTGAGATTTGAGCATTGGTGCGCCTCAGCAATGACTTCCTCCATTCTGCCTATGTCTCTGATCTCCCCAATCCACTTAGCTATACTTGGTAGGACCGTAGTTTTCTTGCAATGATTTCTTAATCCAAAATCACTTAGTGAACCGCCCTAAAACAAGACATTGAATATCAATACATATGACAAACTGCAAAAAACAAACCTGAAAAAATATTGAAAGCTCTGTTGTTTAACCCATTTGATACATTGGTATGTAATATGTCAGTTGAGGAGGTGCTAAGCCTGCTCCATACCCAGCAGGTGCCAGCTTCTGTCTGCAACTCATACCCCCGATCTGTGTGGCTGGCATCAGAGATCACAGTGATGCTGTTTTGTCAGTCCCCCTGGTGCTGTGGGGAATGAAATAAGTGGTAATCGTGTCTGGACCTCGGTTGGCACCACCAGTGCATGAGTTAAAATAGTTACTTTGATTGCTATATGCGCTGTTAGAAATGCTGATTATAATAATCAGCCCATGTAAAAGTGTCGGTGATCTGCCGTCATGTGGGTAAACGCGTACTCGTCAACTGGATCTTTTGTGGGGTGGCAAAATTTATCATTATCTATCAATCAATTTAATTGTGCTGTGGAAAGGCACTGCAAGTGAGCACTGATTGGCGCTCTTTTTCGTCTGTATGTGGTCCCATGTCGGGCCTTGTAAAAGAACCCAAAGCCTCCTAAACTATACAACATTACAGGCCTTTCTAAATCCTTGTCTTATGGATGTCAATTAAGTAAGCATAGGCCATATACTATGTAGTGTGTCATCACTGTCTTTAAAATGATATTACCACTTTTTACCATTGATGGCTAACCCTCAGGCTATATTTATCCAGGACTCTGCAAACATGAAATGCCACCTGAACAACATCCACTTAAAGGAGAAGTTGGGCGCAAATTTTTATTAAAGTATTGTATTGCCCCCTAAAAGTTATACAAATCTCCAATATACACTTATTACGGGAAATGTCTATAAAGCGCCCTTTTCCCAGCACTTATTACTGCATCAAGGCTTCACTTCCTGGATAACATGGTGATGTCACGACCCGACTCCCAGAGCTGTGCAGGCTGTGGCTGCTGGAGAGGATGATGGAAGGGCACACCGAGGGACACAGGGCACTGGAGAGACACTGAGCATCCCCCTGCCATCATCTTTTCCAGCAGCCACAGCCCGCACAGCTCTGGGAGTCGGGTCGTGACATCACCATTTTATCCAGGTAGTAAAGCCTTGATATAGTAGTAAGTGCAGGGAAAAAAAGCACTTTATAAGCATTTTCTGAAATAAGTGTATATTGGGGATTTGTATAACTTGTTTGGGGCAATACAATACTTTAATACAATTTTTTTACTGGACTTCTCCTTTAAAGGGAATATCTAAAGAACAGAAGACTGCTGAAACCTTCTGCTCCCGATAAACATAGCCTTTCATCTGCCAATAGCATTTTACCCCCCCCCCCCCCCCCCCACAAAAAAAAAAAAAAAATATACATAGTTTCCTATATACATGCAAGTTCATCAGGGTGGATGTGTGTCCCAGTACGACATTCTCATACATTGTGTATTCACAGAGAGTTCAGCTACTTTCCTGTTTTATTTTTAACACATTTGATCGTTCTAGTCTATGTCAATTTCCTTAGGCTCAAATTGATTAGATTGCTGGGTCTAGCAGACAACTATGTATGGGTAATTGGTTTGGTATCCTGCCACCAGACATTGAATTCTTTATCTTTTTTTACGCCTGGTGATGATCATATGATGGCATCAAAGTAGGCGTGAGTATAAAGCTATTCAACTGCTAATGACAAGTGTAGCTTGGTGGTTATTTTCACAAATCCAAAAAAAAATATATATTATTTAGACGCACACACACTAATGCTCTGATACAGATGTGCATAATATCCCTTATAAGTATAAAAATAATAATCAGTGGAAGGGTTCTGTCGTGAAAAAACAGGGCTAGGCTGCAATACCCTTTAATTTGGGAATTTAAAAAACAAAGAAAAACAACAAACTCATGCGGCTTGCCAGTAAAATTGCTTTAAATTCTGTCCAGAATTAGGCATGGAATACGTGAAAACCCTGGACAGAATCCACAGTGTGTGAGCATGTAAACCTACTGTACATAAAAAAAAAAATACCTATGCCAAAATAATATCAAACATAGTGTTTGCGTTTAAACCTAGTATTAGCATTAAAGAAATCCATCATCTGTGTAGAAAATCAGGAGGCCTCCATATACACCTATGAACATGGGCTGGATCTGCTGGTGGTGGCAGGTTTGGATGAATTAGACCTGTTTGGCTATCAGGAGAACTTGTGCAGATTTGCAGCCAAATGGTAAGTCCAAGCTAGCGAGTGCTGTAGCTAATCGAGTGTTTGCATGTGTTTTCCTCCTGCACTCACCGTTTCTTTAGTAGCGGCAGTGCAAGAAGTTGCTGTATTGTCTCGTTCACTTAGATAAGAAGATGCTGTGGCGCTTGCCCAAGTGCCGTGGCCCCTTATACAAATGATCAAAAGGAGTGTCAGGATTCAGACCCCTGCTGATCTAATATTGATGCCCTAGGATTGATCATTGATTTTAAAAAGTTTGAGTTTTCAGATTTCAGCATCCCCACTTTGTTCTCTTTATATTTTTATAACATGTTGTTCATGCTTGTTGTACACTGCAATATATTCTACATGAAAGACTTCAGCTTGTAGTATAAGTAATGGTTCATTAGAGTGAACTTTATGACCTAATTAAAGGGGTTATCCAGTGTGGGGGCACTTTCTGGGGGGGACCGGGGAAGAGGTGGCTGAAATAAAAGTCGTCCACTCACCTCCCCGTTTCCAGCGGCGGGTCACTCACTGCGGCGCTCCGGTCCCCGGACTGCTGCAAACGGATCCCGCCTCCTTCACTGAGTGGCCCTGAGACGTAGCGTCTCGGGCGGCGTCAGACACCAGGAAGCGGCCGGGGACCGGAGCGCCGCGATGAGTGACCCACCGCTGGAACCGGGGAGGTGAGTGGACATCTTTTATTTCAGCCACCTCCTCCCCCACACTGGATAACCCCTTTAAGATGAGAGGTTTTCCTATGGGCACACTGCCGCCAGTTTGTAAACCTATGCACATGTGTTTCGGCTCCCTGTGATGCACTTTAGGGCTGTGGTTTGGGCCACATGCATTCCTAGGTACCTATGAACACAGCTTTAGCACTTTGATTTACATTATTGAAACTCATGATTGTATTTTTTTTTTTTTTTTGCGAAGTTCGTTGTGTGGGATCAATAACATAGTTTACACTTTGCAGCAGTCTCATCTTTTCACCACAGACAGAACAGGAAGTCTCAGCTTTGTTTTAGCCCCAGTGGTGAGAATGAAAACAGCAAAATTTCTGAATTATTTTATAAGATGGAAAGTAAATTGTAAAATTAGAAAAAGTCACCAAAAATTCTTAAAATATATGTTTAACCTAAAAACATTAGTTAAACAATAAACCATTTTCTGATGACACATTAAGTGGAAATGACTGACACCAGTGGGACCATATAGCACATAGCTGCAGACCCCCGCTGTGTATTGAGTGGGCCCCTCCCTCCACCCTTTATCCTGCTTGGCCTGTTAGCAGTCGGGAAAGGGGTTAATGAGCGCTGTAATTGGTTGCTATGTGAAATCCAGACAGTTTTGTTGTAAAAGTTTTTATTTCCCTCATGTTTCTCTTTCCTTGGCACTGCTTTTTTTTTCCAAGCTCTAATTCTGTTTTATATTCCGTCTAAACCTGAACTCATGCTTGTACTTAATGTTGCAACAGAAAGAGAATTGTTCCCAAATCTGTAATAAAGTACAGTATTAATTGTGGTATTATGCCACCTAAAGAAAGCAACATGCCTCAAATTTTTCATTTCATTGGAACAGCCAAGTGAAAAGGGTATAATGTAATATAAGCTTATATGTCTGCTTTATTCTGTGTATAAAAAACAGAAAACTAGTCATAAGGATTCTGGACCTACCTGGGTGTTACTGCCCTCCTGGGCACTTGAGCCTCATTACTTAAAGGGAACCTGTCACCCCCCGTGCCCAACGCTCATAGAGAATGACGGAGCGGTGGACTCTCCTGTCATTCTCTATGAGTGTTGGACTCATCTGAGGAGCGCACGCGCCAGGCTTCGGGCGCCGATATCTCCGTGACCCGACCATCTCCAGAAGCGGTACCCGTCGGGATTAGGTGAGTATATGGTGCTCTAACGGGGGTGAACTAGTCATCTGGGCCGTGACTAGTCACAGCTTTCTGTCTGTCAGCACGCTCTGCAGGATGATTGACAGGAAAAGAGGCTTATTTTTTATTTATTTATTTTGTCAATCATCTTGCACGTGCTGACAGGCAGAGAGCCAGATGACTAGTTTATGGCTCTCTGCATGTCTCACGCGACGGAATAAAAGACTTCGTTTGTGCAGCTAAAGCTTCTACAGAACACATAGGACACATGGTAAGGGAGAATTTTAGCAGATATTCCGGCTGTTGATTGGTTCCTATTAAACCACCAAACTACATTTTGTTTTGGGGTTTGTATTTTGTGGTTGTACTCAGTGGTTGAGCAGTCGCTCAGTACAAGTTCCAGAATGTATTGCTCTCCATCACATCCCTTTCACCCTGCCTTATTCCCCCCCCCCCCCCCCAGCACTCCTGACAGTTCCCCTTCCAAAGCTGTTTCAGAACATCTAATTTCACTGCAGACTATTGCACAGTAAAGTTGTAACACCTGCTTATTTCACTTCTTTACTGCTCAGGCTGAAAGGGCTGGTCAGAGATGGTGGGACTAGAGCTCAGAGACAAGAACCCACCAAGCCTCCTGTGACATCAGAGATTGATTGATGCGTTGTGATGGGGGAGAAAGGAGCTGGAGCATGTAGTCTTTGTATATTCCACTTCCTGTCAATGTAAAAATAAAGAAAAGCACATTAAAGCTGACACTAACTCCATAATAGTAAGTTTTATATATCTTGAGGTCATTTAATTTAAATTTATTTTTTTTTTAAATTGAAGTACCCCTTAAATAGCAAAACTGCTTATATCCTGACACTAGAAAACACTGGTATGCCTAGAATCTCAATTATTAGCGCTAAATAAACTTGCTTATTTAGACCTTTTTTCCTGTTGTTGTGAGGTCTGCTTTAAAACATTTTTGAGAAGCATCAGAACTAAAGCAGTACTCCTGCCAAAAACTTTTTTCCATCTACGTAAAGCAATCCCAAAGTTCTATAGTTTTTGTAATCTAGTGTTATTACATGTCCTGCCTCGTGTCACAGCTGATCATCACTCACCCCTGCCAGAAGTTATGTAGTTTTACCTAGTTACTGCCTATCCTGTTCGGCTGCCGGTTCCATCTTGGGATGTGGCCTCACCAAGTTGAGTCATTGAACAGGGCCCAGCCTTCAGACACTCCATTCTCCCGTCCCAGCTCTTGCAAGAATCCAGCGTAGCTTTTTCTCCGGCTAAGTAAACGTACTTTAGACTGTGTTTACACAGTAACTGAATGTGAATGCATCATTTGTTGGTAATTCATCATTTCATTGCATTCCTGCATTCATTGTGGTAAATAATCAGCCGTCCTGCATTGCATTAACGCAATGAAACTTCAACATGTGTGTACCCTAATTCAGCCATGCAGGAACGTGCAAAAGATGGTTGCTACATCTGAAACAGCACAGCCAACTATAAAAAAAGGGAGTTGCACAGACTACATCAACATGAAAATTTTGATGTGAAGACTTTTGCAACAACTCTAGTTACTTGGCTTTGTATAGGCCTAAATACAATTGTGAATTCAATTTTTCACATGACTGGGAATGTTGAGAATTTTTTTTTAATTACCTTCATCTGCACTGGGACTGGTACTACAGCAGCTGGTATTCAAATTGCACTGTGCTTGTAACTCGGGCTACACATTACTGCACAGCACTACCAAAATACCCATGAACAGGAAAGAAGCAGGTGGGCATATTGGTGCACCAAGGGCTTTAGCACCGCCCCAAGTACCATTTAATTTATATTTGGACAGAGCAGACGCTCCAATCTTCTTCATGCATATAAGCTGGCAGTCTACAGTACAGTATTTTGCCTGATTTCTCAACAATTCTGTTGTGACCATGTGACGTACTTGGTTGATAGACACCACAGTTCACTGATTTTGTAAAAATGTTTGACATAAGCAGGTAGGTAATGTAATTGGTAAATCCAGTGCTTCCCATGTGAATATAACACAATAAGTAGCTGAAGTTCAGTGATATAAGTGTGCTTTTATCCAAGTTGTATAACTGTATGCACTGCTCATGTACTGTTTAGCTGGTATTTCAGTTGTCCTGCTCAGACCTGTACCCAATAAAAAATTCTCATTTTTCTTTAGTGTGAACTCATTGAGAAGTAATGAGGATGGAGAGGAAGCTAATCCGGAGATAATTCCTGAAGATAGCTGCCTAGTGACTTTGAGGTATGCTTTGATCATCAGTGAGTAAAGATATAACATCTTACCTAAAATTGGATCTTTTACCACTCATTAGGGGAATCTGGCAAGAGTTTCATGCTCTTCATACCAGTATCAAGAAGGGACAGGCTCCCTTATCACTGTAAATGATGATGCAATGTGAAACACTTTGTTTAAAACCAATGATTTATCCCTTATGCTTTGTTGACCGATCTTTCCCTATACACAAATAGGGGGAGATCTATCATTCGAGCCCAAGAGGAGGTAGAGAACCTGACCAGAACTGCCATGGAAACTTAAGTTATGTTCCCAGACGGTTTTAAAACTATACTGTGAATTATTGCAACATTTCTGTGAAATTCATACTTTGTTCTAAGGAAGCCTGGCCCTGTTTCATGCTGCCCCTGGTTTGGGCAGCTTTAGACTCCTGACAGGTTACATTCAAAGGTGTTGTCCAGCGAAAATCTTTTTCTTTCAAATCAACTGATATCAGAAAGTTATATAGGTTTGTAATTGACTTCTATTTAAAAATTTCAAGTCTTCCCATACTTTTTAGTAACTATATGTCATACGGGAAATGTTTTCTTTTCAGTCTGACACAGTGCTCTCTGCTGACATCTCTGGCCAAGACAGGAACTTTGTCTCGGTTTTCTATGAATCCCCATAGAAAACCTCTCCTACTCTGTACAGTTCCTGTCTCGGCCAGAGATTTCAGCAGAGAGCACTGTGTCAGACCGAAAATAAAACAAAATTTCCTGCAGTACATACAGCAGCTAATAAGTATGGGAAGACTTGAGATTTTTTAATAGAAGTAAATTACAAATCTGTATAACTTTCTGACACGAGTTGATTTGAAAGACAAAGATTTTCGCTGGATAAACCCTTTAGAGGTGAAGGGGTATCTATCAACACCTTTACAAAAAATCTGGTATAACATTTTTTGTGCAAAACGCACAACTTTTTGCACGTGATTGTTTGAAAATTTGCAGCAATTTTCAGGGAAACCCTGCACAAAAACTATTGATAAAATATCCCCCTTGACTGTTTCTAAATTGGCCATCTCCATATGGAGAAGACTATCTTTGGTTTGTAAAGTGCATTGAACTTGCTGTCCTAAAGGGAAATAACAGTTTGTGTTTTTTTTCCCTTTGCGTCTGCTTATACTCCCCCTTTGCTTATTCGATTTATCTACAGTTCTACAAAACAGGATTTTTATTCATAATGTGCCTTTATAGTTTTAACATTTTACGTCTTTACACTAATACAGGAACTGCTCCATGTCCCTCTGATTAGTTCTATAAAAGAGATCTTACTTTGATATCCAAAAATTCTTTATGGCTACATTAATGAGAACGTTAAAAATAAAAAAAATAGTACTGAAGGCGTATAAAATGTAGCCTCAATAGATAAAGGTTCAGCTGTTATTATCAGCTCTAAAGGAAATGTGTCCAGAAAGTTATTTTTCTTTTTTGTTTCTGTATATTAATTTGATTTTACAAAAAGTAAAAGTACATTAAAACTCATACCCAGGACACTACTAGGGGTTATATGTAACTGCACAGGTTTAATGAGTACCTGTCTTTAAAAATAACTTTTGAGACCAAATTGGCTTTATAGGAGGAAGATCCAGTCCAGAAAACATTAGGAGAATACAGGCAGTGACACAAGTTGGGGAGGCACGGATAGCTAATTGGGCGGTGGCATCACTGGACACTGCAATATTTAAAATGCATATTATAGATGGCTGTAAGCTGCTGCTTTGGCAGTCTCTGAATTTTTTGTGTATAGTTACTGTGTGTCTCCGAAAATAAAACAGAATCTTATATTTTTTTCTTCTCGGAAAAAAAGGCTTATTTATGGTGTTATTTTCTCTATGAACAACATTTGCACATTATTCTGGGTTTGTTTCTTGTACTCATGGAGTAGTTTTTCTTTTTAGAGTAGAGCTTATATTTAACCCCTTTGTGCTGCAGCTAGTTTGGGCCTTAATGACCAGGCTAATTTTTCAAAATCTGACCTGTCTCACTTTATGCTCTTATAGCTCAGTGATGCTTTAACGTATGCTAGCGATTCTGAGATTGTTTTTTCGTGACATATGGCACTTTATGTTAGTGGCAAAATTTGGTCACTACTTTGTGTGTTTTTTGTGAAAAACATCAAAATATCATGAAAAATTAAAAAAATTTGCATTTTATGAACTTTGAAATTCTCTGCTTCTAAAAAAAGAAAGTCGTAGCACATAAATTAGTTACTAAGTCACATTACCAATATGTCTTCTTTATTCTGGCATAATTTGGTAAACATATTTTACTTTTTTAGGGTGTTATGGGGCTTACAAATTTATCAGCAAATTATCACATTTTCGTGAAACTGATTTTTTTAGGGACCAGTTCTTTTTTTAAATGGATTTAGAAGTCTGGTATCCTGAAAACCCCCATAAGTGACCCCATTTTGGAAACTACACACCTTAAAGAATTAATCTAGGGGTATAATGAGCATTTTAACCCTACAGGGGCTGGAGGAAAGTATTCACAATTAGGCAGTAAAAAAATTGAAAATTTTAATTTTCCAATAATATATACGTTTAGATTAAAGTTTCTCATTTTCAAAAGGAATATGAGACAAAAAGCACCCCAAAATTTGTAATGCAGGTTCTCTTGAGTACAACGGTACCCCATATGTGGGCGTAAACCACTGTATGGGCACACAGCAGGGCTCAGAAGGAAGGGAGCGCCAATTAGCTTTTCCAATGCAGATTTTGCTGAAGAAGTTTCTGAGCGCCAGGTGCGTTTGTAGTGCCCCTGTAGTGTCAGCAGAGAGAAAACCCCCCATAAGTCACCCCATTTTGGAAAGTACACCCCTCAAAGAATTCATCTTGGTGTGTGGTGACCATTTTGACCCCACAGGTATTACAGGAAAGTATTCAAAAGAAGACAGTAAAAATGAAAAACTGGAATTCTTCCAATAATATGTTCGTTTAGTTTGAAATTTCTCAATTTCACGAGGAACAAGAGGAAAAAAGTACCCCAAAATTTGTAACGCAGGTTCTCCTGAGTACAATGGTACCCCATATGTGGGCATAAACCACTGCATGGGCACACAGGAGGGCTCAGAAGGGAAGGAGCGCCAATTAGCTTTTTCAATGCAGATTTTGCTGCAGAAGTTTCCGAGCGCCAGGTGCGTTTGCAGCGCCCCTGTAGTGCCAGCGGAGTAAAATCTCGCCATAAGTCACTCCATTTTGGAAAGTGCACCCCTCAAAGTATTCATCTTGGTGTGTGGTGACCATTTTGACCCCACAGGTATTAGAGGAAAGTATTCAAAAGTAGACAGTAAAAATGAAAAACTCAAATTTTTCCAATATTATGTTCTTTTAGTTTGAAATTTCTCAATTTCACGAGGAACAAGAGGAAAAAAGTACCACAAAATTTGTAACGCAGGTTCTCCTGAGTACAATGGTACCCCATATGTGGGCGTAAACCACTGTATGGGCACACAGGAGGGCTCAAAAGGGAAGGAGCGCCAATTAGCTTTTTCAATGCAGATTTTGCTGAAGAAGTTTCCGAGCGCCAGGTGCGTTTGCAGAGCCCCTGTAGTGTCCACAGAGTAAAATCTCCCAATAAGTCACTCCATTTTGGAAAGTGCACCCCTCAAAGAATTTATTTTGGGGTGTGGTGAGCATTTTGACCCCACAGGTGTTTGAGGAAAATATTCAAAAGTAGACAGTAAAAATGAAAAACTCGAATTTTTCCAATAATATGTTCCTTTAGTTTGAAATTTCTCAATTTCACGAGGAACAGGAGAGAAATGTCACCCCAATATATGTAAAGCAGGTTCTCCTGAGTAGAACAGTACCCCATATGTGGGCATAAACCACTGCATGGGCACACAGCCGGGCTCAGAAGGGAAGGAGCGCCAATTAGCATTTTCAGTGCAGATTTTTCTGAAGAAGTTTCTGAGCGCCAGGTGCGTTTGCAGTGCCCCTGTAGTGTCAGCAGAATAGATTCCCCCCAAAAGTCACCACATTTTGGAAAGAGCACCCCTCAAAGAATTCATCTTGGTGTGTGGTGACCATTTTTACCCCACAGGTATTAGAGGAAAGTATTCAAAATTGGCCAGTAAAAATGAAAAACTCGAATTTTTCCAATAATATGTTGGTTTAGTTTGAAATTTCTCAATTTGACGAGGAACAGGAGAGAAAATTCACCCCAAAATCTGTAACGCAGGTTCTCCTGAGTAAAACGGTACCTCATATGTGGGCATAAACCACTGTATGGGCACACAGCAGGGCTCAGAAGGGAAGGAGCGCCAATTTACAGGAGCAAAACCGCAGCTAGTAATGGTTATTAGAATAGCGCAGTTACTAAAATAAAATAAAAAAAATGAAATTACAGGTAATGTGGGGTGGTTACGGGCAACCAGGGGTGGTTATGGGCAACCTGAGGTGGTTACAGGTAATCTGGGGTGGTTACGGACAACATGGGGTGGTCACGGGCAACCTGCTGTGGTTACAGGCAACGTGGGGTGGTTACAGGCAACGCGGGGTGGTTACGGGCAACGTGTGGTGGTTATGGGCAACGTGTGGTGGTCACGGGCAACCTGCTGTGGTTACGGCAACGTGGGGTGGTTACAGGCAACGTGGGCTGGTTACAGGCAACGTGGGCTGGTTACAGGCAACGTGGGCTGGTTACGGGCAACGTGGGCTGGTTACGGGCAACGTGGGCTGGTTACGGGCAACGTGGGCTGGTTACGGGCAACGTGGGCTGGTTACGGGCAACGTGGGCTGGTTACGGGCAACGTGGGCTGGTTACGGGCAACGTGGGCTGGTTACGGGCAACGTGGGCTGGTAACGGGCAACGTGGGCTGGTTACGGGCAACCTGCTGTGCTTACAGACAATCTGGGATGGTTACGGGAAACGTGGGGTGGTTACGGGCAACCTGCAGTGCTTACAGACAATCTGGGGTGGATACGGGCAACGTGGGGTGGTTACGGGCAACCTGCAATGCTTACAGACAATCTGGGGTGGTTACAGGCAACGTTGGCTGGTTACGGGCAACCTGCAGTGCTTACAGACAATCTGAGGTGGATACGGGCAACGTGGGGTGGTTACGCGCAACCTGCAGTGCTTACTGACAATCTGGGGTGGTTACGGGCAACGTGGGGTGGTTACGGGCAATGTGGGGTGGTTACGGATAAACTGAAGTTCTTATAGGCAATCTGGGGTGGGTACCTGTAATCTGACATGGGCACCGCAATCTGGAGGGGGTCATTGGCAATTTGGGGTGGTCAGAGGCAAGGTGCGGTGGTCAGAGGCAAGGTGCGGTGGTCAGAGGCGACGTGCGGTGGTCAGAGGCATTGTGGCGTTGTCAGAGGCATTGTGGCGTTGTCAGAGGCATTGTGGCGTGGTCAGAGGCATCGTGGCGTGGTCAGAGGCATCGTGGCGTGGTCAGAGGCATTGTGGCGTGGTCAGAGGCAACGCGCAGTGGTTACGTGCAATCTGGGGGGGTTACATGTAATCTGGCATGATTACGGGGAACCTGGGGGGGTTATGTGCAACCTGGAAGGGTTACAGACAATCTGGGATTGTTACTGATAAACTGAAGTGCTTATAGGTAATCTGGGGTGGGTACATGTAATTTGGGGTGGTTACGGGCAATCTGGAGGGGGTCACTGGCAATTTGGGGTGGTTACGGGCAACGTGCGGTGGTTACGGGCAACGTGCGGTGGTTACGGACAACGTGCGGTGGTTACGGGCAACGTGCGGTGGTTACGGGCAACGTGCGGTGGTTACGGGCAACGTGCGGTGGTTACGGACAACGTGCGGTGGTTACGGGCAACGTGCGGTGGTTACGGGTAATCTGGGGAGGGGTTAGGGGTAATTTGGGAGTAAACTGCAATTATTACTATAATAAAAAGTGTGTGTTTTATTTTTTTGTATGTTTGTCACTTTTTGTACTTTACATATTCATTTTCACTGTATTACTATGATTACTGTGATATTTTCTATCTCAGTAATCATAGTTCAGTGACAGAGACCAAATTGGTCTCTGTCACTTTAAATTTTCAGAGTTGGCTGGTTGTGAAGCGCATGCGCACTTCATGACCAGCCAGGACGTCGAGGAGGAAGGAGCTCCGTCGATCCGGTGAGTATATGGGGAAGGGGGGGGTGACTGGGGGACGGGGGTGACAGGGGGGGTGGGGGACGGGGGTGACAGGGGGGGTGGGGGGCGACTTGGGGGGTGGGGGGACATCACTTTTTATCCCCTGTCACCAATCATTCATGGTGACAGGGGATAAAAAGTGCCGGGAGCACATGGCACAAGCGATCAGCGGTATATAGTATATACCGCTGATCGCTTGTACCGGGACCCCACAGGGGGGTCCCCGATGACTGCCCCATGCTCTCCGCTACCTCCGGTGGCGGAGAGCATGGGGCTTTCATTCATTTTAACCTTTTAATCGCTGTGAACCGACGTTAGTCGGTTCACAGCGATAGCGGCGGCCATCTTGGAAATGATGGCCGCCGGGGGAGGGGGGTTAGTTATCGGGGCACTAGGGGGGGCTGATCTGAGGTCTGGGGGATACTTATTTCATCTCCCCCCGTCGTAGATTCACGGCGGGGGGAGATGAAAGGTGGCGGCGGCACCGGTACTCTCATTTACCGACGGTCGCCGCTATAACGTTAATAGCGGCGATCGTCGGTAAGGGGGGGGGCCGGGACGGACCTCACACACTGCCCCAACCCCTCAGCTACCTCCGGTAGCCGGGGGGATGGGGTGGGGGCCGTCCCGGCCCCGCAGCCTTATTCTCTGCCATCGCCGTAAAAAGCTGATGGCAGCAGAATAAGGCCCATTAGTGACCGCCGTAGAAAGCCGTATCGGCGGTCACTAAGGGGTTAAAGTGTCACTGTCATTATAACTTTTAAATCTAAATCAGCAGTAGATGTGATATAAAGCAAGTTTGCAATTTACATTCATTATTTATTTTTTAGTTATCATGGAAAACAACATGGTTTTCCGGTTTTCTGGCCTGGGATACACAAAGTCCTGTGTTTCCCAGGTCATCTGAGCACTCACAGAGAGAAGACAGTCATGTGACTCTCTGTACTGGCCATAATTCCTGTGTTTAGTCTGTTTTTTTTTCTACCAGCACAAGTCAGAAAATCTGCCTTCAGGAAACTGGACCTGGATTTCTGATAAGTTCAGCTTTGTTTTCCAGCATGATAACAACAACAAAAAAATAATGAATGTATATTACAAACTTGCTATAATTTACATCTACTGTTGATTTAGATTTTGAAAGTTATAGCTACAGTGACACTTTAAAGTCTACTCCAAAAATTCTGCAAAATCAAGCTAGGGCTTATTTTAGGGGAAATTAGAACAATTTGATGAGAAACAGTTAGGGTGCATTTACACAGATATTTATCTGACAGATTTTTTTTAAACCAAAGCCAGGAACAGACTATGAATAGGTCATAAAGGAAAGACTGAGATTTCTCCTCTTTTCAAATATATTCCTGGCTTTGGATTCAAAAATCTGTCAGATAAATCTGTGTGTAAAATCACCCTTAGACATGAGTGCAATTTGAGTATGCCCAAGTCTAATTGTTTGGCATTTGATTACTTGTGGCTGAAGAAGTTGGATGCAACCCTGTGAAGTCCAGAAAAACATGAACTAAACAACCATAGGCCTGAAGACTGTATCCAATTTCTTCAGCCACTGATATTCAAATACCTAACGATTGGACTTAAGCATGCTCGAGTTGTGCTCATCTCTAGTAGCAACATAAATATTACGAAATGAAGTATGGTTCCAGTTTAAACCTATATAAGATGCCTAATAACTGCACAGGAAACAGCAGAATTTTGAATTCCACTTTAATTAAAAAGAAAACTTGCATTAATATAATTAAGTGCAACGCAGTACGACCTCGCGCGGGTGTGGGCGTTCAGAGCGGGGTCGCGCGGCTACCCCGCTCTGAACCGCGGCAGTCCCAGGTGCCGCTTGTAGCCCGGGACGGCCGGTATTAGTGGGCACGGTCCGATCGCCGTGCCCGCTTATACAGTAATCAGATGCAGCTGTCAAACATGACAGCTGCATCCGATTACCCGATACAGCATTTCCCTGGTGTCTAGTGGCGGAGATCGCTCCCCCGGGACAACGTCCCGGAGGAGCGGTCTCAGTTACTGAAGACGGCCGGGGACCACTCCAAGATGGCGCCGTCCCCGACTCGGCACTTGTTTGTTTTCGGCTGCAGCAGCCGAAAGCAAACGAGTGCCGATCTCATTGATCTTTGCTGTATATCTATACAGCAAAGATCTCAATGAGAGATCAAAGTGTATATACTAGAAGTCCCCCAGGGGGGCTTCTAGTATATGTGTAAAAAAAAAAAAGAAAAAGTGTTGTCATTAGTAAAAAAGCCCCCTCCCCCAATAAAGTCTGAGTCACCCCCCTTTTCCCAGGTTTTACATAAAAGTGAGTAAATAAATAAACATGTTTGCTATCGCCGCGTGCGTAATCGCCCGAACTATTAATTAATCACATTACTGATCTCGCACGGTAAACGGCGTCAGCGCAAAAAAATCCCAAAGTGCAAAATTTTTGGTCGCATCAAATCCAGAAAAAATGTAATAAAAAGCGCTCAAAAAGTCGTATATGTACAATCAAGGTACCAATAGAAAGTAAACATCATGGCGCAAAAAATGACACCTGACACAGCCCCATAGACCAAAGGATAAAAGCGCTATAAGCCTGGGAATGGAGCGGTTTTAAGGAACATATATTTGTTACCAATGTTTTGAATTTTTTTACAGGCCATCAGATACAATATAAATTATACATGTTATATATCGTTTTAATCGTATTGACTTGAGGAACATGCATAACAAGTCAGTTTTACACCAGGGCGAATGGCGTAAAAACACATTCCCCCCCAAATAAAAGAAATGCGTTTTTGTTTTTCAATTTCACCACACTTTGAATTTTTTTTCTGGTTTCGCAGTGTACTTTATGCAAAAATTCAGCGTGTCATTGCAAAGTACAATTAGTGATGCAAAAAATAGGGGCTCATGTGGGTCTGTAGGTGTAAAAATGCAAGTGCTATGGCCTTTTAAGCACAAGGAGGAAAAAACAAAAACGCAAAAACGAAAATTCGCCTGGTCCCGAAGGGGTTAAAGGTGGTTTCAGGCCATTTGTAATAATTTTATAATTCTAATATATAATAACTTAAAGGGGTAGTGTGGCGCTAATCATTTATTCACAAAATAACAAACATTACAAAGTTATACAACTTTGTAATGTGTGTTATGTATGTGAATGGCCTCTTCCCCGTGTTCCCCAGCCGCGACTTCAGAGTGTCATTGCTGCATACCACCATCTCTTTTCAGTGCTGTATCTCTACTATTTGTAGTTTGCAAAGTCCTGCATTTTCTAAGAAAAAAAGAAAAGTCTCAGTGCAGTATATCTCTAATTACTGATGTAGGCAGAAAATACAATATACTTTTTTTTTTTTATTATTATTTTTTTATTTGACCCCTTTAGTATTCGGAACAAAATCAATGAAAGACGTAAGCACTTGATAGTTGACCGGGCGTTCCGACAGGAGACCTTCCGTTATGAAATGGTGAGTATGCCAATAGAACTTAAATATTATTACATTTTAAGGAAACAATCAGACGTGAATATTTGGTATGAGGACTATACCATACGCACACCATAGATGCAAGGGCGGATTAATCATAGGCCCCAGGCTGTTCACTAAGCCCGGGCCCCCTTACCCCACTGGAGCTATGGCAGCACTAGCATAATACAATAGCCTAATAATAGATAATGTCTTATTTATCATGTATCTGTAAAGTTTTATGAAATTTGGTTAAATGACTTTGCACCAGGGTCATTGCTGGTGTCGGCCATTAGCAGCGGGTGTATTCTGAACATTGCAGCAGACACCGTTTTCGTTAAATGTTACTCTGGTTCCACAAGTGTAGCTTTTTGGGATGTAAAGAGGTTTCCATTCCTGGTCCTTTTCTTTCCACATGATAAAAACAGGCTGAACATCATATTGCGGTAACCTCATACTGAATAGATGGGCATGTTATTGTATCAGTGTGAGTCCAGGATAAGGAGCTGTCAGTCATGGTTGGATGGGTTGAAATCCAATCCGTTTAATTGCTCTTTCCCCTGCTGGTAGACTCCTATGACAGGACATCAGATGTCACTTTTTATAGCCAGCTTACTTATATGTCTTCACATGCCTTTTGTGCACCGAAATATCTTACTAAGCATTAACCCTGTTGAGGAGAAACAGCTGCACAAGAAGCTGCTATAAGGTATAAAAATTAATAGTAATCCCTGAATGGTCATATGTTATAATATTTTCAGTGTACAATTACCCTTGACCTTTGTGAAGTCAGGGTGTGCACGGTTAGCTGTGGTATCAGTGCTTTACTCTTTAGATTTCTGTATGGTGCATAGTATATGCGTAATGCATTTCAGAGTATGTATAGAACATATCCACAGCTGAACCATCAGGGAATGCTGAGAGACTATGGCTTACAGCTTTGTGGGCTATAGTCTGTGGCTACATACAAGGTAAATGATGAAGCGTACTGTAAAAGGGGTGATACAAATGAAAATAAGATAAGAGCAAGAATTGTGTAGAAAATTAATGCTCTTTCCTTTATTTCTAGGAGTCTCGCGGTACTGGAACAAGACCAGAGGATCCGTCCTACATGGTTGATGAGGGAGAACTGGTGCTAACTATGAATGTTTTATATCCTGTTATATTTCAAAAGGTTTGCATTTACCAAGGCCGTATTCACACCCGTGTGTTTAAAAGTATAAAAACCATACAAACTAAAAGGATGCCAACAACTGATGCTGCTATGTGCCACACAGCAGAATTTGTTTCCCCTTGATGTAATTCATGAAGGAAAAACAAAAAGTATTGCAACAAACATTTTTTTTTTTTTTTTTTTTTGCTGGACACAACAGCGCTTACTGTTATGCTATGCTTGCTTCTATACAGCAAGGGGGGTCCGAAAGTGGGGGAAGGGGGCCAGACCGGTTATTTAAACACATTACAAAGTTATATAACTTTGTAATGTGTTTTAAATAAGCTAAAAAATATTTTGTGGGAGTTGTCCTTTAACCATGGGGCTAGATATTTCAGCCTGTTCCTGCCGTTACTAAGCTGAACTAATTCATTGAACTAGATTCTATGAATTACAAATGGTATCCAACTATTTAGTCACCTATGTTAATGAGGATAACCCTGATGGATGGTTACAGCCTCATTGGTTCTACTAAAGCGGCTCATTCCTAGTGCTATCTTCTGGCTGGTAAGGTGCTAGCTTACTGTGAAGCAGAGCTGCATTAAAAGTACCCCAAGGAAACCATTCATATATTTTCCTAGTAATTATACAGGGATGTGAAACTGTCACATTGTACGTGAATAGTAAAATGGGTCATAAAGCTGTATAGTTTTATGGGTTACATAACTGATATGAAAAACTTTAAACTTATGTCTCGTATTTTCTTTTTCTAGCACAAGATGTACAAGCCCTATGAGACAATTCTGGTGCTTGGTAGCCAGAGGCTGGCAGAACTTCGAGATGCCATTAAGTGTGTCAGTGACTTACAGATTGGAGGAGAATTTAGCAACAATCCAGACCTGGCACCTGAAAATGTTTGCAAGGTAAAAGGCAGTAAAAGCCTTCTGTGTAACATATATGTCATATGTGAAAATTATATGTCCCTTTCAAGATGTCCACTATTATCATGTATATTTTAGTTCTTCTGATCTATAATCATCTCCCTCAGTTAAACATGTATAAATGTTCTGTGTATACCTGTATGACCACTCTTGGGTGGTGATCATAGATAATTATAAATTATGAAAACTTTATTCAGTATGCATGATATCATGTAGATTTTTAGACTCCAATAACTGTAACTTAGCTTATGTTATTTTTTTTAATTAGCAGAGGAAAAAAGTAGAGTACCTGTCATGAAATAAAACTTTTAACGTCTCAAGGAGACGTCAAAGGTTTTTATCTTTCAAGGTTTGAGTGTTCAGACCATGACCAATCGGACGAATGAGCGTGCAATCCCACTCCCCGCTCTGTCAGTGTGAAGAGACATATACCATAGACTTGCATTATGCAGCCTTCTCCTTCTGTTGCAGAGCTAGTAGAGGACCGCACCGGTTTGTTCTCCTGATCGGTCGGGTGCTAAGCACTCAGAACTTGACATTTCTCTCTGACATGTCAAACGTTTGTCTTCGTCACGGTGCCTTTTTGAAGGGGTATGTCAGCTGAAAATGAAAAATGCAGGACTCAAAGGGTTTACGATGATCAAACAATTACTAATATACGTGCATAGCTTGGGTCCGCTGTCTTCTCAGATTGCTGAACAGGACACGTGATCTTCCTGGCTGCGATTTCTCGTCTTCCTGTGACGTCCCGAATCACTTCATCTTCCAGTCGCTTCCTGAGTACAGTGACATCAGGTTCCCGGGGGCTGGGTTATGTCCTGGACAGCTCAGCCTCCCCTCGCATGTGCAGTACAATTCTATTATGGTTGTACTACGTATGCGGTAGGCTCTCATATCTGTACTCAGACTGGTCATGTGCTAGCTGGTTAGCTGGAACAGTACAAGGGACATATCTGGCCACTATTAAAAGACCAGGCTACAAGGTGGGGGCGGGGCTATACCTAGCCATAGGGGGTGTGTGGGGGTAGGCTGTACTTGGCTACACCTGGCTACAAGGGTGGGGAGGGGGTTTACCTGCCTGAAGAGGTGGAAATACCTGGACCTGGCTACAAGAAAGGGCATGTCTAGCCATGGGGGGTGTATCTGGCTGCAGGGGACATCCCTGGCTATAAGGGGCATGCTGTGTAATGTGGTGATTTATGCTGCACAGTAAACTGCAGTTTGTGAGAACCAGGGCCTGTTGTAGAGGAGGCTAGGGCTGCAGCGCCAGAGCTATGACATCATTGCTATATACACTGCAGTTTTGCCTCTGGCCTCTATGCGTGCTGTGTAAGAAAACAGGCAACGCTGCATGTAAACAGAGCTGTATGATGGCAGATGAAGCTGATAGAGAAGAAATAAGTATGTGGGGAGGTTTGTTTAGGCTTTGGCAACACAGCTTGATGTTTTTTGGACAATGTCATAGAAAAACTCTTAAGGCTATGTTCACACTACGTAAAAGTATGGCCGTTGTTGCCATCTGCAACAACGGCCATACTTTATGCAGTGTGGAACATTGCCTACATTTCTGTGGGATCCCGGTCGGAGCGTATACACATCATATACGCTCTGGCTGGGATCCCGTGCGGCGCCGCAAATAACTGACATGTCAGTTTTCTGCAGCCGTAATTCAATGAATTGCGGCCGTAGGAAACCCTGTCAATTCACACGATGAAGCAAGCGGCTCCGGCTGCTTGCTTCATTGTGTGCTGTGAGAGGTTCTGATGCGGGCGCCGTGATGCACCCGCATCAGAACACTGTGGCCGGAAAGATCATCCGGACGGTACTTAAGTACCGGCCGGGATGATCCGGGCAGAGACCGGCCGTTCCGTGATCCAGCCGGGTCATGGAACGGCTGGTCTCATACGTAGTGTGAACGTAGCCTTGAGGTGAAATCCCACAAAAGGATAAATTTGTATAAATCACATGCTAAAAATGTTGGAAGAAAGTTCGACAAAAAAAAAATAAAATAAGAACTTGCACAGCTACAAAGTAGAATAAGCTAATTGTCAACAGATAAAACTATACTAAAGCACAGTAACCTGAATAAAGTGATTGGTCTCTTTTATTAGTATTGAAGATCTGTAAATGCATCTGTCAGTTGGAACATTGTGTTTTATCTTTTGGCAGCACATTATAGAGTACTGAAAGGATGATGGCTATCTTTATATGCATCCAAGAAGGAGAAGTTCAATGTGAGAAATCCACTTTAGGCGTTGCAATCATCTGCGCCTTTATCTCCCCCCTGACCAGCTAATGCGGCCAGTGTATGGTAATAATGGAAGAATATGAAACTTCCGGTATATGAAGTTGCCCGATATTTCATAGACTTCTATTATGTCAGTACATTGCTCGTTATAGCAGTTTAGAGCGGAGATGAAGGGCTGAGCACAGGTCAGGTCAGCACTCGCTTGCTGCTCATACCCCGCTCACTGCCGCTGCCATTACACGTGCCAACAGCGAGTGGGTAGTGTTGGGGTCGGGGGCAGCTGCAGGAGGCGCTCCCCAGATGGTCTTTACATCTATTAAACGGAGCGACGGCTAGCAGACCGTCATTATTATTGAAGTTTTTTTTCAATCTGTTGAGAGACCAGAATCAGCCGACATTGTGCATGTCGGCTGATTGTTGCCTTTTACCACTGGCTATCACACCAACCAAATACGGCTGATAATCGCTTGGTGTAATAGGACCTTTAGATCCTCACCATTAGATCCCACCCAGATCACTATTCTATTTTAGACAACTTTTTCTTTTTCTAACTAGTTTCACCTTTATTTCAGGATCTCTTCAAATCAGCTTACTTCTATTTTGAAGGAATATTTTACAATGATATGAGATATCCAGAATGTAGAGATATAAGCAGGTAAATTACAGTTTTTTTTTTGTTTTGTTTTTTTATACCCAAGTCAGTTGTTGTTTGAATTTCCTGATAAGAAATCTGGTTGGATTTTCAGGTTGTGTAAAGTGGGCCTACGTTGGAGATTTATCAAGCTGTTTTACGGTACAAATGTCCAAACCCATAGGGGTCCATTAGTTATGGACACCCTTAAGGATTTTTCCTGAAAGGTGTACGTTCCAGAAGATACGTCAGAATTTTATAGATCCTGTCCTATTTTTGTCCAGAATTCCGCCACAGACTCAACTATAGAAGTCTATGGGATCGTTTGAATTCCAGACGCTTTTCTGATGCACATCCAGATTGGTTGACAGCAGGGTTCTCTTTAAGCTGCGTGGTGTGTGGCCGTGCAGCTTAAAGAAAGGCCCCGTTCTTTGCCGCAATCTACCCTCTCAGCCTGGGATCTCTGAGCAGGGGCTGTTAAAGCTCACTGTAGCTGCGTCCTCCTCCAGACAAATATACAATTGTAGAATGACTGGCACTGCCAGTACCCGCTCTGCCATACATTCCCATAGACTGCAGGAACGAGCTTCCCCAGTATTGGTCAATGTGATGATGTGACATCATCGCACCTGCCTAGGGATCCAGTCCCTGCCCGCGAGAGATTGGAGAAGAGGAGAGGAGCTGCGTGGGAGCGATGTGTTAGAGGAGTTTTGTTTTTTTTTTCTTTAAAAACACATGGGTACGGAAATCTGTCCGGATTTCAGGTCGTGTGAAGGGGGCCTTACTTTATATCATCTTTAGCCTAGGTAGTGACATCATCACAGAAAAAAAGACAAATTTGGACACAAAAACACAGAAAAATGCAACAGCTCACTGCAATGGCAAGATACAGACATGAAAATAGTTAAAAGCAGCCCCCCAACTGAAAAAAAAATTCCCACAAAAATAATGAGCCTCTTGGTTACCATTTGCAAACAGTGTAAACCACCCCACCACAATAAGGTGGCCTCATGCTCAGGGCAGACCCTACACTGTACTATGGCCTCTCAATGGCATGTAATACGCCTATGTTCTGGGCATGCAAGATCCGTCTTATGCTGGTATAAGATGGATCTTGCATCCCCAGAGCATAGGCGTATTACATGCCATGGAAAGGCCATAGTACAGTGTAGGGTCTGCTCCGAGCATGGGGCCACCTTATTGTGGTGGGGTGGTTTACACTGTGTACAAATGGTAACCAAAAGCCTCATTAGTTAAAAGCAGCCCCCCAACTGCTTAAAAAAATTTCCACAAAAATAACGAGGCTTTTGGTTACCATTTGTACACAGTGTAAACCACCCCACCACAATAAGGTGGCCCCATGCTCGGAGCAGACCCTACACTGTACTATGGCCTTTCCATGGCATGTAATACGCCGATGCTCTGGGGATGCAAGATCCATCTTATACCAGCATAAGACGGATCTTGCATGCTCAGAGCATAGGCGTATTACATGCCATTGAGAGGCCATAGTACAGTGTAGGGTCTGCTCCGAGCATGGGGCCACCTTATTGTGGTGGGGTGGTTTACACTGTGTACAAATGGTAACCAAAAGCCTCATTTTTGTGGGAATTTTTTTAAGCAGTTGGGGGGCTGCTTTTAACTATTTTCATGTCTGTAGTGGGTCTGTATTTTACCATTGCGGTGAGCTGTTGAATTTTTTTGTGTTTTTTGAGTGACATCATCAGCCTTCCCTACCTTTCACCACTTCATTCTGATCTGTGTCTGTCTGTCCCCAGTGTTTTAATTTATTTTTATTTTTTTTTTAGGCAGTTTAATGAACATATCATTTTGTTGCTAACAATTCTGGCCTTTCAACTTTGCAGCCTTTTAATTCGACCATATTGGTCTGTGTGAACACTGTTGCATCATTGACATTCCTTTTAGGGTGGTTAGAAAGTAGCTGCTACAGTCGTGTCAAGGCGACACATCATTTCTATAGTGGAGTAAACTCAACTTATCAAACTCAGCTTATATGGCAGTACTAAAGTTTTTGTATAAATTCACCCTGTGTTTGAATTTTTTTTCAGAACCACAATTGAATGGTCTGAATCCCGTGATAGAGGCTATGGGAAATTTCGGTCAGCCAAGATGGAAGAATTTACCTTTAATGACCTAAATATAAAAATTGGTTTTCCCTACTTGTACTGCCATCAAGGAGATTGTGAGCACATTATTACTGTCACAGATATTAGGTAGGTCAATAACTAAGTATTTTTACCATAACACTGAGATTACAGGGAATTTACAGCAAAGTCTGTATTAAAAATCAGAATACCTAGGCACAATTATTTTACATAAAGGAACTGCATGCACAATTGTTCTGCAGTTGGAAAAATAAGTATTTGATACACTGCAGATTTTGGCAGTTATTCCACCTACAAAGAATGGAGAGGTCTGTATTTTTATTTATTTATTTTTTTTAATCGTTGGTAAACTTCGCCTGTGAGAGACACAATCTATGGGGAAAAAAATCCAGAAAATTAAATTGTATGATTTTTAAATAATTATTTTGCATTTAATTAATTGAAATAAGTATTTGATACAATAGAAAAACAGAACTTAAAATGTAACTCATTTAAATGTCATTTTTTTTATAAATCAATAAATCAATAGTACAAGCAATTTTAAGAAACTCAGTAATAGTTTTTATTAAAGGGGTTATCAAGCGCTACAAAGACATGGACACTTTTTCCCCCTACTGTTGTCTCCAGTTCAGGTGTGGTTTGCAATTAAGCTCCATTTACTTCAATGGAATGGAGTTTCAAAACCCCGCCCAACTGGAGACGAGAGGGGGAAAAGTGGCGATGTTTTTGTAGCGCTGGATAACCCCTTTAAGAAAAGGAGTTTCCTTCTGTACTCAAAAAGCTGTTTTCATACCTCCCCTACTCACTTCAGTAGAAGCAAGATTTCTGTGTCAATTATGCTCTGTGGAGGGGGGATGGGTCGAGGGGCTGAGTAAGCACGAAGAGGAGAAAAGGCAGCCTTGCACAACACAACATCCTGCAATCTTCTTTCAACAAGCTTCCAAATAAGCACTTTCTGATCTCTGCATCCAGCGTTTTATGTGCCCAGACAGTCTGCAAACTGCACAAGCTGGCTCTGTCCTCTTCCTGCTCAGTCATCCCCCTTGGCCCCTCCCTTCTCCATAGGTTATAATTGACTCAGCAAACCTGTCTTCACTTTGCTTCTCTGTAATGAAGACGGCTTTGCCTGATAATGTACAGATCAAAAGTAAGAGGGAGAGGTTGGAAAACTGCTTTTTGAGTACAGAAAGTCTTTTTTGCCTAATAAAACCTATTAAAGAGTTTCTTACAATCTTGTACTATTGATTTCTACAATAAAAATTTAAATGACAGTTACACTTCAATATTTGGTAAAGAAACCTTTGTTTTGCAATTGCAGACATTTCCTGCAGTTCTTGACCATGTTTGGACACACTGCAGCAGGGTTTTAGTCCCACTCCTCCACACAGATCTTCTGAACATCGTTCAGATTTTAAAGGGGTACTCCAGCGTGGGGGCACTTTTGCGCTGGGACCGGGGACGAGGTGGCCGAGGGAAAAGACCTCCACTCACCTCCCCGTTTCTCAGGTCCGCTCAGCCACCCGGTGAAGGAGGCGGGCACCGGAGCGCCGCGATGCGGGACCCGCCACTGGAACCGGGGAGGTGAGTGGACATCTTTTCCCTTGGCCCCGGTCCCAGCGCAAAAGTGCCCCCACGCTGCAGTACCCCTTTAAGGCTGTCACTGGGCAACATTGAGTTTCAGCTCTCTCCAAAGATTTTCTATTAGGTTCAGGTCTGGATAGAAGCTTCCAAATAACTCCTGTAAATGCTTATTCAAAGAAAAAAAACACACAAGAAAGTTAAAGTGTAACTGTCATTTTTTTTTTTTTTTTTTGCAGAAATCAGTAGTATAAGCGATTTTAAGAAACTCTATAATAGGTTTTATTAGCCAAAAAAGCCTCCTTCTGTACTCAAGAAGCAATTTGCCCGCCTTCCCCCCTGACTTCTTATCTGTGCATTATCAGGCAAACACGTCTTCATTACAGAGAAGCCAGTGAAGACTGGCTCTGCTCTCTCCATTCTATCCTTATGGAGGGGGGAGGGGCCGAGGGAGATGAGGGAGCAGGAAGAGGTGACCTGAAGGTCAGCTGTTTGTAGACTCTCTGGGCACCTAAACCGCAGGATTCTGGGGTCAGAAAGGTCAGTGCTTATCTATGAACTTACTGAGAGAAGATTGCAGGGTGTTGTGCTTTGCAAGACTGCTCCGTGCTCAGTCACTCCTAACAGCCCCTCCCCTCTCCATAGCCACATAATGGAGACAGAAATCCTGCTGCTACTGAAGTGAGGGGGGAGGCTCGGAGATTGCTTTTTCAGTCCAGAAGGTAACTATTTTGGTTTATAAAACCTATTACAGCTGTTGATATTTAATGTTTTCACGAAAATCACCCTGAAATGACAGTTACGCTTTAAGTATATGGCTGTGTTTCATGGTTTTTGCCTTTGAAAAACTGAGTTTTCCGTTTATTTCCCTTTTTAAAAGGTTAATACATCACGAAGACTGTTTAGATAGGAGACTTTATCCACTGCATATCCGAAAACATTGGTTTTGGACAAGAAAGTGCAATGTGTGTAAACTGTATGTTGCAAAGTAAGTGTCTTCTATGGAAATGGGTAGTTCTGAAATGTAGTTATGTTGTATCAATACGTGTATATACAATATTGAATGTACTCCTAATTTCCAAGTGGCACAATGTCATCATTTTCCTTATGCTGCTATGTCAGCTTGTATGGCGACATTTTGGCAATTAAATGTTGGTCATTTATGTCTCGCTCATGAGGTCTCCTTGCTGGTTGGCTAATATCTGTCAGGCACTGACATAAAAGGTAGCTGTGTACATATTAGAGTTTAGAGGCAACTTTTACTTTTGGCTGAAGTCTTGAATAAAGCATATGCTGTACTTTAGAGAATTCTAGGTATTTACACTAATCAAATTTTTACTTCCTTTTCAAATGCTTTCACTTTTTAAGCTATTAGATTAAATTACGCTTCCCTGTGCATTTTTTTTCTTATGATTTTTTTTTATCACCCACCTCATTGAAATCAGCAGCACCCATTTATTCATTGTCATAGGACCTAACAATCCTTTTTTTTTTTTTTTTTTTTTGTAAGGCATTCCATTTCAGTGGGCAGGTAAGCATATTACTGCCCTGCTATTGGTAGATAGTAAGCTCACACTACTTGACACATTGGTAATTCCCTGATTGCTTACAGCATTTAATTAAAGGGAATCTGTCAGCACCTGGGCCCTACCACTGGTGCCAACAGTGTGCTGTAGCTGGCAGTCCCCTGGTGAGCATGGTGCCTTTTTGGTAATTTTCCGTGCAGTGGATTATGTACAATCTCACGTCTCCTACTCCTACACGGCTCAGTGTTTGTGTCACACTTTGGCACACCTCCCCAGTCCTCCCTCTCCTTCATGAATAATCAATGCTGCCCGGCTTCCAACAGATATAGTTGAATCTCCAAGCCTGTGCAGAAGCTGTGGTCTAGGTATAACTCACCTGTCTAGAAACCAGCACCAGCAGTTCATTCTTTGGTTCAAATCCCCTGAAGGAAATATAGTTCTTTATTTTTTTTATTTTCTTCTCATGATTGGGAATTCTTTGCACTGTTAAAAATTATACAATCAGGTCCAAATTAGTTTAGTATTTTAATTCAGTCATAAAAAGAAAGATGCATAAACCACTTCACAGACAAATAACCAAAAGATTCCATGCTCAATAGGGGACTGCCTGCTACAGCACACTGTCAGCACCTCAGGTAAGGCCTGGAAGCTGACAGATTCCCTTTAATTCCTAATAAGTTGAAATACCATTCTGTTACCTCCATGCTGCTTCACTACAAAGCGCCCCAATGAAGTCTGTCATAATACAGGCATGTCTGATTTGTATTTTAAATTACATGGACATTGCATTACGTGGCACACCAAACTTTTTAAGTTTTTAAATATAATCCCTAGTGAGTTTGTATTTCTGCAGAATTTAAAGTGACACTGTCACCTCCTTTTTGCATTATGACTTCTCTAGATGTAAAGGGTAAATTTAGCAGTTTTCATACCTTATTTTAGTTCATACGTCATGGAGCTTTTTCCAGAAAAAAGTGATCTTTTGTTATCTGTGAATTGTGCTATCTGGGCAGGGCTTTACGGCCGAAGCGCCACTTAGCCCCGCCCACAACACCACAGTTTGCCCCACCGCATGACATCATCGGCGCATAGGCCCTGCCCCCTCGACGGCCATTGGTACAGGCCAGCCTAAAGGTCTAGGCCATTGGTATGGGCCCCCTCTAGGTCGGCCCATACCAATGGCCACGGAGGGGGCAAGACCTATGCACCAATGACGTCAGGAGGGGCGGGACAAACGGTGGGGTTGTTGAGTGGCGCTTCGCCTGTGAAGCCCCGCCCATATTGCACAATCCGCAGATGTTAAAAGATCACTTTTTACTGGAACAAGCAGCATGACGTATGATGTAAAATCACGTACGAAAACTACTAAATTTACCGTTTACACCTGTGTAAAGAAGTCATAATGCAAAAAGGGTGTGGCAGTTTCACTTTAAGGCTAAGGGTACATTCATACATTGCTTGTCTGCTGCAGTTTTGAAGTAGTGTTCAATCATTTAGTTATATTGACATCAAAATTTGGCAGCAAACATGGTACGTGTAAATGTACTGTTAGTCATCAATAAAGGAATGATTCATAATTTATCTTCTCTGTGTTTTAGGTGGGTAACAAACAAAGACAGCTTTGCTCCAGATGACCCTTGCTTTTTCTGTGATGTTTGCTTCAAGATGCTTCATTATGACACGGAGGGCAATAAACTCGGAGACTTTCTTGCATATGCTTATGTTGACCCAGGAACTTTTAACTAAAATTAAAAATTTACAAGACAAGTTTATCAAATATCAGGACACTCTGATGAATTCCATGTACATGAAATGAACAATAATGTCACTAACTTTTTATTTATTAATTGTTCACAGGGTAACTACAGTTTGGTACGTCTGAACTGAAGGTTTGAAAAGCTGCTATTGTACATAGATGTATCCTTCAATACACATACTGTAATTTGCCATAAGACCTTGTGATATTTCTTTGAAAGGTTTTCATATTCTATTTGTTGGGCAGAATATCTACTGTTAAAATGAATATCCTTCCATGATTGCTTTCTTTAATTGGGGTTATGAGGGAAGTTAAGTGAGCTCCATTGCCATCAAGGAGATTTAGGAATACACAAAAAAAAACAACATAGGGTATATCTGTATTGACTAGACACCTGCTCACACTGTAACACCCCCACCAAAGGCAACAGTGGCTGATGCTTTGCGCTCACCTTCTATGCTGGATGAGTGAACAGTGAGCCGAAATGAGAAGTGATGTTGGAGACGTTAAAGAGAGCACCATGCATCAGCCACTGTTGCCTTTGGTGGTGGAGGTGTTATAGTGTGGGCAGGTGTGCCTTGTCAATGCAGGACTGCCCTACAGAATGCTAGTGACAAACCCATACTACTTGAATAACATCATTAATGCAGTCATTGTGACTGCATAACCCACACAGGCTTAATATTCATGGACAACAATACTCAAGCTTGAGTTTCCATTTTTAGGGAACAGCTGCTGGAGACTGGGGTACCTCACTTTTCTCAGCTGAATTGACATGTAGAGGCTTGAAACTCTGTGCCCCAGAACCTCAATGACATAAGGGGAAACCTCAGCAGACAATAAGTCATCTTGTGAACAGCAAGAGATGTCACTGTCAAGCTGTAATTGATGCACATTCAAGGGCACATGAAGTTATTGAGACATTTGATTTTTTTTTTAAGGGTATACCCACCACTTGTTAAAGCAGAGAGAAAAAGGGGGGGGGGGAGGTACCCGTGGAGGGCTGTTGGTTTAGTTGTGGGTCCTAAATGGTTAGCTAGGACTCTAACCTTGTAGGCACTTGGGCTTTGTCACCCCAGCAGAGGATCAGGGGAAGGGCTGCTGGCCGTGGAGACCTAACGTCTGTGATACTTCTAATTTTGGGGCCTGTCGAATGGATACAAGCAGTTACTCTTGGATCTGATGTAAGGAACAATTCCGGAAACGTGTTATCTGCTTCGTAAGTATCATTTTATTTGTTTGTTGCTATTTTTAATTTGGCGTTAATCTGGCCCTGTTGCACCACTGGTTTTTGTTTCAATAAATAGTTTAAGATGAGGGAATCTCCATTGCATGCTTTTAATTATAGTAAGAGATGAGCAAAGCAGATTCGTTTTGCTTCATACAAAACTGATCTGCGTTCATATACTTAAAGCAGGTGGCTTCTTGCAGAGGGAGGCTACGCCTGGGGACTGCCTGGAAGACACTGATCCATGTTTTCCTGGCGGTTCTCGGATGCTATCCTCCCTCTGCACAGAGTGGGCAGCCTGAGGGATATGAGTGCAAAGCAAAACTAATCTGCTTTGCCCATCTCTTAATATAGTGCAACTGTCTTGTCAAACAACTTTAAGCAATTTTAAGAAAATCTGAGTACAGAAGGAAGCTCTTTTGTCTAATAAAATCTGTTTTCCCTCCTCCCTCTCACTACTTAAGTTTTTGAAAAATGTATGTACCTTTTATTTTACTACTTAAACTGGGCATTGTTGGAGTCATACTGACCTGAAGAAAATAGATAATAATTTTAGATTTAGATTTTTTTTTTAATGCAGGTGTGCTCAAGCAAGGCTTAAAGGGAACCATTCACCCCGTGGCCCCCGGCAGAAACTGACATACAGTGACATAAAGGTCAATATACTTACCACATCGCTCCCGGTCCCGTCCCGAAGCCCGTTGTTGACACGGAGAAATCGACGATTCTTCTTCTCGCACCCATTATGGTAATGAGCGCCGCCGGGTCCGAAGTCCAGCCTTCTCCCCGCCTCCGACACTTGATTGACGCCAGGTCCTCTTCCTCCTCGTCTTCTTTCTTCTCGCCGGATCCCGCGCAGGCGCCGTGACAGTCGTTTTCGGCGCATGCGCAGTTCACAATTGAAGCCGCTCCGCAGCTTCACTGTTTACTGCGCGTGCGCCGATTTGCTCGAACACCGTATCCTGTTTACCGCGCAGGCGCAGAAGAGGTGACGAGACCATCACAGCGGCGCCTGCGCGGGAATTCGGCTGAAGACTGAAGACGTCAATCAAGTTCCAGGAGGCGTGGATGGGCGGCGACGAGAAGAGGACCTCATGAATAAGTTGGACTCGTCCGTCGTTTCCTATGGACGTTGGACTCATCTCAGCTCATTACCATAATGGGCGGGAGAAGAAGAATCGGCGATTTCTCCGTGTCAACAACGGGATCCGGGACGGGACCGGGAGCGATGTGGTAAGTATATTGACCTTTATGTCACTGTATGTCAGTTTCTGCCGGGGGCCACGGGGTGAATGGTTCCCTTTAAAGGAGAAGTCATTTTCAAAATCTGGCAGCCGGCTGGGGGTAATTTGATCAGGAGTATGAACTTACCTCTCCCCATGCCTGTGGTGAGTGGCAGGACCGGCCTCGGGACCTGGTCCGAGATCTCTGGTGATCACACGTCACGACCCGGCTGATGGACTGGCCTTCTGGTGGGGGTCCTGGAGCTGCTCACCGCGGGCACGGGGAGAGGGAAGTTCTTACTCCTGATCAAATTCTCCCCTGCCCCTGCTAGATTTCAAAAAATGGCCTTACCTTTTCTTTAATATACCAAAAAAGGTCCACCCCCACTTTTGGTGCCCAGTGCTGCTGCTTAGCACTTCCTGGTATCTGTCTTGACACAAAGGGGGACATTTATCAAGACTGGCGTATGAGTATGCTACTCTTAAAGCCCCGCCCCCTTTTTGCCAGTCATATTTACTAAGAGGCGAATACCTCTTAGTACAGCCGGCCCTGCACCCTGCGTAGGCATTGCGCAAAATTGTGTAAACCTCTATTAATCAGGTGCAGGTGCTGGAGAAGGCAACACCTCCTCTCCCCCTTGTTATGCCCCTTCTCCAATGTCACGTAAGTGGGGGGATACGGCAGGCGTACACTACTGAAAAGGGACAACTGCATATTCCAGGGAGACACAAGGGGAATTTCCCCCCCAAAGTATCCATATACAGTGGGGAAAATAAGTATTTGATACACTAAGGATTTTGCAAGTTTTCTCATCTACAAAGAAAATAATGGCCACACTCTAAACACTAACAGCCGATCATAGCACATATGCAAATAGCAGAAATATAGCAGCCAATAGGAACTCTTAAGGTCTTGTCAGGCAATGTATCACAACATTCACACAGTCACATGTCCACTATTGGCCAATAGAAGATGTAATATATGGAAGGTCCTTAACGATTTTGTCTCACTGACATGAGTCAGATTGTCATGGTAACCGAGCAATGATCTTTACTATTATAAGTAGCAGAGGTCAATCAGTAAAATAGCAGAGCTGAGGCAGCCATGTAGCAGGGACGGTACCCAAGTCGCTCTTAAAGGGATTCAAGTCGCTCTAAATGGGTCCCTTTTAAGAGCGAAGGGACCCAGGTTGCTCTTTAAGGGATGGGACCCAGGTCGCTCTTTAAGAGATGGCACCCAGGATTAAAGTTTCTCTTAAAAGGAAGTCACTGGTAAAGGGGCGCTCTGGAAGGCACTGGTAAAGGGGCGCTCTTTTCAAGCACTATGTATTTCCCTGGAAATGCAAATCTAGTTAAACTTGAACTATGAGCATGAAGTAAGTATTCTATACTATAGAAAAACAGAACTTAAAGGGGATTCCTCCCAAGAGCTAAAAATTTAAATGCTTCCAAACCTAGCTGGTCTTACCAAGTCTCTCTTGAGTATTTTGAGCCATCTCCTGACTTTCTAGCTGCTGCCATTCCTGAGTTACAAGTTTTTCTAAAAGCGATCTATATCCAAGATGGCGCCAGCCAGGAAACTACATTTCCTATTGTGCAGTGCTTCTCTCTGATTGGTCCATTTGTACCCGCCTCCCTTTGCTTTCTTTTCTGCCCACTGCTTGTCATTACTACATTGCACAGTAAACCACTGCTTCTCAATTCCAGTCCTCAGGCCTCACCAACAGGTCATGTTTTGAGGATTTCCTTGTTATTTAACAGGTGATATAATTATACTTTGTGCATCAGGTATTATCACAGGTGTCCTTTGTATGGGAAATCCTCAAAACATGACCTGTTGGTGAGGCCTGAGGACTGGAATTGAGAAGCACTGCAGTAAACAGAGCGGGCCAATCCCTGAAAATAGGAAATTGTGAGATCATTATAAAATATTGTAGTATAAGCCTTCAAACACCACCTGGCATAACTCACGCTACACCCAAGAAATTTGTACACACATTACAGTGGTACCTTGGTTCTCAAACTTAATTGGTTCTGAAAGGCAGTTTGAAAACCGAGCAGTTTGTGAACCAAGAAGTGTTTACCCATAGGAAATAATGTAAATGTGTTTAATTGGTTCCAGCACCCACCAATAATTACCTACAATACTCATTTATTACACTGAAAAGTGCCCAGTGTAATCACTACATTAATGAACAGCACTATTCTATACAGTACATTATGTACAAGAAACATTCAACAAAACCAGCAATTATATTACAGTAACCAACTCCTTTACTGTATCCCATCCCATCCCAGCACTGTAATGGATGGGAGATGGTGGTGCATTGCCTGTACTACTACTGTACTGTATATGCACTCCAGCAGTCTTATACAGTACAGGATGGGAGATGGTGGTGCACTGACTGTACTACTACTGTACTGTATATGCACTCCAGCAGTCTTATACAGAGCTGTACAGGATGGGAGATGGTGGTGCACTGTCTGTACTACTACTATACTGTATATGCACTCCAGTCTTATACAGTATAGGATGGGAGGTGGTGGGGCACTGACTGTACTACTACTCAGGCCCGCTTCTGCCATGAGACGGAATGAGCCTTCCGCCTCAGGCGGCAGATTTTGCGGTCCGGCAGGGGGCGGCATTATGTCCCCCCTGCTGTCATTTTTGTTAAGTATCACTTAACAAAAATGACAGCGGCCGCTCACCTGTCCCGTCGCCCGCGCTCTCCACATCCCGTCAGGTCCCGCGATGTCACGGACCTCCAGGCTGTGATGAGTGCCCGGGGTCGTGGGGGGACGCGCTGGGGTGATCGGGTCGCGCGGGACCGCCCCGGGGCGACCCGATCACCCCACTCACTCACCACAGCCTGGAGGTCCGTGACAGCTGCAGGGTGACATCGCGGGACCTGATGGGATGTGGAGACAGCAGAGAGCGCGGGCCGGCTGCGGTGTGGGACAGGTGAGTGGATGGCGGGGGGGGTGGGGTGTGCCGGCCATCACTCGGGGCGGCCGCCTGAGGTTTGCCTCAGGCGGGCGAAACCCCAGAATCCGCCCTGCTACTACTATACTGTATATGCACTCCAGGAATCTTATACTGTACAGGATGGGAGATGGTGGTGCACTGCCTGTACTACTACTGTACTGTATATGCACTCCAGCAGTCTTATACAGTACAGGATGGGAGATAGTGGGGCACTGACTGTACTACTACTGTACTGTATATGCACTCCAGCAGTCTTATACAATGCTTTACAGGATGGGAGATAGTGGTGCACTGCCTGTACTACTACTATACTGTATATGCACTCCAGCAGTTTTATACAGTACAGGATGGGAGATAGTGGGGCACTGACTGTACTACTACTGTACTGTATATGCAGTCCAGCAGTCTTATACTGTACAGGATGGGAGATGGTGGTGCCCTGACTGTACTACTACTGTACTGTATATACACTCCAGCAGTCTTATACAGTACAGGATAGGAGATGGTGGTGCACTGCCTGTACTACTACTATACTGTATATGCACTCCAGCAGTTTTATACAGAACAGTACAGGATGGGAGATGGTGGTGCCCTGACTGTACTACTACTGTACTGTATATGCACTCCAGCAGTCTTATACAGTACAGGATGGGAGATGGTGGTGTCCTGACTGTACTACTACTGTACTGTATATGCACTCCAGCAGTCTTATACAGTACAGGATGGGAGATGGTGGTGCCCTGACTGTACTACTACTGTACTGTATATGCAGTCCAGCAGTCTTACAGTACTGTACGTGAAGCCTCAGCAGTGCTAAACTCCCTAGGTACAGCTCACCATCCATGCTAACAAAACCATTGAGAAACCGTGCAAAGTTTGAATTCTGTAAATTTTACGTTCAAATACCGCGTACTTCAAGACTGTGTGTCCATAAAAGTGTTTGAGAACCAAAGCAAACTTTCCTTGAAAATACTGTTTGAGTTCCAAGCAGTTTGAGAACTGAGGTACCACTGTACTTTTTTTTATTTTTTACTTTAGATTAAGTGGGCTTGTATTTACTATTGGGCAAGCACACTATAATAAACATTGGTAGTGATTGGCGCACTCAAGCACTACGAACGTCTGTTACATGACTCAGTGCACCTGCTCAGCTCTGCTAAGCACAACTGTGCTGTGAGCTCAGAGTGAGATGAGGAGGGGAAAGTGCAGGGAACAGGACAGAGACAGCCATAAGAACAGCAAAGTACTGCTGACAAGTAAGGATGCAAGTTCTCATGGAGAAGAAGGAAAAGTCAGTGTGTAGGAAGGAGATGGGGGAGCTGAGACGCAGGGCAGATAAGTGATCATGCAGGGGATGAGGAAGAGAAGGGAAAGGGCAGCGTTTAGGTGAATTGCACAGTGAACTATTAACACGCTGGGGCCGCTTTGCTTTGGCAGAGAGCTCTTACTGGAGGAAGAACACAATCTCAGGGTATCACGTATTCCCCCTTTCTTCAGTGGGCAAGGTTAGAAGAGCTATAACACTGCCAATTGAAAAGACTGAGGACATGTGATCCCCGACACGGAGGCTGGGTGCAGGGAGCAGTGTTGGAGAGGACACAGTTCAGATGATTTTATGCTTCCAGAGGGGGTGAGGTCACACAGAAAGCAGCAAAATGGTTCAAAAGCCATAAGTTCATTTTACAAAGATCTGAAGCTTTGAGTGTACTATCCGTTAATGCAAAAATGATTTTGAAGGGGAATATCCCTTTAATATTTGGTGCAGAAACCTTTGTTTTCAATAACAGGGGTCAGACATTTCCTGTAGTTCTTGACCAAGTTTGGATTTTGTTCCACTCCTCCATACAGATCATCTCCAGATCTTTCTGGTTTAAGGGCTGTCACTAGGCAACATTGAATTTCAGCTTCTTCGAAAGATTTTCTATTGTGTTTAGGGCTGGAGCCAAAGCCAGGAACAGACTATAAACAGAAAACAGGTCATAAAGGAAAGACTGAGATGTTTCTCCTTTTCAAATCCATTGCTGGCTTTGGCTTCAAAAAATTGTCAGATAAATCTCTCTGTGTAAACACACCATTAAGGAGCCACTTCTTGTGTTTCGTGTCATTGTCATGATTGAAGACCCAGCCATGGCTTATCTTCAATGCTCTTACTGAATGAAGGAGGTAGTTTGCTAAAATCCCACGCTACATTGCACCATATTGAAGGGAGGATAATTGGGGCCGTCATTCTGCCCCCTTTGCTGAAAAGCACCCTCAAAGAATGCTGTTTCAACCCCCATGCTTCACAGTTGGGACTGTATTCTTGGAGTTGTATTCCTTCCAACAAATATAGCAAGTGGAGTTGATACCAAAAAGTTCTATTTTTCTCTTATCTGACCACATGCCTTTCTCCCATACCTCCCCTGGATGATTTAGATGGTCATTGGTGAACTTCAAACAGGCTTGGACATGTATAAGCAGGTTGACTTTGCGTGACCTACAGGATTTAAAGTGACTCTGTATCCACCAAACTGCTAGTGCCATCCATTTGATGAGAGTAGATCTTTACCGGTCATGTCTTTTAAAATGTTCCTGGTGCCTGGTTAGAACAAAGCCAGGTAGACCAGGCCACCGTGGGTTAAGGGGGGCGGCGGAATGGAAATTCTGCTGCGAGCATGTGATCCTATTCAAACTGAGTTTGCAGCAACATCCACTGCGATTCCCGTACAGTGTAAAATTCGCTGTGATTCTGTTGTGTGTACCCACCCTGAATCTGTAGCACTGTGTCAAACTGGTGTGTTGTTGCCCCAGGTCTGCAACGCCTCTCTTTCCTTCCTCCCTACCCACCTCATCATTAGGAACATTGGCAGGATTTTCTCTATTCACCACTTCTCTAAACTGCACTTTGGGTGTAGCGACTCAGGTGCAGTTTAGATGAGCGATAAATAGAAATCTTGTCTGGGGTTGTTCCTAATGATTAGGAGGAAGAAAGGGGAGGCATCACAGATCTGGGGCATGGACACTCCAGGCCATGCAGATATGACACAATGCTGCAGATTAAGGGTGCGTTCATACGTACAGGATCTGCTGCAGATTTGCTTTGAATCAGCAACTTCGAATCAGCCCCATCAAGTCTGCTGCAGATCCTGTACATGTGAACGCACTCTTAGGCTGCGTTCACACTACGTATATTTCAGTCAGTATATGTATATTTCAGTCGGTATTGCAACCAAAACCAGGAGTGGATTAAAAACACAGAAAGGATCTGTTCACACAATGTTGAAATTGAGTGGATGACCGCCATATAACAGTAAATAACTGCCATTATTTCAATATAACAGCCATTGTTCTAAAATAACAGCAAATATTTGCCATTTAAAGACGGCCATCCACTCAATTTCAACATTGTGTGAACAGATCCTTTCTGTGTTTTTAATCCACTCCTGGTTTTGGTTGCAATACTGACTGAAATATATGTAGTGTGAACGCAGCCTATAAGATGATTTTTTTTGCTTTAAACAAGGCACCAAGTGCATTTTAAAACACGCTTTGAAATTAAGGGTGCTTTAGAAATAATAATGATAATGACCAGTAAAGGATTTACTCTAATCAAAAAGGGTTGGTTGGTGATACAGAGTCGCTTTAAATCCACAATGGTTTAGTGTTTTACTAATCTTTGGGTCTGTGGTACCAACTCTTCAAGTCATTGACCAGGTCCTCCCTTACTTCTGAGCTGATTCCTGACCTTTTTTTCCAGAATCATCCTTTCCCTACAAGGTGAGTTCTTACAGACTGAGGAAGTTTGACAGTCAGAAAAAATTCAAAGATGCATTTAGCGCACTATATGTCCTCTCCTGATACGTTCTTACGAAGAATCTGCTTCCAATTTACAAATTGCCTAGGCACGTGGACAGCAATTAAAAACTTGCATGACTTTAGAGCTATCATGACTGGTTTACCATTGTGCAATAAACTGGGTCTCCTCCATATAAAAGCAGAACTTGATTCCAGGTTTTGGTGGGCCCATGGTGTAATCACTGTTGGTAATTTGCATACCCAAAATATAATTCAGTTGTTTTCTCAGTTGCAGACAGACTTTCAGCTCCCTAGATATTCCTTTAACAAATACCTCTAGTTGTAGCATGCAATTCATTTTCAATTTCCCAACCCAAGATTCACTATTTCTGACTAACCACTCATATGTATCCTTAGGTCTCAAGGGCTTGTGTCTATGTTGTCTATGTCTGTGTGATAATGTAAGTGAACAGTGGTACTTTAGTTCGCAAACATAATTGGTTTCAGGAAGGCAGTTTGAGAACCGAGCAGTGTTTTCCCATAGGTAATAATGTAAATGTGTTTAATTGGTTCCAGCACCAACAAATAATTACCTACAATACTCATTTATTACACTGAAAAGTGCCTAGTTTAATCTCTACAGTATAGTACAGCATAGCACTATACTGTACAGCACATTATATACATAAAATGTTCAACAAAACCAGCAATTATAGTACAGTAGTTACTAACTCCTCACTCATCCTTTACTGTATAAACAATCCCTCCTATTCCAGCACTGTAAAGTATGGGAGACAGTGTTGCACTGACTATACTACTACTGTACTGTATATGCACTCCAGCAGTCTTATACAGTACTGTACAGGATGGGAGAAGGTGGTGCACTGACTGTACTACTACTACTGTACTGTACATGCACTCCAGCAGTCTTAGGCTATGTTCACACTACGTATATTTCAGTCAGTATTGCAACCTAAACCAGGAGTGGATTAAAAACACAGAAAGGCTCTGTTCACACAATGTTGAAATTAAGTGGATGGCCGCCATTTAATGGCAAATATTTGCTGTTATTTTAGAACAACGGCTGTTATATTGAAATAATGGCAGTTATTTACTGTTATATGACGGCCATCCACTCAATTTCACCATTGTGTGAACAGATCCTTTCTGTGTTTTTAATCCACTCCTGGTTTTGGTTGCAATACTGACTGAAATATGCATAGTGTGAACATAGCCTTATACTGTACTGTATGTGGAGCCTTACCAGTTCTAAAATCATTAGATATAACTCACCATCCACGCTCCCAAAAAGGTTCAAATACCGAGCAAAGTTTGAATTCTGAACGTTACTTTTAGGTAAATTTTTGTTTGAATACCGCGGTATTACTGTACTTCAAGACCGGGTGCCGAAAAGTGTTTGAGAACCGAGCAAGAGTTTAAAACCAAAGCAAACTTTCCTTAAAAATACTGTTTTAAGTTCTGAGCAGTTTGAGAACCGAGGTACCACAGTACTTCATTAGCTCTGCTGCTCCGGGTGCTGGGAGAAGCTGGATCCAGTTCTGGGAAGCTCAAAAGTTTTTCAGGACTGGATCCAGCTTTTCCCAAGCACCTGGACGCACTTCATTTAAAGGTAGCCAGCTGACAAACTGGCTGCCAAGTTAATGAAGCGCTTCGTTTCTACTGTAATTTTGCTCATCTCTACTTAAGATTTCGAAGTCTTCTCTCCCAGCAGAGGCCTATTGGAAAGCTTACAAGCTTGTTTTCTGCAGATGATTAGCAAAAAATATTTTCCTCTGCAGTTGTACATAATTCATCACGGTTATAACACAACTATTAGATTATATATAATCTGATTTTATTGACAGCCAAGCGCAAAACAGTAGGTACAAAATCAATGAAACATTAGTATATAGTGACCTGCAAGTCGTCTGGCGTCACATTTTTTAAGTATGAAAAACATATAAAGAACAAGAAGAGCAATGTAATGCCAACAATTCGAAACATCTACACCATCAACACGATAGTGCCATATAGTTCAAACTTTAAGCATAATAAATGTCATGCAGGTTATAACAAAGAAAAAAGAAAAGAGAAGCTGAGGTAGAGAGGAGGAGGACAAGAAAGGAGAAGAGGAGGCAGGCGGGGGGCAGACCACAGAACCAAACGCTGCAGCAATTACAGCGCTATAAGAGTATAAAGTCCATAAACAAGCACCAGGGAAACCACACTATCAAATTTGGCAGACTGATCAAGAGCCTCTGCACTCAGCTCCTCCATTCTACCCAGTTCCCTAAGATCACTAAGCCACTCCGCCATCGTAGGTACTACCGTGTTTTCCAGTGTCAGGGGATGACCATACGTGCCCCGGTCAGAAAATGTTGCAGCATCCCTTTCTTAATAATGGCAAGGGAACCTGGGATTTGCAACAAAAAAGTCAGTTGTGGGGAATTAACGACGGTCCTTCCAGAATATGCGGTATAGATGATTAAAATCTTGTCCCAGAACTCTCGAATGCCTGGACATGCCCACCAAATGTGTAACATATCGCCATATCTCCGTGAGGCATCGCTAGCAGCGGTCAGAGACCTCAGGAAACATTGTATGCAAGGAGACTGGGCAGTAATACCACCGTGAAAGAATCTTATAATTTTTCTCCTTTGCCTTAGCGGCCATGGAGAGACCATGGGTAAGTTCGCAGATCTTCTGGAAGGACTGACCGTCAAAAGACATATCCAAGTCGCGTTCCCACTTGGTAAAGAAGGGAGCTCTGGTATCGTACAGATATACAATGTAGGATAGCAGAGGAAACAACCAGGTTGTCAAAGTCCGTGAGTGTAGAGACCTACCTGCCCCTTGGGAAAAGGGCCCGTAAGAACGAAGTTAGTTGCCCATATTCCAGCCAGGACAACCGATGGTCCGGGGACTGAGCCAGAAGTGTCGCCATAGTAGAGATGGCGTCACCCGTCATACAGTCCCTGACTCTAGGGCAGTTGGACCTTTCCCATAGGAGAAATCCGCGCATCTGCAGGCCAGGCTGGAATGATGGGTTCTGGAGTATCGGGGAAAGTGGTCCCGGTACTGCAGATAGTCTGTATTTAGCAACCCACCTATCCCAAACGCATAACGTGTGTGGGATAAAGAAGGGGAGACCAGGCAGTGATTGGCGAACTCCGGAAGAAATCCATGGCAAGAGAGAGGGTGCAATCAGACAGAGCGAGAACTCTAAATCCACCCACCTCTTAGAGCCCCGACAGTGTACCCAGTCCAGAACCCCGTGCAGGACAGCGCCTCATGATCGAGACGTAGATCAGGTAATCCCATACCTCCCATGGACCTAGATTGAGTCAGGGTGGAGTATGCAATCCTGGGTTTGCTGTTCCCCTAAATGAATTTCGAGATAGCCCTGCGCAGAGTTCTGAAGAAGGCAACGGGACTACTATGGGAATAGTTTGAAAAATGTACAGTAGCTTAGGGAGGATGTCCATCTTTTTAATGGCCATCCTGCCAAACCATGAGGTCGGCTTCAGGAAGTAAGAGGTCATATGCGCGAGAACCCTGTTCAGCATGGGGGTATAATTCAGATCAAAAAGTGAGCTAAGAGCAGGCGGGAGTTTTATTTCCAGGTAAACAATGAAATCCGTATGCCACTGGAAAGGAAAGGAAGCCCTGACCGCATTAAATACAGCCTGTGGGACTGAGATGTTAAGCCCCTCGTTTTTTGTCAGATTGACCTAAAATTACTAAGGTCGGCAAACCGCTGGAACTCCTGCAGGATAGAAGGAAGCGCCGTGGTGGGGGATGAGATATGGAGCAGGAGATTATCTGCATATAATGCAAGCTTGTAGTGGTCCTGTCCAATCACGGCGCCCTGGATTGTGGGGTTATGTCTAAGGGCAACCACCAGGCGTTCCATCGTTAGGATATAAAGCATGGGAGACAAGGGACAGCCTTTTACCATTGTGAATCTCAAAGGAGCTAGATAGCAGACCATTAGCTCGCACACGCGCTGAAGGACAAGAGTACAATGCCATTATTCTGTCCACTATAAGCGGACCAAGTCCCACCCCCCGCAGAACCATCTGCAGGAACCCCCAATGCACTCGATCGAAAGCTTTTTCCGCATCAAGGGAGAGCAAGCACAAAGGGAATCCCGAACGGCTAGCCCATGACATCAGGGTGAGAGTCCTCAACGTGTTGTCCCTTGCCTCCCTGCCAGGGACAAATCCCACCTGGTCGGTATAAATGAGTTGGGGGATATAGCTATTCAAATGAGTGGCTAGCATTTTAGAGTTCAGCTTAAGGTCACAATTAATGAGCGAGATGGGACGGTAATTCTTACAGTATTTAGGGTCTCTTCCCGGTTTGGGCAGGACCACCACATGGGCTTCCAGCGACTGACGAGGAAAGAGGCGCGTCACTGAGATGCTATTAAAGCACTTAATCATAATCGGCAGCAGTAGATCCTTGAAGGTTTTAAAAAAGCATGCGGTGAAACCATCCGGCCTCGGGCTTTTCCCCCCTTAGTGTCAGCAATAGCATCCTTAAGTTCATTTTTAGTAAAGGGAGACTCCAAATCCTCAACAGAATCCGCGGGCACCTTAGGCAGCTCCGTGTCTGACAGGTACGCAGATATCCTAGACTCCAAGGCCTTTGCTGGCATTTCCGAGTAGCGCCCCTTGCTGTTATACAGAGACGAGAAGTAAGAACAAAAAAGATCAGAAATCTCTCTGGGATTGTGTATAGCATTTCCAGTTTGGTCAAGGAGGCTAGGAATGTGCGTAACCTGTGTCTTTGGGTGAATCAGTCTAGCTAATGTTCTGCCACACTTGTTGGCATGCCCATAAAGGTAGCTGCGGTACCGCTCCTGTTGGGAAGAAGAAGACTTATTAAGGAGGTCCTTTAGCTGTTCCCTAGCTAGCGACAATGCAGTCAGAGCTTCGTCAGTGGCATTCTGAGTAACAGCCGCCTTACATACTATGTCTTTAAGGAGCGACTTGTTCAATTTCCACGTCCATTCCCTGGGCACCACCCCCGGCAAAGTCAAGGACAGAAAAATAGGAGAATGATCAGACCACAAAGCATTACCTATCGTGGCTGTGGGATTAAATGTTAAAGCAAACTGAGTGATGAAGAACATATCCAGTCTGCCATAGGTGCGGTGTGCATCCGAATAATGGGTAAAGTCCTTGTCCTTGGGATGAAGGATGTGCCAAACATCCACCAGACCATGGAGACCAAGGACCGACCATGCCATTGCATATTCAGAGCGTGGCACAGCCGTTTTGCCAGAGGAGGTATCCAGGGAAGGGTCCATGACCAAATTAAACGCAACCATTAGATTATTCCGAATGGGTAGAATACCTTTAGATGAGTGTTATAGATGTCACAGACTGAGATTTCTCCTCCTATCAAATCAATTCCTCGTTTTGGCTTCAAAAATCTGTCAGCAATTTGCTTAGGCTGGCTTAACACAGAGAGATTTATCTGGCAGATTTTTGAAGCCAAAGCCAGATTGATTAGACATGAGGAGAACTCTTAGTATTTCCTTTATGACCTGGGGTGATTGGGGGTCCATCCATTGCAAGAAACAGAATTTCTAAGAAATATTCTCTTATGGTGGGATCAGATTTCTTTTTCCCATGTTAGTTGCACAGTCTGTATATAAGGACGGTGTGCCATTGAACGGATTATAAAAACTCCTGGCATCATGTATCATTAAAGATTAGTGAATCTATATTGCAAATTAAGCAAATTGCTTAGTTTGCTTGGCAGTCGGCTTTCTTTGATATTCGTATCACTCCACCTCGGGTGCTGGGAAACGCTGGATCCAGTCCTGGGAAACTTCTCCCAGTTTTCCAGGACTGGATCGAGCTTTTCCCAGCCCCCAAGGTGGAGTGACACGAAGATCAAAGAAAGCCGACTGCCGAGCAAACTAAGCAATTTGCTTAATTTGTAATGTAGATTGAAAAAAAAGTTTCTTCATAACCCATGTGCAAAACAGCTTTTTTTCAAGCCTAATAAACACACATGCCCCCTGGGGGTATATATATATATATATATATATATATATATATATATATATATATATGTAACATAGTGAAGCAAGTCTAATTAGCTTTGCTAAAAAGTGACATCTAGTGTCCATCAATGGAATTGTTTGTAGTGTGACAAGAGGAAAAAATCCCTTAAAGTGACTGTACCACCAGGCCCAGGCTGAAGCACTGGAGGCGGGCCGACCCACCCTTAGTGGGAAGAAACTCCAGCCCCTCCATGACATGACTCCATTAGAATCAATGGAACCCTATCATAGAGGGTCTGGGTTTCCTCCCACTAATGGTGGGTCGGCCCGCCTCCAGTGCTTCAGCCTGGGCCTGGTGGTACAGTCACTTTAATTCTAAGAGATATACATACGTGGTACTGTGTTATCAAATTTAACAATCAGTGTCTCATATACAGAGTAAATATTACAATCCAACAAAGGAACGAGGATGGATTGTTAAACACATGCGGGGGTGACATACAGCTAGCTGATTCATCACCTCCAATAGCGTGGCATGTGAGACTATGGAACGCAAGCTCTGGTGGACCATAATTACGTGCATGTCCATAAAGGCAGCCCATGCGCAAAAGATTCCCCAATCACGCAAGTGTGTCAGCTCGGACTAGTCAATGGGAACGCCCACCAACATAGAAACATATATATAGAGATCTAAACATAGGAATCGTAAAGGGAAATTTTGAATTTGCTAGAACATGACAGCATTATATTAGGGGACAAGTAAGTAGGGCCACACTACAGCTCACATTGTATCTACGTTAAAAACGCATAATGTGTACACCGTCATATTACCCAAGTGGACCAACCATCAGCATAGACCAGGGACTAGAGAAACCGGGATTTAGTCCGGCCTCAATCATCCCAAATATGAGTGCCTATCCCTCTGCGCCCCCAATGCGGTGATAAAAGTGCACGGTCTGATCCTGTGTTCCCACTGAATGCTTGAATAAGTGTCTATAATGAAAAAAGAGAAAAAATAACACAAGTAGATGTAAAGTCTAGAATTTTGTTACAGTAATGCACGCAGGCCCGGACTGATAATCTGGCAGGCCGGGCAAATGCCCGCTGGGCTGCTCAGATTATCAGTCGGAGGGCCGCCGACCAGCCCCCCTGCTAAGTAAACCACGAGCCACCACGCGCTCACGCCCGCCGCGGCCGTAAGAACTTTGTGTGGCCGCCCTGCATTTGCTGCCGTCCTCTGCTGTTAGCTGCTTACATATTCTGTTACCAGCAGCCCGATGCAGCCCGGCCTCGGAGGCTCACAGCTCCAGCCCCGCGGCGCCTGCATCTCTCTCCCCTCCTGCTCGTCGGCAGACGTGTGACGTCATCAGTTGCTGCCTGCCCGAGCAGGAGAGGAGAGAGATGCAGGCGCCGCGGGGCTGGAGCTGTGAGCCTCCGAGGCCGGTCTGCATCGGGCTGCTGGTAACAGAATATGTAAGCAGCTAACAGCACCAGACCAGAGAGGAACAGAGAGGACCTGCTGGATCCACCAGAGGTGAGTATACTTTTGTTTTTTTGTTTTTTACATGAATGCTCCTACACAGTGGGAGCTTTACTTGGGGCCTATAACATGGAGTTATAGACCCCTCTATACTATACTATGTGGGGGCTGTACAGGGGGAAAATGCCATGTGGGGGGGTACAGAGGGATGCTTTTACTGTGTGGGGGGCTTCAGGGGGGGATAATATGTTGTGATTATTCTATGTGGGGGCTGGCTGCACAGGGACCTATACTATGTGGGGGGGCTACACGGGGGGGGGATAATATGTGGGGGCTGGCTACACAGTGAGTGACATCCCTGTATACTGTGCATATAGTGAGTGACATCCCCGTATACTGTGCATATACTGAGTGACCTCCCTGTATACTGTGCATATAGTGAGTGACCTCCCTGTATACTGTGCATATAGTGACATCCCTGTATACTGTGCATATACTGAGTGACCTCCCTGTATACTGTGCATATAGTGACATCCCTGTATACTGTGCATATACTGAGTGACATCCCTGTATACTGTGCATATACTGAGTGACCTCCCTGTATACTGTGCATATAGTGACATCCCTGTATACTGTGCATATAGTGAGAGGCATCCCTGTATACTGTGCATATACTGAGTGACATCCCTGTATACTGTGCATATAGTGACATCCCTGTATACTGTGCATATACTGAGTGACATCCCTGTATACCAGGGGTGGGGAACCTTTTCCATGTCGAGGGCCGGTCGGGCATTAATAAAATCATTCGAGGGCCGCATACCATGCGCGGCAATTAGTAGCGTGGGTTTGCAGCACCCAGGGCAAAGTATTGTTCCCCTAGTGCCCCTGCTATTGTAGTTAACCCCCAGTGATGCCGCTGCTATTGTAGTTAACCCCCAGTGATGCCCCTTGTAGTCTAGTTAACCCCCAAGTCATGTCCCTGGTAGCCTAAATAACCCCCTATCAGTCATGTCCCTGGTAGCCTAAATAACCCCCATCAGTCATGTCCCTGGTAGCCTAAATAACCCCCATCAGTCATGTCCCTGGTAGCCTAAATAACCCCCATCAGTCATGTCCCTGGTGGACTAGTTAACCCCCATCAGTCATGTCCCTGGTGGACTAGTTAACCCCCATCAGTCATGTCCCTGGTGGACTAGTTAACCCCCATCAGGCATGTCCCTGGTGGACTAGTTAACCCCCATCAGTCATGTCCCTGGTGGACTAGTTAACCCCCATCTGTCATGTCCCTGGTAGCCTATTTAACCCCCAAATAAAAAAAATAAACATCCCACTCACCTTACCTCCGTTCCCACGCTGTCCAGGTCCTCTTCTCTCCCACGTCCTCTTATGTCCCAGTCTTCTCCTGCAGGCGGCGCGCGATGAAATGACGTCATCGCGCACGGCCCGCAGGAGACTGAAGACGCGCTGCTCTGCTGGGGAAGAAGCCGGCATAGACACAGGAGGATGCTGTATGCGCCGGCTCCTTCCTCCTCCAGAGCAGCGCGCATTACAGGGGAGCTGCGGGCCGCATCGGGAGGTCTCAGGGGCCGGATGTGGCCCGCGGGCCGGAGGTTCCCCACCCCTGCTGTATACTGTGCATATAGTGAGAGGCAACCCTGTATACTGTGCATATAGTGAGAGGCATCCCTGTATACTGTGCATATAGTGACATCCCTGTATACTGTGCATATAGTGAGAGGCATCCCTGTATACTGTGCATATAGTGAGTGACATCCCTGTATACTGTGCATATAGTGAGTGACATCCCTGTATACTGTGCATATAGTGAGTGACATCCCTGTATACTGTGCATATAGTGAGTGACATCCCTGTATACTGTGCATATAGTGAGAGGCATCCCTGTATACTGTGCATATAGTGACATCCCTGTATACTGTGCATATAGTGAAATCCCTGTATACTGTGCATATACTGAGTGACATCCCTGTATACTGTGCATATACTAAGTGACATCCCTGTATACTGTGCATATAGTGACATCCCTGTATACTGTGCATATAGTGACATCCCTGTATACTGTGCATATACTAAGTGACATCCCGTATACTGTGCATATAGTGAGTGACATTCCTGTATACTGTGCATATACTGAGTGACATCCCTGTATACTGTGCATATAGTGAGTGACATCCCTGTATACTGTGCATATAGTGAGTGACATCCCTGTATACTGTGCATATAGTGAGTGACATCCCTGTATACTGTGCATATAGTGACATCCCTGTATACTGTGCATATAGTGACATCCCTGTATACTGTGCATATACTGAGTGACATCCCTGTATACTGTGCATATACTGAGTGACATCCCCGTATACTGTGCATATAGTGAGTGACATCCCTGTATACTGTGCATATAGTGAGTGACATCCCTGTATACTGTGCATATAGTGAGTGACATCCCTGTATACTGTGCATATAGTGACATCCCTGTATACTGTGCATATACTAAGTGACATCCCTGTATACTGTGCATATAGTGACATCCCTGTATACTGTGCATATAGTGAGTGACATCCCTGTATACTGTGCATATACTGAGTGACATCCCTGTATACTGTGCATATAGTGAGTGACATCCCTGTATACTGTGCATATAGTGACATCCCTGTATACTGTGCATATAGTGACATCCCCGTATACTGTGCATATACTGAGTGACATCCCTGTATACTGTGCATATACTGAGTGACATCCCTGTATACTGTGCATGTACTGAAGGACATCCCTGTATACTGTGCATATACTAAGTGACATCCCTGTATACTGTGCATATAGTGACATCCCTGTATACTGTGCATATACTAAGTGACATCCCTGTATACTGTGCATATACTAAGTGACATCCCTGTATACTGTGCATATACTGAGTGACATCCCTGTATACTGTGCATATACTGAGTGACATCCCTGTATACTGTGCATATACTGAGTGACATCCCTGTATACTGTGCATATACTGAGTGACATCCCCGTATACTGTGCATATAGTGAGTGACATCCCTGTATACTGTGCATATAGTGAGTGACATCCCTGTATACTGTGCATATAGTGAGTGACATCCCTGTATACTGTGCATATAGTGACATCCCTGTATACTGTGCATATACTAAGTGACATCCCTGTATACTGTGCATATAGTGACATCCCTGTATACTGTGCATATAGTGAGTGACATCCCTGTATACTGTGCATATACTGAGTGACATCCCTGTATACTGTGCATATAGTGAGTGACATCCCTGTATACTGTGCATATAGTGACATCCCTGTATACTGTGCATATAGTGACATCCCCGTATACTGTGCATATACTGAGTGACATCCCTGTATACTGTGCATATACTGAGTGACATCCCTGTATACTGTGCATGTACTGAAGGACATCCCTGTATACTGTGCATATACTAAGTGACATCCCTGTATACTGTGCATATAGTGACATCCCTGTATACTGTGCATATACTAAGTGACATCCCTGTATACTGTGCATATACTAAGTGACATCCCTGTATACTGTGCATATAGTGACATCCCTGTATACTGTGCATATACTAAGTGACATCCCTGTATACTGTGCATATAGTGACATCCCTGTATACTGTGCATATACTGAGTGACATCCCTGTATACTGTGCATATACTGAGTGACATCCCTGTATGTTATGACTATACTATGTGGGGGCTGGCTACACAGAGACCTATACTATTTGGGGGATACAAGAAGGGGGGAATAATATGTTGTGGCTATACTATGTGGGGGCTACAAAGGGGGATATACTATGTGGGTGCTACACAGTGGGAAGGGCTATACTATGTGGGGGGCCTATATTATGTGGGACTGCACAGGGCATCTATATTATGTGTGGGGGGCTATATGCCTGACTACTATTTGGAGGCACATATTGGGCCTGACTGCTTATGTAGGAGCACAGAGGGGGCACTGTTACTGTGTAAAGCAATGGGGACTATAAGGTTATGATGAGGTATAAGGTTAGGTTGGTGCTGGAGCGTGGAGCCTAAAGTGTTTGTCTCGCAGATTCTGGGGAGAAGAGTCATGGCTGGAGAAATCTTCATGATGGGCTGAGCCAGATGGAAAGAAAAGGAAAAAACAGACAGCTTTGACTATCAAAAAGTCACTTATGATTCATGTAGAGAAGACGCCTCCTGTAAGTCACTGGATGTAACTGCACAATCATGCTTAATCACTTCACACGTACAGGATCTGCAACAGATTTGATGCTGGGTTCTGTCATTGAGTAACAAAGCTATCTGCAGCATCAAATCCTGTGTGTGTGAACACACTCTTAAGGTCTGTAGATCCTTTGTATAGCTGCATCTCTACCTCTATTTGGTCACTGCTAGAGATGAGAGACCTTACAGTAAGTTTAGGTTCACATGAACCCAAATGCTCTGAACTTCATCTCTGGTCAATGCTGAGGTAGAATATTGCATTTTATATACTGGTGGTATAAAGGGGATATTATTAATAGACAGTACAGCAGTATTATCCAGTCACTGTATGATGGCAGTGGTCATGGTATTATTTGTCCTGTGTATACTCATTTTATTGGTAATACTTGTGTTCACGTAGTGGATTTATTCAGTGACAGCATAGTGGTATTAGTCATGTTGTAGTGATGATGGTAGTTGATGTATTATCTGTTACTTGTATACTGTAATAATGGTAGTATCAGTCTCTTTATAATAGATTGGCCAGTAACAGTAATGATGATATTCGCTTCCTGTATACTGGTGTTTTTTGGTAACTATAATAGCTATTTAGAGATATACAGTATTATCATGCATAGAAAATTGTCTTACCAGTGCTAACATTATACAGGAAATGTGTAATATTATTTTACATATCCTAACAATTTCCCTAGGACCCTACTTATATATATTATCACTGTTGTAGCCTGTTGTTGCATAATAGATAGATAGATAGATAGATAGATAGATAGATAGATAGATAGATAAATAGGTAGATAGATAGATAGATAGGAGATAGATAGATAGGAGATAGATAGATAGGAGATAGATAGATAAATAGATAGGAGATAGATAGATAGGAGATAGATAGATAGATAGATAGATAGATAGATAGATAGATAGTTCGATAGATAGATAGATAGATAGACTTGGCACCATTTCTGTCAATAAAAATGAGTTGCAATACAACACAACACGACCTAAGTGTGATATGGTATGTGGGCTGGAGGGGTGTGAGTGCCAGGGCTGATTTTCAGTCCCAGTCCGGCCCTGAATGCACGTGTGTTCTTAATCTGTGTGAATCAACAGCCGAAGACACATTGGTAAAGAAGAAAGATGTCCCCATGTCCAGCAACCCTCTGCATTAAAAAATGACATCATTATCTACAGTATCTGGGAAGAATTTCAAAATCTACATTTAACCCCTTAAGGTCAAAGCCAATTTTCGTTTTTGCGCTTTTGCTTTTTCCATTTTATGTTTAAAAGGCCATAGTGCTTGCATTTTTTCACCTAGAGACTTATATGAGCGCTTATTTTTTGCGAAACAAATTGTACTTTGCAATGACAGGCATTATTTTTCCATAAAATATGCTGCGAAACCGGAAAAAAATCATTTGCGCTGTCAAATTGAAAAAAGAAAAACGAATTTGTTTTGATTTCGGGGAGTTTTGCATTTACACCGTTCGTCCTATGAAAATGCACAGATAGTTAAAGGTATACAAAAATCTTTATTATGTTCACATGATAGATATAAAAGACAATTAAAATAATGTATGGGATAGAACACAGAGGTCAAAACTAGAGGGGGAGGAAGACATCAGTGTGGCATCACAATAATAGAAAAATAGATAAATAGATAAAGATGGAGTAACTGTGATTAAGATATAATGGAATACTACCATCTAGTGGTCATTAAATGTATAGTACAAAAAAGACTTCTAACACAGAGAAGTCATACTAAAGTATAATAACTCCAAGGACACATATAAATAGGTATCAGGGAAACTGTACCCCAAGGAGGGAAAAGCGTTTATCTAAGTAGGTGGATGAAATAATCAACCCACTAAGCCAAAGAGAAGGTAAAGTAAATTGACCATACACAAGATTACCTATACCACAGGACCAACACTGAAGTCTTACCCCCCGTCTAGCACAAAAGCCCGACGTACGTTTCGCTCACTTCATCAGGAGCTCCTTGATAAAGGCCCATGTTAGATAAAATAGGGCCGAAACGCGTTGCAATAACAATAAAGAACATATGCCTATTATGCCATCTACTTCTGGATGATTCCTGGCTGCACCGCTGTGTGCAAATTTATATACTTCTGCGCTCACTATACTCTGGTGTGGATTCGATTCCTGGTCCTGTAATCAGCTGATTACACATCTACATTCACCTATGTGTGAGATAGGCTTAAACGATCGCAAACGAATTTTCCGTACGATGTATCGTTCCGTCTAAACGCTGATCGTTATAAAAAAAACATTGTTCATTCAAAATTGTTAATCGTGCGATCGGGCGAATTATCGCTCCTAGTAAAAGTACCATAAGTGTGGTTACATTCCACAAAATCCTTGGGAACAGGTAGGTCTAACCTACCTTTCTGAATAGTGTAACAGTGCTGACACAATCTTGTCTTGACATCATGTGTGGTTTCTCCAACATACAACATCAGACAAGGACAGATGAGCAAGTACACCACCCAGTCTGAATTACAATTGAAGTAGTTTCTGGTGTCAAACTTTTTTCCAGTGTTGGGATGAGTAAATTGTTTACCCTTATGGTGCATTTACACAGACAGATTTATCTGACAGATTTTTAAAGCCAAAGCCAGAAATGGATTAGAAAAGAGGAGAAATCTCAGTGTTTTCTTTATTACCTGTTCTTTGTTTATAGTCTGTTCCTGGTTTTGGCTTCAAAAGTCTGTCAGATAAATCTGTCTGTGTAAACGCAGCATACATCATATATCAGCAGCTCACACAATTTAACCCCTTAAGTGGTTTTGCATTTATTCCTTCTCGTGTTTAAAAGGCCATAGCACTTGCATTTTTCCACCTAGAAACCCACATGAGCCCTTATTTTTTGCGTCACTAATTGTACATTGGAATGACAGGCTGAATTTCTGCATAAAGCACACTGCGAAACCAGGAAAAAATTCAATGTGTGGTGAAATTGAACAAAAAAACGCATTTCTTTTATTTGGGGGGTATTTGTTATTACACCATTCACCCTGGGGTAAAACTGACTTGTTATATATGTTCCTCAAGTCGTTACGATTGCAATGATATATAACATGTATAACTTTTATTGTATCTGATGGCCTGTAAAAAATTCAAACCATTGTTAACAAATATATGTTCCTTAAAATCGCTCCATTCCCAGGCTTATAACGCTTTTATCCTTTGGTATTTGGGGCTGTGTGGGGTGTAATTTTTTGCGCCATTATGTGTTCTTTCTATTGGTACCTTGATTGCGCATATGCAACTTTTTGATCACTTTTTATTTTTTCTGGATTTGATGCGACCAAAAATGCGCAATTTTGCACTTTGCAACATGTTTGTTTATTTATTTATAACATGGGAAAAGGAAGGTGATTCAAACTTTTATTAGGGGAGGGGGCTTTATACTAACAACACTTTTTTTTACACATATACTAAAAGCCCCCCCTGGGGGACTTCTAGTATATGCACTCTGATCTCTCATTGATCTATGCTGTATATAGCTATACAGCATAGATTGATGAGATCGGCACTTGATTGCTTTTGGCTGCTTCAGCCAAAAACAACCAAGTGCCGAGCCGGGGTCAGCGCCATTTTGGTGGAGACCCCGGCAGGTAATAGACACGGAGATCGCTCTTCCGGGACAACGTCCCGGAGAAGTGATCTCCGCCACTAGACACCAGGGAACGGCTGCATACGGTAATCGGATGCAGCTGTCAACTTTGACAACTGCTTCCAATTACTTAATTAGCTGGCACGGCGAACAGACCCTGCCCACTTATAGCCACGGTCCTGGGCTACACGTGGCACCCGAGATCGCAGCGGTTCAGAGCGGGGTCACCGCGCGGCCCCGCTCTGAACACCTCTTCCGGACATATGACGTACGGGTACGTCATATGTCCCTAAGAGGTTAAAGGGAATCTGTCAACTCCTGGGCCCTACCTAAGGTGCTGACAGTGTGCTGTAGCTGGCTGTCCCCAGTGAGCATGGTGCCTTTTTGGTAATTTTCTGTGCAGCGGGTAAGTACAATCTTATGACTCCTACTGTACTAAAGAGTCAACATAGCCTTAAATTATACAATAATGAGAAAACACAATAATGAGAAAAAGACATTTATTTAATTTCCATCAGGGGATTCAAACCAGAGAACTGCTGGCAGGTCTCTAGACAGGCAAGTTACCCCTAGACCACAGCTCCAAAACATTAGTGAGAAGAGATTCAACTATACCTGAGTGTTTCTTTCAGACATAAACTGCCTACAGAGGACTGATCTGCAATCTGACAGCTAAGCGAGCAGGAGGCCGGGCAGCATTCATTATTCATGTAGAGGGAGGAGGATGCATGCCAGAAAGTGGCACGAACAACTGCTCTGTGACTCTTTAGTACAGTAGGAGATATAAGATTGCACATAATACGCTGCACGGAAACTTACCAAAAAGGCACCATGCTCACTGGGGGGCTACCCGCTACAGCACACTGTCAACACCTTAGACAGGGCCCAGGAGCTGACAAATTCTCTTTAAGCAAGGGAAACACCGCACTACTTTGGGCCCTAAAAAGGTGGTAGTAATAGGATTCATGCTGATCACATCAGTTCTCACCAAATGATATTTAAAGTTTTTCACTCTCTTGTATGACATCAAGGGTCTAATGTGAAATTCTGGAATAATGGAAAAAATGTTAGAAATGATTGACCAATGTTTGTTTACAAAAGTAACAATGTCAGAATTAGAGTAGAATTATAAGTGGTGACACATGGAATTCTGTTGATTGTTTTACATTGAGTGGCAAGGCACAGTAATATAAGTCTCCTGGGATACCCCCTAAGAATTTTTTTGTCATGTCCTTGAGTGCCTCTTGTAACATGTCTGTTTTATCAATAATCCTCCTAGCACAGAGGAATTTGCTTTTCGTTAGATTCCTCTTAATGTTGGGTCGGTGGCTTGACTCAAGTTGAGCAATGTGTTGCAATCTGTTGGCTTAGTGTATCTCGCTTTCGAGAGACAGAAAGATATACATGCCATTTGAGCAAATTGTATATAAAAACAGGGGCTGCTCACAAATTCTGGGGATCCTGGTGTGTGCATCCTATTACACTATATACGTTGCATAATTATCTGCCAACTAGTCATTCACTTCTAATAAACCCGACCAATTAGGACTCTAGAGAATGTTTTGTGGTTGTACTCTTTTGTTATGCGTAATGCTGATGTACTCTGTATATTATTATTTTAATATATTCATTCACTTTAAAGTTTTGCATATGCAGCACGATTGCTGCGAGGGTAGCAAATTTAGACACTCATGCTTTACTTGTACTTATTTATTGTTTTCTGTACATTGTTTCGTTTTTGTACCTGGCAGGGGGCAGAATGAAGCAAACGTTAAGCCATTTGTGTTTCTTTTAACATGTTAGAGAGACACATTTGAAAAGTTGTTTTTTTTCGAGACAGGTACACTTTTATGCTGGTTTCACACATGGCAGTTTTAGTGCCAAAGCCATAAGTGGATTCAAATGGAATGGAAAATATAGGACTTGTTCTTTACTTTCCCATTGGATCCACTTCTTGTTTAGGCTTAGACCGCAGTGGCAGTAAAAACTGCCATGTGTGAAGCCAGCATAAAGGGTTATCCAGTATTAGAAAGTTTATAGCTGCTCTCTTCCAATACCAGTGCCATACCTGTCCTCAGCCTGTGTAGCATTGCCAGTCACTTCAACAAAGCTGAACTGCAACACGACACAAAAACTGAGGAGAAAAGCGGTGCAGTTTCTGGATCAAAGCAACACCATGTCAATAAAACTGTCTGCTGCACTTTACGAGCTTGGAATTAGAAAAACAGAAGCATTTTATGGAAGCACAGACTGAAATATGAAAGGTACCATGTGTCATTTTAAACTAACAGCTATCTAAACAGTGTCCGCAGTTTGGAATGTGAATTGCAGCTTTCAGATCCACTTTAAGTAGCAGCTGGCAGCCACTGAATATGGAGAAGCAATCTCCATACCTACTTATCCCCACAATGGATCTATCAGTCATTGGAAACTTAATGGGGGAGATTTAGCAAACATGGTGTAAAGTGAAACTGGCTCAGTTGCCCCTAGCAACCAATCAGATTCCACCTTTTATCCCTCACAGACTCTTTGGAAAATGGAAGGTAGAATCTGAGTGGTTGCTAGGGGCAACTGAGTCAAGTTTCACTTTACACCATGTTTGATAAATCTCCCCCAAGGGGTTTAATTTTATTTTTTTCTAGTTGTATAATGTTAAAACGAATGTAACGCCCTATTCACACATCCTGTTCCTGTCCGCAATTGCGGATCTGCAGAAAAATAGGACCAATCTATTTCAATAGACCCATACACACATCCGTGTTTTGTACTGGGCCGTAATCCGTTCCGCAAAAAAAAAAAGGTCAGGCCCTAGTACGGACAGTAACTGACACACCAATATAACTCTATGGGGTCCGTATTTTTTTACGGATGCAATACGGATGCAATACGGACTGAATTTGCGGATTGTTACTGACTAAAATTTGAGGATTGGAAAAATATACTGACGTGTGAATAAGGCATTAAACAAAGAAATGACCAGACCTATATATTCAAGATTTATTTAAGCTTTCAATACAAAAGCACAAAAAAATGTCAGGCACAGCATTATATTTACATAGCAGGCTTAATTTGCACAGTATATAACCATTTAAAAAAAAAAAAAAAAAAAAATGAACCAAAATTTGTATTAAAAATTGAACAAAAAGAAAGTTATGAATTTCATGTCCACTTTCCTAACAAGTTTCACTGCTATATAAAAAAATATATCAACATTTTAGTTGTCTGCACAAGTACAACATGGAATTATACAGAGAACAAGTATTAGGAGCTCTACGGAAAAGTCTCTCTAATAATAAAAAAAAAAACATTACAAAGACTAATAAACTAATGATCCATACAAGGAGGAAGAATTAGAGCATTAAGAGCTAACTCTTGTCGTAACTGTGTCGTAATGTTATAACTGTATACATGTAAATATCTGCATTGATAAACACTAACATCCTGTGGGGCAGCAGAGATATTAAAAGCTTCCAGAATCCTGCTTTTTATGTGGAGTAATAGTCCTTTAATACTGCACATGATGTTCAAGAATATACAGCATTATGACAAATAAAGAACATGTCATGTGGCGCATGAGCGAGAACACTATCTCAGCATAAGAAAGAACAAAAAAGGGAAAAAAAATTACAAGAAAGAAAAGGTACAGGTTGTTACATATATAAAAGTAGATATTCGCATACGTATTTTAGCACAAGTTCTAGCATCACATTTTCTTTCCCATCCAATGTTCTATTTGAAACTCTAATTTTTCAATGTGAAATCACTTATTAAATATATGCTGGTCAATAGAATGTTACTATGAAATCAGTTTGGAAACAAAAGAACTTTGAACTACCAGTAACAGCTTTGGATGTAAAATGGGGAAAAACGGAATGTAAGCAGCAATGTGTGCAGTTTATAATAATTTACACCAGGCGACTCATTAAAAAACAAAACAACTATGTATGTATGTATGTATATATATATATGTATGTATGTATGTCAAAGCATACACACACTTTTTGTTTTCGTTGTACTAGGTGCCTTCATACAGCTCTATATGTAAAACTGCCATAGATGCCTGGGTTATTTCACCTAACAAATTGAACACTATATAACCTTGCATGTTTCTCTTATGCTTCTCTTTTCTAATAATAACAGTCCATTTAATCATTGTTAGATATACTTACTTTTAATATTGTCTGCAAAGATCTGTAGCTTGTGTCCAACAGGTATAAATCAAATTAGTCCATGTTTTATGGCAACATTCCCAGGCAAATCTGACTGATAGGCCATCAGTAGCAGATTTGGTGGAATGCTGGCAGCCCTGCCCGTTTGCTGTTTTGCAGGGCTGCTGTGGCCAGATCTACACTGTGGACAGAGCAGGAAGTAGTTGTAACTCCGTATGACCACTGTGCAGTAAACGGAGCCAACAGCCCAGCTGCCTTTCAATTCAACGGCCATTAGGGCAACAAATTTAGCTAAATGTTTTCATAGCCTAGATCCTGCTGTGGAAGTCCCGCAGAACAGATAATCGGCCATGGGTGCTAGGAGTCCGTGTCCCACTGATTTGGATGATAGGCCATCAATTTTGCCTGAAAAACTATTTAAACCACAGAAAGTAATGGCATATAGAATGGATTGGATTAAGAGTGTACATGTACATAAATTCTGTTAGAAAAAGTTCCAGGAAGGCAGCTTAACTGTATAAACTATAACAGCTGAAACACACTAGGTAAAACGACAAGAACATTTTCAAATAAAATAGTGTTTTGCCTTCACTGAACAATGTCTTTCATTCCAAACACCAAAATACTGCAGATACAAAATGACTTAAAACACTGCGCAGTCTAAAAATGTCAGTTGTCAAACTGCCACAAAGTTCTCCCAAAACGGTGCATCATCTTCTTCATCTAGTTGTCAGAGTCATCACTGGTGTGCTTACCGATCTCCGTACTGGCCACAGAAAAGTAACAAGGAAACAAATTCAGAAAGTTAGATTTATACTGTGAGCCATCATTACTTAAAATTATGAATACTTAAGTTGTGATAATAGGAAATCCTCTTTATCATTTATAAGCAAGATTGGTGGTCGCGAGCTACAGATCATAACAGGGATTTTGTGTTCCATTGTTTAAATGATGTGATGACAGAGCATATAGGTCTCTAAATGTGAATACACAAAAAAACAAACAAACAAAAAAAAAAAACATCCTTTAACCCCTTCAGCCCTGGTCCACAAAATGCCTTAAAGCGACTGAACCTACAATCTGACCCCCAAAACCGCTTGTACCTTTAGATAGCTGCTTTTAATCTGTCCTGGGGTCCATTCGGCATTATCCTAAAAAAAACTACTTTTAAAATTGCAGGCTTGTGTCAAATTGGAGTATAACACCTTTCCGTCCCTCCTCCCCGCCTTCATCATCATTAGGAACGCACCTAGAACAATTTCTCCTATTCATCACCTGTGTGAACACTGCACATGTGCTGATCGTTAAAGGCACCTGTGCAGTGTTCAGACAGGTGACGAATAGGAAAAATCCTGCATGGGGGCATTCCTAATAATGAGGAGGGGGGCGGAGGGGCGACAGACACTCTAGGCCACGCCAATTTGACACAGAGCTGCAAGTTTAAAAGTTGTTTTTTTAAGGACAATAACTGCATCACCTGCCGAACGGACCCCAGGACAGATCTTGGATTAAAAGCAGCTATCCCAAGGTACAAGCTGTTTTTTTTTTTTTTTAACCTGACCTGTCTCACTGTGGTTATAGTTCTGTGATGCTTCAACTTAGCAATTCTGAGACTTTTTTCATGACATACTGTACTTATATACATATAATATTTTTGTGAAAAATGCCAACATTTCATGAAAAAAAAAAAAAAACAACGCAAAATTTGTATATTTCTAACTTTGAATTTTCTGTGGTCACCATGTGGGTTTAATAGTTAAAATTTTATTGCCAGCACACTGCAATACTTTTTAAATTTTCTACATTTATTATTGCATTTGGGGCTATAGGCATTATGTGTGTATTGTGCTTTATTTCTATTTTCATTTGTGTGTTTGTTTGTTTTTTACATTATGTATTTTATGATCTCCAACCACTTCTGTATTCCACAAAGTGATCATCTAAACTCAGGTATGATCATACCAAAGTTGATCATCAAAATTTATTTTAATATACCACACATTAAAGAGGGTTAAAACAAGGCCTATGGCTTCTCCTGGCTTGCTTGTTTTAATAAATACTTGCATTCCCCATAAAAAAGATTATTTTTTCTATAGTTCTGTTTGACATTTATCTGCATACTACAAATATGGCAATATTTACATAATCTTACTTTAAACTTTGATGTGATTAGGCATCAGATGGTGAGGACATGCCCCTTCTAGTAAACCACAGTTCATTATAGTGATGTCACGATACCAGAATTTTGAGTTCGATACCAATACTTGATTTTTTAGTTCGATACTCAATACCAGTTCGATACCTCGAAAAAAAATACAACCCCCCCCTTATAAGATCAGCACCCTCCTCTCCTGACATCCTCTGTGCTGTTGTGACGTCCCCTATAGATCAGCACACTCCTCTCCTGACATCCTCTGTGCTGCTGTGACCTCCCCATAGATCAGCACACTCCTCTCCTGACATCCTCTGTGCTGCTGTGACCTCCTCTATAGATCAGCACACTCCTTTCCTGACATCCTCTGTGCTGCTGTGACCTCTCATAAGATCAGCACACTCCTTCCTCTCCTGACATCCTCTGTGCTGCTGTGACCTCCCCTATAGATCACCACCCTCCTCTCCTGACATCCTCTGTGCTGCTGGGACGCTGGGACCTCCCCTATAAGATCAGACCCCTCCTCTCCTGACATCCTCTGTGCTGCTGTGACCTCCTCTATCGATCAGCACACTCCTTTCCTGACATCCTCTGTGCTGTTGTGACGTCCCCTATAGATCAGCACCCTCCTCTCCTGACATCCTCTGTGCTGCTGTGTCCTCCCCTATAAGATCAGACCCCTCCTCTCCTGACATCCTCTGTGCTGCTGTGACCTCCTCTATAGATCAGCACACTCCTTTCCTGACATCCTCTGTGCTGTTGTGACGTCCCCTATAGATCAGCACACTCCTCTCCTGACATCCTCTGTGCTGCTGTGACCTCCCCATAGATCAGCACACTCCTCTCCTGACATCCTCTGTGCTGCTGTGACCTCCCCATAGATCAGCACCCTCCTCTCCTGACATCCTCTGTGCTGCTGTGACCTCCCCATAGATCAGCACACTCCTCTCCTGACATCCTCTGTGCTGCTGTGATCTCCCCATAGATCAGCACACTCCTCTCCTGACATCCTCTGTGCTGCTGTGACCTCCTCTATAGATCAGCACACTCCTTTCCTGACATCCTCTGTGCTGCTGTGACCTCTCATAAGATCAGCACACTCCTTCCTCTCCTGACATCCTCTGTGCTGCTGTGACCTCCTCTATCGATCAGCACACTCCTCTCCTGACATCCTCTGTGCTGCTGTGACCTCCCCTATCGATCAGCACACTCCTCTCCTGACATCCTCTGTGCTGCTGTGACCTCCCCTATAAGATCAGCACCCTCATCTCCTGACATTCTCTGTGCTGCTGTGACGCTATGACCTCCCCTATAAGATCAGCCCCCTCCTCTCCTGACATTCTCTGTGCTGCTGTGACGCTGTGACCTCCCCTATAAGATCAGCCCCCTCCTCTCCTGACATCCTCTGTGCTGCTGTGACCTCCCCTATAAGATCAGCCCCCTCCTCTCCTGACATCCTCTGTGCAGCAAGGGACCAAACATTGTGTTTATTGGGGACAGCATGGGGGGGGGGGGGGGGGCAGTAGTGGGCAGATTGACGGGGGGGATCCAGGTTGGGTGAACAGTCCAGGGCCCAGGGTACATTTAATCCGCCACTGAGTACAGACTACAACCCCCACACTGCAGGGAGCTGGTGAAGGCTGCCAGGTCTGGACAGACAAGAGAGGGTTACTCTGCCTGGCAGGTCAGTTCCTGTCAGAGGGCAGGGGTTTAAGGGCAGGAATGTTAGGGGCACACTAGAGGGCAGGGATGTGGGGGGCACACCAGAGGGCAGGGATGTGGGGGGGGGGGCACACCCGAGGGCAGGGATGTGGGGGGGGGGCACACTAGAGGGCAGGGATGTGGGGGGGGGCACACTAGAGGGCAGGGATGTGGGGGGGGGGCACACTAGAGGGCAGGGATGTGGGGGGGGCACACTGGAGGGCAGGGATGTGTGGGGGGGGGCACACCAGAGTGCAGGGATGTGGGGGGGGGGGCACACCAGAGGGCAGGGATGTGGGGGGGGGGCACACCAGAGGGCAGGGATGTGGGGGGGGGGCACACTAGAGGGCAGGGATGTGTGGGGGGGGGCACACTAGAGGGCAGGGATGTGTGGGGGGGGGCACACCAGAGGGCAGGGATGTGTGGGGGGGGGGGCACACCAGAGGGCAGGGATGTGGGGGGGGGGGCACACCAGAGGGCAGGGATGTTTGCAATGTCTGCACACATCCCCTGCTCTCACTCACTGCGGTACCACTCAAAGCATGAGGCTTGTCAAAGCAGAGGGGAGGGGGGATTTGTAAAGGGAGTTTAAGGTGGAACAGACAGCCTGAACCTCGGCCAGCAGGAAGATTAACCTTTGCTGCTGGCCAAGATTCAGGCGGTCTGTTCCACCTTAAATTAGCTCCCTTTACAAATCCCCCCTCCCCTCAACTCCGGGAAGCTCCCAGCTGTCAGGTCTCCGTTCCTCCGTGCATATTCATGTGTGCACACTCAGGCCGGTCAGGAAGCGCAGCCACCGAGAGTGTGCACACATGAATATGCATAGGAACAGCTCTGCAGATGGACGGCTGCATGACAGGGGGGACAGGAGGCTGCGGTGTGACGGGCTGCGGGTCATTAGCAGCGGGGGTCTGTTACACATAGTAGCCGACCCCCACTGCTTCTGGAGAGGCTCAGGATGGGTCAGAGGCCGCTGTCAGTTGTGACAGCGGCATCTGCACAGTTATATAGCCGGCACATGCGATCGCTGTGTGCCGGCTATAACTTCTCACTGCAGTGAGCGGAGGAAGGGGCGGGCGGAGGAGGAGGAAGTGACGCCAGGGGGCAGAGGGCAGCACACAGAGAACATGGCCGGCGCTTAGCTAGCCGCCGGCCATGTCACTGCTCTATACTTTATATTAAGCTGCGTTATTAGGCAGCTTAATATAAAGTATCGATACCAGGAAATCCTGGTACCGAATCGTTTTTTGGCCCGAAATATCGATAGTAGTATCGATATTTCGGTGCATCGTGCATCCCTAGTTCATTATTCAAACATTTTTAGTAAGAAAAATTATGGACTCCAGAATAGTTTTTTTCTGGGGAAGACAAGGTCAGAAGAGGCCACAGGACCTCTGTAAAGTCCAAGAGTTTTTTTCAAGAAACTGTTGTGTGTTAGGGGTACTAACTCTCATTAAGGAGAATTTGTCATAAAGACCTATGGAGACCATTGCTGTTCCATTGGGAAATCCGAGAATAAAGGATATGCAAAATAGCTCTCACACCTCTTGAGCAAAGAGATGTCCCGTCAAGTCTCAATCTAGGAGTCTTAAAACATGGACTAGAGATTTTATGCAAAACCAATCAATCTCTCCAAAAGGAAAGATTTCCCATTTGCAAATATATTTGCATATCTCCATATCCTTTCTTCCAAGAAACAGTTAAAATCCATTGTAAGAAGTTAGCTACTTGGACAATGGCCCAATTTCAGCACTGAAATTTAAAAAGACAAAGCTACATCAAATCTGCCATGTCTGAGTATGCATAAAAAAGCACATTCAAGATCTGGTGGTGTTTCAGCAGAAGCAGACTCTGTATGTAAGGAAGTGATTGGGTGCAGTCCCATGCAAAGACTTACAGTATGTATGGAGCTGGGCTACTGTTAACTGCCAGTTCATTATAAGTGCTTTGCATCAGAAAATGGTGTTGTGATACTACAAATAGCTTCTTACCGTTTAGTACTTTTGTCCTCCTTATCATTTTCCTCACTACTGTCTCCATTCTGTTGCACTTGTTCATGTGTTTCCCGGCCGCCATTTACAGCTTTTGTATCTGGAGAATAAAACAACATTTTGAACATTTATTAGCCAAGTACTTTCTCCTTTCTACACTTCTCTTACACTGTGTGCTACCACAGCATTTCCACATCTTGCTAAAAATATGCTGTTTTCTAAGACATGGGCCATCTTCCTGTATTAACCCGTTCACTCCTCAGCCACTTCTCATTTTTGCACTTTTGTTTTTTTCCTTCTAACGCTTAGGCCATATTGCTTGCATTTTTTCACCTACAGACCCACGTGAGCCCTTACAGTATATCTTGCGACACTAGTTATACTGTGCAATGACAGATTTAAATTTTTCCCTAAAATATGATGCAAAACCAGTAAAAAATTATTTGCGTCAGGAAATGGAAAATACTGCCTTTTCTCCCGTTCCCAATTGCAGGGGGTTCCGTGTACACAGTTTGGCCTATGGTAAAACTGATATGTTATCTATGTTCCTCAAGTCAGTACAATTACAACGATAGCCATCTTAAATAACTTTTAGAGAAACAGATCACTGGGAGACCAGCCAAAGATAAGATTGCCGTCTGCTAGTGAAATCCTAGCCAGATATCGCTCCGGGAAGGACCCAGCCAAGAGGTGGCTCCCCTACTTATAGGGCCACTTAATATGGTGGTTTCCCTACAGGAGCCACCCCTTGGCTGGGTCCTTCGCGGAGGCATATCTGGCTAGTCCTTCACAAGTATTCTGGTGATATAACAATGATCAACCCCTGATGCAGGAACACCTGGTTCCTACTTGTAAATAGGAGGCACAGAGTAATGGGGTAGTTAAAACTAAATTTTATATTTATTTATTATGGGGCAAATGGTGTAAAATTCAATACTGTAGCCATATAGTTTTGGGTATATGTAGTGGAAAAACTAAAATTCCTAGAAAAGTGTCTCTCCAACTGGACTGACAAGTATGAGGCTGCCTATATGGCTGAAGTGGTGGTTTATGCCTTGTTTGAAGGGCTGAGGGCAATGGTGACAAGAGGGAGCATAGCACAAGTGTTTTCTTAAGCCCTGCTGGGAGGAACGCTGAGGATTGTGGCTTGGATATAATCTTGTCCAAATGGGCCCCCAAGAGGCAGGACTTGGCAAAAGCTAGAGCTGTTACAGAGTGCTTGGAAGGTGTGTCCCCCAACCAGGATGAGAGCCAAACTAATCTGCTCTCCAATATGGGGCAGTCTACGGAAGCAAATGAGTGTTAATTAGTGAGATCAGCACTCTTTTGCAGTGCATTCAGGGTATGGCCCTTAGGGCCAGTTCACACTGAGCAAAAATGGCATAAATAACCTGCCATGCTCAGTGTCTGAATGTGAGGGCGTGTGCGCCTTCGATCCAAACACTCTCCTCTCAAAGAATTGACATGTTAATTCTTTGAGCTGAGGGAGGAGAAAAACAGCACGTCCAGAAGATGGAGTTGAATATTTAATGACTCACCAGTGTGCAACATTTCGGCTGTATAAGCCTTTCTCACTGCTTGAGAAAGGCTTTTACAGCCGAAACGTCGCGCACTGGTGAGTCATTAAATATTCAACTCCCATCTTCTGGACGTGCCGTTTCTTCCTTGTTTGTCAGCACAATACCAGTTACAAAAGAATCACTGAAAGTTTCATACAAGGGTACAGAAATTACGGAACCGAGTTCCTTAAGAACTCTTGGGTGCAATTTATCAGGCCCTGGAGCTTTGCTTACATTCAGTTTACTTAAGTCTTGGACCATATCTACATTAAGCCAGTTCAGAACATTAAAGGGGTTATCCAGCGCTACAAAAAACATGGACACTTTTCCCCCTACTGTTGTCTCCAGTTCAGGTGCGGTTTGCAATTAAGCCCCATTTACTTCAATGGAATAGAGTTTCAAAACCCCACCCAAACTGGAGACAACAGTAGGGGGAAAGTGGCCATGTTTTTGTAGCGCTGGATAACCCCTTTAAACGTGTTACCAGCACTGAGCCGCCCACCTCAGCTCCCTCCTCTTCTTTTGTATATAGAGCTGAAGAACCCATTCAGTAAGGGTACTATTACACTAACGATAATCGGTCAGTGTAATAAATACAACGATCAGCCGATGACAAAGATCATCAGCTGATCGTTGATATAGGTTAGAACCTATATTTGTCTGGCGTCGACTGCGCACCGCTACGTGTGATAGCGGTGAGCGGCCGGTGACTGACGATATACATTACCTATCCACGCTCCAGGGCTGCTCCTGCGGTCCGGTTCTCCACGGGTCCCGCGTGCTCTAGCTTAAGAGAGGCCTGTCAGCTGACAGGCCGCTCAGCCAATCACAGGTCGCGGCAGTCCCGGACTGTGATTGGCTGAGCGGCCTGTCAGCTGACAGGCCTCTCTGAAGCTAGAGCACGCGGGACCCGGGGAGAACCGGACCGCAGGAGCAGCCCTGGAGCATGGATAGGTAAAGTAAATAGTTTAAGCAAGGGCTACAAGGACATGTTAAGTGATTATCGGGCCGTGTAATAGGCCCAGTAAACAAGCGCCGATCTAGCAGATCAGCACTCGTTTACTGGTATTATCAGGCCCCCATCGGCCCGTGTAATACCACCCTTACTCAGCTTTCTCTTGATCCCCAGTAATTATCGTAACTTCCATCACCATTATTTAAGTTCTACATTCTCTGACCTTGGTTTTTGTTGCATTTATATTTGAAGAATTTTGGATACCTGCCATTCATTTTGAGTTTCAGCTGCTTTTATAACCTTGTTTCAGCTACAGCTGACCCCTTCGATTTGTATTTGGTTAATGTTTTTTAAACCATTCAGTTTTTAAACCATTTTAAACCTTCAGTTGCAAGCCATACAGGATTTGATTTTAATTTTATTTTAAATTGGAGTTTGTTACCCATAGGAAAAAAAATTGCAGTACCGCTTTGTGGTTTTAGCTGAACCGTGGCCCTAATCTATATCTGGATAGTTAAAGTTTCCCATCATCACTACTGTCCCCTCTCGGGCAGCCCGCTCTATTAGTGTGTGCAGCTGACCATCAATCACCTCAGTAATGTTGGGAGGTCTATAGTTTACAGCAAATTATCTCATTGTGAGGATGTGAAATCATTGTGGATAGAACAATCGCCCACTATTAATTCTTTTACAATCACTTCCATATAATTTCTAACATAAAGACATTCTCCTCCTCCCTTCCTGCTCACCCTGTCCCTTCGAAACAATCTAAAACCTGGAATATTTACAGCCCAGTTATGTGAGGAGTCCAGTTACATCTCAGTGACATCAACTACCTCAATGTGTTCCTCCAGTGCTAGCTAGACTTCTGGCATTAGTGTACATTTTAGGTTGCCATCTAATGTAACACGTTAAATATCAGAAATGTGGTTTATTAAAATTGTGGGTTCAATCTTGTTATCTACTATTCTTATCACACCTGGACTGGGGACAAAAGTGGTGCTGTCTCTGGTAAAAGTGGCCATGTTTTTGTACAGCTGGATAACCCCTTTAACCCCTTAAGCGTCTGCAGTCTTTCCTGTGATGCGCATGGCACAAGCAGTATTAAAAAGAATACAACCTTGGAGGTACTTTCTTTCAACTATGAACCTAGTTCACTAGAATTATTCTTAACGGACATCCGCCTGTATTCTGTTTGTTCCCACAAGGAAAACGACACCTGGGTCATCCACAGATTTGTGATTGAATTGCTAACATTTTACAAAGCTAGATTTCTTGCATTGAATAACAAGGATGTAAAGACATCAAGCACACACAATAACTGCATGCTGTGCACGTGTCTTTGCAGAAACACATTGAAATATCAAGGAGCAAATCACATATGTTGTTTTAGGGTAAAGAATTTAAAAAGATTACCAGAGGATTGTTCTTTTTCCACTTTTTTATGAGGTCCCCTCTTCCCAGGCTCCTTGCCTTTATTGGCATCCTCCTGTTGTCGCTGCTCTGCTAAAGACTTATTAAGAACTTGGGTTATTACAGAGTCTCCTTCACCAACAAGGAACATGTTTTTGAACTTATTGTAAAGCATTGTGGCTTTTTCCATCACGACCTGGCTGGCTTTAAACCGTCGAATCTGCAAAAACACAAATCAAACAGCCTTTTCAGTATAAGTAATCATTATTTTATTTCATGAAAATCAATTTAGGCATTAAGGACCAGGCTGTAAAAGTATGTAAAAATTCTATAAAAACAAATTAAATTGAGATTATACCTAACAGTAGAAAAGCAGTATGCAATATATAAATATTAAAAAAAAAAAAAAAAAAAAAAAAAAAAAGCACAAATGTAAATCCATTGGTAGGAAGGTGGGGCTTACTTTTTTTAGTGTTGTAATCAGATCTGTATGCTTCTGAGCATGCTGCATTGTGACCTGGAGAGAGGCCAACTCATCCAAGGCATTAATACATCTGTGTACTTCCTAATGAAAGAAAAAAAAAAATAGCAAAAGTAATTCTGGATACAAAACACTAATGCAAATACCAAAATAAGTGGTACTTAAGTTCATCTCAAATAACTAGAGATGAGCGAACCTCGAGCATGCGAGTCGATCCGAACCCGAACTTTGGCATTTGATTAGTGGTGGCTGCTGAAGTTAGATAAAGCTCTAAGGTTAGACAAATGCTGATATGGGGTCAGCTCACCTGCTACTTCCACTCACGGTGCACGGCAAAGCCCGGAGCCAGGGCAACACATGCGAAGGGAAAAGTCCAGCACCAGTGCAGCGGGTAAAAAACGTCCTTCTTTATTTATGCAAACTTCACATACAGGAAATAGACATGCGGTAGGTTAACCTACCGCATGTCTATTTCCTGTATGTGAAGTTTGCATAAATAAAGAAGGACGTTTTTTACCCGCTGCACTGGTGCTGGACTTTTCCCTTCGCAAAGCTCTAAGGTTGTCTGAAAAACATGGATACAGCCAATGACTATATCCATGATTTCCACATAGCCTTAGGGCTTTATCCAACTTCAGCAGCCACCGCTAATCAAATGCTCGAGGCTCGCTCATCTCTACAAATTTAAACCACACTTGAAAGGATGTACTGTGTCTCTCATAAGGACACAGCAGACTAACCACAGCTCAGCTTTTATATTTGTTAAAATGAAAACTGTGTTGTTCCATGGGTAAATAAATCCAGTTCTTGTTGCACACAAATTGATAAATGTGTCAAACTTTGTGATCCATAATCATAGTGACTGTCATAATCCTTTTAAAAAAAAATCTTAACATTGTCTAAAAACAGTATTACAGATAAAAAAAACAAACTAAATTATTACAAAAATAAGCAAGCTGACAAGTCTGCACAACATACCTGGTGGTCAATTTTTAAAGAGTTCTTTATTTCAGCATGTATCCTTAGAAGTCTGGAATCTATGGAGACTTCTGAAATGTGTGTAAAACATAACAAAAATCACTAGACCACACTGCTGGAGGAAAAAAAAATAGAATCTGTCAGCACCCAGGCCCTACGAGTGACAGTGTGCTTAAGGGCCCTATTCCACCGGATGATTATCGTTTGAGATCGTTAATCGTTAACGATTATGCAAACGACCGCTACTGCGAAAGACCTGAAAACGTTTACTCATTTCCATGGAACGATAATCGTTACTTATGATCGTAATTGCGATAGTTTTTTCTTCGCTATTTATTTGCTATTGCGTTCGTGTCTATTGCGAACGACCAATGTCTTATTCAATGCGAACGATTTGCGAACGAGCAACGATAAAAGTAGGTCCAGGTCTTATAAAGCGATCAACGATTTCTTGTTCGGTCGTTAATCGTTAACTGCATTTCAACCGAACGATTATCGTTTAGACTCGAACGATTTAACGATAATCTGAACGATAATCGTCCGATGGAATAGAGCCCTTAGTTGGCAGTCCCATTGCAAGCATGTTACCTTTTGGTAATTTGACTCATTACAGAAGACCAGAGATTTTGCATAAGCCACTCCACGGACAAAGAGGAGTTGTAGCTCAGAGTTTGTGCCTCACTCTAGCACACCTCACTACTTCTTCATGAATAATCAATGCTGCCCTGCCTCCTGCTCACTCACGCCATCAGTCAGTCAGTATCTGCCAAAAGAGGAGTGATCTGCAATAAGAATCTCCTAGCTTGTGTTGGAGCTGTGGTCTAGGGGTAAAATCACCTGTTTAGAGACCAGCAACAGGGTTTTTCTTAGGTTCGAATAACATGATAGAAATTTTTCTTCTTTGTATAATTTTTTTATTATACAATTACAATTTAAACCTGCTTGGGAATTATTTCCCCTTTTAAAAATGATACAATAAAGAGAAAAATTAAAAAATAAATATCTATATATAACATTTTTATAAGGGGAATCAAACCAAAAGGGGGGAAAAACTGTTGCAGGTTTCTAAACATGTAATATTCCCTTAGACCACAGCTCCAACATAGACAAGGAGATTCGACTATACCGGATGGCAGATCAGTCCTCTGGTGGGAGATACTGACTGACAGTGTGAGTGACCAGGAGGCTGGGCAGCATTGGATTATTCATGAAGAAGAGGGAGGAGGAGGGAGGGAGGAGTGAGGTATGCTAGAGTGAGGCACAACTCCTCATTGAGTCTTGAATACAGTAGGAGACCCCAGATTGTGCATAATCCACTACATGGACAAATTACCAAAAGAGAACATGCTCATTAGGGGACTGCCAACTACAATGCAATACAATGTCAGCACATCGAGTAGGGCCCAGGTGCTGACAGATTTCCTTTAAAAAGAAAAAAAAAAAGAAGAGAAAATCAAACCTTTTTTCTTGTCAAACTTTTTTACTTCAGGCTTTTTAGTCTCCTCTTTGCTATAGGTTTAAAAAAAAAAAAAAAAAAAGTGACAAACACGAGTTATTTACTTTATACAGCAGTAACCAAGAGGCAGTGGGTGGTCAGCACTTGATCCCTTTGGTATGACAAATAGTGTTTTTTCTGTCTGTATGCCACGCTAGGAGCATGTGAGTGTTATCTCTGGACCCAAGGGTAACCAAATATGAGGATGAACACAAACGATTCTCTCTAGCTCTCTAAAATTCAATTCTCTATTTTGCAATCAAAAAGCAGACGCACTTCGGGCTTACTCGCCCTTAATCATGGCTCTGTTCTGCTGGGTCATCTGAGACTCCACAGGTGAGAGGCAGTCAATCATTTGCCGTTGCCCACAGTGCTAAACATGATGGCAGCATGTGCATTCACACCGCATCGACCTTTTAATTGCAAAATAAAGAATTGAATTTTAGAGAGCTGGAGAGAATAGTTTGTGTTCATCCTCATACAGCAGTAATACTTACATTGAACAGATAACAGATACAAGTCTAACAGATCAACAGTTGTAAAACAGTTTATAAGAGTACAGTGGTACCTCGGTTCTCAAACTGCTCAGAACTCTTTTGAGAACATTTCAGTTCTCAAAACAGCAATTTCAAGGTAAGTTTGCTCCAGAACTCAAAATTTTTTTGGCACCCAGTCTTGAAGACAGTAATAACTCAGTGTTCAAACGATTCTGTATTGAACTGTTCAGTATTCAAATAAAAATTTTTTTACCTGAAAGTAACGTTCGTAATTCGAATTTTGCTCAGTATCAGAATGTTTTTATGAGCATGTACCATTGGTTGCATGTGGTGAGTTTAGCACAGGTGAGGCTTCATTTACAGTACTGTTTTAACATTGCTGGACTGCATTTACAGTACAGGAGTAGTACAGTTAGTGCACCACCATGTCTCATCCTTTACAGTGCTGGGGTTGGGGTGCACAATACAGCAAAAAATTGGTGCAGAGTTGGTGCACTACTGTACTTGTTTTGTTGAACATTTATTGTTTAAAATGTACTATACATTATAGTACTGTACTATTTAAACTGGGAACTTTTTAATGTAATAATCGATTACATTTATATTATCTCTTATGTGAAGACACAGCTCTGTTCTCAAACTGCCCTCCTGAAACAATTAAGTTCGAGAACAGAGGTACTACTGTATTATATACACTCTGCTTCTTTTCATCTGTTACAGTAACTAAGGGATAACATTAAATCTGGAGTTGTTCACCTTTCCACCTCCACTGTATCTTCTGGTTTCCTTTTCTTCTCAACAACTTCCTTCTCATGTATGGGCTTTAGACTTCTTTTTTGAGCAGGTTGTAAAGATTTCCCAACTTTGCCCTTCTGTTTGAAAGACACAATTACTCATTATAAAAAGCACTCTTATTTTTTCCCGCTGGGAACTTGTGGTTGTGATTATCTGACTGCAAAATAATCCAATGGAATTGCTCTGGAAATTTTCTGCAATAACTCAAAATCTGCTGCTGAAGATTTTTCTGCTTATGTAATAAAACACTGTGCGATTTTGACCTCCCCCCCCCCCCCCCCCCACACTAAAAACTGGTCTGCAGTAGTTCTAGTATGGCATGAATGTAACCTTACCATTCCAAGAAGTTTTGAGAGTCAGTGTTCTCTGGCACACCTAATTTTGGCAGATTTGGGCACCTTTGTTAGTCATCTGGCTGACAGTGTAAACCATTATAACTTTAGGATCATGTTAAAAGGCACCAGCGGGTTTACGGAGAATCCTTTCCCAAAAATATTAGATGCAGCTGTCACTACAGGCGGATCCCAAAAGTTTAACCTCTTCGATTCTGCAGTACCTACAGTCCCAGCCTGAGCATATCTGTGTATTACATGTCCCTGTGTGTACAAAGGGCAGTAATGTGACACATATATAAAGACTTTCCTAGCTATAAATGGGCTGCAGAGGCTACTAATTTACAAAGATATAAGAACAAGCTTTGAAAGAGATTCTATTGTTCGTCCCCAATGACTTCCAGAGACATCCTGAACTATTCCCCTAAAACTGTTAAAGACAGTATCCCTAAGACACTTTAAACTATGTCCCTTGCAGTATCTGACCGTTTGGGTGACTGTGGATGCCCATTGGATCTCCATACCATATTTATAAAACTGAAGATACCTTCCCATCATAGCCCCCCTCCAGCATTTTAGACATTCACAAATGCTGCAAATAGTAGTAGTAGGTTAGAACCCTTGATTTATAAAAATATGAGTATCCTGTTTCTTAACACTACCCCGCCGTATATTAGGTTATGAAAAAAAAGATCTTGCCAAACAATTTTCACCTATTGAGTCGTTGACACCCCTGTTGTAGATTCATCAGGCACAGAGGTCTGGACAATGTATTGTAAAACTATCATAATTTTTGTCTGTCTAAAGCACTCTTTGCGCTGCTTCTCCTGTGCAGTTCTCTGTTATTCAGAGTCCGCTATAACAGTATCACCTTAACTGCAGCCAACATACTTAAATAAGTGCAGCCTGGTTTGTCTAATATTCTCCAGACCTTGCATAGTCAGAGACAATGTGCCTGCTAGTTTTGTTAACCATACAACTTGTAAAAATGTAATAAAACTTTACCCTAAAAATAAATAAAAATATCCCATTGTGGGATTGAAACATTGCACACTGATGGGTTAATAAAGAAGATCCTTGTTTATTCTGTGTGTGTGCTGCCTGTTCATTCATTTTCTTGGAATACTGAGGAGCTCTGAGTTGAGCATCTAGGGCTGTGCACCCACCCTGCTTTATGGGCATTTTCACAGAACCATTTTGTTACACTATTTTTGAATATCCACAAACATATACTTCGCTTCGTACTTTACATGAAATAGTGATGCAACTAGCCAGGTTGCCCATAGAGTATGTGTCACCCTTAAATTTCTAGGATATGAATTGCAAGCTCGTGTACTGCCAAACTTCATTGTTACTTATGTCATGTGCATACACATCCATATAATTTCTCTCCATATTACCAGGCAGCTGCAGAACTATTGGTAATAAAAAGAGGCCATCCATACACCCACACAATAAAACACACACCTTTTCTTCGTCCCGATCATCTTCAGAATCTGAATGAACTTTGTCTGCAGCTTTTTTTTGTATTTCAGTTTCCTTTTTGTTGGCTTCTCGTCTTTGTTTTTCTTCGTCTTCTCCAGCGCCGCCTTCATCTTTTCTTACTTGCTGTTGCTTTGGAAGTTTATTATCTAATGTCTTCTTTTTATTCTGATCATCTTCACTTTGACTATTCAGAAAGATAATCATAAAGATCTGTTTTCACAACAGATGCAGAACAGGTGTAAAAACAGAAGGGACATTAAAAGAAGCTTTCCTTATCTTGACAAGTTATGCCATATCCACAGTATACAAGGACCAATCTGGAGTACATGATGTCATGAAAAATCTCAGAATCACTCGGGTAAGTCGATACATTAACCCTTTTTGTGAAACTCTGCTTGTAACAAAGATAGGCTTGCAACACATGAAATTATTCACATTTACATTAAGTTTACTCTAGATCGGCATTATTTGGTAAAGGTTCTTATACTTTCTAGGATGTTATAGAGCTGTCAAACAAATAAGACTCACTCTCTTCATTATTCCCTATGACGTGAACAAGTCAGATCTCTGGTTGAGGAGTGGAGTGCACTGCCTCTCTCCCTGGCTGTATCTCTAGAGAACAGCGGATCTCGGCATTGATAGGTCTGATGGAATGTCAAATGTTAATGTTAAATGCTAATTTGTGACCATACATGGCCAGCTTAAAAGGACTCTAACCTTCACCAAGTGTTTTTTAAGCAACCTATACACAAGAGGCCTGTGCCCCCCCCCCAAAAAAATAAAAAGACATATGCAAAGGGGGAAAAAAAAAATCGTAATCTTTGTTAGTAAAACAATATGTAAATCCTTACACTTCAGGTGCTGGTGGAGGTGAAGGAGGTGGCCTTATAATTCTTGGTCTTCCCCTAGGTTTCTTCTGTACAACTTCCGTAGATGCTAAAATTCAGTTTACAAAACAGACAAAAACATCCATTACAATGATTTTGTAAATATTTCTTAAGACTTTGACAGATACCGCACCGCAACCCCGCTCTGAACCGCTGCGTTCCTGGTTGCTATCAGTAGACAAGGACCGCAGCAGTTAGCGGGCATGGTCCGATTGCTGTGCCCGCTAATTAAGACAATTAAATGCAGCTGTCAGACATGACAGCCGCATTTAAATACCTTGTAAAGGGTGCGTTCACACCTACAGGATCCGCAGCGGATTTTCAAGCTGCACCGCCCAATCGGCGCGCCGCCGCCTATCCCGCCCCCTGCACGACCGATCGCAGCCCAGGCCCCGACCATACATCACCTGCTCGGCCCGTGGCTGTGTGATGCTCCAGGCTCCCCTGCTTCCAGCGAGGGGAGCTGGAAGTCTGAACGATGCTGAATCCTGCTCGACAATCCATAGAGCTGGACTGTAGCAGCCCAGAGTAATACAGCAGTGATCTAATCGATCAGTGCTGTATAAAGTATACTACACTTGTATCTATGAGGAATCACTGTAGTTGTATCAAATCCCCCAGGTTGACTTTTACTTAATGTAAAATGAAAGAAAAAAAAAAAACAAAAACTAATGTGCATAATTGCACAAACTATTAAATTATCACATTCCTGATCATGCACAGTAAACAGCGTAAGTGTAAAAAAGTCCTGAAGTGCAAAACTGCACATTTTTGGTGGCATCAAATTCAGAAAAATTGTAATAAGTGATTTAAAAATTTGCATATATGCAAATCAAGGTACTCTCAATTAAAAAAAAAAAAATCATTTTTTTTGTTCCCAACTTCCCCGCACATATAATTTTTCTGTAGGTGAAGTGCTATGGTCTTTTAAGCACAAGGAGGAAAAAACTAAAGTGCAAAAACGAAGAATGACCTGGTCTTTAAAAGGGTTAAAGGGGAACTGACAGCAAGTTTTTTTACTGCCAGTTTCCCATTGCCGATCATAAGCAGTGAGGATGTGCCATTTGCACTGCTCTGTGATCCGTCGTTTTCTCTAAAAAAAAAATTAAAAAAAAAAGTGCGCAGATGACTGGGATTTCCTGTGTTTGGTCTGTCCTGTTCAAGCGGCACAAGACCAAAAAGTTACCCTCAGGAGACTGGACTTCTATTTCTAGAATAGCTTTAACCCCTTAAGGACAGAGCCAATTTCAATTTTCGTTTTTTCCTCCTTGTGCATAAAAGGCCATAGCAGTTGCATTTTTCCACCTAGAAACCCACATGAGCCCTTATTTTTTGCGTCACTAATTGTACTTTGCAATGACAGGCTGAATTTTTGCGAAACCAGAAAAAAATTCAAAGTGTGGTGAAATTGAAAAAAAAACGCATTTTGTTTATTTGGGGGAAATGTGTTTTTACGCCATTCGCCCTGGGGTAAAACTGACTTGTTATGCATGTTCCTCAAGTCGTTAAGATTAAAATGATATGTAACATGTATAACTTATATTGTATCGGATGGCCTGTAAAAAATTCAAACCATTGTCAACAAATATACGTCACTTAAAACCGCTCCATTCCCAGGCTTATAGTGCTTTTATCCTTTGGTCTATGGGGCTGTGTCAGGTGTCATTATTTGCGCCATGATGTGTTCTTTCTATCGGTACCTTGATTGCGCACATACGACTTTTTGATCGCTTTTTATTACAATTTTTCTGGATTTGATGCGACCAAAAATGCGCAATTTTGCACTTTGGGATTTTTTTGCGCTTACGCCGTTTACCGTACGAGATCAGGAATGTGATTAATTAATAGTTCGGGTGATTACGCACGCGGCGATAGCAAACATGTTTGTTTATTTATTTATTTATTTACTTTTATTTATAACCTGGAAAAAGGGGGGTGATTCTGACTTTTATTAGGGGAGGTGGCTTTTTATTGACAACAACACTTTTCTTATTTTTTTACACATATACTAGAAGCCCCCCTGGGGGACTTCTAGTATATACACTTTGATCTCTCATTGAGATCTCTGCAGCATAGATATGCTGCAGAGATCCATGAGATCGGCACTCGTTTGCTTTCGGCTGCTGCAGCCGGAAACAAACGAGTGCCGAGCCGGGGATGGCGCCATCTTGGAGCGGTCCCCGGCCGGCTTCAGAAACGGAGATCGCTTCTCCGGGATAACATCCCGGAGGAGCGATCTCCGCCACTAGACACCAGGGAGATGCTGGATCCGGTAATCGGATGCAGCAGTCATGTTTGACAGCTGCATCTGATAACTGTATTAGCGGGCACGGCGATCTGACCGTGCCCGCTAATACCTACGGTCCCGGGCTACACGCGGCACCCGGGACCGTCACGGTTCAGAGCGGGGTCGCCGCGCGGCCCCGCTCTAAACGCCCTTACCGGCAATAGGGCGTACCTATACGTACTTTGTCGTTAAGGGGTTAAAGCAGGTGACCAAAAATCAGCAACTTAGCACTTTGGCAGGTTTTTGTGCTTACCGTGCAAGATGTGGAATGTGATATTTAACAGTTCGGGCGATCCCCCACACGGCGATAGCAAATATGTTTATTTTTTATTTTAAAGGAATAGGAAAAGGGGTGATTTTAAATTATGGGATTGTTCTTCTTAATTTATATTTTAATAAAAAAAACCTTTTTACCACAGTAATTTGTAGTAATTTGCATTCTATGTGCAATGATCTGACTGTCTATAGAGATCAATGCAGTACATATGTACTTCACTGATCTCTGCACCATTACTAAGAGCTGCTGGAGCCCCGAGCTGGGATCAGCGTCATGTCGTAGAGGCCCTGTCCAGCAAGAAGAAGGAATCACCCCCTTGCAATTGAAATCCTGCCACTAGACTACCACAGATGGGTTTGTAACAGCATATAAATGGCAAGAGGTGATAAAATGGCATAAGAGGTGATCGGCTCATTGCCAAGGTCAACAGCTGCTGGTTGCCGCCAGGAGAAGCACGGTACAGATGAGGTACAGCCGCTTCATGCTGTACAGTTACTTCATGGGTCGCCAATGGGTTAACTTGTGGCACAAAAGACAAGCCCTCATATAACAACGTTAAGGCAAAAGCAAACAAGTTCTATAATGCAGGGACATAAAAGGAAAAAAAACTAAAAAGAAAAATTGGCTGAGGCAAAAATATCTGCCTTTTTCCTGGCATATGTTTTGCATGCCTAAAAGGCGGGCAGGGGAGTGGCAAGGAGGAGAGGTGGTGTGCAGGCTAGCAGGCGTAAAATTATGGCAGAAATTTAAAGTGTCACTGTCGTTTAAATTTTTTGGCAGAAATAAATAGTACAGGCAATTTTAAGAAACTTTGCAATTGGGCTTATTTGCTGAAAAATGCATTTTTATAATGAAGAAGCAGTTAAATGCTCTCCCCCGTCTTCATGATTGTCTATGGAGAGGGGAGGGGTTGAGGTAGATGAGGCACCAAAACAGGAGAAAGTGTTAATTTACAGCTACATCTCCTCTGACTCAGCATTGACCTTTGAATACTAGCTTCACAGAGCTCCCTGCTGTGTAATCTTTTGTTCTCTGCTGCCAACTAATCTCCCCCCTCCCTCCCCTCTTCATAGAACTGACAGGGCCCAACTGTGTAAAACAGTCGAGATTTCCTGATAATGAGCAGTGGATGAGAGAGAGGAGGGGGCGGACCTAGGGAAAGTCTTTTTGAATGCAGATAATGGCATATTTGCCTAATAAACCCAATAACAGTTTCTTAAAATTGCCTGTACTATTGATTTCTGCAAAAAAAACTACAAAAAAACGAAATGACAGTGAGACTAAGTTTGCTCCAGAGCAGTTGCACATTTGCATGCGCCTCTTATTTCCAGCATGTGGCAGTTATTTGGGCGATGTTAGTAAATTCCCCCTAAAATTTTCTGCAAATAGATTCTGGTGAAGACCCAGCTGTGAAGATGTGTCTAATTTATCATAGTTTATAATGTTGCGTTTACACGTAACGATTATCGTGCGAATTTGCGCGATAACTATCGAATTCGAACATAATCGTACTTGTAAACGCAGCAAACGCTCAAACGACGAGCGAGAAGTCGTTCATTTTGATCTTTGAACATGTTCTTAAATTGTCGTTGATCGTTCGCAAAAAAATTCGCAGATTGTTCCGTGTGACCAGTCGTTCGCCGATTTAACCAATGTGTGAGATAGGCTTAAGCGACCGCAAAACGAATTTTCCATACGATATATCGTACCGTCTAAACGCTGATCGTTATGAAAAAAAAACAAAACGTTACTCCGACATCGTTAATCGTACGATCGGGCCAATTATCGTTTCATGTAAACACATTAATAAATCGGGCTCACAGTGTCCAAATATAGTGGGGAATTTCTACAGATAAGCAAATCATCAAAAAACCTGCAAATGAGTATCGGTATCAACAACTCAACATTCTTCACAACAGAATTGGTCATACCCGACTTAGGTGGTCTACCGCGCTTTGGACTAGGTTTAGGTGGAGTCTGCGGAGTAGCAGCTGCAATGCGTTCTGCCTCTGCCATGATATCCACCTAAAATGAATTAGCTTTGGTAAGTCATAAGTAATTTAAATACATTCTAAAACATATGATTTGGTAGTGAGACTGTAAAATAAAACTGGTGGAATAAATAGAATACTCATATGTAGACTTTAGAACAAGATTGCAGACGCTCAACACACTCTGGACACATGGGTACAGTGCTTCAAGTGTCACTTTTGATGTCATAGAGATATGTCAAAAGTTCTGATCGGTACGGGTCTGAGTGTCCAGACCCGCAACGATTAGGAGAACAAGCCTAAGGATCTTGCTTAGAGCTGTCTTCTCCCGATCAGTACAGGTCTAAACACTCAGACAAAAGTTGACACTTTAAAGTCTTAAAAAACATGGTCTGGTATTCTCTAGTAATCTAGATCATAAAAATGAAAGTCTGTCTCTCCCAAATAGACTTCCAAACGCCTGAACCGTTTGACCCCAAATTTGGCACACAGATACATTGGGTGCCCGGGAAGGTTATTGCGAAGGTCCCGTCCCCGCCAGATATACAGGAGGGGAGGGGGAGGGGAAAGAGAGGCGCCCCATAGAGATGAATGGGAAAATCTCCTCACTGCAAACACAGGTGATATAATTAGCTGCAGCAGACACGGCAGTTGGAGCCTTAGCAACCAATAGGATTACTGCTTTCATTTTCACAGGGAGCAATGGTTGCTAGGGAAGCTGCCTCACAACATCCACAGTACATGTATACAGGGCCCCCTACTCCATCTATACAGTACATGTATATACAGGGCACTACAGGTATACCAAACTGTGACTGGGTAACACTGCCACACCAGACCTGACCAATGCCGCCATACTGTGCTGGATAACACTGCCATACCAGAACTGACCAATACCACCATACTGTGACTGGATAACACTGCCATACCAGACCTGACCAATACTACCATACTGTGACTGGGTAACACTGTCATAACACACCTGACCAATACCACCTTACTGTGACTGGAAAAAACTGCTATACCAGACCTGTCCAATACCGCCATACTGTGACTGGATAACACTGTCATAACACACCTGACCAATACCACCATACTATGACTGGAAAAAACGGCTATACCAGACCTGACCAATACCGCCATACTGTGACTGGATAACACTGCGATACAAGACTTGACCAATACTGCCATACTGTGACTGGATAACACTGCCATACCACACCTGACCAATACTACCATACTGTGACTGGATACCACTGCCATACCAGACCTGACCAATACCGCAATACTGTGACTGGATAACACCGCCATACCAGACATGACCAATACCGACACACTGTGACTGAAGAGACACCAGATTTTCTGGCAAGTCTGAACGGGAGGGTACTGCCCCTCTGCAAGGTGCTACCCTACGCACCAGACCATGGGTGCCTAATGGTAAATACGACCCTACAGATATACAGGACACTACAGGTATACAGGACCCAAAACTATACACTACAGGTGCACGGGACCTCCACCAACTATATACTTCAGGTATACAGGACCTCCACCAACTATATACTACAACTATATACTACAGGTATACAGGACCCCAAACTATACACTACAGGTATACAGGACCCCAAACTATACACTACAGGTATACAGGACCCCAAACTATACACTACAGGTATACAGGACCCCAAAATTATACACTACAGGTATACAGGACCCCAAAACTATACACTACAGGTATACAGGAACTCCACCAACTATATACTACAGGTATATAGGACCCCAAACTAGTTTTGAGGTCCTGTATACCTGTAGTGTATAGTTTTGGGTCCTATATACCTGTAGTATATAGTTGGTGGAGTTCCTGTATACCTGTAGTGTATAGTTTTGAGGTCCTGTATACCTGTAGTGTATAGTTTGGGGTCCTGTATACCTGTAGTATATAGTTGGTGCTGTATACCTGTAATGTATAGTTGGTGGAGGTCTTGTCTACCTGTAGTATATAGTTCAGGGGTCCTGTATACCTGTAGTGCATAGTTTGAGGGTCCTGTATAACTGTAGTATAGAGTTGGTGGAGGTCCTGTATACACACTACAGGTATACAGGACCCCCCCCAACTATACACTATAGGTATACAGCCCCCCAAACTATGCACTACAGATATGCAAGACCCCTAAAAACTATATATTGTGGGTATACAGAACCCCTCCAACTATGCACTACAGGTATACACTAATTCCACTGATTAACTGATGAAACAATACCTTTAGCTTGGCCTCCTGGGCACCTTAGAACAAATCTAATTTTTACACTGACACTTTATACCCGGGCAGCGCTGGGTACATTTTCTAGTGAAATATAAACGTTAAAGGAGAAGTCCGGCGAAAATTTTTATAAAAGTATTGTATTGCCCCCCAAAAGTTATTCAAATCACCAATATACACTTATTACAGGAAATGCATATAAAGTGCTTTTTTCACTGCACTTACTACTGCATCAAGGCTTCACTTCCTGGATAACATGGTGATGTCACAATCCGACTCCCAGAGCTGTGCGGGCTGTGGCTGCTGGAGAGGATGATAGCAGAGGGATGCTCAGTGTCCCTCCAGTGCTCTGTGTCCCTCTGCCATCATCCTCTCCAGCAGCCACAGCTCGCACAGCTCTGGGAGTCGGGTCGTGACATCACCATTTTATCCAGGAAGTGAAGCCTTGATGCAATGAGACAGGAACTGTCCAGATCAGGAGAGGTTTTCTATGGGGATTCATAGAAAACTGAGACAGAGTTCCTGTCTCAGCCAGAGATGTCAGCAGAGAGCACTGTGTCAGACTGAAAATAAAACATTTCCTGCATGACATACAGCAGCTAATAAGTATGGGAAGACTTGCAATTTTTTAATAGAAGTAAATTACAAATCTATATAAAACTTTCTGATATCAGTTGATTTGAAGAAATTTTTTTTCGCTGGATAACCCCTTTAAAGTGTTATTCCCATCTCAACTAACGTAATTAAACCTGTAGGACTTGTCAAGTTAAATATTTCTTCAAATACATAATTTAGCAAACCTGCCTCCTTCACCTCATACACGTACTCATTCCCTGCCATAGTTTATAGCTTGTCTACTATTATACTATTTTATATATATTTAATGCGAATCTGTCAGCTACAATTCACTTTCCAAAGTGCTAACACTGTTAGATAGCAGTTATGAGATAACCTGGTACTTTTCATACATACGTCTGTGCTTCCAGAACAGATAAAGTTGCTTTTATTCTATAGAACAAAGTGTCAAAGAGGCTTTTCAAGAGTTACTGAAGTCCAGCAAGCTGTAACACCTCCTTGCCTCCTTCTTATACCTGAACCTGCTTAGGACTTAGCTTCCAGGTGTCAAACAAGCGTGGAAGGGGGAGAGAGGAAGCATTCCTGCATACAGCTTGGGAAAGCCTCTTTGTACCAGAGCATGTTTCTACATCCTGGAAGCACAGTTTAGATATATGAAATGCATTGAGTCTCTCCTTGACCTAACAGCAATTTGTTAAGCTAATTAGAGCTGACAGATTCCCTTTAACGTGACAAGCTCTACAGGTTTAACTATATTAATTGAGATGTGAAAACCACTTTAAAGGGAATCAGTCAGCCCTAGATCATGGTCAGAGCTGAAGTGTCAAAGAAGCCTCTATAACTGGCAGATGACATCTACTCATCCTGACGTCACACACACATACACACACACTATTCTGCCAAGTGGGAAAGTGTTCTCCATGAAACTCTGCAACACATCTGACAGCTTATTGCCCCAGACGGGGAAAAAATAAATAAATAAATAAAATTCAGCAGGCAAGCTGAAATTAGGGGAGGTTTCTACTTGTATAGCTACAGTTTTTTTGCTAACAAATTCTAACATATAGTCATACTTAGGGATTTTTTTGTTACCTTTCTTTTTCTTCCTCTTTTGGCTTTGACTACAGGAGGAGGAGCAGAAATAGCCTGACACAAAGGGGGTAAAAATGACAATTGTTAGAAGGAAAAAACTTACTTGCAGAGGGAATGAAAGTGCTCTATCCCCATGCCATTATAGCTGAAAAAGGGAGGAGAGGGGCAGCAGGGGGGAGTTAAATTTATCATTCTTCACACCAGGTGAAGACTGCAAAGAGTCACAAACCTCTGCACAAAACCAGTTTGTGCAACAATTCTGCAACCTCTGGCTGTCTGTGCCTGGTGCAGATACACACAATAATAATTCCCCCCTATATATCTTTGTGACCATCGGCTATAATGGAATAGGGCCTGTTTGGGTATGTTTGATAGAAGCTCCCTGCCGCAAATAGGCAATATAAAAGATAAATATAATTGCTATATTTTTTTGAACAACATTCTTGCACTTCAGTGTTTGAGTACTTTGTTGAGCTAGCAACATTATAACTTACATCAGTGCCAGCATGTAAAGTGTTATCATCCTTTGAAGCATTTAAATCTTTCTCTGGAGAACCAAGTCCACTGGAAGATGTATCGGAGTGTTTGCTTGAAATCTGGTATTAAAATAACCAATTTTAAAACCATTACAAATATAAAACAAACAAACAAAAAACCTTAATTCTAAAGTATAAATGAAAAAAAAATAAGGTCAATAGGGGTGATATTTACTTCTGATACTAAACAAGTCAGACTTTATTAAAGGGATACTTTGAAGAAAAAAATTGCTTTCAAATAAATTGGTGCCAGAAAGTTTTACAGGTTTGTAAATTACTTCTATTTCAAAATATTAGGCCTTCTAGTACTTATCAGCTGCCATATGTCCTACAGGAAGTGGTGTTTCCTTTCCAGTCTGACACAGTGCTCTCTGCTGTCACCTCTGTCCATGACATGAACTATCCGATGCAGGAGAGGTTTATTTCTGTGGAGATTTGATACTGCTCTAGACATTTCCTGTCACAGACAGAGGTGGCAGCAGAGAGCAGTCTCAGACTAGAAAGAAAACAACACTTCCTGCAGGGGATACAGCAGCTGATAAGTACTGAAAAACTTCAATTTTTTTTTTAAACAGAATTTACAAATCTATATAACTTGACAATTAGATTGAGAACTTTTTTCCCTAGTTTAGAGTACCCCTTTAACATCACCTTCACAGATTCTGCAATGCTATTCTTCCCTTCAACGCTACAGATATACAGACACCAAGATGAAACCTGATAGATGCCACTTAAAATTAAAAGAGATTGATATAAAAGCAATAAATACAGTTGTTGTTTTCCTATGACAGAAAAGAAAAACATGTGAACAGAGCATCAAGGGGTATTTCTTTATTCAATTTATAAAAACAGGACACCAATTTTTCAACATATATTTAAAATACCACCGTTTTTTCATTATTGGATACCAAAAGTATTACCACAGAAAGGAAACAAAAACATATTACGTATTGTATACATAGTAAAACCTTAGATACACGAATGAAACCAACATAACGGGCAAACATTTTTGAAACATAACCTGTGACTGATATCCCACTACCGATTACAAGAAAGCTACCGACCAGGTAAGTCAAATACCGTAAATTAACATACAAGTCTATAAGTTTATATAACTAGAACATAGGGACGGGCAGACATTGTCATTCTACGTTTAAAATGGAAACTAGCTCCTAGGTTACAGTAAGAAAAAGAAGGCTCAATGTCAAATCTCTTGGTTATAACCTATTCATCCACTGCAGCATTAGCAGTGATCACCAGATGGCAAAACAAACATTGTCACTGGAGCCATGTACACTAAAGCCTCCGAGAGGGAGCAGGGAGCCTCCCCACAGTGTATTGTGTATTCTAACGCTCTGCTAAAAGTCATAGTAAAACTGTTCAATAACTTTTTAAAATGAATACAATGAAAAAGTGAGCAACGTGTAAAGCCAGTTCTAGTGAAATACCTTTGGTCCAAAAGACTTTCTTTTTTTGAGTGGGGTCTTATCCTCATTTTCCTCCAAGCCTTCTTGTATTTCTTCTTCTTCTGCCTCTCCCTCAGCAGCGTTGACAAGTGACAAATAGTTCTAATGAGCATCAATATATGGTGATTGGAATGTGTCAGCAGAAGAGTGTTAGGATAAAGGGGGTTAGGGGGGGGTTAAAAAAAAAAAAAAAATCACAGACAGGGAGTGGGGAGGAATAAAAAAGCCAATATGCTTATGGTCTCTGAGCCCGCGCTGCATCACATAGTTCCCAGACCTGGCTGGCTCTTATCTTCTCCAGGGCTCCAGGTACATCAGGACCCAGGTACAATGTAACAGATGGATGGGATTTAGCTTGCTCAGCCAATTAGTGAATGGAGTGGTGTCCCACCCCAGTCACTTACTGGCTGAGCATCTGTCAATCAGGTCTTGGTGTAGCAGGTGGGGAGCTAAGACGACAGTTGGCGTGGTCCAGGACGGGGACGCGGCACAATGTGGGCACCAGGACTGGTGAATATGAATCATAGGTGTTTTTGTCTTCCTCTGGATCAGCGGTGGGGAACCTCTGGCCCGCGGGCCGCATCCGGCCCCTGAAACCTCCCGATGCAGCCCGCAGCCCCCCAATGATGTGCGCGCCGCTCTGGTGGGGCAGGAGCCGGCATTCACAGCATCTTCCGGTGTCTGACACAGGAGGATGCTGTGAGTGCCGGCTCCTGCCCCATCAGAGCGGCACACGTCTTCCTTCTCCTGCGGGCCGCGCGCGATGATATCATTTCATGACTGGGGGGGGGGGGGGGGGGGTTAACAAGGCCTACCAGAGGCATCACTGTGGGGGGATAACTAGACTACAAGGGGCATCACTGGGGGTTAACTAAACTAGCACAGACACTAGGCGAACAATACTTTGCCTTGCCCCGGGTGCTGCAAACTCACGCTACTAACTGCCGCTCACGGTATTCAGCCCTCAAATGATTTTATTAATGCCCGACCGGCCCTCGACATGGAAAAGGTTCCCCATCCCTGCTCTGGATCAACACAGTAGGGTTTCTGTAGGTTGAAATTTATGGACTCTTCTCTTCTGTCAACCTTATTTACTATGCCTGGAGGTACACTTTAATAGTCGTCGTGTTTTACAGTTCTCCCTTTTCTGAGCAGCTGGCACTCCCCCTTAACCCCTTAAGGACCGTGCTAACTTTCGTTTTTGCGTTTACGTTTTTTCCTCCATGTGCTTAAAAGGCCATAGCACTTGCATTTTTACACCTACAGACCCACATGAGCTCTTATTTTTTGCGTCACTAATTGTACTTCGCAATGACAGGCTGAATTTTTCCATAAAATATGCTGTGAAACCAGAAAAAAATTATATGCGCAGTGAAATTGAAAAAAAAAAACGCAATTATTTTTTTTTGGGGGGGGGCTTCATTTTTACGCCGTGTGTCCTATGGAAAAACTTAGTTGTTATATATGTTCCTCAAGTCATTACGATTAAAACGATATATAACATGTATAACTTATATTGTATCTGATGGCCTGTAAAAAATTAAAACCATTGTTAACAAATATACGTTCCTTAAAATCGCTCAATTCCCAGGCTTATAATGCTTTTATCCTTTGGTCTATGGGGCTGTGTCAGGTGTCAGAACGCATCATGGCGCAAAAACTTTCTATTGTTACCTTGATTGCGCATATACGACTTTTTGATCGCTTTTTATTACAATTTTTTCTGGATTTGATGCGACCAAAAATGCGCAATTTTGCACTTTGAGATTTTTTTGCGCTTACGCCGTTTACCGTGCGAGATCAGGAATGTGATTAATTAATAGTTCGGGCGATTACGCACGCGGCGATACTAAATATGTTTATTTATTTTTATTTGTAAAATGGGAAAAGGGGGGTGATTCAGGCTTTTATTAGGGGAGGGGATTTTTTTATTAATAAAAACACTTTTTTTAACTTTCACTTACAGTAATATGAAGCCCCCTGGGGGACTTCTATATACACAGAACTGATCTCCCATTGAGATCAATCCTGTGTATATAATAGAGCAATGATCCATCAGATCGGTGCTCTATTATAATGGTCTGCAGCAGACCATCTGAATAGATTGCCGAGTCGGGATCAGCGTCATTACGACGCTGAGCCCCGGCCGGCTCATTAGAACGGATCTCCCCTCCGTGCTCGCATCGCGGGGGGGGGGGGGGGGGGAAGATCCCCTACCGGACACCAGGGAGAGGGGGCACAGCTGCTATTCAAATGCAGCTGTCAGCTTTGACAGCAGCATTTGAATAGTTAATTAGCAGGCCGCGGCGATCGGCCGCGCCGGCTAATACACGCGGTCCCTGGCTGCACTTAGCAACCGGGGACCGCGCGCTGCAGAGAGGGCTCACGCCGGGAGCCCTCTCTGTTTACTCTTTAACGGCCGCATGACGGGTATACCCGTCATGCGTCGTTAAGAGGTTAAGACCCACAATCCAAATTGGCAGTATATACACCTGTGCTCACATGTCAGTACCTCATGTCTTTCCCATTCTGTTTGCAGCAGCATTGGTGAGTGCAATATCACATTCATACTTGTGGTGTTGTAGTTAGCGTAAGGACCAGTGTGAACCATGGGACCTGCACGTGGCACACGGGGCTATTATGGTTTGATCAAATTATATACCGACACCCTGACGGTTTTTAAAATAGGCCTAGCGGCACTAGTGTCAGCCATATGTGGGGTGTGCGGCCTCTCTCTCTCCATGTCGTGTTTCACACTAATAGTATACTGATGCAAACACCATTTAAACATTGAACTAATCTACTACACTTAAATGAGCACAGTAAGCCATGCAACTGCATCATTGTAGCAGAAAGTCACAAAGAAAATAGAAGAAAAAAAAAAAATACCCAAAGAAAACCCACAGCTTCCTACACAGCTGAGTTGGGTAAACCATTTACCTGTGGACTTGAGAACTTTACTTTAGGATTATTATCAATTTCCCATAGTCCTTCATTGAAACCCTTTCGTTTATTTGGTTTACCATATTTCTCCTTATTCTCTTCATAGGGAAATATGTCTTTTGGTCCTAAAAACGCACTAGAGAGAGAGAAAGAGAAAAAAAAGTTTAGAGTCTATCTGATCACAATGTACAAATATATGAATTGAGAGCACCTTTAACCCTTTGAGGACCAGGCCCAAAATGACCCAGTGGACCGCGCAAATTTTGATCTTAGTGCTTTCGTTTTTCCCTCCTCCCCTTCTAAGAGCTCTAGCACTCTCAGTTTTCTATCTACAGGCCATGTAAGTGCTTGTTTTTTACAGGAATAGTTGTACTTTGTAATGGCGTCATTCATTTTACCATAACATGTATGATGGAATTCCAAATATATTATTTATGAAGATATAAATAGGTGAAATCGTAAGTAAGAATGCAATATGGTAACGTTTGGGGGGTTCCTGTGTCTACGTAATGCACTATATGGTAACAGCGACATGACACTATTATTCTATAGGTCAGTCCGAACACAACCATATGCAGGTTACACAGATTCTCTAATGTTATATATATATTTTTTATGAAATCCTTTTTTTTGGCAATTAAATATTAATAAAATGGGCCTATTGTGACGCTTATAACGGTTTAATTTTTTCACCTACGGGGCTGTATGGGGTGTCATTTTTTCCGCCATGATCTCTAGTCTTTATTAATACCATATTTGTGAAGATCGGACGTTTTGATCACTTTTTATTGATTTTTTTTAATATATAATGTAACATACAATCGGTAATCTGCGCACTTTTTCCCCTCTTTTCGTGTACGCCGTTTACCGGTCACAATGACGCTTGTTATATTTTAATAGATCGGACAATTACGCACGCTACGGTATATTATATGTTTATCTATTTATTCATTTTTATATGTTTTATTTATATAATGGGAAAGGGGGGTGATTTAGACTTTTATTGGGGGAGGGGCTTTGGGGTAGTGTGTTAGTGTTTTGAACTTTTTTTTTTTACACTTTTGTAGTCCCTTTGGGGGACTTGTACATACAATACTTAGATTTCTACACTGATGAATGCTATGCCATAGGCATAGCATTGATCAGTGTTATCGGCGATCTGCTCATTGAGCCTGCCTGTGCAGGCTCAGTGTAGCAGATCGCCGATCGGACCTCACGGAGGCAGGTAAGAGACCTCCGGCAGTCCGTTTCAACGATCGGGAGCCCCGCAGTCACATTGCGGGGGTCCCGATCGGTAAGTGACAGGGGACTCCCCCTGTCACTTACACTTAAACGCCGCGATCGCAGTTTAAGGGGTTAATGACACGCGGCAGCGCGATCGCTGCAGCGTGTCATTACCGGTGAGATCCCGGCTGCTGATTGCAGCCGGCCCCCACCTGCTATGAAGCGCGCTCCGCTCCGGAGCGCGCTTCATAGCGGGAAAAACACCCAGGACTTAAGGTTACGTCATGGGTCGTCTGGGGACAGACTTCCATGACGTAACCCTACGTCCAGGGTCGTCTAAGGGTTAAGTGACACTGTCACCCCCTTTTTGCATTCTGACTTCTCTACACAGGTGTAAAGGGTAGATTTAGCAGTTTTCATACCTTATTTTATATCATACGTTATGGTGCTTGTTCCAGTACAAAGGCCCCTCCCCCTCGCCGGCCATTGGAACTGGTTGGCCTAAAGGTCTAGGCCCCACCCCTATGGCCTATGTCCAGTGACGTCAGGGAGGGGTGGGCCAATGATGGTGCTGTGGGCGGGGCCGAGTGGCACTACTGTCATGAAGCCCCGCCCATTTTTAGCACAATCTGCAGTTGATAAAAGATCAGTTTTACTTGAACAATTGCTAAATTTACCCATTACACCTGTGTAGAGAAGTCATAGTGCAAAAGGAGTGGCAGTGTCACTTTAAGGGTACAAACCCACACACCGTATACGCAGCAGATATGCAACAAATACGCAGCAGATTTGATGGTTTAGATTTGATGCTGTGTTCAGTTATTTAGATCTAATCTGCTGCATATCGCAGCACTAAATACGCTGTGTATACTGTTAGTGGGTTTATACCCTAAATAAGGCAATGTTTAAACACTGTCTTTTTAGTAAAAATAACATCAGTTATTTGACACTAATATCCGTTATTTTCAGTCTTCAATGATTTCCATTGAACTCTTTGGAAGCAATGGCCGTTAGCTCACACAATGCACAGAATAGAAGTCGTTGTTTGCAGCAGCAGCAGCTGGTCCTGACCATCTATAAAGAGTCAGTTAATGGCGTAAATGTATGCCATGTGTTAAGGCACAGACTTCCATGGCATACATTTAAGTCCATTGTTGTTAAGGAGTTAATCTACAATCCAGTAATAGTTCAGAAAATCTTAACTTGACATTAGTTTCGGACAAGGAACTGAACTTTAAATTTAAACCAATTTAAACCAATGCATCTAGACATATACAATATATACAATAAATGTGAAGGAAAAAAAAAGTGATTGGCTCACCATGCAGCCGCAAACTTCGGGTAATGAAACCCACTGTGCTCCAATTTCATGGAGCGATATACTCACAGAGTCGATATGACAAATTTTGTAGCTCTCAAACTCGGACGCCCAAGTACGTCCTCCTCGCGGACGTTTCGGAGGATACAGACTCCTCCTTCCTCATGGTGCATGGTGAGCCAATCACTTTTTTTTTCCTTCACATTTATTGTATATATTGGATGTCTTGTCCGGACTGGTGGAGTTCGGAAGTGTGGAGGGTGCTCATAAGCATCATAGTGCGTATTACTTTTTGCTGAATTGTCTAGACATATACACACACATTTGAATGAATAAAAATGAACAAAAACAAAAAGGTAGCAACTTACGTTTCATGGGTACCAAAAAAGAAAATAGGCATTTTATTTGTGGGAGGTTTCACGGCACCATCAGGAAGTTCATCCACCTGTAGATACAATTGATATAATTGGGAAGGTAAGAGAAATTGACAGCTTTTTCCAGTGTTAATGAAAGCAATTATACTATAGTAAAAATAAACCCATTACAATATAGGTATCTGTCAAAAGTTTATATTGGTTCACCAAACAGCAGAATGAGTGGGGAGACACACGTGCCTCTCTCCCCGTGTCAATGTGAGCAAGACGGCCCCATAGACTTAAGGCCCTATTCCACGGAACGATTATCTGCCGTAATCGGCTGTTACGGCCGATAATCTCCCCGTGGAATAGACTGCAACAATCAGCCGACATTGTTCATGTCGGCTGATCATTACATTGTTTGTCTTTCAAACATGTTGAAAGACAAATGACTCATGCAGCAACGATCTGCTGCCATCGCTCCGTGGACTAGGAGCGGCGGCAGCAGACCGCTGCTGTATGCTATAGGCTGCCTGGACGAGTGGAATAGCGAGGAGCAAACGAGCGCTAATAGCACTCGTTTGCTCCTGTCAGACGGCCCATGGAATAGGTCCTTTACATTATGCAGCCGTCTCGGTCACGAGCAAGAGAGTTAGGGACGGACGTTCGGGCGGAAGAGAGGAAGGGAACGGTTGGGCGGAAGAGAGGATGGGACGGACGTCACTTTTTTCGGTGACAGTGCTCATTTAAGGACATTACCTACTTGTGGGCCTTGATTTATTTCCGTAACATTTCATAAAAGATTGTCCTACAAAGTGTTCAAATAGCAGAGAAGTAAAATACAACAAAAACTCAACTCTTCCCCATTTCCCAGGCTTTTAAATGAAGCAAGCAGACACTATCTGCACTATCCACCTATGCAAAGGTGAAGGTTGTTGATGTCCAAAAGCACAATACAATACACAATATAACTTAGGCTAGAATCATGTAGTAGTTTTTGATGCTGTTTACGGTTATGTTCACACATAGTATTTCAGTTTTTTGGTCAGTATTTTCAATCAAAACAAGGAGTGGGTTGAAAACACAAAGACTGCACATTTTCCATTATAATTTTTTGTGCTGTCTGCGCCACTCCTGATTTTGGTTGAGGAAATACTGACTAAAAGACTGATGGAAATACTATGTGTGAACATAGCCTAAAGGGGTAGTCAGAGCAAAATAAAATCTGCCACTTCATTACAGTGCCATGAAGATTCAAACACTTACCACACACCCGGCATGATATTCACACATCGTGCTAGATAGTGAAACATTCCCATGTCCCGTATATAACAGACAGGGAAGCCCTGTAGTGAAGCCAGCCCTAATAAACCACTAAAGAAACATTATGAACACACTCACCCTGGCAGGCCAATGAGGATACCCCTTCATCTTGGCAAAGATTAAATCTCCAGGCTTGAAGTCACGAGTCATGTTGTCTTTGGATAAAATAGAGGCAGTGGCAGAACGGGAATAATATTTCAAGAAGGACAGAATGTTTCTACAAGAAGACAGAAGAAAAGGGACAAAAAAAGTAAGTCTACCTGTCAAAGAGCATTAAACAGGTTGTTCAGATTTATGTTTTATGCTACGTTTACACGGAGCGATAATTCGCCCAATTGATCGTTTAACGATTTTAAAGCAACAATTTGGTTTTTTATAACGATCAGCGTTTAGACGAATAAATCGTTAGAAAAATCTTAAGAAAATTCGTAAGAAAAATCGTTAATGCGATGGTTTTTAAGATTGCTTAAAGGGAACCATTCACCCCGTGGCCCCCGTTAGAAACAGACAAACAGTTACATAAAGGTCAATATACTTACCACATCGCTCCCGGTCCCGTCCCGAAGCCCGTTGTTGACACGGAGAAATCGACGATTCTTCTTCTCGCGCCCATTATGGTAATGAGCGCCGCCGGGTCCGAAGTCCAGCCTTCTCCCCGCCTCCGACACTTGATTGACGCCAGGTCCTCTTCCTCCTCGTCTTCTTTCTTCTCGCCGGATCCCGCGCAGGCGCCGTGACAGTCGTTTTCGGCGCATGCGCAGTTCACAATTGAAGCCGCTCCGCAGCTTCACTGTTTACTGCGCGTGCGCCGATTTGCTCGAACACCGTATCCTGTTTACCGCGCAGGCGCAGAAGAGGTGACGGGACCATCACAGCGGCGCCTGCGCGGGAATTCGGCAGAAGACTGAAGACGTCAATCAAGTTCCAGGAGGCGTGGATGGGCGGCGACGAGAAGAGGACCTCATGAATAAGTTTGACTCGTCCGTCGTTTCCTATGGACGTTGGACTCATCTCAGCTCATTACCATAATGGGCGGGAGAAGAAGAATCGGCGATTTCTCCGTGTCAACAACGGGATCCGGGACGGGATCGGGAGCGATGTGGTAAGTATATTGACCTTTATGTCACTGTATGTCAGTTTCTGCCGGGGGCCACGGGGTGAATGGTTCCCTTTAAGCCCATCTTTTACATAGAGTGAATCTTTGAAAAACTGTTTACACAAAACGATCTGCGAATTTTTAGCGAACGATGAACGACGATTTGAGAACATGATGAAAGATCAAAATGAACGATTTTTCGTTCATCGCTTGATCGTTTGCAGTGTTTCCACGGAATAATCGTTCCGTGTAAACGCAGCATAAGAGTGCTAAATAAAGAAAATAAAAGCAATTACAACTGCCCGAACACTGACACTTTAAACATGACTTCCTACCACTTCCAGTCAGTGAACCGTATGGGACAAAAGTACAAAGTAGTCATTACAGATCAGCGAGCTCAATGCTCGACCGAGTATCTTGTGCTGCTCGGGTTACAAAAAGCTTGTTGAAAAAAAAGCTATAAGGCTGTGGGAATGCATAATGCAATGATAATGGTGATAGGCAGATTATATACTTTTTTTTACTGACTTTAAAAAATGTGAACTTTCCAGAAAAAAGCTCAGGTGCCATTCAAATGAATAGAAGATGAGCTGCAGTTACAGGTCACCACAGCTACACAATAAACAGAAACAAACTGTTCAATGTGTAGTGCAGCACCAAACAGCTGATTACTGATGAGCAATCTAGGGCTCGGAGCAGCATAGACAAGTGTGAAATATGTCACTCTGTGGGGGATAAGCGAGTGCACCTATATACTTTTTATGCATTTTATTTGTGTGTGGGGGATCACTGGAGATCCCCTTTAACTCTTTTGGTGTCAGAGAAGATATGTACAGATCACTGGCTAAATTGGCGCGCCGCTAACTTACAGAGTTTACTACACAGCTTGATGATTGGCAAAGGCTGGACAGACATCAAAAACTGTCCGTGCAGCCCTTGCTGCATATATAGAAAATAACACCTGTTTACAGTCCCACAGCCACTGCTGACATCTCTGAAGTGACAGGATGCTCAGCCAATCACTGGTCCAGAAGAGCCAGTGCTGCGGCCAGCGATTGGCTGACTGGCCTGTCACTTCAGAGACGGCATCAGGAGCTTCAGCAGCAGCTGCCGTAAGCAGGGAAAAGCCGAAGGACACCGGGGAGTGTGGACAAGTATGTATAATTTTTTTTTATTTTCTATATACTGTTTTATCAGACAGTGACCATGCGCCTCCTTTTATTTGGAAAGATGCGCTGCCGATTTTTAAATCTGCTAAAACACAACAATCAGCCTATGATCTGCTCTTCGCTTGATCATTGTCTTTACTACATGAGGCAATATCTGGGGGCATATATTACCCCCTGTAAAATAGGGCCCTTACTGTCCATCCTCACCCACTTTCTGGACTAAGTGCCCTGTGCCTGGCCAAGCAAGCAGGGGTTAAATGGGGGTTGACAAAATGTAATTACTTTTTACTGTAGAAGAGCAAGACACCTGTCAAAATGAAAGGAGGGTTCTGCTCCTAAGTAGGGACCTAGCACTTCGGGCCCTTTTACACAGAAAGATTATCTGACAGATTATCTGCCAAAGATTTGAAGCCAAAGCCAGGACTGGATTTGAAAAGAGGAGAAATCTCAGGCTTTCATGTATGCCCTGATCTGTTTATAATCTGTTCCTGGTTTTGGCTTCAAATCTTTGGCAGATAATCTGTCAGATCTTTCTGTGTAAAAGGGCCCTTACCTCTTCACTCCTGTCATTGCCTTCAGCTGCACTTCAGCCTCTAGCAATGATCACTAGAGGCTGCAGTGCAGAGAAAGATGCCATATAGCAGTAGCAGGGAGGGATGAATGTTATAGGAGCAGTTCTCACATAGCCTTTATGTTAACGCAAAGAGGAAACGCAGCCTCTCAGCAATTTGTCGAACCTAATCCTTGCTGCGCTAGCCTCAGCGGTTAGTATATGCTTTAGCAAAATATGGTACAGGTATTGAAGGACCAGTCTAAAACATAAAGGCCTTATTTAGCAAAACTATGTATGACTAGGTTTACATAGCATTACTGCAGCACAGAAGAGGGTCCATTCACATCAATGACTTGAACACCATCAGCTACAGACTATGCTGTGACCATTTAGTGAAAAATCTTGGATGCATTTTTTTAGGACTGCGTGGTCGTAACTTTATCTGCAACGGCCGTTGCTACTTTTTTTAGTCAGAGAGCTGTCACCTGTGCTGCTCACTGCGCTCCCTCCCGCCCAAGCAATGATTGACAGCCCATAGAAAGAAGCCCCACACTAAGACTGTCAGTCAAGTGCCACTGGCGGGAGAGGGCACAGCAAGCGTACCTGTACCCACGCTGCAAAAAAAAAATAAAAAATAAATAAATAAAGTCATGACCACTGCAAATAAATTGATTTTTTTTTTTAGTTCTCTGCTGCATTTATTTTCTCTCCTTCCTAGTCAGGTCCCAGAACTAATGTGTGAGGCTCTTGGACCCTGACAGGTTTCTTTTAAGGGCCAGTTCACACTGAGCAAGATCGTCGAAATTCCACCGTGCTCAGTGTGCTGCTGTAAAGTGAATGGAGAGGGTGCGCGCTCGTCCGCTGCCGCCGCTCTCCGCTCAATGAGCTAACGTGTTAGTTCTTTGAGCAGAGAGGAGAGGGAGCGGACGAGCATGCACACTGAGCATGGCGGAATTCCGACGATCTTGCTCAGTGTGAACTGGCCCTAAAGAAGCAGTGCACTTTTTTTTTTATTTCATCCTCTGCTGGAAGGTGATATGTACACTTACCATTGACTATCAATTTCCAGCGGCACGTGACCGCCCACGTGACCTTTTATTATCTGCGGGCCACCCAGTGGCTGAAACTCAGACTCTTCAATGCATTTCTATGAGAGTGCTCTCATAGACCCTAATGTCTGGTCTTCAAAATCAATAGATAAAGAAGAGGGTAAGAAGAGCTGGTCCCACTGGTTACAGCCAGCGGGGCCTTAATGGTGCCGTACTACCAGATGAAGCCGTGCCACTGGAAACTAACAGTCAATGGTAAGTGTACACATCAGCCAGCAGCAGAGGGGGAAATTAAAAAAAAAAAAAGTGTCACTGTAATAGTGTGTGCCTCAATGTATGTTGGCATCTCAACAAACCAGAATACACTATAATCTCTGATGCCCAGGACAACCAGGCAGAGCTCAGCTTTGATTTTACCATAGCAGTTTAGGAAATAAAAACTAAGCTCCGATTGGTTCCTCTGGTCAACAGTTTTGATCATGTGTAAGCCCAGCCTAAGAGTAAGCCAGGCCTGGTTTCCCATAGCAACCACAGGGCAGCCTGTCTATTCTCACACGTGCCACACGAGGGCATTGGCCCACATGGCAGTGATGCACAGGGCACATAATTCAATAACAAAGCGGACACACCCCCTCCTCGGGTTCATCCATCAGCCAGGAACACGGCAGAACCGGCTGCTGCTCTGTGGGGCACTGAGGGGTAAACAAACAAGACAAAGCTGGCATCAGGCCACAGCTCACATGCTGCTGCAGTCACCGTACATGGCACACTATGTGCGGTGAGGTGCCCGTGTGCCTGCTGCCATCTGGTGCCGTGCCAGCCGCACATAGCGGTGCCCCCACTGCCCCTTCTCTCCCGCACACACAACATGGAGCGGAGGCTGCAGAGAGGCGGCGCGTCCCCGGCCCCCAGCACGGCTATTTATACCCGGGCACGGAGGCAGCGACATCATGGCTGCCGCCTACAGTACACGGGCTGTGATACGTGTGCATGGAGAGACCGGGAGCCGCATGCGGTTATGTGGCGTTAGCAGTGTCATGGCAGCTCGGAGTCTTACCTCTTGTGTTGTTATCGCCGCAGCCCGTGTACTCCACACTGCTGCTCCCTCTCCCGCCTGCAGGCAGCTCAGCTCTCCTCCTCCGGCCTCCTCACCAGCCGCACGGGGGAGGAACACACGCTCCCAACTCCCGCCAAAACTGCCGGCGGCTCGGCTCGTGCACGGGCCTAAATCTTCTGTCAGCGCCGCGCCCGGCCGCCTCAGGTAGCAGTGCAGCCCCGGGACTGCGATTACTGTGGCGGGTCTAAGCCTAGCTACCGCCTCATGAAAATTTAGCGAACCCCTATATTGTGGAAGTGGTGCGGCCCGGCTCTCCCCTCCCTCTCTCTGAATGAAAAGAAGGCTGCCTGGCGGATTTACTGCTGTGCGGCCGCGATGTGTGTGGAATAGGAGACTAGTAAGCTGCGCACGGCCATCACTCCGCTGCTGTGAGGAGAAGGCCTGCTATAGGGAACCGGGTCAGCTGCCCAGCATTGCCATAGCTGCTAATCACGTCCTAACACTACTGACGTATATAACATGGACAATAGCACCAAGAAGTATGATATATCCAGGACAGGGCCACTCACATGCTAACAACAAGAAGGGTTTTTTTTTGTTTGTTTGGTTTTTTTCTTATTATCCTGATAAATGAAAGTTGGAATCTGATTGGTTGTTATGGGCAAAACATCACAGACTCCTCAAACTACATCTCAGCGAAGCGGATGAAGATACATTTATATAATTATTTCTCGGAAGTGTATCACAAATGAAGACATAACTTTTCATAATTAGGCTAAAAAGTTAAGAAAAAAACCAAAAACCTTTGTGTACCCACTAGAGATGAGCGAACCTGGAGCATGCTTGAGTCGATCCGAACCCGAACTTTCGGCATTTGATTAGCGGTGGCTGCTGAAGTTGGATAAAGCCCTAAGGCTATGTGGAAAACATGGATATAGTCATTGGCTGTATCTATGTTTCCCAGACAACCTTAGAGCTTTATCCATATTCAGCAGCCCCAGCTAATCAAATACAGAACATTAGGGTTCGGATGGACTCGAACCCGAACCTTCTACACAGAACCCTTTCTCACCTGGAGAAACCGGGGAACCCTGTGAGAATAATGTTCTTCTATTTCTCCAGTGCTTTTAACACCATACAGCCGAGGCTACTGAGAGACAAGCTGGCCTTTGTTGGAGTGGATCTCCAACTCTTAAACTGGATCCTAGACTACCTCTCAAATCGACCTTAGTATGTAAGAGCGAGGGACTGTGTGTCACATACTGTCATCTGTAATACAAAGGCACCTCAGGGTACAGTTCTTGCTCCCTTCCTCTTCACATTGTACATTGCAGACTTCAGGTACAACTCACCTACCTGCTACTTACAAAAGTACTCTGATGACTCGGCAATAGAAGGCCTCTTCACAGGTGAAGACGACAGGGAGTACAGAGAGGTGAACAGGGATTTTGTTGATTGGTGTCATCGGAACCACCTGAGGATTAATGCTGGAAAGACCAAGGAGATGGTGGTGGATTTCCGCAAGCACAAATTTCCTCCAAGTCCAGGGGACGGACATTGACACAGTGAAGACATATAAATATCTGGGCGTGGTCCTCAATAATAAGCTGGACTGGGCTGATCACATGGACACACTGTACAGAAAGGGCCACTGCAGGCTCTAATTTTCCACTTTTCGTAAATCCATTTCTGGGAACACACTATTGAGAGCGGATAGTAACCATCCCACTCACACCATATTCCAGGCTATTCCTGTTGGGGAATTAACCCGCATTAAAAGAAACTGTACTAATGCAAATACATTTAACCAGGAAGCCCTGGCTTTAGAAACCAGATTGAAGGAGAGGGGATATAGGAATTTCCATTGTGAAAGGGCTCGACACATAGTGGCTAAAAAAGGACGCCAGACCTTGATACAAGCCAAACACATAACAAATGGCAAGAAACCATGTCTAAACCAGTTTTATCATTAACCTATACTCCTATGTTTAACCGCATTAGGTACATCATAAAAAAACACATACACTTTTTTATAGGAGGATGACAAACTGGCTGAAATTTTGTCTCAGGGATGTGCAATTGTCCCCAAAAGGGCCAAAACCCTTGGGGACATGCTGTCCCCCAGCCTAGTTTTATCAGAGAAAAGATCACCCACATGGTTACAGCGTCATGGCTTTTTCAAGTGCGGAACCTACCCGTGCCGTACCTGCAATTATGTTAAAGTTTGCAACACATTTTTACAATAATTATCATACTCGCCAATTTTACATTAAACAACATATTGACTGTAATTCTGTAAATGTGTATGCAGGGTCGGACTGGACCACCGGGGGGCCGGGGGATCCCCCGGTGGGCCCGCCCCCCTTTGAAGGGCCCTGTGCTGAAGGTGGGCCTCCTGTTCAGCCTCTCCTTATGATCAGGAGATCAGGGGGCCCTCAGCTGCCTTCCATGGTGCTCTAGTGATTAAAGAACGGCAGCAGGGCCCCTTCTTTTACTCCACCACTGTAAAGCCATGGGCCCCCTCTCCCCCTGCACTGTAAGTGGTACAGTCCGTCCTAATCAGCTCCTGATTGGCTCTCTTCCTGCCTGTCACTAGAGGCTCCCTCCTCCCTGCAGTAAACAAACCCTCGTGTGGCAGCAGGAACATGCTGAAAGCTGCACAGAGAAGCCACAGCAGCAGGGCCCCCTCCATCCCCCCTCCCCCTGCAGTCATGTCTCCCCCCTCCTGCTGCTCTGTGTGATGTCGGTGCCAGGAGAAGAGGGAGAGGCTGCAGGCTGCACAGAAAAAGATGGTGGATATGAAAACTAATGGAGGCCCTGGAGCTTCCTGCATAAAGCTGTCAGTGTGTCAGTAAGTGCATAAGTAGGTCAGTGTGTGTGAGTGTCTGTATATTTGTGTATCCTTGTCATCTGTGTGTGTGTGTGTGTGTGTGTGTCTGTGTAGTGTGGCTATATGTGTGTGTGTGTAGTGTGGCTATATGTGTGTGTAGTGTGGCTATATGTGTGTGTGTAGTGTGGCTATATGTGTGTGTGTCTGTGTGTAGTGTGGCTATATGTGTGTGTAGTGTGGCTATCTGTGTGTGTGTGTAGTGTGGCTATCTGTGTGTGTGTGTGTGTGTGTGTGTGTGCGTGTGCACACCTATTATGTATATAGGGGGAGCTGGCGTAAAGTGAAACTGGCTAAGTCCCCTACGGCAACCAATCAGATTCCACCTTTCATTTTCCAGAGAGTCTGTGAGGGATGAAAGGTGGAATCTGATTGGTTGCCGGGGGCAACTGAGACAGTTTTACTTTACACCATGTTTGATAAATCTCCCACATAGTGTATATTATGTAATGTAGTTCTATAGATGTTTATAGAGAGACTCTAATGGCCGGCAGCTCTCTAGAAGTTTCCTATAGATGTTATTATAGATGTATGCAGTGTGCATGTAGACTGTACAGATAAGCGTATAGACTGTATGTAGTAACACATAGATGAGAGAGAGTGTATATACTCTCTATACTTCTATGTAGTGTCTACCTGCACTCTGCATACATTTATAATAAACCAGAAACCTTCAATGTAAATAGCATCAATCTGCTGCTGCTCCTATTCCACGGGGCGACGGCAGCGCATCGCTGCTATATTTGTCATTTGTCTTCATGTTGAACGACAAACGACTGCAACCATCAGGTGACATGGTTCATGTCGCCTGATCGTTGTCTTCTATTACACAAGACGATTGTCGGCCGTAACGTCCGATATTGGTCAAATACGGTCGATAATCGTTCTGTGCAATAGGGCCTTAAGAGCCGAGTAGTGCCCTTAAAGTATGTGTCTGTGTGTGTGATTAGATGTATGTATGGAAGGTGTGTGTGTGTCTGTGTATGATTAGATGTGTGTATCTCAGTATATGTACATGTGTACAATGTCAGATTATTCCTTAATCCAAATGTAGTATCAGATTTATGTAAAAAGAATTAGCACGCTGTACTAACATGAGAGGTTTGGCATCGGTTATGTACAGTATATGGCTGGGTTCACACTACGTATATTTCAGGCAGTATTTGGTCCTCCTGTCAGGTCCTCATAGCAACTAAAACCAGGAGTGGATTGAAAACACAGAAAGGATCTGTTCGCACAATGTTGAAATTGAGTGGATGGCTGCCATATAACAGTAAATAACGGCCATTATTTCAATATAACAGCCATTGTTTTAAAATAACAGCAAATATTTGCCATTAAATGACGGCCATCCACTCAATTACAACATTATGTGAACAGATCCTTTCTGTGTTTTCAATCCACTCCTTGTTTTGGTTGCTATACAGCCTCAAATATACGTAGTGTGAACCCAGCCTATGTATGTAGGGTGGGCCCCTAGAATCAATTTCCCTGGTGGGCCCAGGGACCCCAGTCCGACACTGGGTGTATGTCATTGAGTGCACTGAGTGCAGGGTGAAGTATGTTGGTTGCACGGGGAGGAAATTAAAAACCCGTGCACTGGAGCATCTCAATGACATCACCAGCAATCCATTCAGGAACAAATCCGGAGCCTCATTGCACTTCATTCAGAAACATCAAAAGAGTAGTAGGAATTTCACAATATACGGCATTGAAAGAGTCAACTCACAGCCGAGAGGTGGGGACATACAAAAACGCTTGAGAGATCGCGAAGCCTTCTGGCAATATACCTTGGGCACATGTGCCCCTACAGGCATGAATGTACGCAGGGAATTGCTATTTTATTATTGATTTGGACTATATAGTCTTGGACATACATTATCTTTATTGGCTTCTATTCACATTCGCATTGGATACGGTTTTCCAACTTTGAATTTAAATAAGATTTTGGTTATACATCTCTCTCAGCATTATACACTACATGCTTTCCCTTATTTACATGTAACACCTAGTGCTTAATAATAATAAAATTATACATGATTAATTCTACACTATATATTATATTCATGCACTATATTTAACTCTAGTTACATGTTCATTGTAATCTCCACCACACCACATTTTCATGAAGACCACATACACATGCATCATCTCACATTTAAATATTTATATGAATTTATAGATTTTTGCATATGGGAGAACATCATTTTTTTGTATTTATATTTATTGATATATTTACATTTATATTCATATTTATATCTATCTGGTGGAATCATGTTACATTTATCTGATTTGTGGTTATTAATTTTATATCATTTTCTGCGATCATGCATTACAAGTGTATAGATCATGTGGCACATTATAACTGTATATTGCATACTATAATTAATTCATTATCCCATGATTCTTGTAATGTAGACTTTCTGCCATTGTTTAGTTAGTTATTTACTTTTATTCATTGTTTTGATTTATTTTTGTTTTTTTATATATATATATATATATATATATATATATATATATATACATGTAGTTTGGTGGCAACACCAGACTGCATAGTATGCAGTCATTTAATCACTCTGTACACCTGTATGTTTCACCTGTGGATAGGTATATAAGGATGGAAGGTGAGGGGTGGGGTTATCAGTGAACAAGAGTGCGCATGCGCTCGAAACGCGTCTGTTCTGTGGGGTCCCTGTGGTGGCCACTGCAGGCTCTACCTGCTCAGGAGGCTGAGGGCCTTGAGTCCAGGGGGCACTTCTTAGGACCTTCTTTAACTCTGTAGTGGCATCAACCATCTTCAGAGTGGCCTGCTGGGGGAGCGGCATATCAACCAGCGATAGGAACAAACTGGACAAGCTGATCAGAAGGGCCAGCTCTGTCCTTGGAAGCCCCCTTTGAATTTTTTTCTGGTTTTGCAGTGTACTTTATGCAAAAGTTAAACCTGACACTGCAAATTACAATTAGTGGCGCAAAAAATAAGGGCTCGTGTGGGTCTGTAGGTGAAAAAATGCGAAAACTATGGCCTTTTAAACCTGAGGAGGAAAAAACAAAAGCGCAAAAAAAAAAAAAAAAATTAGTCCGGTCCTGAAGGGATTAACTTAGCCAAGGCAGCAAGGTAGAATTTTTTCTCATGGCACTTTTTTATGTTAGCAGTAAATTTTGGTTGATATATTGAGCTTTGGGGAAAAACTCTGAAATTTGGTGAAAAATATGGGAAAAAATAGCATTTTTCTAAATCTGGAAATATCAAATTTTTATGAAAATCAGATTTCTAACCCGTTAGTTACCGCCCATATGTCTTTTTAAGGCTGTCATTAATAGGCCTTATCCTGGTCGATCCTCCTTTTTACGTCTGGATTGCAAACAGTAAATGCTGTACTCCTGCACCATGATTCTGGTAAATCAGCTATTGGTGTTACAACCAGGTTCCCGATAAAAATGTGTGGCGCGAGGACCTCTACAATGCATTATCGGCGATTTAGGGTTGGCTACATGTTGTTACAGAATCCCTCCTGCCTCAGTGTCACACAGTGTCTCTATTGGATGGCTCGCACGCCTCCGCTGCTCTCCGCTCAAAGAATTGACGTGTCAATTCTTTCAGAAAAAACAACTTATGTCTATGTTCACACCCCATAAAAGTAGACAGCCGCTATTTTATAACAATGACTGTTATTATACAAATAACAGCTGTTTTTATAAAATAATTAGAGATGAGCGAACCTAGAGCATTGTCGAGTCCATCCGAACCCGAACTTTCGGCATTTGATTATTTGTGGTGGCTGCTGAACTTAGATAAAGCCCTAAGGCTATGTGGAAATCATGGATATAGTCATTGGCTGTATCCATGTTTTCCAGACAACCTTAGAGCTTTATCCAAGTTCAGCAGCCCCAGCTAATCAAATACCGAACGTTCGGGTTCGGATCGACTCGAACCCGAACCCGGTTCGCTCATCTCTTAAAATAATGGCCGTCATTTTGACAATGTGTGAACAGAGCCTAAAATAGATCAAAAAGTCATATAAGTAAAACTTGGTATCAATAAAAACTCTGCATCCTCCCACAAAAAATGAGCCCGCAACCAGGTCTGTCACAAAAAAAGAAATAAGAACTCGGAATGTGGTGACAATTTTTCTATTTTTTTTTTTTGTGAAATGGTTTCTATTGTTTCTAAGTGGTAATAGTTAGAGAAATCCGTCCAGACCCATTTCTTTAGCAAGTGCTGGGGAAATGAAGGATAAAGGAAATAACATGCTCTTATCCTCTACCCCCCCCCCCCCCCGCTCCAGTGCTGGTGGCCGCATACCGCCACTCCGGTTCCCGGCTTCATCCTGGTCTGAGCAGGGACCGGGGTCATAACATTTGAGGTCTGCCCAGCCAGTCAGCATCCTTAGTGGGTTCCCCATTTTAGAAACTATACCCCTCAAACAATTCCTTTAGCTGTAGAGTGAGCATTTAGGCTGGTCCAATACGCTGTGTGAACATAGGCTTAAAGTACTTTTACACGGAGCGATAATTTGCCCGATCGCACGATTAACGATTTTGAATGAACAATGTTTTTTTTATAACGATCAGCGTTTAAACGGAACGATATATCGTACGGAAAATTCGCTATGCGATCGTTTTGCGATCGTTTAAGCCTATCTCACACATAGGTGAAATTGTTGAAAGACTGTTTACACTGAACGATCTGCGATAAATCGTTCCGTGTAAAAGGACCATCAGGCTGTAAAAATCAAAATGTTAATTTTTTAAAATAATTTGTAAATTTAACTCAAAATTACTTATTTTCCAAAGGAAAGTAAGTGTATCACAAAATGTATTACACAATATTTAGCAGCAGCCTATATGTGACTAGAAACTTCTGTTTCGGCACACAGCAGGGCTGTGCACAGAAGGGGAGAAACAGCATTTTCCATGCAGATTTTGCTGAATTGGTTTTAGGGTGCATTTGCAGCGTCCCAATTGTTTGAATACAGTGGAAATACCCCAGAAGTTACCCCATTTTGGAAAACGCTTCTAGGAGTATAGTGAACATTTAGACCCTACAGTTAAAGAAAAAGGCACTCACTCATGTAAACTTCATTATTTCAAAAACTTTTCATAAAAAACGCAGGGAGAGGGAGCATGGCAAACAGGTCTCAGCGTATGTATGGCATTAGGCTGCAAAAACAAAAATTTTAATTTCTCCAAATAATATGTACAAAAACAAAACATGTAGCACAGTTACTCCCTAGTATGGAAATACCCCATATGTGGACATAAAGTGCCAAGCGGGCGCAGGACAAGCCTCCTAAGGAAAGGAGCGCCAATTGGCTTTTGGAAGCTGGATTTCACTGGAATAGATTTCAAGGCTACATCTACAAAGCTCCTGTACAGCCAAGACAGTGGAAACCCCCCCACAAGTGACCCCATTCTGGAAACTACACCCTCAAGGAATCTAACAAGGGGTGCAGTGAGTTATGGACCCCACTGATGACGGGAACAATTGTGGAACAATGTGACGTGAAAAAGAAAAATGTCATTTTTTCACCTTCACGGCACAAATGTACCCGTCATCAAGGGGTCCATATCCTTACTGCACCCTTTTTTAGATTCTTTGAGAGGTGTAATTTCCAGAATGGGGTCACTTATGGGTTTTTTTTTAACTGTCTTGGCAGCACAGGGGATTTGTAAATGCAACATGGCATTCATCATCCATTCTAGCCAAATCCAGCCTCCAGAAATCAGATGGCGCTCCTTCCCTTCGGAGGCTTGCCCTGCACAGATATGGCACTTTATGTCCACATGTAGTTTTTTTTCCGACACCAAAATGGCAATTGGAATAATCCCTGGATCAACGTGACCCCTGAAATAGGAATAAGGGAAAGAATTTAGAAAATTTAGAACTCCAATGACATATGGTACGCTTAGAAGCAATTCTGTGGGCAGAGGCCGGGCTGGTCAGGACAGGCGTCACACTGGAAAATTGTGTCTTTTCTGATCCCCCTTTTACGGCACACTCTGCACTTCTCCCCGTTTTCCATTGTGGGGGACTTCACCTGGAAAATGTTGCCCTTGTACGATGCGGTGTCCTTCATATGCAGAAGCGCTGGGGCCCGCTCCATGGCTGCCAAATATTAGGGCTCTAATTACTGCTTCCTGGAATGCAAGGTATTTCCCGGGTTGCCGACACATCGGTACAGCACAAATGCGTTTACATTGCTGTTTGGAAGGGATGTACAGCCACCTTTTTGTACCACGTTCTGTTTTTTCTCGTGGCATTATATGGTCTGAGGACTTGATCTGAGAGATCAACTCCTCCCATATACTGATTGTAGTCTAGAACACAATCAGGTTTCTGCACCACATTTGTGGTACCATGGACAGGGACAGCGGTGGTGCTATTCCTTTGAATTGGGTTCAAATCACGTTTGCCCTTATATTTGAGCAACTACATATTTTCACTGGAAAAGCCCCTGTTCTCACCTGTTGGCATCGGTTGTCTTACTGGATGACTTGGCAGGCCTTGTTGATCTTTCCAAATTGTGCCGCAAGCTACAGTAGCTCGGGCAGCGAGGGACTGGAACAGAGGGATGCTGGTATAAAAGTTATCAACGTACAGGTGATAACCTTTATCCAGCTGTGGGAAGATCAGTTCCCAAACGATCTTCCCATTAACTCCTAGGATTGGGGGGGGGGGCATTCTGGGGGTTGGATTTGGTTGGCCCTTCCTTCATACAGTCTAAGGCCATGTTCACGCTACATAAGTACCGTATTAATCACGGCCGTTGTAACAAAGGCCATGATTTCTAAGGTACTTAATGTTTCAATAAGTTTTTATTGAAGGTTTTTCATTATTTTTCACAACAGAAAGGTAGCAGGTAAAAGCATAAAGTGTTACAAATTACAGGCAAGTAACATAGGGTAAAAACAATGGCAATTGTAAAACGTTGGGAATATCAGTGCTATTCAGGAATATACAGAACAAGAACAGACAATAGCGAGGGAACCATGTAGAAAGGTATCTGGAGACTGGGGAATTTAGCACTGTGGCCGTGGTCGTTGAAACATTAAATGTCAAAATGGAGCATAAAGGCATATCACACGGTTAACATATCAGAAGCATGACCCTATAGCAGTAGCTAAAATATCGGACATAACATGAAACGCTGAAGTGTGATAGTCAATATAAAAGCATAGTCCCGGGCAACACAGAAAAGAAAGAACGAATACAGACAATAGGAACAGACAAAGAAACATGAGCAAGTAATTGCTGATAAGACTAAATTTGTATGTTGACATCTCTCTATGGAGAGAAGCCGAAAACCCAGGTAAAGGATGGTTTTTAAATTATATCTAGAGTTGGAATCCTGCAGTATTACCAGCTCGTTACTTATACATCACTGACACAGATAAGACAATGTATCATGATTATAAGCCTGGAGAAATGGCCCAAGTTTTATTATGGTCATCACATTTTATAGACAGATAAAATATAGGGTGGTAACAAATGCTAATAAGACATAGATGAGGCGGTGCTAGTGATTTAGATATTCAGTCATGCGCAATGGCATCTATATTAGTATTCATTATTATTATTCAAAAAGGTCAAAAAGGGTAGAACAATACATTCTGTGCAAATATACTTTTTCATGAATCCAAGAGCACAATGTATTTGTTTTCCATAAATTGTTTATAGATAAGTGTCTCTGGGTCCTTGGGGATTGTGTCTACAAATGATAACTTTCCAGGAGTTGTTCTCAGTGACGTGCTTCCAGCATTCCTCTTCTTTATCCAGAACATCTCTCTGTCTGTAACGCCCGGAGTAGTGGATCCACTGGACCGGCACCAGCGATGGCACAAACCTCACCAGGGAGCGGAGTCTAAGGGGCCGCTGGTTTTCACCAGAGCCCGCCGCAAGGCGGGATGGACTTGCTGCGGCAGGCGACCCCCAGGTCGCTACCCCTGGCTTGGTTGCTGGTGTCGGCAGGCGAGGCGTGGCAGGAGATGGCACAGGCAATAGTCTGCAGATGAGAGAGCACGTGACAGGCTGGACACGGGAACAGGTGGAGTGACAGGGGAACAGGAACCAGGAACAGGGACTTGGGACCAGGTAACGGACAGGACTCAGGAACAGGGACTTGGGACCAGGTAACGGACAGGACACAGGAACAACAGGGAGCTGGGCCAAACGCTATGGGAAGCATGTAGAGGCTCCAACACAGGGGACAGGGCATGCTGGGATTTATAGGGAAGTGATTAGGTGCAACTACCAATTAGGAGCGCACTGCCCCTTTAAATCTGAGACAGCCGGCGCGCGCGCGCCCTAGGAGGCGGGGACGCGCGCGCCGGCCGGCACAGCGGGAGACAGGAGCGTGGAGAGGTGAGGCGCCCCCCGGGGCCGAGGTGATAGCAGCGCCGGGTCCCCGACTCTGGACACCGGCTGCTGCATGGGGCAGGAAGCGGTCGCGGCGGCGGCCCGGAACGCGGGACGCCGCCGCGGCTGTGACACTGTCACCCTCTGATCACGCTCTCATCACGCTCTGATCATCTCCAGTCTCTTAAGAGGGCAATATATATAGGTGTAGTCATATAGGTACGGTGCAAGTAGGTAAAATCCCATAATCTGGCCTTATCATTGCTCATGTTACAGATAAACAAAGGACTGCTATCGAAGGGGTAGCAAATTATGGGTGGGCACAGAGAAAACAGCTGATGCCAAGTAATGGGCCAAACGAAACAGAGGAAAGTCAGCTTAACAGACAAATAACCGGAGTATCAACACCTATATATATAAAACATTGAGTCAGTCATACATCTGGGCCTCATAATGTAGCTATAGTATGCAAAATATGAATAACAGACATTACGAATGTATCAAGTCCCAGTTGTTGAGTAAGGTCATTCCCTCTGCCAGAGTTCAGATCATGCACGTTCCGTTGTTCTTAAAGATGATCAATCGAGCTGGGGACTTCCAGGTGTATGGAATGTGATTGTCCCGTAAAGTAGACGTCACTGGGGAAAGCGATTTCCTCCATCTCATGGTGGCAGCCGATAAGTCCAGAAAGACCGAGAGCATTCGATATCGAACAGGCAAGGTCAATCTCCCTTTAAGCACTGACATCAAGGCAGATTTAGTGTGCATATAATGGAGGCGCACAATGGTGTCTCTGGGGCTGTCTCGAGGAATGTTCTTATGTCTCTGAAGCCTACGTACCCAGTCAATTGTGAGGTCTCTCGCTGAAGAATCTGAAAGGACTGTCTTTATATATCGTTGCACATAGCTAGATAAATCGGAGGTAGCGACATCTTCTGGGATTCCCCTGATTTTAATGTTGCGTTGTCTAGAGCGATCTTCTAAGCATATGAGATCGTCAGTTAGTCGCATTGTTGTAGCTTCCAAGTCCTTACAAGAGGTTGACAAAGATGTACATGTATCAGTGAGAGCAGTCACCTGAGTCTCAACCTTATGCAGTCTAGAATCCAGTGTAGATACAGTGCGTCTGAATACTGTGACAATATGGGCCAAATGTTCCAAGATAGTACCTTTAAAGTCTTTTAAGATCTGCTCCAGGGAAGCCAGAGTTAGAGGGGAGTCCCCTTCACATGAAACCACTGTGCTGGCTACGGTTTCCGACATAGTGTTGGTAATATCAGGCTGAGCTCTAGAGCTGACAGGAGGGAGAGAAACCTCTATGTTGGAAGACAGTGAAGGAAAGTCACTCAAGACATCGGGGGATCGACCTTGTATACACACCATCGGGAGCCGTGGAGAGGAGTTAAGATCTGCTGATCCGCATGACGTGGCAGAGAGGGAGTCTGTAGTAATAACTGCTGCGTAGCCGGTGCCATCTTGCATGCCGGCTGCTGCTTTAAAAGGCTTTAAAAGTGCCACATGTGGCGTTCTGGTCGCTTTTTTGTTCATATTTGAGGTCCGTAGAAGTAGTCCAACAAAATGATTAAAAAATAAAGTGGAGTTGTGGTGCTGTAAGTTGCTATAAAGGTTGCAGAGACAGGAGCACTCCTCAGACACGTCTGGACGCCTCGGCTGCCAGCTTCCGCCCCCCTTCTAAGGTACTTAAGTAGTGCTGCACTTGAGGGAATCCCGGCCGGAGTGTATACACATAGTATACACTCTGGCCGGGATCCCTAGCAGCTATTCAATGAATAGTGGCCGCAGAAAACCCTGTCAGTTCATACAATGAAGTGTGTGGCTCCGGCCGCACGCTCCATCGTGTGAAGCAGAGAATTCAGATGCGGGCGCGCACAGATGCTCCCGCATCCAAATTCAGCGGCAGTGAAGATCATCCGGCCGGGGATGATCTTCTAAGACACTGGCCGTTCCGTGATCCGGCCGGTCTCTTACCATGTGTGAACATAGCCTAAATCTGCTAGTGTACCCTGAGGTACTCTCACAGAGTTTGTAGAATTTCACGCCATACCGTGATCTCTTATTGGGAAGGTACTGGTGGAAATGGAGCCTTCCTCTGAAGCTCAAGAGGTACTCATCTACTGAGATGTATTTCTCTGGGATATACATCTCAGCAAATTTGGATAAGAAATTATCTATGACGGCCTTACTTTGAACAGGCGGTCATGTGAGGGATCATCTCGCACCTTGCATTATCAAAATGCAAGAATTTTAGGATGGCTTTGAATTGAAACCATGCCATGGCCATGCAGTAAAGTGGGGTATTATATATAATATCCCCACTCCAGTAATGCCAAATTGTGGTTTTTTTTTTACTAGGCCCATGTGCAGCAGGAGCCCCCCAAATTTTTTTAAAATTTCCACTGCATCAACAGAGGTCCACACCATGGGCCTAGCAAAAGAAGAAGAGGAGTTTTCGGCTATAAATTAGTGCGCGTACAAGTTTGTTTGCGACACTATCAAATTTATAAGGTCATCAGAGAAATAGAGCTTTAAAAAGTCTATTTCTCTGAGACCTGTGGGGTTAATTTGGATTCCTGCTCATGCTACAAAGCGAGAAATATGTGGCTCATAATTTTGGGGGTCTGGGGTCTAGATGGGGTCACTCGTCTGGGGGGGCGAGATTGGACGACATGTCTGGGGTGCAGCCCGAGGTATCCTCCTTGGATGCCTAGGTGGATAGTCATCATCACTGGATGATTATGATGATGATGAATGGAGGAAAGAAGGATCTCCCCATTCATCATCACTGGCTGTTTTGGTGTTGGAGGCAATAAGAGCGTATGCCTCCTCCGCCGAAAACCCCCTGTGGGCCATTTTTATATGGGGATTGGTATATGGGGTCTGTAAATGTGTATTGTAGTGTAGTGGTGTAGTGTAAAACTTTATTTCAAATAGTGTAGTGTAATGTAGGCTAGTGTAGTGTAAAGTAGTGGTTTTTATGTGTACTTTTAACAGTAAAAAAAAAAAAAACTACGCCAAAAAGGAGGAGTTGCTGATCAGCGGCGCACTTACGTGAGACACTGATCAGCACTCAGCAGCAGTAGGGGGCGTAAAAAAAAAAAAAACACTATCTGCACACCCTACCCAAAGCTACTGATCAGTGTACTATATACTGTAAAACGAACCTGCAAACAGCCGAAGTTAGAGAACGGGAGCTGATGGGAGCCGAAGATAGACAACGGGTATGAAGAGGATGACTGGGGCAGATGAATCTCCTCTCCGGACGCCTGGATCAGGTGAGTATGGTGCACCTACACCACACACACCTGTTCTGCAAACCTCAACTAACTAACTGAGGTGTGCAGACCAAAGAAAAATATTTATTTTAACACAGATCGCTGTCATTGCTCGGCCGGCCAATCACAACTATTTGAAGGGGGGCACCATGCCCACTTTTATTATATACACTAATGGCGAGACAGCACCAATTGGCATTGACTTCCTGTTAGCGGTAACCCGATATATGTACGCCCGTTTGCGTTAAGGCACAGGCTGCGGGGGCGTACATATACAGCCTTGATTAATAGATCTCTCCCTATACCCAAACAGGGAAAGTTTTATCTTAATTATTATAGCTGTGATAGATACCACATAAAGTGTCATGGGAAGGGGCTGGGTGGACATTTTTTTTTTTTAAAGGGAGCTTCATAGCATGAGTTTCCATAGGTGAGCAGTTGCATACAAGCCCAAACGTAGCCATAAACCTTCAACAATTTGTGGCCGAACGATGACCGCTATATCTACCATCCTCCCCATGCACAGGAACGTTTGAGTGGGCGAGCATTCCTGTGTTCTCTATAGTAAGCTTATATCTCCATCATGCCCAACCCCTATCTCCATTGACATCATCAGTAGGTGGACTACCAGGAGAGCCCCATACACCCTATACCAATGGCAGGGATAGCCGACAGAAGGATAAAATGTATGGAGAGCTTTGGGTTGATGTGACACACAGCTGTTTTTTTTAGCCTGCCACTGCAGTTCTTAAAGTGACACTGTTATAACTTTCAAAATCTAAATCAACAGTATGTGTGAAATAAAGTTTGCAATATACATTCATTGTTTTGTTGTCGTTATCATGCTGTAAAAACAAAGCTGAACTTACCAGAAATCCAGGTCCAGTCTCTAGAAGGAAGATTTTCTGACTTGTGCTGGTTGAAAAAAAACAGACTAAACACAGGAATTCCGGCCAGTACAGAGAGTTATGGCTCAAGGTGTTCATCAATCACATGACTGCCTTCTCTCTGAGCGCTCAGATGGCCTTGGATACACAGGATTTCCTGTTTTCTGACTTTCCTGTTTTTTGAAAAAAAAAGTCAAACAGGAAATGCTGTTTTCTCCATGATAACAAAAAAAAAAAAAAATGAATGTAAATTGCAAACTTGCTTTATATCACATCTACTGTTAATTTAGATTTTGAAAGTTATAACGACAGTGACACTTTAAAGCAAAGCCAGGAGTGGATAATTTAAAAATTGGACAAAGTCGCAGGCCAACCTTGATAATTATTTAAGCGCAAATGCGGCGGTCCTGGCACTGTCAGTGGTGTGCGTCTCCCAGCACTGTGCACTATGATAAATGACATGATAAATTGCTATCATATGATTAAACCCCATCTCATGTAATAGCCAAACCCCCCAATACCGTCCCATGTAGTAGCCAACCCAATCTAATTGCCCGACATAGTAGCCAGCCCTCCCAGTAGTGCTTAAATAGTAGCCAGCCTCTTAAGTGTCCTATATAGTAGCCAGACCACCAAAATAGTTTTCTATAGTAGCCAGCCCTCCCCAATAGTCTCATATAGTAGCCAGCCCTCCCCAATAGTCTCCTACAGTAGCCAGCCCTCTCTAATAGTCTCATATAGTAGCCAGCCCTGCCCCATAGTCTCTTATATAGTAGCCAGCCCTCCCCTGTAGTCTCTTATAGTGTAGCCAGCCCTCCCCAGTAGTCTCATATAGTAGCCAGCTCTCCCCATAGTCTCTTATATAGTAGCCAGCCCTCCTCCACAGTCTCTTATATAGTAGACAGCCCTCCCCAGTAGACTCATATAGTAGACGGCCCTCTTGTTACGGCCGCGGCGGCGTCCCGCGTTCCGGGCCGCCGCCGCGACCGCTACCTGCCCTATGCAGCAGCCGGTGTCCATAGTCGGGGACCCGGCGCTGCTGTCACCTCGGCCCCGGGGGGCGCCTCACCTCTCCACGCTCCTGTCTCCCGCTGTGCCGGCCGGCGCGCGCGTCCCCGCCTCCTAGGGCGCGCGCGCGCCGGCTGTCTCAGATTTAAAGGGGCAGTGCGCTCCTAATTGGTAGTTGCACCCAATCACTCCCCTATAAATCCCAGCATGCCCTGTCCTTAGTGTTGGAGCCTCTACATGCTTCCCATAGCGTTTGGCCCAGCCCCCTGTTGTTCCTGAGTCCTATCTGTTACCTGGTCCCAGTCCCTGTTCCTGAGTCCTATCCGTTACCCGGTCCCTAGTCCCTGTTCCTGGTTCCTGTTTCCCTGTCACTCCATCTGTTCCTGCGTTCAGCCTGTCACGTGCGCTCTCACCTGCAGACCTTTGCCAGTGCCATCTCCTGCCTACTGCTCCTGCCACGCCTCGCCTGCCGTCACCAGCAACCAAGCCAGGGGTAGCGACCTGGGGGTCGCCTGCCGCAGCAAGTCCATCCCGCCTTGCGGCGGGCTCTGGTGAAAACCAGCGGCCCCTTAGACTCCGCTCCCTGGTGAGGTTTGTGCCATCGCTGGTGCCGGTCCAGTGGATCCACTACTCCAGGCGCTACAGTAGGCTCCAACCATGGATCCCGGCGAGGTGCCAGATCTCCGTGACGTCGCCAGAGTGGTCGCGCAACAGGCTCAACAAATCCAGAAACAGTCACAGCAGATCCAGCAACTCACTGCCGCCTTACAGCAGCAGACTACTGCCCAGCGCACACCATCTCCTGACGCTGCTTCTTCACTCCGACTGGCTCTCCCAAGCAAGTACTCTGGGGACTCTAAGTTGTGCAGAGGATTCCTGACTCAGTGCACCATGCACATTGAACTTTTGAGTAGTCAGTTTTCCACCGAGCGCTCTAAAGTGGCTTTCATCATCAGCCTATTAGAGGGTAGAGCCCTGGCCTGGGCCACGCCACTGTGGGACCGTGATGATCCTGTTGCTGCCAATCTCCGGGCCTTCCTATTCGAGTTTCGCTCCGTCTTTGAGGAACCTGCCCGTGCTTCTTCGGCCGAGACTGCTCTCCTCAACCTCTCTCAAGGCAGCTCCTCTGTCGGTGACTACGCCATCCAGTTCCGCACCCTGGCAGCTGAATTGGACTGGAACGAGGCCGCCCTGTTGGCCACCTTCAAGAAGGGCCTGTCTAGTCGAGTGAGAGACGTGCTCGCTGCCCGAGACCTGCCTACCTCCCTGAACGAACTCATTCTACTGGCCACCCGAGTTGATACTCGTTTTTCGGAGAGGGAGGAGGAGGTTCGGCATGAACATTTACTAACCCATTCCCGTCGCCACCCCCAGCTGGCGCCGGTTTTCCAGAATCCTGACCTTTCGATGTCCCAGCCCTCTCCTGAGATTCCTATGCAGGTGGAACGGGCTCACCTGACGCCTGATGAAAGAATCCGGCGCCTGGAGCAGAATCTCTGTCTCTATTGCGGTGGTTCCGATCACTTCCGGCTGGGATGTTCCCTACGTCCCCAAACATCCGGAGGACGCTCGCACCTAGGTCCGGTGGGTCAGGTGTCCCTAGGTGCGAATGCCACCATTCCAAGTCTGTCTATGCCTGTTTCCATCCGGACTCCCTCAGGACAAAATCATCAGACTACTGCCTTCCTCGATTCTGGCTCAGCAGGCAGTTTTATTGCGGCAACATTGGTCCAAAGATGGCGGCTACCCGTGACCCGACTAGCCAGGCCCCTGACTATCTCCTCGGTCACGGGCGAAATTCTTACCGACCGTGTGTACTACCAGACCGCATCTTTAGTCCTCCAGGTGGGTCCTTCACATCAAGAAGAGATATCCTTCTACGTCCTGCCCCATTCTTCCCCCGCGGTCCTCCTGGGACTCCCGTGGCTACAAGAACATGCCCCTCAGCTGGACTGGAGAACCGGGGAGATTCTCAGTTGGGGTCAGGACTGTTCCCACCAGTGTCTCAAGTCACCTCAGACCAAGTGTATTATGTCATTTCCTGTCCCGGCCAAGCCTCTATCCGGCCTACCGGCAGAAGACCAAGACTCGGCGGATGCCTTCTCTGCCGAGGTGTACCCTCTCCCCGTACCCAAGACTAAGGTCGTGTCCTCTCACCACCGGAAGAACTTACAGAAGGTCCCTTGCCACGTTATACCGCCTGATCGCCTAGTACCAGTCGTCACCTCCACTCTTCAGAGAGTACCCCCCGGAAAGACTCATGTTCACCCTGCGCTTCGAAGAGGTATTTTGAACTGGGGACATTCCTCGTTGGAGGCCGGGCACCCGGGAGTCCGTAAGACCGGCCAACGGATCTCTCGCCACTACTGGTGGCCCAGCCTATCCCAAGATGTCAAAGACTTTGTGGCTTCCTGTGCCATTTGCAGGCAAGAAAGAGGGGGAGGCCAAAGGGGGGGGGTACTGTTACGGCCGCGGCGGCGTCCCGCGTTCGGGGCCGCCGCCGCGACCGCTACCTGCCCTATGCAGCAGCCGGTGTCCATAGTCGGGGACCCGGCGCTGCTGTCACCTCGGCCCCGGGGGGCGCCTCACCTCTCCACGCTCCTGTCTCCCGCTGTGCCGGCCGGCGCGCGCGTCCCCGCCTCCTAGGGCGCGCGCGCGCCGGCTGTCTCAGATTTAAAGGGGCAGTGCGCTCCTAATTGGTAGTTGCACCCAATCACTCCCCTATAAATCCCAGCATGCCCTGTCCTTAGTGTTGGAGCCTCTACATGCTTCCCATAGCGTTTGGCCCAGCCCCCTGTTGTTCCTGAGTCCTATCTGTTACCTGGTCCCAGTCCCTGTTCCTGAGTCCTATCCGTTACCCGGTCCCTAGTCCCTGTTCCTGGTTCCTGTTTCCCTGTCACTCCATCTGTTCCTGCGTTCAGCCTGTCACGTGCGCTCTCACCTGCAGACCTTTGCCAGTGCCATCTCCTGCCTACTGCTCCTGCCACGCCTCGCCTGCCGTCACCAGCAACCAAGCCAGGGGTAGCGACCTGGGGGTCGCCTGCCGCAGCAAGTCCATCCCGCCTTGCGGCGGGCTCTGGTGAAAACCAGCGGCCCCTTAGACTCCGCTCCCTGGTGAGGTTTGTGCCATCGCTGGTGCCGGTCCAGTGGATCCACTACTCCAGGCGCTACACCTCTCCATAGTCTTATATAGTAGCCAGCCCTCCCCCATAGTCTCGTTTATAGTAGCCATGGCGGGCCAGGTGTAATTAAAACTCTAAATTGCCTGATGGGCCAAAAAAAAATGGCACAGAGTTTGACATGACTGACGTACATTATAAATGAAGGACTTATACTACTGACTTTGTCTCAAAAACTGCAGTGGCCTTAGACATGACCCTTTACTGTCAGGTATCTCCCACTCTGCCGGGCAGGACAGAGTCGGCCTCTATGCCAACGACCTCATCTTATTCCTGTCTGACCCAGAAAGATCCTTGCCTGTGGCCATTCGGCTGATCGATACATTTGGGTCCTACTCCGGCCTTTCCATCAACTGGGGCAAATCCTCACTACAGTTCCTCAGTTCATCTAGAAATGGTAGTGTGGGCTCCGTATTGGAGGGATTGATCGTGGTGGACCATTTCAAATATTTAGGTATCATGATTGCCAAGACCCCCACTCAGACACTAGCACTAAACGCCCTTCCATTATTGGGACATTTCCGCAACAAATTTAGAATCTGGGCGTCACTACCGCTGTCAGTGATGGGCCGAATTAATTTAATTAAGATGGTGGTTCTGCCCAAATGCCTTTATACCCTGCAACATATATTTGTCCCAATTCCGCAATCCTTTTTCCGAGACTTGGATTCAGCTATGATCCCTTTCATATGGGGTTCATCACGATCAAAACTCCAATTTGCTAAACTACAACGCCCAAAGGATAATGCGGGTGTGTCTCTCCCCAATATATACCTCTATTATCTTGCCGGGCAATTGAAATACCTAAACCCATGGCTGCAGGTAGACCCGGGTCACTCCCCTGACCAACGCTTGATGGACTTCATCTCCCCGATCTCACTGTGGTCCTACTTGGAGGCATCTTCCTGCCCCCGAGTACAGGCCCTACCAGCCCACATAATAGGCCGTAAGGTCTGGATAGCGGCCGGGAACAAATTGCAGTTTCGGGGAACCCCCTTGGAGGCTCCACTATGGAATAACCACTCTCTCTCGCATCTATTCTCTCTCCCTGAGCAGAACTATTGGGTTCAGATAGGGGTCCTATATGTGAGTGACATGTACGTAGACCAAGCCATACGTACCTTTGACTCCCTCAGGGATTCTTTTGGCATCCCACGTACCTCCTTCTTTAGGTACCTCCAACTGCGCCATGCCCTGAACTCGCAGTTCCCAACCCCAACAACTTCATTGTCCTCGCACCCCTTAATAGGTGTAATTAGATCCCAAGGCCCAGGAGGCCTAGTCTCTACTCTCTACTCCTACCTGATCACTGCGGTGGTGGCGTCCAGCCCTCTTCCGGCATTAGACAAGTGGAAAGCATATATTCCTACTCTGGATGAGGAGGACTGTGAGGCCCTATTAGAGTCTCACAGATTTGTATCCCCAGCAGCTAATAACAAACTTATCCAATTGTATTTTATTCACCAGGCATATTTAACACCCCAGCGCTTATTTCGCATGGGCCGCATCCCATATGCTCCAAGTGCCAAACTGGTCAAGCAGACTTCTGGCACATGGTGTGGATATGCCCGTCCATTGCCTTTTTCTGGAGTGCAGTGATCCAGCTATTGTCCTCGGTCCTCTCAATGCCAGTTCCACTGTCGCCGTCAGTATGCCTGTTTGGCTTGTTGGAGGAGGAGGTCTGGATGCCCCACCGGCGCACTTTTTTAAGGGAGACGTTGTTTCTCGCTCGTAAATCCATTGCCATCAGATGGATGGACCCTCGCCCCCCTAACCATGTGGAAAAAACAGGTTAACACAGTAATGATGTATGATAAAATCGTTTATTTGCACCGTAAATGTCCCAAAAAATTTGCTAAAGTATGGGGAGCGTGGAAAGATTCCCACCTGACAATATCTCCCCCTGACAGGACTTAATTATGTTGTTTATGTAATTGAATCACCTCTGTTATGTGAGTTTGTAACTAGTTGTTTTTGGCTGTAATTTGCCTTTACGCAGTGCCTTCTGTTATACTTACCATCTAATGAACATGCTGGAGCTGTCCATGTTGTTCCTCCATTCACGATACATGTGCTATTTCTCTTTTGTACTGCTCTTTTCTACACTTTTAATAAAACTGAGTTTAAAAAAAAAAAAAACTGCAGTGGCAGTTCTAAAAAAAACGCCATATGTGATGCCAGCCTTACATGACCATGGAGTGGTCCAAAGCATACCATCACAGGACAGTTTACATTTTTAATGTGGAGTGAAGAACCCTGTTTCTCTACCTTGCTTGCTGATGAAGGAGTCTGGGTTTAGCATCTGCAAGGGAACATTAAATGTCTGACTGAATTGTGCCAGACATAAAGCCAGCCCTGTAGCATGTTGCACTAGCCTGAGAGCACAGGCATGTGGATTTGTGGATTGAGATAAAAGAACAACCCAAGATTAAATGGAATATTAAATAGCATTAAGGGTGCACTAAGGGCTATAATCCCTGCAGTTCCTGATCAGTTGCTCTGTTCTTAGTAGCACTATACAGAGCAGCAGTGGCATAGCCACCATGGAGGCAGACCACTTAACTGCTATGGGGCCCGTGGGCCTTGGCCCCCATCTGCAATACAAGTGGTCTGCCTACATTCTACTGGCAGTAGCCTTGTCAGCTCGGTCAACTTCAGCACGGCCCCCTGGCATGGCAGTGACAGGATCAGACACTGGGACTAGTACCATCTGTGGAACCCTGTGTGACAGAAGGCTCAGCCTAGTACCATCGCCATCTGCCGCTCTCGCCACCAACCCCATTCTTCCCCCCCGACCATGCCAGTGACGGGGATGTGGGAGAAAAGAAAGCAGCGGGACTGCCCTGGATCATGTGAGTATGTGCGTAAGGGAGGTGGGGGGGGGGGTGTACAGTATTCAGGGAATCTGTCAATGTTCTAAGGCTCCTTGACTGAGCGAGACTTGACTTGAAGTGACATCTCTTTGCTCAAGAGGTGTGAGAGCTATTTTGCATATATCCTTTCTTCCCAGAATTCTTAGTGGAGCAGCAATGGACTTTAAGTCTCCACACATGTTTTTTTTTTTTTTTTATTTATTTATTTTTTTTTTTATTTTTTTTTAGTTTTCCATCTTTATTACAGAATTTACCATACAAACATTAAAACCACTTCATCCATGTCTGGATACAACCACAATTTTTCTACATCTTAAACCAAATATCTTCTTAGGTACTTCACCTCATAACCCTTCATCAGAAATGTTAACAAAACATTTCTCCTTCCAAAGGGTGCTTATCCATGGTCACCATCAATTCATAACCTCTCTTTCAACTTTTCCCCTCCCCTAAATTTACCTTAGACCTTCGTGCCACAGCCGGTCCCCTCCTCCGCGCAGGGGACCACAGGAGGACAGAACCTGCCCCCACTGGCTCGGGTATCCCCTCCGCCCCTAGGCCCCTGTCTCCGCCGGGCCGAGAAGGAGTACAGTCACCAGCATCCAAAAAAAATAAATAAATAAATAAATAAATAAATAAAATAATCCAAACTATAAATCTTATTATTCTCGTGTCCAGCCTTATACATACTTCATACATACTACATACCATTCCACCCCCTCTGGGAGCTTAGCCCTCCACGGTACCAAGCCACCACTGGAGATTTCTTATTTTTTATTTCCTTCTCCTCCTCCTTCTTCCAACCACTCCAACACCACCGCCCACATATATTTATATAGACTTGTGGCGTTACTCCGGAGCAGGCTATCTGGACCCAGCCAAAGGAACCCTCCGCTGCTCCATCTCGCCCACTCCAGCTTATTATCTCATATCCAATCAACCACCAGCGGACCTCCGAGTAAAAAAAAAAAATAATAACAAACAAAAACAAAAAACAAAAAAAAAAAAAAAAAAACACAGCATAGTAACACCCCTCCTCTTCCTCCAACCGAGACCTGAGCCCGATCCTCACGACATAGGGCCCCGAGCCAGGAGACCAAGATCCAAACCCCCACAATCCTCCCGCACAGACATCGGAGACCAACCACGACACCTATCACCCATATTCATTATTTCTCATTGGTGTCCAGGAACCGCACCCCCGGTTACACTTAACATCTCTCCTGTTACATTTTCTACCTATTACTTTTTAATTGTGCCCAGACATGGTCTTAACCCTACTACCCCACCCCCTTCCCCCCTACTACCCCGCCACCCCCACCCACCACCCCCACCCATCCCACCTCCCCCCCTCCCTGGGTGCAGAGAAAAAAGAAACAACAAAAAATAAAAAAAAGGAATTCCTCAGCCCTCTCCTCTTCTTAAACCCACCACCAATCCCATCTTCTCTTGTTGGTCCATTTTATCCAACCATGGGTCCCAGATCTTACAAAAATTCACCCTCCTCCCTCCTTTTACCGACAAACAAAACTCAAAATTAATCATCCTTCTAACCTCCATCAAAAATTCCTTAAGGGTGGGGCTATCTCTAGACATCCATTTTCTGGCCACCAACAGCCTCATTACCATCAAAAGTTTCCTTACTAAAATATTCTTATTTTTCCCTGGGCGGACATCACTCCATACCCCCAACAACCATCTCTTTGCCAGTTCCCAACCTTCCAGTTGGAGTCGATCTTTAATAACCTCTAAAATTACTTGCCAACTTCTCTCCATTTTCTTACATTCATAATATAGATGAAAGAAACCAACCCTTGGCATATTGCAGCGGGGACAAACTATTTCTCTGTTAGGGGCCATTTTAGATAACCTACTTGGTGTATAATATAACCTATAATTAATAAAAAATTGTGTAATCTTGTGCGACGCATTAAGTGATATATTCTTTCCCATACTCCATATATCTTCCCACTCTTCTTGTGTAATTTCTCCTATATCTACTTCCCACTTTACTCTACTTACATGTGTGACTGCCTCCTTCTTCCCCTCCTTTACCAACCTAACTATCCTAGCCATCACCCTTCTTTTGGAAGTGTCCTCTATCATATAATCAATCCACTGTGAGTTTTCTTCTAACAAATTCTCTGTGTGGTCTATTTCCATACTAACTTGTCTTAATTGCAAATAATAAAAATAACAGTTTCCTTCTATCCCGTATTCACCTTTTAACTCTTCTAATGAGCGTAATTGCCCTTCCTTAAAGAAGTGTGTCACATGCCTCAAATTGTATTTTTCCCAAAACCTCCATTCATGATTTCTTCCCAACTCTTTAAACCTAAGATTGTTAAACATTGGTGTACATCTAAATACTCCCTCCAAACCCAGTGCTTTTTTAGTTTTTTCCCAAACTTTGTGCATCAAGTCTAACAATGGCCATCTCTCTCTAGACCTTCTACTCAGCTGTCCTGACTCCAAAATTTCCCATACGTCCTTTAATCCCCATTTATTTTGTTCTACCAAATTCTTTATATATGAGAACTCTCTCCATCTTTTCACATACTGTAATTGGGCCGCCAAGAAATAAATCCTAAAGTTAGGAACCGACAAACCTCCTTTACCCTCATCTTTATATAAATATTCCATTTTTATCCTGGGCTTTCTACCCCTCCAAATCAAATCCCTCACTAAAGCTTCCAACTGCTTAAATATTCTTTCCCCCAACCATATTGGACTATTAGACCAGACAAACAAAATCTGTGGGAGGATAATCATTTTCACTAAACTTATCCTATCTGCCATGCCCAATGGTAGGCCAATCCAAACTTTTGCTTTAGATCTTATTCTTTGCAAAATTGGTGTTACATTTAATTCCACATACTTATGGATATCCCTATCTACCACCACCCCCAGGTATCTGAAGGTTTCTCCTGGCTTCAAACACCTCAGTTTATCATGGGACACCTCTCCATCTAGCGGCATTAATACTGTTTTTGCCCAGTTAATACTAAGGCCCGACACATCTCCAAATCTTTCTATCGTATTAATTATAATATCCAGGGAATTCCTTGTATTCTCTACGTACAGCACAACATCATCCGCATAGAGCGATATCTTGTCCCCTCTCCCCCGACATCCAAACCCCTCCACCTCTTCCATTGTTCTTATTTTAATTGCCAAAGGCTCAATGAAGAGGGCAAAGATATGGGGAGAGAGGGGACAACCCTGACGTGTTCCCCTAAATAAAGGAAACCTTTCTGTTTGGGATCCGTTTATGAGGATTGAGGCCATAGGGCTTCTATACATCAGCTGCAGCCAACCAATAAACTTTTCTTTAAATCCATATTCCTTCAGGAGTTGCCACAAGAAGGACCACTCCACCCTGTCAAACGCTTTAACGGCGTCCAACGACAGGATGGAGCGGTCCCTCCCCCCTCCACACATGTTTATGATTGGCTCTGCTCAAGGGGAGTCACTACCCCTTTTACCCTAATACTATATGAAGCAGAGAATAGCATATCCGTGCACTCAACAACTGAACTCAACTCCACTTATTATGCCATTTTTTTATTGTTATCCAACTGGTGTAAAGTAGAATTGTTTTAGTTGCCCCTAGCAACCAATCAGATTCCATCTTTCATTTGTCAAAGAAACTGTGAGGAATGAAAAGTTGAATCTGATTGGTTACCGGGGGCAACTAAGACAATTCCACTTTACACCAGTATGATAAATCTCCTCCAATGTATCCATTTAATAAACAGACATTTTACAACATTTAATGAACGCAAATCTGCGAAATTCATCTTTCTATTCTGTGGAGTATATAATTTCACAAAAGAAACTCGCCATTGCCTGGCTCAACAGCCACACTTTCCATGTGCATTAAATGTTGTAAAATCTCTTTGCAATGTATATTGATTTCTTCACTGTTAGTAATAGCACCCCTTTATCAGCTGGTTTTATTAAAATACGATTGTCTTTTTGGAGGGAGTCTATAGACGTAAATAGCTTATACCAGGCTGTGGAGTCGGTAAGCCGCAGCTCTGACTCCAACTCCTGAATTTTATCAGGACTGACTCCAACTCCCAACTCCGACTCCTGCTCCTTCATATACAGGGGTCAACCATAGTGATATAGAGGGGTCACACATAGTGATATAGAGTGGTCACTGTGGGGGCACGCCATAGCGCACACACACATAAGAGAAACAGATCACTGATCTCAAGGAAACCAGCCAAACGACAACACAGCTGGCTGCTAGTGAAAGCGCTCAAAGCAGTGAAAGAGGGACAGTCACGGCAATATGCTACACCCTCCATAGTCACGCCTCTATAGTCACACCCCCTATAATCACACCACCTATTACCATTATAAGAGAAACAAATGCTATCACCACATCTTTACCACATAGTGACTTATACCCCATATCATTGCTGCTATACAAAGAGCAATACTCTCCTTGACCATATAGCGATAGATGAGGCTAAACACGGGTTCTGCAGACTTTATAAATGATTATATCGCAATTATTCAGTCACTCACAGGCGACGTCTTCTCTTGTTGCTCACTTTTGTGTTTCTTCACCATCATGCACGGTAATCTGCGAGACAAACATTTTAGGCTCCTCTCTCTAGTATCATCCTCATCTGCTTCACACAGTAACTTTCTGTGCCCCAATATGGTAAAGATCCCACTGTGCCTCCATAACCTAGAACCCACACAATGGGATTTCTGTCTTGCACTACTATAGTTGATACTAGCAAAAATTACTTTCTCTTTGGGGACAGATTCTACGCCCGAAAGAGGGCACAGCAATGGGGTCTAATATGGGGTCACCATACAGCAACACATATTTGTGTTTATGCCATTCGCCCTATGGTAAAATTGACATGTTATATATGTTTCTTAAGTCGGTATGATTACAATCCTAGGCAACTTGCATAACTTTTATTTTATTTGAGAGCTTTTAAAAAATGTAATTCTTTCAAATAAGAAAACTAGTATTTTTATTGCCCTGGCTTATCTATGTGATGTATATACCCCCTCACCCCCCCAATTCACAGATGTCTCTCCCTTCTTGTTTGTAACATCCCTAAAATGTTGTGCTGTTTGTGAACTTGTCTGACGAAGGGATCTTTTGAATCCCGAAAGCTAACAGCTCTAACAATTTTTTGTTGGCCAATAAAGGTATCACTTCTAAAACACGATATTAAAAAAAAACTAAATGTTCCTTAAAATTGCTATATTACCATTCTTATAACGCTTTTATCCTTTGATCTATGGGGCTATGTGAGGTGCCACTTTTTGTGCCATTATTTATTTTTATTTATAAAATATGAAAAGGGGTGGGGGGCATTCAAACTTTTATTAGGGCAGGTTTTTTTTACATATTAATAAAAAAACTTTTTTTTTCCAACTTATACATTAATTTGAAGTCAACCTGGATGACTTCTAATATAATTACACTGATCCCTCATAGGGATCAGTGTAGTATACATTATACAGCATGGATCAATGAAATCAATGCTGTATTGGTCTGGTCTGCTACAGTCCCGGGCTGGTAAGAGGAAGGAATGCCCCTTCCGTGATCACATTGTGTGGTGGGGGAGGGAAGGGATCCAGCCACTAGACGCCAGACCAGCCACTGTCTCGGGCTGGAGATAGCAGTCGGGATCACGGCGATTCAGAGCGGGGTCGCGGCACAGCCCCCCTCTGAACCCCCCTATGATGTATCGGATATGGGTCATGGGTTGTTCAAGGGGTTAATGTAGCATGCTATTAACATGTTTTATCCCTCTTTTACTGTTGTATTTTGCTTCTATTTTACCGTGTGTAAACATAGCCTTAACCCCTTCAGGACCAGGCTAATTTTCATTTTTGCGTTTTCGTTTTTTCCTCCTTGTGCTTAAAAGGCCATAGCACTTGCATTTTTCCACCTAGAAACCCACATGAGCCCTTATTTTTTGCTTCCCTAATTGTACTTTGCAATGACAGGCTGAATTTGTGCATAAAGTATACTAAGAAACCAGAAAAAAATTCAAAGTGTGGTGAAATTGAAAAAAAAACAACGCATTTCTTTTATTTGGTGGGGAATGTGTTTTTACGCCATTCGCCCTGGGGTAAAACTGACTTGTTATATATGTTCCTCAAGTCGTTATGATTAAAACAATATATAACATGTATAACTTTTCTTGTATCTGATGGCCTGTAAAAAATTCAAACCATTGTTAACAAATATACGTTCCTTAAAATCGCTCTATTCCCAGGCTTATAACGCTTTTATCCTTTGGTCTATGGGGCTGTATGAGGTGTCATTTTTTGCGCCATGATGTTTACTTTCTATCGGTACCTTGATTGCGCATATACGACTTTTTGATCGCTTTTTCTTACATTTTTTCTGGATTTGATGCGACCAAAAATGCGCAATTTAGCACAATTTTGCCGTTTTTGGTGCGAGATCAGGAATGTGATTAATTAATAGTTCAGGCGATTACACACGCGGCGATAGCAAACATATTTATTTATTTATTTACTTTTATTTAAAACCTGGGAAAAGGGGGGTGATTCAAACTTTTATTAGGGGAGGGGGCTTTTTACTAATAACAATACTTTTTTTTTTTTTTTTACACATATACTAGAAGCCCCTCTGGGGGACTTCTAGTATATACACTTTGATCTCTCATTGAGATCTTTGCTGTATAGTTATACAGCAAACATCAATGAGATCGGCACTCGTTTGCAGCCGAAAACAAACGAGTGCCGAGTCGGGGACGGCGCCATCTTGGAGCGGTCCCCGGCCGGCTTCAGTAACGGAGATCGCTCCTCTGGGACAACGTCCTGGAGGATCGATCTCACCCACTAGACACCAGGGAAATGCTGCATCCGGTAATAGGATGCATCTGATTACTGTATTAGCGGGCACGGCGATCGGACCGTGCCCATTAATACCCGCGGCCCTGGGCTACATGAGGCACCCGGGGCCGCGCGGCCCCGCTCTGAATGGCCGCACCTGCGCGAGGACGTAAAGTTACCTCCTCGTGCATGAAAGGGTTAAGGTAATCTGTTAGCTGTAATTTACCTTTTTAAACTGCTGACACATTTAAACAGCTGTTAGGACAAGGAGACACACACACTTCAAGCTTGAATGTCTCCTCCTACCTGCTGTATTTCCACCTTGAAGCGGAATTCAAAGCAAATTTAGGTGTGGGAGGGGGGGTAAGGAGGTGTTACAGCTTGCTGCATTTGTTGAAGCTTTGATATGGTTGAGGGGTTGAGCAGACTTGCCGAACTGTTTGGGTTTGGCAAAGTTCTCTGAACCTGAATGTTTGGCAGCTGAAAGTTTGATGCCGCCCTTGGGCTGGCAGCTAGCTTATGGCAGTATCCATATTTTTCATGACTCTCTAGGGAGGCATCCAACTTCTCCAGAGTTAAATGCAGAGCAATTGGGTTCAGGGAAATGTTGCCGAACCTGAATAGTTCGGCAAATCTGCTCAACACTACTCTTTGATTCTTTGTACAATAGAATAAAAGCATTTTTCTACATTCTGGAGCACAGACAGATATATAAAAGGTCATATGTATCTCCTTGAAGTATCAGCTAAAAATGTTAGCAATTTGAGGTGTGAATCACAGCTGATATATCCCCTTTAGGCTCTCCTACTCCCTTTTCCTTCATAAGGCCCCGTTCACACTGAGCAAGAACGTCGGAATTCCGCAGCGGAACTCTCCATGCTCAGCGTGCTGCTTTGAGTGAATGAGAGGGCACATGCTCCTCTGCTGCCACCGCTCTCCGCTCAAAGAAGTAACATGCCATTTCTTTGAGCAGAGAGCGGCTGCGGAGGAGCACGCGCCCTCACATTCACTCAAAGCAGCACGCTGAGCATGGTGGGATTCTGCCGTTCTTGCTCAGTGTGAACTGGGCCTAACTGCGGATATGGCACTAAAACTGGAATGGGCTGTAACCATAACTTATATCAAAGAATGACAAACACATATTTGTGGAAGTGAGGGTTGGCAACAACTTTATTTAAAGAAAATGATTAAAGCAGGTAAAATGATTGCTACCATAATAATCACATATGAAATCTACTTCCCATACCAGCCAACCACACCTAGTTTGGGTGTCTGATTAGGGTAACCATTTATTCAACAGGTATAAAGTACCAGACTCACATTTTTGCTCTAAACTACAATAAAAGAAGTCCGGTCAAAACCAAAAATATATACCAGGCAGGGCTGTGTGGGATTCTTGTGTTCCTGCAACCCTCTGTCTGCTATGTATTTTTGTTTGGCAGGACTTCTTCTGTAAATGTGGCATAAATGCCTAAACCTGCTTAAAAATGCTTGAATAATGGAAATCAACTTGAAAAAATGTGAACTGTGCAGCAGCCTGTAGCAATCAAGTGCAGAAATGATGGATCAATTCAGTACATATGTACTGCATTTATCCCTATGAGCAGTCATGGTACTGCTCACAGAAGGTCACAGAAGTCGAAGAAGTCATGGTACTACTCACAGAAGGGGGCTACAAAAATGTGTTAAAAAAAAGTTTATTAACCCCTTAAGGTCAAAGCCAATTTTCGTTTTTCCAATTTTGCTTTTTTCAGTTTATGTTTAAAAGGCCATAGCGCTTGCATTTTTTCACCTAGAGACCCATATTTGCCCTTATTTTATGAGAAACCAATTGTACTTCGCAATGACAGGCATTATTTTTCCATTAAATATGCTGCAAAACCGGTAAAAAATCATTTGTGCTGTCAAATTGAAAAAAATAAGGAATTTGCTTTGATTTCAGGGAGTTTCGCGTTTACGCCGTTCACCCTATGGTAAAACTGACATGTTGTCTATGTTCCTCACATCAGTACGATTACGACGATATGTAACTTGCATGACTTTTATATTATTTGATGGACTTCAAAAAATGAAAACCTTTTAAAAAAAACTAAATGTGTTTAAAATTGCTCTATTCCCATCCTTATAACGCTTTTATTTTTTGGTCTGTGGGGCTGTGAGAGGTGTCATTTTTTGCGGCATGATCTGTACTTTCTATAGTTACCTTGTTTGCACATATGCGACTTTTTGATCACTATATATTACATTTTTTCTGAATTTGATGCGACCAAAAATGCGCAATTTTGCAGTTTGGAATTTTTTGGCGTTAACGCCGTTTACCATGTGAGAACAGGAATGTGATAATTTAATAGTTCGGCGATTACGAACGCGGCGATATCAAATATGTTTGTTTATTTGTTAATTTATTTATATTTATAAAATGGGAAAAGGGGGGTGATTTGGACTTTTATTAGGGGAGGGAATTTTTTATTAATAAAAACACTTTTTTACACTAACTAGAAGTCCCCTTCAAAAAATTAGCCCTCAGACAGCCCTATAGACAGAAAAGAGCAATTTTATAAGGCTGCGTTCACACTACGTATATTTTGTCAGTATATTTCGGTCAGTATTGCAACCAAAACCAGGAGTGGATTAAAAACACAGAAAGGCTCTGTTCACACAATGTTGAGATTGAGTGGATGGCCGCCATATAACAGTAAATAACTGCCATTATTTCAATATAACAGCCATTGTTCTAAAATAACAGCAAATATTTGCCATTAAATGGCGGCCATCCACTCAATTTCAACATTGTGTGAACAGATCCTTTCTGTGTTTTTAATCCACTCCTGGTTTTGGTTGCAATACTGACTGAAATATATTGACTGGAATATATGTAGTGTGAACCCAGCCTTAAAGTTTTTTTTTTTAAAGTAGTAAAATAAAATAAATAAAAAGTTATAAAAATTTGGTATAGTTGTAATTGTACTGACTTACATAACATGTCAGTTTTACCACAAGTTGAACGCTATAAACACGATACCCATCTGAAATATGAAAAATATGTTATGGAAAAATTACAATGTACAATCAGTGTCGCAAAAAAAAAACCCTCATATGGTTGTGTAGGTGAAAAAATAAAAGCGCTATGAATTTTTAAACACAGGAAGGTAAAAACAGATGTGCAACATTAGCTGTGACATGAGGGGGTTAAAGGAGAAGTCCGGCAATGTCACAACCCAGTGTATGTTGTATGTTTTTTTTAAACGTACACAAAAATAAGATCAGCTTTGGTTTTGTGTAAAAAAGAAACAGATGCATTTTGATCCGTTCTTTTTATAATTGAAGTAAATGGAAAAACGGATCAAAATGGATGCACACAAATGCATACGTTTTTCCATCCGTTTTCCATCCATTTTTGGCAAAAAAGAATGAAAAAAACAGATTGCAAAAACGTAGTGTGAGCATAAGCAGTAAGAAGAGACTATCCAATCTCATTGGAGTATCAAGGCCAATAAATTAAACGGCACATTAGTGATGTAACTGCGCAGTCAAAGCTGCCCCGATACTTAGACACAAATGTAAACATTGCACTGTTGTACAGCACATGAGCTGAATCATGGACCCAACTGGTGCATGCGCAAATGTTCTCGACCTGACCATTTAATCTGCGCATGTGAAGAAACTTAGTGTGCTAGGTAAGTATTAATGTAAATTACAGAACTATTGAAGCACATTTTAACTATGTGCAAAACCTTGGTCTTTAGGATTGCTAGTATTGGCCAGTGCAGATTGAAGCATGGATGAAAAGTTTGTCTATAAAATTTAGGGGTGTAGTGTATGTTTGCACAATAATGATAATTTACATATTTACATGAAATAATATCACATCATGGGGACATGGCTGGCTAACTAACTAACATTTATTAAGTTAGCCAGCCATGTCACGATGCATTCAACAAGTGCAACATTTTTAATAAGGTGCAAAGCCACTCCAGTCTGGACCACACTTACAGAATAACACCTAAGGCATGTCAATTGTGTGATATGGCGTCTCGGTGATTGTGGCAAATTTATCATGGCCTGTGTATCACTATGATTTATCATGTGTATGTGCAATGTTTTTGTTAACATGCACCATGATGCAGATGTCACTTTATAAGAGATAATATAAAGTGAAAATACTGTTACTTCACTTCCTTTTATATACCCTGCACTGTTACCATGTTTGCCATGCTTGAAAAAGTCCTTATTGTAAGGCTGAAACATTGCATCTTGTTCACGTTGGATCAATAAAAACCACACTACAGAGTGCTGCTATTTTGGAATTTTTTTTTTAAATCTAGTGCTAAGGCTTGAGGCCCTGTTTGTGTGCAGCCAGCTTTGACCATGCTGCCCTAAAGTGGAATTTCTACCCTAAAGATATATCATCATTAGGGATAAGCAAACATACTGTGAGTTAGGGTTCACATGAACCTAAACACTTGCTATTTGCATCCTGCCACCTGGAGAAGATGCCTGCGAAGAAAACATTGATACCATAGATATGTATTTATAGTTTCAAGACAGCTGCGTGGCAGGGAGTTAATCTGGCATGGCCTAGAGCATCCGTGACATAGGCCTGCAGCATCTCTCTCCTGCCTCCATCCAGCCCAGCAGTGTGCTGAAAGTGAAGAGAGGAGGGGAGAGAGGCGCCGCAGGCCTAGGACACAGATGTTCTAGGCCACACCAAATTGACTCCCTGCCGTAGTAATAAAAGTAGTTTTTCTGCAAAATATCAGCACCAGGAGAAAGGCTGACACCTGAACCAGACACAGCGTGAGGACCTGTACAATGTGGTACCCTCTGTTTGGGGGATTTAAAGTCGTGTAACACATTTTTCAATTAGAATAGAATTTGATAGTTTGAGTGAACTGTTCTAAATTTGGCCACTAGATGGCAGTGTTACATCACTTATTGTAAAGTGGCAATAGAAGCAGAAAGAAATATCTGTTCTTAGTTAGCTGTTAGGACAATAGGATGCCATAAAATATTACAATGAATTATACAAAGAAAAAGATTCTTGGGATTGTACAAGCACATTTACAAAAACTAAATCTTTATTTACTGGTAATGAATACTGAAGATTCATTGAAGTTACTGTTTTGTTATTATACTGTGAAACAGTAACGGTATAGGATAGACGTAAATGCAGCAGTATCCAAGTAGACTACATGTAGGTCGCTATAGCACATTAACTGTCTCTAACATCTAGGGTATGTGAGAAATTCCCTGCGGTCTCTGCGCAGTTATCTGGCTCTTTGTGTGCTCCAACCTTTGCCTTTTGGGTGCCAATTCTTTTGGAAAAGACCATCTGCTTATCTCTAAATGATCCAGTGAACATTTTGATGGAAATGTTTAAACCATTCCAAGATCATTTTCACAGTGTAAATGTACTTGATATAGGCACCTGCATAACATATACCATATCATCAGTATTGCACCTGTATTACACATCCATGAGATGGGCTGTCCTCTATGGAGTATAATAACCAAAATATCTCAGCCTTAATGCCCTTGGGGTAAATAAAAACCCTTGTTTCTATCCCACACCAATAAAAACTGTGCCTTTATTTTACATATTTATGCTATGTTCACACAACGTATTAGACCGGCTGTTCCGTGACCCGACCGGTCTCTGCCCGTATCATCCCAGCCGGTACTTACGTTCACGCCTGCATCAGAACCTCCCGCTTGCTTCATTGTGTGAACTGACAGGGTTTCCTACGGCCGCAATTCATTGAATTGCGGCCGCAGAAAACTGACATGTCAGTTCTTTGCGGTGCCGATGTGTACAATGTGTGTACACTCTGGCCGGGATCCCATAGAAGCAGAGGCAGTGTTCCACAATGTGAAAAGTACGGCCGTTGTTGCCAACGGCAACAACGGCCATACTTTTACATAGTGTGAACATAGCCTTAGAATACTAATAATGTAAATTCCTCCCCTTAATAGGTGCAATACTGACATGCAATGCATCTGTATTTTAAGCAGAGAATTTTCTATCTGCAACACAGAAAAAAGCAACAGATTCAGCAAGACTTCTCTCAAGATTCAGGGATCAGAAGGCTTGACTGGATCTTGTCTTTAGGCCTTAGCTCCATGCCCTGAGTGATGTCACCATCTGTGACCAGCCTCTCCAGCCTACATCACCATCTCCCTGTTATATACACAAATACAAATATATCTTTATTGAGACATTTAGGAAGAGTTAGGTGTGATTATAGCATGCTGCCTTGTGCTCAGCGGTGCCACAGTAAAAACAGACAGGGAATAAATGAAGCAGGTGCTGCAACTTCACTGATGCTGTCTGAATTGAAATTAGATGTACTGCAACTGCTTTAAGCTGGGGAACTGGCAGGGCTGCTGTTGGAGGACTGTGATAGATAGCAATTCACTGTGATGAAAGGCAGATCATTCTGTCACTTGTAGTGCTACAGAACTAAGACCCCCAAAACAAATGGATTTTTGTGGTTTTAGAACTGGTCAGACATGAAAGCAATTCTATATGCTTCTGCAGCAGGTTAATTTTTTTTTAACTTTTATTGCAGTACCCCTTCAGCTGGAAAAAAAAGAATTCATTTATTGGATTTAGGTCTTTTCCCACCCACTAACAATAGTAGAGTAAAACATTGGCTCTGTGTTATGTAGTGGAAAATATGGGTAGAACTGATAACAAATATGAATGGGTGAAAGGAGTCTAAGTCTATTTTTATTTATTTTTTTAATTTAGGGTTTTTATTTTTGAAAAACAAAGAAAATATACAGAACAAATGGGAACACGGGACTGCAAGTCCCTATAAAGGAAAAGGGGTAAACAGGAGAACATGTACATGCAATGCAAATGCAAATATAAAATGGTAACATGGAACAAGAAATAAAGATAGCACTAATATTCAAAAGGCTCCAAGAGAATGGGGCCAAAGTTTTGGTCGGTGTTAGCCAAGCACGGCATAAGAAATAATGTATTACCACGTATGAACTAGATTTCAAAAGAGGTAATAGAGAAACAAGAAGAGAGAAGAAGAACGGACACAATAAGACAAGACAAGACAACAAAAGGGGAGGTCGGATAACGGCGGTTCCTGACGGCAAAGGGGGGGGGGGCAAGCGGTCTAAATATGCAGGTATAAGGGATCAATTCTAAGAGGTGGCTGTTCTGTAGGAATCAGAGTCCTGACATAAGAGCCATTGGCCCCACGTGGCAGTGTATCTTTTCACTGCCGCTGGGGCAACGGCGATGAGATTTTCCATGTGATGCGTTTGGGTTATCTCAGCAAACCAGTCATCAATGGATGGGGGGGTCAATGGATTTCCATTTTCGGGGGATAACGGTTTTAGCGGCTTGGAGCAGATGGCATGCCAATGACTTTTTAAAGCGTGATTGGGCTGTTGGAAACAAAAAGAGTAGCGTCGCTTCAGGAGTATTGGGGATAGTGGTGCCCGTGATTTCTCTTATGAGGCGCAGGACTGTTAACCAGAACGTTTGTAGTTTAGGACATCCCCATCAAATGTCTGTCATGGTGCCTCCCCAGCCTCCACAACGCCAACATACATCAGGAACTGAAGGGTACCATTTATGAAGGGCAGCTGGGACCCGGTACCAACGGGATAAAATCTTGTAACAAGTCTCCTGCATCTTACTTGCCATGGTAGCTTTGTGGGAGAGGTAAAAGGCTTTAGACCACTGTTGCGGCGTAAAAGTTTTCCCCAACTCAGTCTCCCATGCCGAGCAATAAGGAGGCAGGCAGTCTGATCTGGAGGAAAGTAACAGATGATAAATAAGAGAGATGACATGTGAAGGGCAGGAAGGCGCCACACACAGCCTCTCAAAGTCAGACAGCGCTTTGTGGAGCATGCGGGTACGTGACAAAGTTGCGTAATAATGCTGTAGCTGAATATACTCGAACAGGTATCTTGGTGAGGAGGGTGTGGTGGTGAGGATGTCGGATAATGGAAGCAAAGCCCCCTGTTTGAGCACTTGATAAAAGCGGAGAGGAAGATCCTTGGACGTACCCAAAAAGGTTTGGGACAGTCCTGGTTGGAAATTTGGGTTATGTTTGATAGGGGTCATAGGGCCACGATTGTCGAGCAAAGCGTAGGGAGTGCCGGCTGCAGGTAAAGATGCCAGAGTGTGGCGCGTGGTATAAGACAAGGGTGTACGGTCTTCCAAGGTAGGAGACCACGTCCATGGGAGCGTGGACAGGGGTTGAGGGCATTGAGCTTGTGCTAATTGCACCCAGAGCTTGGTGGTTGAGTTATGGAACATGTCCAGAATCCGGGTGTGGACACAGGCTAAGTAGTACAGGCGGCAGTCCGGCAGACCAACCCCACCCACATCCTTAGGATGGGAGAGCACCTCATGCCTTATTCTGGGGCGGCCGGACAACCAAACAAAAGAGGAGAAGCAATGCTGTATTTGTTTCCAGAAAGGGGCTGGTATACGGATGGGGATGGTCTGCAGGAGATACAGCAGCCAGGGCAGGAGGGTCATTTTCAGGATATTGATTCTCCCGAACCAAGAAAAATCTTTCTGGGTCCAACTTTTTAAGTCTACACGGAAACGGTTCAGCAGGGGAAGAAAATTAACATGAAAGAGTTGGGACAATTTAGGAGGGATGCGTATACCTAAGTATGTGATGCTCACTGAGGGCCACGTAAATGGGAAATTTTCCTGAAGAGAGCGCACTGTGGCGCTATCCAGAGTAATGTTCAGTGCTTCAGATTTAGAAAGGTTGATTTTAAAATTGGACCAAACGCCAAACTGGTCTAACCGGAACATAAGGGAAGGAAGAGAAATATGCGGGTTAGTGACGTAGACAAGTAAATCAGCCGCGAAAGCTGAGCACTTGTACTCATGAGATCCCACAGTAACCCCCCTTATGTCTGTGTCGGAGCGAATGGTGGACATCAGGTTTTCCATAACAAGGACATAAAGAAGAGGGGACAGAGGGCATCCTTGTCTAGTTCCGTTGGAAATGGAAAAGGATGCCGACAACGTGCCATTGATTTTTAAATGGGCAGAGGGGGTGTTGTAAAGCGCAAGGATTTTGGAGATGAAAGACGGGCCAAATCCAATATGTTGCAGCTGGTTTGTACCAGGGAGGGACACAAAATCCTATTGAAAGCCTTTTCAGCATCTAGTGAGAGAAGGGGACATTATTAGACTGAGCATAGTGAACGACATCCAATGTCTTGAGAGTATTGTCGCGGGCTTCCCTCCCTGGTACAAAGCCCACTTGATCAGGGTGAATGAGAGTGGGCAGGTGCGGGTTCAACCTATTGGCAAATAGTTTGGCGTAAAGTTTTAAGTCTACATTGAGGAAGGATATGGGCCTTTAGCTCCTGCAGGACTGAGGATCTTTCCCAGGTTTCGCGATAAGGGCAACGTGGCCCATAGTAGTATGTTGCGGGAAGGGGGTAGTGTCGGATATGGAGTTAAAGGCCATGAGCATAACCGGGCCTAAGGATTCTTATAGCACTTTGTAAAATTGGGCCGTCAGGCCATCTGGCCCTGGGCTCTTCCCTCCCGAAAGTTGTGAGATTGCATAATTAAGTTCGTGGATAGCGAATGGCTCATCCAGATCTGCTGCAGCTTCACTGGGGATACGCGCCGCGATAGGTGGGGGAGAGAAAGGCTCGGCAGCCGGGACTGAGGGTCTGGGGAGGTTATAGAGGGCAGTATAATAGGAGTGGAAGGTGGATGTGAATTCTGGGGTGGCGTGAGTGGTTATTCGCAGTGGTCCGGATACAGGGGATATGTGATTGCGCCAGTTTTTCCCTTAGAGCCCTTGCCAACAAATGCCCACACTTGTTGCCGTGTTCATAAAATTTTCTATGACAAGACTGCAACAGATGACCCAAGGACGTCTCCAAGAGACGCTTGACCTCAGAACGTGCAGCTTGCAGGTCCCTCAAAATCGGGAGCGATAGGGCACGCTTGTGGGCAAGTTTGAGGGAGGAAACCTTAGCGAGCGCTTTCTTTAGTGAGGCTGCCTTTTCCTTTTTAAGTCTGGGCCCGTGTTTGATGAGGACCCCTCGCAGGACACATTTGAGAGCCTCCCACTGAACAATAAGGGAGGTGGTATCCGCCACATGGTCGGAACGAAAATGTGCAACCGACTGCTTAAGGTCGGCAACACAGACGGTGTCCAGGAGAAGGGATTCATTCAAGCGCCAGGTCCAATGAGGTTTGGCCAGGAAGGGGAGGGTGAGGGAGCAAAAGACTGCGGCATGGTCTGACCATAAAATGTTACCGATAGAAGTGGAGGAGAGCCAGGGCAGGGCGCTATGTTGTATTAGAATGTGATCAATGCGACTATAAGTCCCATGTGGGTTTGAATAGAAGCTGTAGTCCCGGTCAGTGGAATGAGACAGCCGCCAGGCGTCATAAAGTTGCAGCAATAAAAAAGCTCGTTTGACCTTCTTGATGGCTGCATAGGAGATAGATGATCGACCCGAGGAATTATCCATAGACTGGTCCAAAGTTAAGTTAAGATCACCACACAGGATTACAGTCCCCTTGACCACTGGTAGGGACAGTTCGATAAGATTAGTGAGGAAGGAAAACTTGGTCATGATTGAGAGCATAAGCATTAATGATAGTGAAAACGTGGCCGTTGATAGTTAGGGATAAGATAAGATATCTTGCCGCTGGGTCGGTAATGCAGCTAAGAATCTGACAGGGGAGGTTCTTGTGTATGGCAATGGCCACTCCTTTGGTTCTAGCCTCGGGGTTATTGGCAAAGAACCACTGAGTATAGTGTCTGTGACGGATGGTGGGTGTGTGGTCGATCTTGAAGTGTGTTTCCTGTAGACAGAGGATATGTACCTTTCTACGGTGGAAATGGTGTAAAATCTGCGAATGTTTCCCGGGTGCGTTTAGCCCCTGCGTATTGAAAGAGGCTACGTGAAGGTCCGCCATCGGATACTATTCAAAGGCACCACAGAGGGATCTGTAGAATCACAAGAAAAAGGGCCGTCAGGAACAACCGACACTGGGGAGGGAAGAAAAACAATAAATAAAGGAACAATCAGGGATGGGGGGACAAGACAAGTACAACGAAAACAAGCAGTAAGGGATAAAACTGCAGCGTATTCTCAACAAAAATACAGTTAAAGAGCTACCAAACCGGAGAAGACTCAGGTAAGGCGTCCCGCCTACGAGGGGAAGAGGCAGACAAGCATGTGGGGCGCAGACGGCTCCTCGCAGACCATGAAGAAAAAAACATGGTAAGGTAAGTGGGCATAACTGTGAAAAACAACTGGATATGAAAATGATACCATGGGGATTGTGTCAGGCAGATAATGTAACCTACTTAAAGGAGGCAAAACAGGAGTTATGTAAGAAAAGTATATATAAAAAAACAACACAAACATGCCACCAAACAGTCAGTGAATCAAATGAAGGACCGGCAGAGGACCAGTTCAGGGAGCATTGTCACGGGTCCCCGGTGGCCCAGATACTGTAAGTGAAGGTCTGTGGTCACTTCGGCGACGTGGCGATCTTGGAGGCAGTCCTCGAGAAGCAGAAGGCCTTGGAGAGATATGTCTCTTGGTGTTCCGGGCCGAAGAAAGCAACGAGGGCCATTCTGGAAAAGCGAAGTCAGGTATACCGAGGTCCTTAAGGAAATCAGGAACATCAGCCGATGCTTTGAGGGTGAGGGTACGGCTATTGAGACAAACAATTAGGGCGAAGGGGTAGCTTCAACGGAAGGGTATGTTGCGGTCTCTGAGAATTTCCAGCAGAGGGCATAGGGCTGCCCTTTGGGCCAGGGTGTGTCGTGAGAGGTCCACTAGAATAAGTAGGTGTACCCCTCTGTGGATAACAGCACGACGTTTGCGAGCTTGCAAGAGGATTTCTTCCTTTGTGGAGTAGAAGTCGACCCGGCAGATGACATCTCTAGGTTTCTGATCATCCCGGCTGGGTGGGCGCAAGGCCCTGTGTGCCCTGTCCAGTTCAATATGTGTGTTAGGAGGTTGTCCCAGGAGGTCATTGAAGATATTGGAGAGGACTGCAAATAAATCAGAAGATGCCACTGACTCCGGAAGACCTTGGATCCGCAGATTATTGCGACGATTGTGGTTCTCAATGTCGTCTAGATGTTGCTGGAGGACAAACAATTGATCAGAGTGCAAGTCCACTGTAGTTTTTAGGACAGACAAGGAAGCAGAGGCATGTTCCTGAGCTGCCTCCAGGTTATCAACTTTGGTGGAAACAACTGCCAATTCTGTACAAAATTGCACAAATTCTTGTTTACATTTGTCCACTAGTTGTTAAGCCAAGGTGGATATATCGGTTCTCGTAGGCAGAAATTGAGTAAGCAGTTTGAGATACGCCAGGGAGGCTGGTCTGCTGTCATCTAGTCCAGAGGAGTAAGAAGCAGGCAGATGCAATGGCAGGTCCTGGGTTGAGTGGGCAAATGGCGGAGTGGACTGTCTGAAAATCGGCGGGGTGCCCGCCAGGGACGGAGGGACGTCCAATAAGCCCACAGGGGCCAAAGAAAGGCCGTGAGGGGGAGGGGTGCCAGCGGCGGCGTGGACGATGGCCACGGTCTGGCCTACTGAGGCCTGAATGCGAGTAGGGGAGTCCCCCCCAAGAGGAGCCAGAGGACCATGCAGGGGACAGGCCGCCCGGCATGCTGGCAGGGACCACAGTTAATGAGGCTGCTGATGTCTCCCTCCGGGGTGGAGAGGGGGCAGGAGGAGAAAACCACAGGTCCTGGGTGGCCTGCACCCATGTGGCAGCATGTGGGTTCAGGCGTGCAGGGTTAGGCTGGAGGGCGTCAGTCCCCTGAGCATGGGGGGGAGCGCCATTTTGGGTCTGCATCTGGGCCTGCCTGGTGGTGGTGATTGGGGCAGATGGGGGAGAAGGGGGTAACGGGCAGGGGGCACAGTCCTGTGATACCTGGCAATGTCCTGAGCAGGCGTCCCCTGGAGTCAGCGGCGCAGCTGTGAGCCTCTGAGCTGCGGCTCCTGTGTCCTGGGTCCGGGCAAGATGGCTGCCGGGTCGCGGAGCAGGCTGCAGTGTAGAAGGGCTGGGGGCCCGTGCCGGACCGTCTTGGCAAGAGGGTGAGCGGGAGGAGGTTGCCGGGTCGTCCAGGGCCTGGGAGATGGTTGCGGGTGCGCCTGTTGCAGGTCTCGGGCGAGGCACTGGGGGAGAGGCGGGATCGGGTCCCTCATGGCAGCAGCCATCTTCTCTCTCCTGCAGGGCTGCTTGCGTGGTTGTTGGTGCCGCAGGGCGGACAAAATACTGATCAATGTCCCCCTGGGGAGACACAGAACGGGAGACGGAGTGGTCTTCCTGGATGTTTTCCCCATGGTAGGAGTGGTGGATGCCCGTGGATTGCTGTGAGGTCTGGAGGAGCTCTGCAAGGTGCGTCCTCACACAAGCATGGCAAGACACGCCCCCCCCCCCCTAAGTCTAGTTTTAGGCTATGTTCACACTACGTATATTTCCGGCCGTAGTGCGAACCGCAAATATACGCCCATAGTTTTGAGGTTGATGAGTTCGCTTGAAAGTATACGATATACACCCGCACAATGCACACTACGTATGAGCTTGCGGCCAAATCGTATATGGCGCCGTGAAAAATTAACAAGACCATTGTTTGCGGCCGGAAATGTTCCAACTCACGGCCGTGGATTTCCATGCGGTCCCGTACAGAGTACTTATTTCAGCCAAATTGAACTTGATTTTTAGATCCAAAAGGTTCTGTGTGTTTTATTGGGCTGGGCGAAGATTTCCAAGTAAATTACCTGTTTCAGAACGCTTCGAAACAAGCTAGGAAGCATAACTGTACTACGGGCGTATGTTTGCGGTTCGCCCGCATGTTTGCAATCCGGCCGCATGTCTATTTTTCCCACGGCCGTAGTTTCAGCCGCACATGTCCGGCCGCGTACGAACTACGGCCGGACATATACGTAGTGTGAACATAGCCTTAGGCTGCACTCCAGATGATTATTAATTTACACCACCACAAGGTTATAAAGAGGATTGTGGAGTCTCAGGAAAACCCATAATAGTAGTTAACTGAGGTGTGCAGTATATATTTTTTATATATTTTAGCAAAATTGCCAAACATTGTATGGGTCCTGTTTCAGCGTTTTACGTATATAAACTCTTGTCACAAAGACAACTACAATCATCAGGCTGTATGCTTATGGAGCACCTTATGGAGCTTTCTCCGGCTGTTACAAAGTGTTAAGTGCCTGAAATGCATAGTAAATTCATAGCAATCCATTATAATCAATAAACCTGTTAAGAACCTATAGTGTGTATGAACTTCAAAAAGCAGTACAGAGCAGGTACAGGAGCTGAACATTCACATTCCCCATACCCTGCAGCTGGCAGCCATTGTCACCAACTGGCATTAAAACTATCTCCAATGCAATTTATTTTACCATCTAGATGCATTAGTCAATATCTACTGTGGCATCTATGCAGTTAGATGACAGGAGATGGCTCTGTTATGCCTCAAAGGTGTTGTAGTGAACTGTACAAACAAGCCATTGATTGCAAATTCAAGTCCTCCAGGGGGACTAAAAAGGTAATTTAATTTTTTTTCCAGAAGTATAAAAAAGCCCCATAGATATTATTCATAAACCCCTTTAACCTCTTAAAAAAATCTAAAATCCATAATAACATAATTAGTATTGCTATATAGAGAACTGTCTTGACTACTAAAATGTAATGTTATTAATGCTGCACAATAAACATAATAAAATACATTGCCAATGCCAAAATAAAAAGTGAACAAAAAGTTCCATCTACCACAAAATACCAATGCAAAGTACAGCTCAATGCTTCAAACATAGGTGACATTGAGTTGTCTCCCCTACACAGAACAAACCATAAAGATATTGTAACAAGTAAATTACAATGACTGACACATCTCAAACCTCTTTTATTTCTGTGGGTGATTGAATGAATTGCCCTTCATCATATTGTTGCAGTTATTATAATTCTAGCCCAGGAAACATCCTTTCCAAGGCGATGTAAGGCATCTTTATATCATCCCTCATATAGGGCCAATGTCTGCCCTGACTTCTTGTTGATTGATTGACTATTGTGAAGTCACATTAAAGAACACAGTTGAGGAACACATCAATCATGTCCAGAAGTTACTGAAGAAGAATCTGTATTTATTCATTATCCACAGGGCGCTTCATGGGACTTATCTCTGACATCCTGTTAGACAGAAGAATCTCTAATCTAAGAAGATATCTGTTTATGTAATGGTGTCCATTTGCGTACTGTATAATATCGGCCACTAAGTCCTTTCATCTCTTTGGTGTTGTTTATTACACAGTACTGTCTGTAATGAAATTGTGCCCCCTGGGTAAAAAGTGTAGTGCCTGGGATTTGTAGCTTTGCAACTATGGGTCAAGCTCTGGGCTGTAAATAGACAAACTGGCTTTTAGATTTGACATCCGGAGCATGGAGGTTTATATTGCCCTTGTGGTTTTACAGGAGTTTATTACTCATAAAGTATTTCTTTGTGTAGGCCACTGATATGAGATCAGAGGGATCGGACTTCTGGCATCCCTACGAATCAGCTGTCCGAAGGGGCCACGTTGTACTTGACTTGCAGTGGCCACAATGCAGCTTCATAGACAATGCCCCAAACTTATTAATTTGAGACAAAAATGTTTGAGATTTTTGACTCAAATAGCAAACAATCACAGCTCATCTTTCGCTGGAGTGATTTCAGAAATAAAAGATCAGCTGTGATTGGTTGCTATAGACACACTCAGGCACAACTGTCTGCTGGCCCCTGCGATGGATTGCACTCTCAGCCAGTCAGGGACTGCAGGGGCGTCCTGCCCCAGTCAGTCACAGTCCAGGTCGCGACGTCGGCTCTGCAGAATATCCCAGAGCCCGGCAGGGGTCCCAGAGCAGCAATCCAGCACTGGAAAGGCACGGGGAGAGGTGAGTTGAAATAATTTGTTATGCTCCTTCCCGCCCCTGCTGTTTGAAAGATTTTTTTTCATGGCCAGACTTTAAAGCGGTTATCCAGCGCTACAAAAACATGGCCACTTTTCCCCCTCTCTTGTCTCCAGTTCAGGTGTGGTTTGCAGTTAAGCTCTATTCACTTCAATGGAACTGAGTTTAAACCCCACCCAATGTGGAGACAAGAGAGGGGGAAAATTGGCCATGCTTTTGTAGCGCTGGATAACCCCTTTAGAGCGAATGTACCATCAAGTACATCGCTTTAAGATTTTTACATCAACAGACTGGCGGCGGCAAGGGGATGCTGGTGTTGCAGTCCTCTTTTTGAACCGAGGCCTAGTTCCCGTGCACCCACCCCTGGTTCCCCAGTGTGATGGTCATCTCTCCTCTCTGTAAGACTGCTCTATTGATTCTAATAGAGCCGTGTCACAGAGGGGGGTTTCATCACACTGGGGAACCGGGGCGTGGTTCAAAAGAAGCACTGCGGCACCAGCATCCCCGCAATGGTGTCAGTCTATTGATATAAAATTCTTAAAGCAGTGGACCTAATAGTACATTCACTTTAAGTCCCAGAGAACCTGTTGACTTAGTTGTTGGTTCCTTACATTTTGAGGACTATGTAATTTAAAAGTAATGATCATACATGGTGATATGTGTGTATGCTTTTCCAGTTCTAGAGCAGGATCTCTCATTTATCCTACATTGTCCTTAGTAATGGGACAGCAGGTGAAGTTCCAACAGTCACTTCTGAGCATGTACAATATGGACCTTCATGTAGCTGACATGTGCTATCTATTCTAAATCCTAAACACTCACAGTGAATAAATTAGGAGACTGAATTGCATTTTTTCCTGCTGAACTGCACAAATGATTTTTTTGGGTTTTACATTTTATTTTATGGTAAAATGATAAGGTAAGATGGCATTAAAGGGGTTGGCTACTGTGCACAATGGGAGCAATTGTCATTAAATGCAGTATGTACTAACTGAAAGTACACGGGACAATCTTACCATGAAGTGGCCACTCCTTTACAAAATACAACAAAATACAAGAATGCTTTTACAAGACAAGTAAGAAAAAGAATAGTGAAATTTCATGAAATTAAATATTTATCATTTGAAGTGTTTATGTAATTTAGGTTTTTATTTTTACAAATGGAAAACTGTAAAAAAAATTGTCCTGACAACCAGCAGTGAGAGGTGTTCAAAAATCCTTGGCTGTGAAAGGGTTAAATATTAAAACATGTACTTACTTGTGTTTTAATGGCATGTCTAAGATAAAGTTAGAAGATTCCCTGTCATTTATCTTTTTAGGTAAGTAGCCCGGAATATTTTAAAAGCTCTTTGTGAGCCGTATGGCTGCAATTCACATTATACATTGCTGACACTGTTAGATAGCTGTTAGGTCAGGTTGCGCTCCTGAAGTGAACCAACTGTTTGCACCAGAGAGGAAAAGCTTTTTTCTGCATTCTGGAAGCACAGCTGGATATATTAAAGGTACCATGTGTCTCCTTCTTTTAACAGCTATCTAAGTGTCAATGTGAAAAACAGATGACAGATTCCATTTAAGAAGTGTAGCGCTTGTTAAAAAGACCTGTAAACGCTCACATATTGTCATAAAAACTGTGTCAATCACAAGTGTTTCCTATTTTCATTCTAACCTTCCCTAACCAATGAACTGACATTACATTTTTGTAACATTTTCAGTGTCACCAGCAGCAGGGAATTCCCTTTGGCCCAGATGTCATATAGTGATCAATGTTTTGCCAGAAGCTGCTCACTGCTGTAACTCTTCTCCAATTAACAGACACATAGGTCTTGCTGTCTATCGCTGAATCCAACATGGGGGCCTTAATAGTTTCTTATGCCTTAGAGAGCTTAAAACTCATGATGTGATATTATGGGACTTAGGGTTTCAGCTGTATGGCACTCTGTGAAAGAACGCCATATAAACCCTTCTATATACACTACTCCAAAAATTAAGAAAAAACACAAATGAGAAAAATGTGTGATAAAATAGTAAAGAGTTAAACCTAAAATCAGTTCAGTAATTTCTGAAGATCAACATTTATTTTACCTTGCAAACTATGATCTTCACATCTGACAGTGGAACATGTTTAGATAATGTTATACTGGATATGCTTTCACCTTTTATCATATCATTATAAAACTTTGCCTAGAGCAGCAAGTGTTGGAAGGTTGAACTAAATGAATAAAAGACTGTATATTTTGTGCCCAACATTTTACATAAAAGGCATTCTGCTTTCTGTACCATTACGTAATGCAATGTTCTTTTTGCACCAGATTTGTGTCTGCAGGTCCCTATTATGTGTCCGTCCTCCCACTTACTCCTTACTATTAAACAGTTTGGAATCTGCATCATACTTATGTTCACACAGCTTAAACTCTTTATTGAACTTTTGATAAAATATAACAGATATGAAATCAAGTTTAGAAATAGAAAAGATGAAATAGAGCTTACAAATAGAATTTCAGGATACGGTTCAGTTAAGAATTAAAGGACAACTCCGGCGGGACCCCCCCCCCCAAAAAAAAAACACAGACACACACAGACACCATACTCACCATCCCTCTGGTGACGATCGTCACTCCATTCGCCCGCCGTCCGCCTCACCGTCACCTGCGTCCGCCGTCCAGCGATGTCTCTTGCTTCCGGGTCCATGAGAGAGAAAAGGCTGCCAGTGCGCTTGCGCACCGGCAGCCTTTTCATTGGCTGGAGCGCATCACATGGCTTCCAGCAAGCTCAGCCAATCAGGGCTGAGCAAGCTGGAAGCCATGTGATGCACTCCAGCCAATGAAAAGGCCGCATGTGCACCAGCAGCCTTTTCTCTCCCATTCACTCTCCATGAAGACGCCGAAGAGGAAGAAGACCCGGACCGCCCCCCCCAGCTCTGACGTCACTCGTCACCAGATGCCGCCCGGGAGAAGAGGACCGTGACGACCGTAATAGGTAATGTATACATTCTTTAACTTCCGGGGTGGGGGGTCGGGAGTCGGAAAGTGGGGGAAGGGGGCCAGACCGGGTATTTAACCACATTACAAAGTTATATAACTTTGTAATGTGTGTTAAATAAGCAAAAAAAAAATTTCGCCGGAGTTGTCCTTTAAAATATAATGCTAACTAGTAATTCTAATAATAAGCTTCATGTAAAGGCTAAGGCTGTATTCACACATTTAGTGTTTTTCCCGGTCCATAGATAAAGTCCGCTAGCTACATCCATGACCCGTGCAAAACCGCTTGTGTTTACATCTGTTATGCTTCGGTGTCCGTGTTTTCCGTGTTTTCGGACTGGTTAAAATTGTAGAGTACTAGTTTAAATCTGTGTTTTTCACAGATCTGGATGTACACGGATCTTATTGGTTTCTATAGGGAGTTATGACATGTCCTATTGTTTCAAGGAATGGATTGGGGAATCCGGGAAAACACTGAACATCTGAATATCCCAATACAAAGCAATGGTCAATAAATGTGTCCATGTGCACAGATCTGTGTTTACGGACACCTTCACGGAAAGTGTGAATGCAGCCTAAGGGAGATAACTAAAGTTGAGCAAGTACTAAAATGCTCAAATGCTAGTTAGTCGAGTATTTTTTAATGTTTGAGTGCTCGACTCGAGTAAAGAACCCTATTAAAGTCAGAGGGAGACTCGAGCATTTTTTTAGGTGCACCCTCCTCGGCAGAGGGGAGGATGTCTGGTGCACCTCAGAGTGATGCAATGGCAATTCAACTGGCACAGCAGGAGTAGCATGCATGGATGCATTAAAGACCCCCAGGTCCCTGTATTACGCCTCTTTTACAGACTGACAATAATGCACACCCAACCCAGCATAATGTCCAATTTAGGGTGCCTTCACACCTACCGACTCGCAGCGTTAATAACGCTGCGAGTCGGCTAGGTCCTGGCAGATCACTGTCAGTACATACACGCAGCGGTCTGAACGACTGCTGCGTGTATGTAAATCTGCCGGCCGCTTAACCCCTTCTGATGCCGCCCGCCTCCCGCTACGCTCTGTATACATACCTCCTCGCTCCACGGGGTCCCAGCGTCCTGCTCTCGCGCCCGGCCAATCAGTGTCTTGCCCTGTCGCAGCCACTGATTGGCCGGGCGGGAGAGCAGGACGCCGGGACCCCGTGGAGCAAGGAGGTATGTATACAGAGTGGAGCGGGAGGCGGCCGGCATCAGAAAGGGTTAAGCGGCCGGCAGATTTACATACACGCAGCGGTCGTTCAGACCGCTGCGTGTATGTACTGACAGTGATCTGCCAGGACCTAGCCGACTCGCAGCGTTATTAAGTCGGTAGGTGTTAAGGCACCCTTAAAGTGGGAGAAAAGATAGGAAACACTCTTTGCTGTACATAAACTTAAAAATTAAAAAAAAAAAAAAACTCCTAAAAACTGGCTGATTTCTTACCTTACTTCCCATCATCTCTGACACCATAGATGCTGCAGGCAAGGGGGAAATTAAACTACACCTAACCATCTCACAAGAATTTCGTTACTGCTAAAAAGGATTTTTGGAAAATTGTGGATTACTGTGTATACCCCAACTCTGTGCTCAAATCACGCAAACTGTATCACATTGTACAAAGACGGATACTTACTGAGCACTACTACACTGCACCACTATCAGACTGCTTAAACAGTATAATACTGGTATACTATACTGTATGGCAGATGCTTTTTATCACTAGGGATATTACTAGGCCAAAAAGGACAAAACAGCAGAAAAGGAAGGGATCTTAAGGCAGGAGGAGTGTGAGAAGGGGTAGGAGTTTCCTCCCACTGGCCCACCTCCAGTGCTTCATCCAGGGCCAGTGGTTGTCAACAGACCAGCGCTGTGCGCAGGAACCGTGCCGCATTTCAGAAAAAGGACTGCAGCATCGGCTTACACTTAAAGCGAATGTACCTGTTGGTACATTTGTTTAACACAATCACTAATTAACACAAAACTTCACATGATGTCACAATACACATAATATCAATGCGGCCTAGTCTTTCAGATGCACGCAACTTAATAATAAATTAGTTTTTATGGAGACTCTGTCTAGGTTTGCAAACTGCATTGTTGAACTCTGCACAGTAATCCTTAAAAATTACTATTTGCCTGGCAGAGACTTCAAGGGATCCGTCTAACTTTCAAAATGTAAATCAACAGTAAATGTGAAGTAAAGCAAGTTTGCAAAATACATTATTTATTTATTTATCATGCTGTAAAACAAAGCTATACTTACTTATATTCAGGTCCAGTCTCCTGAAGGCAGCTATATAACAACTATACTTACTTGTATTCAGGTCCAGTCTCCAAAAGGCAGCTTTTTAGTCTTGTGCTGGTTAAAGAAAGGACTAAACACATAAAGTCCAACCTGTACTAAGAGCCACGGCTCAATGTGTCCATCAATCACATGGCTGCCTTCTCTGTGGGTGTGTAGATGACCTTGGATACACAGGACTTCCAGTGTTTACTCAGAAACACTTCCAGTGTTTACTCACAAAGAAAGGCCGGGTTTTCCATGATAACTAAAAAAAAAAAAAGAATATAAATTACAAACTTGCTTTATTTCATATCTACTGTTGATTTAGGTTTTAAAAGTTATAACGACAGTGACCCAGACCACCAGAGATAATGTAATCAACTTTCTTAGTGCCCAAGACCACTATGACTATGGTAATTAATCTCCCACTGTCCTAGATCACCAGGGATACTGTAAGTAAACAATCATCGCCCCCCAAACAATCAGGGATACTGAAACCTTTTCAATGTCCTAGACCTCCAAGAATGTTGACCTTTACCATTCACTGCCCCAGGTTATCAGGTTACTGACACTAAAAACCTTCACTGAGCTCTAGCTGGATGTGGCTCAAAACTATTTACCAGGAAGCTATGTGAACCTGGTTGCTATATCTGACTGCTCTACAGCTAATTGGATGTTAGGATGTTGTTTACTTGATGCAGCAACTTTTCTAAATCTTATGTTTGGTTTGGTACCTGGGTTAGCTGTGGGTTATGTCTATATTATTACGTTAATTAATCTATATAATAAAAATTAATGTCTGTCTGTCCTCTATAGACTTCTGAACGCCTTAAAGGGGTTATTCAGTGCTACAAAAACATGGTCACTTTCTTTCAGAGACAACTCGACTCTTGTTTCCAGTTCAGATGCGTTTTGCAATTAAGCTCCATTCACTTCAATGGAACTGAGCAGCAAAACCCCGCCCAAGCTGGAGACAAGAGTGGTGCTGTCTCTGGAAGAAAGTGGCCATGTTTTTGTAGCGCTGGATAACCCCTTTAACCATTTGACCCCAAATTTGCCACACAAATATATTGGTAACCTGGAAAGGTTAGAGTGAATGTCCCGTCCTTGCCAGATGTACAAGAGAGGAGGGGGATGGGGAAGGCCTCCCCATAGAAATACATGGGAAAATCTCCCCACTGCACACACAGGTGACATTATTAGAGCTGCAGCTCTCCCCAGAAATGCACAGCCCCCACCCCAACTATACACTATAGGTGTACAGGACCCCCCAACTATACACTACAGGTATACAGGACCCCTACTATACACTCTGGGTGTACATAACCCCCAACTATATGCTACAGGTATACAGGACCCCATCAACTATACACTACAGGTATACAGGATCCCCCCAACTATACTCTACAAGTATGCAGGACCCCCCCTAACTTTACACTATAGGTATACAGGACCCCCAACTATATAATAGAGGTATACAGGACCCCCACGACTATACATTTCAGGGATACAGGCCTCTCACCCAACTATACAGTACTGGTATACATGATCTTTCCAACTCTACACTACAGGTATACAGAACCCCCCTAATTATACACTACAGGTATACAGGACAAACCCTCTCCCCCCAACTATACACTACAGATGTACATGCCCCCAACTATACACTTCTGGTATACAGACCCCCCCAGATATACACTACAGGAATATAGGACCCCCAACTATACAGTAATAGTATACAGGGCCCCCAACTATACACTACAGGTATAGAGGACTTCCCTCCCCCAACTATACACAACAGGTATACAGGACCCCCCCCCCCCCCCCAACTACAGTTCAGGTATACAGGTCCTCTCCGTCCAACTATACACTACAAATATATAGGTCCCCTCCAACTATACAATAGAGGTATTTAGGACCCCCACAGCTTTACACTACAGGTATATAGGATCCCCCAACTATACACTACAGGTATACACAAATTCCACTGATTAGCTCAGATGAAACAATATCTTTTAGACAATTGCAGTTTCCTGTTACGCTATAATTTTCAATGACAATAAAAAAGGCCCAAGACCAATCACTGCAGGTGGCAGCATAAATCCCAATTCTGCATGATTTTCGCATGGACAATTTATGTTGCCTGCTGCAGAGCTGGATCAGGTAAAAATCTTTATGTCTATGCACCTGGCAATAAAGATTTAGAGTGGGATGTCAGGACAACCTGGGAGCATCATATATGTTCCTGTTGTTGCTCTGGTGCGTCTGGTTACCTGTTGTCTGCATATTTGTTTGTTTTTTCAATCCCATTAAGTTGCATAGTTTGAAATCTCATTAAATGGGTACTCCGGGCAAATTTTTTTTTTTAAATGTTATTACAAAAGAAAAGTTATACAAATCCCTAATAAACACTAATTATGGGAAATGCACATATGGTGCTATTTTCCCTCAACTTAGTAGATCAGGCAGGCTCACTTCCTCTAAAAAAAGGTGACGTCACGTCTCAAGTGCCGGGTCCAGCAGGGGGCGCATGTATGCATCTATGTAGATGTATCAGTCCCTTCTCCCTCTCTGTTCTGGCTGACACTAACCCCGCTGTGGAGGTCCCCCCCCCCCCCCCAACAAGCTCACCCTGCCGCCGAGTCAGCGCTCCCCCAACTAGCTTTGAGCCCACCTGTCCTGTGCAGGAGCGCTCACCCGCCACTCGTTCCTTGCAGGGTGAGCGCTCCTGTACCTCCCCATCCAGCTGCCCGGTCCCTTGCAGGAGCGCTCACCTGCCGCCCGGTCGCGGTGCTGTGAGCGTTCCTGCACCTCCGTATGCATCAACCTGTCCCCTCTCAAATACCCACAGCGCAGGAGCAGGAGCGGGCTTCAGGGTGAGCGCTGAGGCACAGTGGGGCACAGAGGCTGTCCTCGCTTCACCTCAGCGCTCACCCCGACGCCCTCTCCTGCTCCTGCGCTGTGGGTATCTGAGAGGGGACAGGTTGATGCATACTGAGGTGCAGGAACGCTCACAGCACCGCGACCGGGCGGCAGGTGAGCTCTCCTGCAAGGGACCAGGCGGATCAGAGCACGGGCGGCTGGATGGGGAGGTACAGGAGCGCTCACCCTGCCAGGAACGAGCAGCGAGTGAACGCTCCTGCAAGGGATCAGGCGGCTCAGGGCACGGGCGGCTGGATGGGGAGATACAGGAGCGTTCACCCTGCCAGGAACGAGCGGCGGGTGAGGGCTGCTGCACAGGACGGGTGGGCTCAGAGCTAGTTGGGGGAGCGCTGACCGGACAGCAGGGTGAGCTAGTTGGGGGGAGGGGCCTCCACAGCGGGGTCAGTGTCAGCCAGCACAGAGAGGGAGAAGGCACTAATACATCTACATAGATGCATGCATGCGCCCCCTGCTGGACCCGGCACTTGAGACGTGACGTCACCTTTTTTTTAGAGGAAGTGAGCCTGCCTGATCTACTAAGTTGAGGGAAAATAGCACCATATGTGCATTTCCCATAATTAGAGTATATCAGGGATTTGTATACCTTTTTTTTGTAATAACATATTAAAAATAAATTTTGCCCGGAGAACCCCTTTAAGTTACATAGTTTGAAAGGCTTAAAAAAGACTTGCATTCAATTCAGCCTAATGTTTTTTTTCCTAATGTTAAGGCAAAAAATTTCTCCAAATCTGGCAATCAAAATAAATCCCTGGATCATCATCTCTTCTCCAGAATCTAGTGACAATAACCTGTAATATTATTGCACCACAGAAATGCACCAAGGCCCCTTTTGAACTCTTTTATTGACTTCACAAAGATCAATTCCTCTGGCAGAGTTACTCTATATCATTATGAATATGTGTTTTTTGTTTCTGTTATTTGTATAGTATCCATGGACTCTTGCCATATGTAACATCTAGTGGGTCTATAATGACTTGATTCATACCTAGTAATACATTTAGATCATTATTAGATTATACTCAAAACCATACTTACCTTGGTTCTACACAATGTCGTTTTTTTTTTCCTTTTCATTTTTTCAATATGGCGCCTGTTGTGCTCTGTGTATTCTGTTAAGATCCCTATGGTGGATTCCATAGCTTGTTTCAGTCTTCTGTATTTATTGCTGCCACCTGTACACTAATTGCATATTGTTATACAATCTTCATAGCACACTTTTTATGATTTTGTATGATATATTTGATTATGATCACATCTCACATGAGGTTTAATTACTTTGATTTGTGTATACATTATTTATATGATGGGTATCAAATTTACTACTTATGCTCACAGATGATTATTATGTCCTTTCATACTGCATTGTTCATTATGCTTGAGGAAGGAGTTTGTAGCCAAAACAATTCACGTTGGTGAATATAGTCACCATTCACAAACAGTGCTGTCTCCGTAACATTAACCGATATGTTAGCACAGGAGCTGTAGACATAAAATTGTATGATATTTCTAATCTCAGCTATTTGCAGATGTGTTTTACATTTGAATTTTGATATACGAGACCAATATATATATATATATATATATATATATATATATATATATATATATAAAAAGTTTTTTAAGTTGAATATAGCCTTTAACGTCAGGTATAGGCTATGTTGACACAATGTCGTTTGCGACCACAAAACAAACATTGTTTAACCACTTCAAGACCCAGCCCAAAATGATCCAAAGGACCGCATCAATTTTCGTTTTTTTCCTCCTCCTATTCTAAGAGCTATAGCACTTTAATTTTTCAATCTAAAGGGTCATGTAAGGGCTTGTTTTTTAAAGGAGAAGTCCGGCCAAAATTAATTTTTGATATGTTGTTACTTATGAAAAGTTATACAAATTTCTAATGTACATTAATTATGGGAAATACACATATAGGGCTATTTCCCTTAATTTAGTAGGTCAGGAAGTGTTAGAATTCTCTCAGATTCAGTGACGTCACGACGAAAGGTGTAATTCCTATGGAGTGTCCAGCAGGGGGCGCTCTCTATATAGAAGTCTATGGGACTTTATTGTTTCTATGGATTTCTATGTAATGTAATGTAGTGTAGTGTGCTTTATTGAATGAATACATCTATGGAATACTTTGGGGAGCAAGTGTCCTTGCTCCCCAAAGTATTGCATAAATGTATTAATTCAATACATTAGGATATCACAGTAAGCCCGCCGATCCGCCGCTTTCCCGCCGCCCGCCGCATTCCCGCCGATCCGCCGCATATACATTGAACTACAGCTCCCATCATCTGCTTATAGTATGAACAGGTGATAGGAGATGAAGCTGGGTTATGGCTGACTTGCCTGCCGCCGCTGATGCCACTGCTTATGCTGCCGGGCGCAGGGGGGAGCCGCTCAGTACACAGAAGCGCTCCCCCCTCCTCCTCCTCCTTCCGGGATACCTTCCCCCTATACCAGTGCTGACTCCCCGCCTGGCCGCTGCTCTCCGCTCTCATATACCGGCTCCCGATGCATCAGTGCTGGCACCAGGATGCATCGGGAGCCGGTATATGAGAGCGGAGAGCGGCGGCCAGGCAGGGAATCAGCACTGGTATAGGGGGAAGGTATCCTGGAAGGAGGAGGAGGGGGGAGCGCTCCTGTGTACTGAGCGGCTCCCCCCTGCTCCCGGCGGCATAAGCAGTGGCATCAGCGGCGGCAGGCAAGTCATATCCAGAACCCAGCTACAGCTCCCATCACCTGTTCATACTATAAGCAGATGATGGGAGCTGTAGTTCAGTGTATATGCGGCGGGCGGCGGGAATGCGGCGGATCGGCGGGCTTACTGTGATATCCTAATGTATTGAATGAATACATTTATGCAATACTTTGGGGAGCAGGGACACTTGCTCCCCAAAGTATTCCATAGATGTATTCATTCAATAAAGCACTGTACACTACATTACATTACATAGAAATCCATAGAAACAATAAAGTCCCATAGACTTCTATATATAGAGAGCGCCCCCTTCTGGACACTCCATGTATGATAATTCTAATCTCAGCTATTTGCAGATGTGTTTTACATTTGAATTTTGATATACGAGACCAATATATATATATATATATATATATATATATATATATATATATAAAGTTTTTTAAGTTGAATATAGCCTTTAACGTCAGGTATAGGCTATGTTGACACAATGTCGTTTGCGACCACAAAACAAACATTGTTTAACCACTTCAAGACCCAGCCCAAAATGATCCAAAGGACCGCATCAATTTTCGTTTTTTTCCTCCTCCTATTCTAAGAGCTATAGCACTTTAATTTTTCAATCTAAAGGGTCATGTAAGGGCTTGTTTTTTAAAGGAGAAGTCCGGCCAAAATTAATTTTTGATATGTTGTTACTTATGAAAAGTTATACAAATTTCTAATGTACATTAATTATGGGAAATACACATATAGGGCTATTTCCCTTAATTTAGTAGGTCAGGAAGTGTTAGAATTCTCTCAGATTCAGTGACGTCACGACGAAAGGTGTAATTCCTATGGAGTGTCCAGCAGGGGGCGCTCTCTATATAGAAGTCTATGGGACTTTATTGTTTCTATGGATTTCTATGTAATGTAATGTAGTGTAGTGTACAGTGCTTTATTGAATGAATACATCTATGGAATACTTTGGGGAGCAAGTGTCCTTGCTCCCCAAAGTATTGCATAAATGTATTAATTCAATACATTAGGATATCACAGTAAGCCCGCCGATCCGCCGCTTTCCCGCCGCCCGCCGCATTCCCGCCGATCCGCCGCATATACATTGAACTACAGCTCCCATCATCTGCTTATAGTATGAACAGGTGATAGGAGATGAAGCTGGGTTATGGCTGACTTGCCTGCCGCCGCTGATGCCACTGCTTATGCTGCCGGGCGCAGGGGGGAGCCGCTCAGTACACAGAAGCGCTCCCCCCTCCTCCTCCTCCTTCCGGGATACCTTCCCCCTATACCAGTGCTGACTCCCCGCCTGGCCGCTGCTCTCCGCTCTCATATACCGGCTCCCGATGCATCAGTGCGGGCACCAGGATGCATCGGGAGCCGGTATATGAGAGCGGAGAGCGGCGGCCAGGCAGGGAATCAGCACTGGTATAGGGGGAAGGTATCCTGGAAGGAGGAGGAGGGGGGAGCGCTCCTGTGTACTGAGCGGCTCCCCCCTGCCCCCGGCGGCATAAGCAGTGGCATCAGCGGCGGCAGGCAAGTCATATCCAGAACCCAGCTACAGCTCCCATCACCTGTTCATACTATAAGCAGATGATGGGAGCTGTAGTTCAGTGTATATGCGGCGGGCGGCGGGAATGCGGCGGATCGGCGGGCTTACTGTGATATCCTAATGTATTGAATGAATACATTTATGCAATACTTTGGGGAGCAGGGACACTTGCTCCCCAAAGTATTCCATAGATGTATTCATTCAATAAAGCACTGTACACTACATTACATTACATAGAAATCCATAGAAACAATAAAGTCCCATAGACTTCTATATATAGAGAGCGCCCCCTTCTGGACACTCCATAGGACCATAGGACTCCATACACCTTTGTCGTGACGTCACTATATCTGAGAGAACACTTCCTGATCTACTAAATATTGGAAATAGACCTATATGTGCTCTTCCCATAATTAATGTACATTAGAAATTTGTATAACTTTTCATAAGTAACAACATATCAAAAATTAATTTTGCCCGGACTTCTCCTTTAAGGAACAGGTGTACTTTGTAATGGTGCCTTTCATTCTACCATAACATGTATGATGGAACCCCTAAATTATTACTTATAAAAATAAAAAATTGGTGAAATTGGAAAAAAGAATGTACTATTGTAACTTTTGAGGGGGTTCCTGTGTAAAAGCCACATGATACCATTATTCTATAGGTCAGTCCGAACACAACCATATGTAGATTTACACAGATTTTCTTATGTTTTAATTTTTTTGTTTAATAAAATCCTTTTTAATGCAATTAATTATTAATAAAATGGCCCTATTGTGACTCAGGGTGTCTTTTTTTGCACCATGATCACTAGTTTGTATTAATACCATATTTGTGTACCTTGGACATTTTGATCACATTTTATAAATTTTTTATATATCTAATGTAACAAAAAAATCTGCAATTCTGGCACTTGTTTCCTGCTTTTCATTTGCGCACTTCGCCGTGCGGGTAGCAATTGCTATATTTTAATAGAGCAGACAATTATGAGCGCTATGTTACATAATATGTTTATTTTTATATGTTTTATTTATATAATGGGATAGGGGGGTGATATAAATTTTTATTGGGGGAAGGCGATTTGGGATATTTTTAAAAAATGTTTACTTTTTTTTCCCACTTTACATGCAATCAATAGATTGCATACTCTGATCACTGCTATGCCATAGGCATAGCATTGATCAGTGTTATCGGCGCTCTGTTATAGAGCCTGCCTGTGGCAGAGCTACAGTTAGACAGCATGGAGGTAAGAGACCTCTGGCAGCCGGACTCAGCGATCAGGACCTCAGCAGTCACACAGTGGGGGTCCTGATTGGTAAGTGACAGGATCTGCTCCTGTCACTTACACTTAGATCTCGTTTAAAGGGTTAATGACAAGCTTAGAGCATTTAAAGGGTTAATGACAGGCTATAGCACGATGGGTGCAGCCTGTCATTAAGGGTGAGTGCCCGGCTGCTAATTCCAGCTGGCCCCCACCTGCTAAGAAGCGCGCTCTCCTCCTGAGCACGCTTTATAGCACATCAGTAACTCAGAGCGCATGGGTAAGTCCTGGGTTGTCTGGTGACAGGCAGCAAGGGTGTACTCGTACGTCCTAGGTCATCTAGGGGTTAAATATAACCATAAAGTAAATAAATGAAATTCAGATATTTAGATGACTGGTTGTCTATATTATTTGTTCAGATCCAAATAATCCTGAAATTAGCAAAGAAACAAAAGTTATTAATATCAGAATTAGTAACATGATAAGAACCTACAACAAGTCCCTCATACAAATAAGCCATCTTCTAATGTAACTCTGAAGATCTGCTGCTGCAGGCTCCAATAAATACTGTATGCTACAAAGCAGCAGGAAGTAGCTCTGCAATGTATATTTTATATACTTCTTAAGTCATATCTGCCTCAGTCTAACAACTCATTGTATTAAGTGCGCATTGTATTATTAGTGTGCATTCAGATCTACCTCCTCAGTGTTACAAATAGCAGGTAACGTGACATTCGTTTTGAAAAGCTATATTCTACAATTCATCCTGTCATTTATAGGGTTTAGTAAATCTTGAATTCCGTTACTTTATTATATAGGATTTGTACGTAAAGATCTTTGGCAGCTGATTGCAAACAACATCTCCCGAAGTGCTGCTTGTGCTCATATTTCCCCCTCCTCCTTTAATTCAGTGGAGGGAGCGTTAATAAGATGGCTGAACCGAGATACATTTTGCATTTTCATCTCGTCATTTTTGAAAGCCATACATATGAGATTCAGTCTCCAGGAAACGACTCTGCGTGCATTGCAGTTGCACCACTGTTATTTACTTTGATGTTCCAGACAGGGTGATGCTGAGAGCAGGCAGCCAATCTATTTTGCTTCATTTTGTTCGAATGCTATGCTCTGTGTGGAGTCTGGAAAACTAGAGTATACAAAAAAGGCAGACTGCCATACAGTCAGCAGTGGGGCCTTTGATAGGGATGGCTTGAGAAAGCAACCCAGTAGACTGTGATACACTTATAATCAATGATCTGTCCATTAAACCCATCTTAACCCACCTACTGACACCGAACAAGAGGCAGCGCGTTCAAGCAGATCAGCAGTAACTGCTATGTGCAGCACTTGGACTCTCTACAAATAGCATTATATGTTCTTGCTCCTGACTGCGGACAAAAATAACACGGTGACGGTTTTTTCCCCCAGAATTTTATGAGTAAACAACACACCCTTTCATATTCAGCAAGAAGGAGAATAGATCACACAGAGAAAAATTCTAGCTGACATCTCTTCAGTTTCCAGCTCAGCATTTGTACAAGAAAATGTCCTGCTTATACTTCTCTCTTGCTAACTGCGGAGCACTAAGAAGGTAAATCAGGATATGTAGAAAAAATAGAGCTATCTCTGTGGAATCATGAAGAAAACAACATTCTAGAAGCGTAGAATTGATCACTTGTGTTTCCCCATTTCAAATGTGCTTTGCACAGCAGCATTGAGAAGGGGGATTATCAGGCAGATGCAGCAGTCAGGCAGTTATGTCTATCTATAGTGGTCCTGATGTGAAACTTGTTTTTCTCTTTTTTATTGTTGATACATAATTAGAATCAGATTGTTCATTTCTCCCTACAAGAAATTTAAATGCAGCATATGCCAAATTTTCAGTCTGTAACAAGAACAGTGATATTCTTCCGATTGCCCCATCACAGGGAGAAAAATTCTTTCCCCGCTCCAATATGGCAATCAGAATAGATCCCTGTTCTTGAACTTAAAGGGGTACTCTGGATAGAAAACATTTTTTCTATTTAAAAAAAAGTGTATATATATATGTCGTAAAAATGACTTCAGTCACACTTCAGGGGGTGGGGAGACACTAGAATGGAGCAGGAAGAGTCAGGATCACAGAAAGAGGGAGGGGCAGAAGAACAGCATTTTAAAGCGCTCAGTGCTGCAGCTGCGTAGGTTGAAACACCAGTGCTTTCAGATGCCGAGAAAAGTTTGCATTTTAGTTTAAATACTGAATTGTTTGAATTTGGAAGCATTGGAAAACCAAGGTACTACTATACAGAAGAAGTACTAAGATATCAATCTGCTCATACGCTTCTGCAAAATTTTTGCTGGAAGAATTATATGTGGCCACACTGCACACCATAACATTCCCATAATACTCCACACCTCAACAATGCTGCCATACGACATTCTTAAACACTGTTGTAAAACTACACATAAACAATGCCATCGACTTTATTAACCCCTCAGCCTTCCATGAAGTACCTGGTTTATCTTGGTGCCATCATAGGGGGTACAGAGAGCTCTCACTCTGTGAGACCTTTCAGTACCATGTCTCTTCCAGCATGGCGCAGGTTCTAGTTAGTGTAACTAATTGAAGTATGCCACTTCAAAGAAATTACATCAAGGAAACCAAGTGTGATCACGCACTAGGCTGGATAATAAAAACACAACCTAGGTTATATATAATACTACACTACTGCAATGAGCTATATGTAGGTTTACAAAAAAAAGGACCTGCAACCATTATGACTTGCAGCTAGGCTGCTTAGGCTAGAGCTCAGCTCAGGGCCTCCATCACAGCTGTCATTTGGCCCTGGCTAACAGAACTAAAGAGACCACTGCACCAATGAACACAAACAGAGCCCAACAAACCCCATTAATAAGATCTTTGTGTTTTTCCGCTCATGTCTGTCATTTTACAGTAGTGTAATGCAATATTTTTGTGCCATAATTTCAAATAGAGTCTGAGACAAAGGCCTAAAAAGGAGTCTCTGACGTAATGTGAACCTAGCCTTACAAATCTATCTTGCTATTCATACATTACCACACACTCCTTATTGGCTTTCAAGAATTCTATTTGGGATTGGCCTCCTTATTTTTAAAACACATAATATCATGGCCCTTTATACTACAGGGATCTACTGGAGCCATACACCTCAACTACGCTTACTCCCAGAATCTACCTGAAAACATTTGGCTCCTGTTAGGAGAAGGATATATAAAAAGGTTGAGCTTAATCCAGTAACCTACTACTATGTTGGAACGTTTTTGTAGCTAGTGTACAGATGCAGACAGCAATTTTATATAACTCAAGACTCCCATTCAGGTAGCTTATTGTGTTTGTTTGTCTGTCTGTCTTTGTTTTGTGTAACACCTGCTTCAGAGCAGGGACCTTCTTCGTGGTTGTCCACAGCCTCCTAAGGCTGACTGAGGCAAGTAGGCAGGGACAGTGGGAGGAAATAGTCAGGGCTCACTGTCTTTGTGTGTGTTTGGTGTCACTGGTCCTAACAATACTGTCATTAGGTTAGACTGCAAATAGGTGATTCTGTATACTTTAGACTCATGAACGCTTTGTATTTTGTTGTACAACTTTTCCTTTGAGACAAATAATAAATATACCAAATGACTTAGTATGCAATAGGTTAAATATATAAAGACAAATAAAAAATACATTCAACCTTTTTTTAAACAAAAATAATAAAAAAGAAACAAGTAATAATTGCAAATAAAAACTGCATCATGTTTTTTTTCTTGTTATTATATCTTGTTATTGTTTCAATAAAGGTTGCAAAGTATTGTTTTCTTTTCTTCCTGTTTTGGCTGTTTAGATTTTTTGTAAGTTGTTTGTTACATATGATCAGATTGTGGTGTTTATGCCAGCGTTCTCTGGCTTGATATACTTTTCCTCTGTTTAGTTCTTCACACATTCCTGTAGTGATGTTTTCTTCACTCATTTTCATTGCTGACATTAACACAAGTGGGCTTCTCTAATTTAAAGTGACTAAAATTGATTTTAAGCACAGGTTATTTTACAGCACAGCTGGACTGTATACAGGCATTTTACAGTGAGATCTACCATGTAGCAAGCACATTGTATGGATATTTCAACATAAAATGTTCTCATTTATCATAAAGAGAAATATGCTGACAACTGCAGCAATTCATCAGTGTAGGGTAAGTGACAGAGTCTGTTACAAACAAACCATCAAAAACAGTTCTATCAATGAAATAGTTTATTTATTTTGTTTAATGGGAATGCCTAGGCTTTTAATGTTTCGGCTTGTCCTAAGAGCTTTTTGTTAATTTCTGAACAAAACAACAGTTTTTTTTAAATTTTATGCAGTGTTTCCATTTATGGGAATGTTTGATATGTTTTGGAAAATAAAATTGCAAGGCAATGCTTTCTAACCACTTTGCACATTTTGACCTACCTCTCCAATTGTCCCTTTAGGGACTGCTGTAGCACTTGTGAGATTACCCCTGGAAGGACAGCTGTGAATGACAGCCATGCCCTTGACATAACAGTCAGCATTGGAAAAAGTGCAGATTCCACCTATTTAACTCTATAGGCAATCACCAAAAATCATATCACCTATAGATAAAGCTCGGACAGTGGGGCTACCTTTATTCTTTGTCCATGTATTGCAATGCATAAGGACTGACCTTTAATGGATTAAAAAAAAAACTCAGAACGTTTTCCTGTTGAAAACCAAATATGGCTGCCTATGCGTAGAACACAATTTAAAGCAAATGTAACATTAGGTGCATTGCTTTTTATTTTTTTACATTAATAGATCGGATGCAGATGGCACAGTCCTTTTTTTTAAAACACCGCCCAGTTCCCACAATTCTTTTGCCACATTCTGGCCCAGCTCTATGCACTGGGGGCAGGCCTTCCATCCTCCAGTGTGACAATATCCCTTCCCCACTGTGACATGGCTCCATAGAGCCGGGCTTGTGCCTGGCAAAAGAACAGCACTGAGTGTGGGAACTGGGCAGTACTTTAAAAAAAATGGCATTCCCCCCCCACCGGTGCTGATCTGCTAATGTAAGAGGAAAAAAGGCAATGTATGTATTGGTACATTTGCTTTAATTCCATGTTGTTCCCTGTTTGTAAGGATTGGCCTTTAATGGATTAAAAAAAAGCCTCAGAACTTTTTTCTGTTGAAAACCAAATATGGCTGCCTACAATTTAAAGCAAATGTACCATTGGGTGCATTAGGTATCTAATGGTACATTTGCTTTAATTCCATGTTGTTCCCTGTTTGTAAGGCATAGTATATTAGATAAACCCTTTACAAACCAATTGCATTAGAGGTAAAGTGGTATTAAAATTTAAGTATTTAATGTCATTTTAGCCTGGGTGCACTCATCACGGCAATGTTTATATTTTAAATTTAACCTATTTGCGTGAATCCTAGGTTTAGGTAATGTGAGTCTGATTCACTTCACTCAGTCAGATTCCCTTCCCCGCAGCCTCATATTCACACTCCCTCAGCCTGATTCACTTCCCCTCAGCCTCATATTCACACTCCCTCAGCCTGATTCACTTCCCCTCAGCCTCATATTCACACTCCCTCAGCCTGATTCAATTCCCCTCAGCCTCATATTTATACTCCCTGAGCCAGATTCACTCCTCCTCAGCCTCATATTAACACTCCCTCAGCCTGATATACGTCCCCTCAGCCTCATTTTTACATTCCCTGAACCTGATTCACTCCTCCTTAGCCTCATATTTACACCTCTACAAGCCTAGCATTTACATCCATTTTTAAAATGAGGTTTACACCCACTTGACTATTGACGAAAAATTGCAGTCAACACAATAATAAAATCCCTACATTTTGGGAGTGGGAGGGAACATAGTTACAAAATAAGAAAAAGAAAGAAAATGAAATCAAGGTAACTCAGATTAAAACATAATATAGAAACAAACAATAGCCCATACATAAATCAAATAGTTTAAAATGTTTTAGGCTAGGTTTACTCCTTTTTGTTGTTTTTGAAGCTTTTTTTGTACAATTGATCAAAAAGACTAGGACAACTGATTTTTTTTTTAATATCTTTCAAAGTATTGTCACTTTGTTAACATTTGTATGTGACTAGGATGGCCATCTGATTCCTGCTGAAGCTATCTCTGGATTTGGCTTAAAAACTGTGGGGGAGATTCAAACTGGTGTAAAGTAGAATTGTCTTAGATGCCCCTAGCAACCAATCAGATTCCACCTTTCATTTGGCAAAGAATCTGTGAGAAATGAAAGGTAAAATCTGATTGGTTGCTAGGGGCATCTAAGACAATTCTACTTTACACCTGTTTGATAAATCTCCCCGTGTGTGATGGCTGCCTAAGGCTATGTCCACACAACGTTTTTTCAGCTCCGTTTAAAAATGCCCGTTATTTTGAGTCTAAAATAACGGACGTCATTAAGCAGCCTGCCCTCCCCTTGTACAATGACTGGTGTTTGTACAGTATACTAGTTTGGGGTTACTGATTTGACTTCCATTTAATTTAATTGTAAAAACGGAGAAAGAACAATGACAAAAGAAAAGCTGTGTGTGAACAACTAATAAAAAACGTCCGCTGTTTGCAAAAGGCATCCAAAAATAATAATCATGTTCATTATTTTGATGTCTGCGGCAAAAACGTCAGTTTTTAAATACATTTTGTGCATTGGACGTCTGTCTTCCCATTGACTTCAATGCATTGCCATTGCAGCCAGTTAAATCGCAGCAAAAACGGACGTTATTTTAAAAAGCTAAATCAAACACCTTTTCTGTATTTTTGACATTGTGTGAACATAGCCTAACAGATCTTTATAATGCTTTCCGTTTCATTCTTTAGATCCACAGAGAAGCCATGACCTGGAGCCATAATACAGAAATATATTAGTATTACACTTGTGAGTTATTGGTGCTACAGTGTTACTATCATTTAAAAAAGTTTAGATATGTCAGAAAGTATTGATCAAATTGGGTCTGGGTGCTGGGACTTCCACTAATTTTTAGAACAAACAGGGACAAGTGCTCATCCAGGCACTTCTCTCTCCTCGGTACAGGTGACGGGTTGCATATACTTTCTATAGAATCTGTATCCTTCAAGAGAGAGGAAGAGAAGTGCTTATGACACATCAAACTTTTTTCCAGATGGCAGATTAAAGCACTGAACATGATTATTATTTTTGGATGCCTTTTGCAAACAGCGGACGTTTTTTATTAGTTGTTCACACACAGTTTTTCTTTTGTCATTGTTCTTTCTCAGTTTTTACAATTAAATTTAATGGAAGTCAAATCAGTAACCCTAAACTAGTATACTGTACAAACACCAGTCATTGCACTAAGGGGAGGGCAGGCTGCTTAATGACGTCCGTTATTTTAGACTCAAAATAACGGGCATTTTTAAACGGAGCTGAAAAAATGTTGTGTGGACATAGCCTTAGGCAGCCATCACACACACAGGGAGATTTATCAAACAGGTGTAATGTAGAATTGTCTTAGATGCCCCTAGCAACCAATCAGATTTCACCTTTAATTTCTCACAGATTCTTTGCCAAATGAAAGGTGGAATCCAGCACTACAAAAACATGGCCACTTTCTTCCAGAGACAGCCCCACTCTTGTCTCCAGCTTGGGCGGGGTTTTGCTGCTCAGTTCCATTGAAGTGAATGGAGATTAATTGCAAGCTGCACCTGAACTGGAGACAAGAGTCGTGCTGTCTCTGAAATAAAGTAGCCAAGTTTTTGTAGCACTGGATAACCCCTTTAAAGGGGTTATCCAGTGCTACAAAAACATGGCCACTTTCCCCCCTACTGTTGTCTCCAGTTCAGGTGCAGTTTGCACTTAAGCTCCATTTACTTCAATGGAACTGAGCTTCAAAACCCCACCCAAACTGGAGACAACAGTAGGGGAAAGTGGCCATTTTTGTAGCGCTGGATAACCCCCTTAATGTTTCTCTTGCCATGGGATTTCCCCATATTGCTCTGTAATATCTGTCTTGCATTGTTCCTTTTGAGATTTGTTTATAAGATTTTGGATACATTCACATGCAGCAAGTCTGCCACAGATGTCACAATGCAGATTTGCTTCAGTAAATCTGCTGTGGTTTTTGCTACACATTGAATTCAATAGGTCCACAACAAAATCCACCACTACAGTGCATTTGCGCATTTGCTGCTCTCCCATTAAAATCAATGGAAAGCAAAGTCCACAGTGGATTTTCAGCTTTGTGATATATGTGGCAGGCTCATAGTGTATCCTTTGAGTGATTGAGCTTGTTATCTAGGACAACTGAAATTTGCCTGCCCTGACATGGCTGTTTCCTGTGATGTACTTGTGGAGGTTTGGTTGTAGATCCACATATTCTAAGCAGTCAATAAAATATCTACACTCTGTATATCTACATTTTATATTGTATACGTGCATAAATAGAATAGAACTTTATATTGTTATGTGATACACTTACAGTATGTTGTTACTAAGAGCTTTAGTGATCACTATATTGATTGGTGTGTCTTACATTTCTTTTTCTAATCTATGCCCTGTAACCATAAATCTATGAAAACATGTTTTTCTTTATAGTTTGTTTCTTTGAAGAAGAAAAGCTTCTTGTTGTGACCAAATGATGCTTGCAATAGCCTGGAGAAATGTTTTGCAGGAAACATCATTTGAGTTTTGTCAGATAGATGAACAAATATTGTACAAAACAAAACATGTAAAATGTTCCCAAAACTTGAAATTTGCAAAAGTGCAAGTGTTCAAAGATTTACCAACTGAAATTCACAGTTTAAAATTATATAAACCTATTTCAAGTTTAGTTTATATTTGCTGCATACATACTTTATGTCACCAGCCTTAAAAAAAAAAAACTGGATTAAAGAGTTTGTCTGTCGACTTTTTAATATGAGGCCTTATTCTTACATTCTATGTTCTCAGAAGTTACAGAGCATGAAGCTGCTCGGTGGACCACCTGCCACCCGTCATCATGTATCATTATGATGCTGGGAAGTCTGTGATTCCACCGCGCAGCTTAGTGCTCACAGAACAAAGTCAAAGTAGAAAGAAATCATACTTACCTACCCAAATCTGCAAAAAAGGAGTCCGAGGAGCCTCGGTTGCGAATCTTAAAACATGGGAATAGCCAGATATCCATAGCCTGTTGCCATGGGGTGCCTCCAGATGGGGAGAGTACCAAAAACCCTGATAGGTAGCCCCTTAAGTCCCACTTGGTTGTGTTCCTACTTAAATCCCCTACAGCTGATGTTTCACCATATCCTTGTCTCTGTTTGACATAACTAGTTCCTCAGATTTGTCAGCCTAAAAAGAACTGCACCCTTAGCCAATCAATGACTGCAGCAATGACTGCAACTAATCCACAACACCAAGTAAGCTCAGTTGCCTTTTATTTTACACTAGCAGAATTTCCACTGAAGATGGTACACAAAGGGTGTGGCCTTTTGTATTTGTTTTCTATTTATATCTCAATAGCCAACTGGCTAAACAGGCAGTTCCTGTGGGGTCACGGGACCCAGGAAGCAAAGGTGACAATCAGGAAGAAAGAGATGGCAGAACGACAGCTGGAGGGAATCAGAGTTGTTAGTATGACTTCTTTTTTTTATTTTAAACGTGTCCTCAGCCAAATATGAAAAAAATTCTGTCCTTGAACCATCCCTTTAGGTTCCTTTAGAACAGTAAACAGTTAGCACCTTTGGATGTATATCTTAAATAACACCCCACTCCTTTTCCCTGGCTGAATTTACTTTTCTTTACAATATTCCCTTAAGGATGTATACATGACCTTGACAGGACATACTAGCTGGCTAGAGGCACACAGTTTTCTTGTCTAACCTATATCACACTGATAATGTGATATTTGTAACAATGAGAACTTATCTGAGGCTTTGCAACACCACAATTTGCCCTTGAAACTGAAGTGGACAGTTCTACTTGCAGTTTTAGGGTGCCTTCACACGTACTGTATCGCTGCGTTTTTATCGCTGCGTTTTTATCGCTGCGTTTTTATCGCTGCGTTTATGGTGCGTTTTTTACATGCGCGTTTTGATTTTCACATGATTTTCATGTGAAAATCAAAACTCTCATGTAAAAATCGCACCAAAAACGCAGCGATAAAAACGCAATAAAAACGCAGCGATACGGTACGTGTGAAGGCACCCTTAGGGTATAAACCCACACACCGTATATGCAGCGTATTTACTGCTGCGATACGCAGCAAACTCTCAGCAGATTAGATCTAAATAACAGAACACAGCATCAAATCTGTACCAACAAATCTGCTGCGTATTTGTTGCGTATCTGCTGCGTATACAGTGTGTGGGTTTATACCCTTATACTGAAACTGACAACTCTGTTACAATCAGTTCTTATCTGGTTTTGTTAGATCGATTGTCATTAATAATATTGGATTCCTGGTGACCATGTGATTAAATGGTGGGGACAGAATTTGGTAGTATTGTAGTAGCCAACACTTCCTTTCACAGATCTCATTATATTAATGGGCAATATTAAAGCGACTCTGTACCCACAATCTGACCGCCCTAAACCGCTTGTACCTTTGGATAGCTGCTTTTAATCCAAGATCTGTCCTGGGGTCCGTTCGGCAGGTGATGCAGTTATTGTCCTAAAAAACTACTTTTAAATTTGAAGCCCATGCCAATTGGCAGTATCTGTGCCCTAACCTTGCACCACCCTCCATCCCTCCTCCCCAACCTCTTAATCATTAGGAATGCCACTGAAACATTTTCTCCATGCTGAACATTGCACAGGTCCTTCACGATCCAACCCATGTGCCAGGCTGTCACAGGTGGGGAATAGGAGACAATCTGCCTGGAGCATTCCTAATAATGAAGAGGGTGGAGAGGAGGGACAGAGAGGTTGTGCAAAGTTAGGGCACAGATACTCCCGTTTGGCACGGGCTTCAAGTTTAAAAGTATTTTTTTAGGACAATAACTGCATCAGCTGCCGAACAGATCCCAGGACAGATCTTGGATTAAAAGCAGCTATCCAAAGGTGAAAGTGGTTTGGGGGGGGGTCTGATTGTGGGTACAGAGTCGCTTTAATGTTGTTAACAAACAATAACTGGTTGTGCTATTTTTTGAATTTCTCACCTTTTTTGGTTGGGCAGATTTATCAATTTGTCTTGAACAAAAAAAGTCTTATTTGCCCATAGCAACCAATCACAACTCAAATTAGTACAGGATCAGGGCAGGTGGCTCCAGTTGCAGGTCAGACAGTCCAAGTCAGTAATGGAAGAGGAAAATGTTACACACAGGCAGGTAGCAAGCAAAATACAAAAAAACAGGCATGGTTTAGGATTAGAGATGAGAGTGGATGGACGTCATTTAATGGCAAATATTTGCTGTTATTTTAAAACAACGGCTGTTGTATTGAAATAATGGCAGTTATTTACTGTTATATGGCGGCCATCTACTCAATTTCACCATTGTGTGAACAGATCCTTTCTGTGTTTTTAATCCACTCCTGGTTTTGGTTGCAATTTGAGGAGCACAATACTGACTGAAATATACGTAGTGTGAACCCAGCCTATAATGCATATTTGCTGTAAATTGCCTACAGGTTTCACCTTATACATTGCAATAGATAAAATTTATAGCAAGTCCACAGCGAATACGCATCCAACACTGCATGTATGACATGAAGACTTTATTTTTACATTGTAGATTTTTCTTTTGTATAGAATAACAGGTCATGTGAATCCACTCAAATTAAAAGCTAATTTGGGTGTTAAGTTAGTAAGATCACGTGGCGGTCTGTAATGAGGTGTGCATAGCTTAATGAATCTGCCACTTAATGAAATCTCCACTAGCTTGAGGATAGTATAAACTTGCTGATGGCCTCTGAGAGTATTCAGTCCACGCTGCGGGGATACTTTTTACATTCTTCAACTTTTTTTCCAGGATTGGAGAAATTGCTTAATGACCTCTTGGCATTGCCATTAGGCTTAGAGTAAGAGGCGGTGCTATTGGCTTCTATGCCGGTGAACGTGCTCCTACATGCATCACTCCAGGTATCGTTTGACCGATTTGCAGTCTCCTTTCAAGTCTCCACTCCTCTGAGTACGATTGTTCTAAACCATGGCTAGTCAAACTGTGAAGATTCTTGTCAGTAGAGTTTAGTCTAATAGGACTGTGATCCCTATAAGTGGATTCATAACCCATAGCACCCAAGCTACCTATTTTTACTAAAGTGATTTAAAGCCAAATTCTTTATTTAACCTACTAGCTGCACTCATCTTAAAGGGAAAGTATACAAATATACATATAAGTGGTATGTACCTTGTGATACATGAGACTGTATGTTTATTGGATTCTGCTACTAGAACTACCTAGTAAAATTAAAAGTTCTTTCAAGGAATCCTATTATCAGAAGTCATGTGTCTGCACTTTGTTTTACTGAAACAGTTTATTGAAAAGGTAGCTTTGCTCTAGATCATCTGTTGTAGCCCCTCATGGTCACCGCGTATGCAGCTGAGAAGAAAATGCCAAAATTGGTTGCTGAGAGGAGGGTGATACAGAATGCAGAGCACAGGCATTCTGTGGGCTCAGAAGCTAAGCTTATGCAATCATCGCCAGGAGCCAGCTGCGAATCCCGTCACAGCTGCTGAGACTGGTGCTGGTGCCGGTCTCAGCAGTTAACCATATAGATGCTGCGGTCAGTACTGACCGCAGCATTTATAGGGATGACGTGTGGGGGGGGCATAATAAGTGTTATTTACCTCTCCCCGTGCCCCCCGATGTGCTGTATCACAGGTCCCAGGATCCCTGCCAGGAGTCTCAATGTCATCCCAACTCAAGGCATATATATAAATATAGTGTAGGGTTCGTCCCTATTTTAGGTCATCTTGCCATAGTACACACCATTTAGTCAAATGTTATGCTAAGAATCTCATTTTCTATAGCTGTATTGCAATTTCAAAATACCTATATTATGCACATATCTTAGCATTTGCAGTGTGCTGTTGTACTTTTTTTTTTTTAAGCCCTGCTGACTGGCTGGCAAAGCCCAGATCTGAATCCTCCTCTGAACACAGATACAGTGAAGTAGATTGACAGAGCAGGCGCTGTTAGTACCCACTCTGCCATTAATTCTCATAGACTGCAGGAACCTCTGCCCTGCAAGACCTATACTATAGGGGGGAAATCTGCACAGAGGAGGCTTACACTATAGGGGGAGGTTGTACAGAGGAGACCCATAATATTGTTGTGGACTGCACAGGAGGCGACTTATAATGTATAGGGGGGAGCTTCACAGAGGGGCCTACACTATATAGGGGCTGCATAGTGGAGCTATAGTACATGAGAGTTAAATAGAATGAACCTCTACTATATAGGGGCTGCACAAAAGGGCCTATACCTAATGGAGGGCTGCTCATAAAGGGGTCTTATACAATAGAGGGGTCTCATACTATATAGGCACTGTAATGATGGACCTGATACTAAATAGGGACTACACAGAGGAGCTTATATATTATGGATTCTGCACAGAGGGTCTTCTCACTATATGGGGACTGCACAAAGGGCTCTTACTACTATATAAGGGATCATACCTAACTGTTATGTGAGGGCACAGGGGGATCTTAAAACTATATAGGGTCTCAGAGGGACTTAACTACTATATGTTCTGGAGCAAGGAACCTAAAATGTTTCTCTGGCAGATTCTGGAGAGAGGATCCATAGCCAGGAGAGGTCTTAAAGAGGGCATGGCCTGCTTAGAAAGGAAAAGGAAAAATGAATGACTCTGATCAGAAAAGATGCCCCCTGTGAGTCACTGGATGTAACTGCACTGTAATAATTTAAAGATGCTGATCTGATACTGTGTAAACCAATATAACTAAATTTCTAAATATTCCAAACATATATATATATATATATATATATATATATATATATATATAATCTTCAACAGATGTATATGTGAATGTACACTAACTGTACACCAGATATAATTTGCTATGCTACATTGGCTTTTAGACTAAGGGTCCATTAACACAGAAAGATTATCTGACAGATTATCTGCCAAAGATTTGAAGCCAAAACCAGGAACAGACTATAAACAGATCAGGTCATAAAGGAAAGCCTGAAATTTCTCCTCTTTTCAAATCCATTCCTGGCTTTGGCTTCAAATCTTTGGCAGATAATCTGTCAGATAATCTTTCTGTGTAAATGGACCCTAAGGTACCAACATTACTGCATTAACATTTTGGTTTCTCCAACTTTGCTTGAACATTGCCTAGCTCTTTTGCCATTCTGCTCAGCAGTGGCTAAGGCATAGAGGGAACATTGGAAATCGGTATTAAATAATGCACGCTCAAGGTCAAGGTTATTTCTAATAATGTCGTTAACATTTTTCTATGCGTAATATTTGTGTATTATTTACCATAATACACTATACTTACTGTATTTCATGTTTACCATGACCCTTTAACCCCTTAACGACAGCGGGCGTATATTTACGCCCTGCGGTCGTTAAGGACATTCAGAGCGGGGCCGCGCGGCGGCCGCACTCTGAACCGCGGCGGTCCCGGGTGCTGCTTGTAGCCCAGGACCGCAGGTATTAGCGAGCACGGTCCGATCGCTGTGCCCGCTAATACAGTAATCGGATGCAGCTGTCAAAGTTGACAGCTGCATCCGATTACCGTTTGCAGTGTCATCCCTGGTGTCTAGTGGGGAGATCGCTCCTCCGGGACGTTGTCCCGGAGGAGCGATCTCCGTTTCTGAAGCCGGCCGGGGACCGCTCCAAGTTGGCGCCGTCCCCGCCTCGGCACTCGTTTACTTCCGGCTGCAGCAGCCGGAAGTAAACGAGTGCCTATCTCATGGATCTCTGCAGCATATCTATGCTGCAGAGATCTCTATGAGAGATCAGTGCACTTATACTAGAAGTCCCCTAGGGGGGCTTCTAGTATAAGTGTAAAAGTAAAAAAAAAAGTGTTGTTGTTAATAAAAAGCCCCCTCCCCTAATAAAAGTCAGAATCACCCCCCTTTTCCCAGGTTATTAATAAAACTAAATAAATAAATAAACAAACATGTTTGGTATCTCCGTGTGCGTAATCGCCCGAATTATTAATTAATCACATTCCTGATCTCGCACGGTAAACGGCGTAAGCACCAAAAAATCCCAAAGTGCAAAATTGCGCATTTTTGGTCGCATCAAATCCAGAAAAATGTTAATAAAAAGCGATCAAAAAGTCATTTATGCGCAATCAAGGTACCGATAGAAAGAACACATCATGGCGCAAAAAATGACACCTCACACAGCCCCATAGACCAAAGGATAAAAGTGTTATAAGCCTGGGAATGGAGCAATTTTAAGGAACGTATATTTGTAAACAATGGTTTTAATTTTTTACAGGCCATCAGATACAAGAAAAGTTATACATGTTATATATCGTTTTAATCGTAACGACTTGTGGAACATATATAACAAGTCAGTTTTACCCCAGGGCGAACGGCGTAAAAACACATATCCACTAAAAACACTAAAAACACTAAAAAAAATTTCACCACACATTGAATTTTTTCCTGCTTTTGCAGTGTACTTTATGCAAAAAATCAGCCTGTCATTGCAAAGTACAATTAGTGGCGCAGAAAATAAGGGCTTATGTGGGTTTCTAGGTGAAAAAATGCAACTGCTATGGCCTTTTATGCACAAGAAGGAAAAAACGAAAACGCAAAAATCAAAATTGCCCCGGTCCTTAAGGGGTTAAATATGCTGTTTTTTTCACACTTTTCATTTAAAAAGAAGAACCAACACATATCACCACCATATCATTAGCAACAGATGTTAAAGATAATTTATATAATCAAGTATCATTAGTTGAAAAATAATATCATTAAAGTATTAAAATATATGTGAAATGAGAAGTCTGGGTGCAGCTTTCTTATGTTTTGGCATTTGCTTGAAATTTAGATTTACAATGTGTCAAAACATGCCATTCTCAAGAATATTAACTTAATAAATAAGAGTTCAAATGAGCAACAAATTGCTATAACTTACATAAAGAGCAGGATGTTCATTTTTATTTTTTTACCACATCCAGAAATATAAGCAACATCAAGATAAAACAATGGAGGGGATTTATCAGTACAAAGACGTGCTCAAGACACAAAGTGCAATATTTCTGTTTTAACAAGTTGTGTTCAAATTGCTTGAACACCTCAGGTCATTGTTTTGAAATATCTTTGAATGTGTACCAAGGGTAGGATCAATGAATAATAAATAAGCCAACTTTTTGCCTCATGTGGTCTTTGTCTGAATGTTATGTTAGCAAAAATACAAAATTACTCTCACCGGTAATTCACTTTCCACGAATCCTTCATGACAGCACCATGAATGGAGGATGCTCCGCTCGTCTCTATAGGGACAGGAACACAGACAAGTTTAAAAGGCCCCTCCCCAGGCACACCCCCAGTGATTTTAAATTATAAGTAGAGGTGCACCAAATTTCCTTCAACCCATCTCTCGGGCGGGAATTAATGTGGTGCTGTCATGAAGGATTCGTGGAAAGTGAATTACCGGTGAGAGTAATTTTGTATTTCCACAGCATGCTCCTTCATGACAGCACCATGAATGGAGACCTACCATATTAGTAGTCTCAGGGAGGGATAACTGCTTGTAGGACCTTTCTGCCGAATGCACAGTCCTGATTTGCCGCGACATTCAGTCGGTAATGTCTAATAAATGTATTTATGCTTGACCACGTAGCCGCTTTGCATATCTGGTCAGGTAATGCGTTCGCTTTTTCCGCCCAGGAAGAGGAGACCCCACGAGTTGAGTGAGCCTTGATGCCAGGAGGAGCGAGCTTGTTCTGCGCCCTATAGCCCTCTGCTATTGCTTGTTTTATCCACCTGGCTATGGTATCTTTAGATACCTTCTTTCCCTTATTTTTACCCTGGTATTGTACAAATAAATTTTCGTCAATTCTCCATGATCTGGTTGTATCAAGGTAGTGTATTATTATTCTCCTCACATCTAGACAATGGAATTTCTTTTCCTTGTGATTAGCTGGAGCGTTACAAAAGGACGGGAGTATAGTCTCCTGATTTCTGTGAAAATCAGTGTTAACCTTGGGAGTAAATGTGTAGTCATGTCTTAGCACTATTTTATCCTCTAATATCTTCAGGAATGGCTCTCTAGAGGAAAGAGCCTGTATTTCCCCAACCCTTCTGGCTGTAGTAACAGCGACTAAAAAGGCAGCCTTGATGGAGAGAAACTTTAAGGATAATGCTTCTAATGGCTCAAAGGGATCCTCTGTCAGGGCGACCAAGACCGTGTTGAGATCCCAGGAAGGAAACTGTTTCCTAGGGGCAGGTCTAATCCGGGATACTGCTTTGATAAGTCTGCTGATCAGTTTGTTCTCCATCAAGGAAGTCTCAAAAAAACTAGATAAAGCAGAAACCTGTACCTTTAATGTACTGAGACTAAGCCCTTTATCTAGGCCCTCCTGAAGAAAGTCTAGAATAGCTGGTATGTCAGGACTTTCTAGGTCAGGAGTTTTTGGGTTATACCAGTTCAACAAGGTTGTCCAGTATCTCTTGTATATAGCTGAGGTAGAACTTTTTCTACTAAGTAGAAGAGTAGATATTATCTTATCAGACAGACCCTTATGTACTAGTATTTCTCTCAGGAGCCACGCAGCTAACTTTAGTTTTTCTACCCCTGGATAGACCACTGGGCCCTGGAGTAGGAGATCCTTCCTCACTGGAAGAGATAGGGGACCCTCTACTGACATTTCTTCTAACATTGGAAACCAATTCCTCTTTGTCCAAAGAGGGGCTACCAGGATTACCGTGGCCCGACTTCCCCTGACCTTTCTCAGTACTAGAGGAATTATTGGGAAGGGAGGGAAGGCATAGGCTAGATTCATGTTCCATGGAACTGACAGAGAATCCAGCACCTGTCTAACCGGCTGAGGGAACATAATACTTCTACCTTTTTGTTTTTGCGAGAGGCAAAAAGGTCCACCTGAGGCAATCCCCATTTCTGTACTAATATCTGAAATACTTCCTGATTCAGGGACCATTCCCCTGGAAGAATTTGTTGGCGACTTAAATAGTCTGCCTTTACATTGTGTATCCCTCTCAGGTGGACTGCTGTAATGGATAGAACCCTGTTTTCTGCCCAGGTGAAGATATTGTCTGCTACACTCTGGAGGAGTAGAGATTTTGTGCCCCCCTGGTGACGTAGATAAGCTACGGTCGTTACGTTGTCCGAGAGTATCTTGATGTGTTGACCCTCTAGAGAGTCCTGAAAATGTTGGAGTGCTAGCCAAGCCCCTAAAAGCTCTCTTAGGTTTGAGGAGCAAACTGAAATCTCCTGAGACCACTCGCCCTGGGCATAATGACCTAGACACTGAGCCCCCCAGCCTGAGCCGCTGGCGTCTACTGTGAGTGACACTACCGGTTCCTGAACCCACAAGACCCCTGTTTGCAAGTTTTTGGGACAGAGCCACCAGGAAAGGGAATCCTTTACCTTCTGCCCTAACAGAATCTTTTTTGTCTAAAGATCTTGGATTTCTGTCCCAGGAGGACGGGATCCGATTTTGGAGAATTCTCGAGTGGGCCTGACTTCAAGCTACACAAGTTATGGAGGAGGTCATGAGGCCTAGTATCCTCATGCATTGTCAGAGTGAGGCCCTGTTCTTGGCTTTGAATTTGGAGAATTCTTGTAGAATGTGAGTCTGCTTTTCTAAGGGAAGAAAAGAGGTCTGTAGCTGGGAATCTAGCAAGACCCCCAAAAACACTTTCTGTCTGGTTGGGGTCAGGTCTGACTTTGGAAAGTTTATTATCCAACCCAATCGAGTAATTAGCATCATTACTGATGTGAGTTGGGACAGGAGGGTCTCTTCTGACTGGGCTATCAGGAGGAAGTCGTCTAAATAAGGAAATAGGCAAATTCCTTCCTTCCTGAGATGGGCTATCATCTCTATCACCAGCTTCGTGAATATCCTCGGGGGCTGAGGATATCCCGAAGGGGAGACAACGAAATTGGAAATGTCGTACCACTCCCTCCCAGAGAATTGCAAATCTGAGGTATTTGTGATATCTGGGGTGGATTGGGACGTGGTAGTAGGCGTCCTTCAGGTCTATAGAGACCATGAAGGAGCCCGGCGGGATCAGGGGAATGATTGTCTTTATCGTTTCCATCTTGAAACGGCGATAGACAATCCATTTGTTCAGATATTTTAAGTTTATTATTGTTCTGTGCGTTCCGTTTGTTTTTTTTTTTACCAAGAAGAGGCTGGAGTAATACCCCTGCTTCTCTTCCGAAACTGCAACTGGCACCACTGCCCCTACCCACTGCCCACTACCATATCCTCTACCCCTTTGAGGATTAGATTGTTTTGTTTTACTAATCCCGCTTCTGCAATGAGAAACCTGGTCGGGGGAAGGCTGCTGAACTCTATCTTGTAGCCTACCTGAACAATGTTCAGGGCCCAGGGGTTTGAGGTAATGCTCTGCCAGTCCCGGGCAAACTGGAGAAGCCTTCCCCCGACCAGGGATCCGTCATTGTTTTGTAGAGGTGGATTGGTTAGCATTGGGGTTAAGAAGGAAACCTCTCCCTCTACCTCCCCCTTTGGGGTAACTCCACCTTCCCGTCTTCCCTTTCCCCTTATAGTCTTTAGAGGAAAAACTGGTTTTCCGAAAGGGCTGCTTTTTTCCCTTAGACTCGTCTGGTAAATCCTTCTTTTTATCTGCTGCCTTATCAAGGATTTTATCTAGCTCCACCCCAAACACATACTCCCCTTTAAAGGGAATGGAGCATAGTTTGTTTTTGGACCATGTGTCCCCAGACCAAGACCTTAAAGGGAACCTGTCACCCCCCGTGCCGGGGTGACAGGCTCCCGACCCCCCGTTAGAGACCCCTATACTTACCTCATCCCGCCGGGTCCCGCTTCTGGATTCGGTCGGGTCCCGGAGATCTCAGCCGCTGCAGCCCGGCGCGCGCGCTGACAGATGAGTCCAACGCTCATAGAGAATGACGGAGCGCTGGACTCTCCTGTCATTCTCTATGGGTGTTGGACTCATCTCTCAGCGCGCGCGCCGGGCTGCAGCGGCTGAGATCTCCGGGACCCGACCGAATCCAGAAGCGGGACCCGGCGGGATGAGGTAAGTATAGGGGTCTCTAACGGGGGGTCGGGAGCCTGTCACCCCGGTACGGGGGGTGACAGGTTCCCTTTAACCAGAGGGTCCTCCGGACTGAATTAGATAAGGTAGCTATCTTTGCACTTGACCGAATGGACTCGGCCGAGGCGTCGGCCAAAAACCCAGTGGCCATCTTTAATAAAGGCAGAGTGCCCAAAATCTTTTCTCTAGGGGTCTTATCAGCTAACAGGACTTCACCAGACTGACATGGTCCTAGCTATAGATGTGGCAGCGATGTTTGTCTTGGTTGTATAGGAGGTGGCTTCCCAAACTTTTTTAAGTAAGGAGTCACCCTTCCTATCCATAGGGTCTCTTAACTGGCTGAAGTCCTCAAAGGGGATAGAGGTCCTTTTTGCTACTTTGGCTACTTGGACGTCTATCTTAGGGATCTCATCCCAGATATTTGTTTCGGTTTTATCAAACATAAGGCGATTTTTTATCTCTCTAGAGACGGAAAACCTTTTCTCAGTCTGTTCCCACTCTTCTAACACCAAGTCCTTTAGGTTTGCGTTAATGGGGAATACTGTATGCTTTTTTGCCTTTAGGCCACCAAACATCTCATCCACCACTGAACTCTCTTGAGCAGTCTCTTCTAAGTTCATGGTCTCTCTGACTGCTTTGATTAGGGTCTCAATGTCAGAGGAGTCAAAGAAATATTTTTTTAACTGTAGCGGGAGTATGAGAAACATTCCCAACCTCCTCCTCATCATCATTATCATTATCCAACCTCTCTCCCTCCTCCAGCTCTACATCAGATGTCACATGCACAGCATTATCGGAGCTGGATGAGGAGGTAGAGATCTGTCTAATCCTTTTCCTAGGAACAGGATTTTCCTTAGGTTTAGAATCCGAGGACTTAATCACCCCCATCTCCTCCTTTACAATAGATCTAATATCCTGCATGAGGGACTGTTTCTCGTCCCTTAACACATTAGAGATACAGGAGGTACATAGTTGTTTGCTATAAGACAACTCTAGGGTAATCTTGCACATAATACATCTCTTTGACTCTCTTCTCCTTGGGGTCTCCAGCTCTCCATATAACAAAATCAGAGGAGGAGACCCAATTACCCCCAGGATAAGTCCACACCAAAAAAACACCTTAGGCCTGGGTAAGTACCCTACTCACTGTCGGCGTCCGGGCTCCGGACTGTGGACTTGCTCCATAGCTGCAGGGGGAGAGACAAAGCAGGCCGTGCAGCTGACTCTTATAGAGTCTCCCGCGCTTGCCACCGCGCCGGACGCTGCCGCGACCCGGAAGTGTCCCGGCGAACTGCGATCGTCACTTCCGGTGACGTCACAAAGATGGCCGCCCCCACCGGAACGCGCGCGTCTTCTAGAGACTCCTGCCTCTTCCCGGAGCGACAGAGGCTTGGAAACTCGGGAGGCCTCTGCTCAGAGAGGCACCAAGCTCCATGAAACAGGGGAGGAAGGAGGCCACGGAGACCCCGATCGACCCACTCACCAGGTGGCTTAAAGGGCCCAGCCGCCGCAGCCCGCACTGGTAATGGTCCTTCTGGCAGGAACGAAGTTGCCGTCCTCTCTGTAGGGACAGGAAGCACTGGGGGTGTGCCTGGGGAGGGGCCTTTTAAACTTGTCTGTGTTCCTGTCCCTATAGAGACGAGCGGAGCATCCTCCATTCATGGTGCTGTCATGAAGGAGCATGCTGTGGAAATAGAAATCATGTTTCCTTACCATAGAAAATCATGAGTGCAAAAGTTACCTGTCAGGAGAAGCAAAATAACATTCACAAACAAGGACAGTGAGCCCTGACTAGTCCCGCCCACTGTCCCTGCCTACTTGCCTCAATGGCCCTAAACAGCCGCAGGCAACCAAGAAGGCATTCCCTACTCTATGGGGAACACAAAACACTGACAGACAAACAAACACAATAAGAGTAGTCAGACAAACCAGGTCAACAACAGTCGGGCAGTGCAGTACAAAAACAATAAGCAGGTGGATAGTCGGGTACGATGTAAAAGGTCCGGGCTGGCGTCAATAAGCAAAGTTGAGGTAGACGATTGAGATCAGAAACACAGAGAACAGAGAGAAGAAGGGATAGGGAGCTGAGCAAGTGAGTAAACTAATAGTCAGCAGGGAAAAGAGGAATCTGCTGCTATTTACCTAGGATCAGAAACTGGGTCCAGCAGCTGATTGGACCAGTCCTGATCCCACCACCAAGCTCAGCTGAGCAAATCTAGCAGTGCAGTAACCCCCAGAAGTCTGACAGGCAAGGCGGGTGTTGCTGGAAATTTCAGACTAAATTCAGACAGTGAAAAAACACAGACAGAAACTCAGGGCTTCCTCCACCGACCAAAGTCACATTCCTAACATTACCTAAAAATGAATGTGTTTATTCATGTTTTGCTTAAAATCATATTTTTGAGATAAAGGCTATCTAGTATTTTGTAGCTAATATCCATTACTGCTCCAACACATCCATAATAAAAAGAAGCAACCAGTTATGAATAGAAATAATCCACTTTATATATCTGCCTCATTGGCATTTAGAAAGAAGATACTGAATTCAGATGGTGTGGTGTCCTTTTTATGTTCGAATATTGTTATTTACAGGCCCCTCTGTGACCTCTGCACAGGTCAATCTTACATTTGCTTATCAACCAGTTAAGCGCAACACATATTCCAAACAGGCCACATGGCCATAAACACCAATACTGCTACCACTTATCGAATATGACTGAGAAGTCCCTTCACTACTGTAGCAACTGGAATCATGCATCCGATGTACCACTGATAGTGATGGTGTAAGCCGCACCAGGGAGTTGAGTCTAAGGGGCCGCTGGTGTTCACCAGTGCCTGCTGCAAGGCGGGATGGACCTGCTGTGGCAGGCGACTCCCAGGTCGATACCACTGGCTAGGCTTGCTAACGGCGGTGGGCAAGGTGCAGCTGGAGACAAGTGGGCAGACAGGAACACAGCAGGACTCACGCCTGGAACCGGGACAGCAGAAACACAGCAAGACTGGAACCACTGACAGGAGGAGTCACGGGCAGGATACATGGGCAGGATACCCGGAGATCTGGGACCACACACTATGGGTAGCATGCAGAGGCTCCAACAGGTAATGTCAGGACAGGTGCAGCTTTATTATAGGGAGGTGATTGTGTGCACAACCAATTAGGGACCAACAGGGACGTCCCCGCCAGAACGTGCGGGAGGAAGAGACAGCAGAGAGGACTGGGGATTCCCGGGACCACGTGCGGCAGCGGAAAGGAGCACGACTGCAGCCAGGGAAGACAGCGCGGCTGCAGGACAGGGTACGTACCGCGGCCAAAGCTGTTACAACCACACACACTACTTAACCCAACTGAAATTGACAGGTAATAGTGAAAACAACTCACGTTGTAGAAAAAAATCATAGGTTCTTTAGGGCCACTAAAAGTGGCGGACCTCTAGCTTTTGCAAAACTACAATTTGGGGGTTTTGGAATAGCTCTTACTCTTTTCGCACTGGAAAATGAGGGCATTTTCCAAAATTTTGGAAACACTGACAAATATATGAAATGTAATTTGAGTCCTCTTGTCTCAACAGCTATCTAACAGTGGCAGCAGTTTGCAACCTGAATTGCAGCTGACAGATTCCTCCTATTTATTGTTCTAAATTAGAATTATTTTTCACATTCTCTTTTTAAGAGATCAGCATAACAGCTTAAAAAAACAGGTCAGCGGGCTACAGTAATTACGTTTACAGTCTTCCAGATAAGATGGTTTGTATTAATAGAGTTTCTTCCAAATATTCCCATGGCAACATCAATGGCCTGGAAGTCCACATATGTCTTTATGACCCTCTCCCCAAGGATAAAAGAATAAAACAGTCCAAAAAAAAATAATCCCATCACTGTTCCAGAAAAAAAAAGCTGCCCCATCACTGCACAGTTGTGTAGAAAAATGTTGGCGACTCATTGGTATTCTTGGTGTCCAAGACCATGCACCCCAGTGCTGATGTCTGGTCCTTTAATTATGGGCAAGCACAGTACATGTCTGTTACTGCCCATTGGGTCAACATTCCCCCAGAAGACCATCAGAAAGTTAGCCCATTCTTGCCACTGTCACCTCCCGGTGCTTTAGGGGGCCAGTTCTGCAAAAGTTCTGCCTCCACCAGCTTGCAACCGTCCGCCGCTTTGACTACAGTCCAACCTGCCCCAGTGTCTTACCAGCTATGTCAGGCCCGGCGCTCTCAGGTTGTCCTCCATTTTGTGAGCCTGGGTGAACGGAGCCACAGTGGGCAGGAGCTCCTCCGGACCATCAGGGAGGAGATATATGAATGGCTGACCCCACGTCAACTAACAGGGGGAAGTGTTGTAGCCGACAATGGGAGGAACATTGTCTTTGCAGTGCATCAGGGAGGGCTGAGTCGTACACCTTGTATGGCACATGTGATAAACCTCATAGTGCACAGGTTACAGGTTTCTTCAAACATTTCCTGCCAATTGTTGATCCTTTTTGAGCAGGCGACTCTTTGAGCAGGCATGACTATGGGATCAACAACATCATCCCACTTGTCCGTGTTCTGGAAAGTGCGCTGAACAACATCATCAGCGAGGGTTCCCAGGCCACCACTCCAAGGCTGAACATCCTACTCCTCCGACAATTGTCTGTTCTTAACCATACTGGCCTGGGTGCAATCAGGTACTGCCTCGTCCTCCTCCTTAAATAGTCTGTTCTCAACCATATTGGCCTGGGTGCAATCAAGTGGTCCCACCTCCTCCAATAGTCTCTTCTCAACCATACTGGGTTAAGTGCAATCAAGTGCTACTGCCTCCTCCTCCGTCAATTGTCTGTTCTCAACCACACTGGGTCCAATACAGTGCTATTACTGCTGCTGGTTCCACTGTCAAATGTCTGTTTTCCAACCTACTGGGTCCAAGGAACTTTGTGTCCTATGTCCCGTGTAATCACTTACACCTTGGCTAATTTTTTTTCACTATTTTTGCTCTTTTTTTTTTTTTTCACTTTTTTCATTGTAATAGCAACTGCAACTAAACAAGACTATACCCTATCAGACTCCCACTATTGTAGCTGCAATTATTCAGCCGTTATAGTAAGGTTCATTTTAGGTACGGTTCGTACGAATCTGAACTTTTCAAAAGTTCGCTCATCCCTACTTTATATTATACATTTAGAATGCATCTGATTTTACCAATTACTGGAAAAAATACCTAGAATTCCTGTTTCTAAATATTTCCATAAACACCAAGTCTAACAGAGTCTATACAATGGTGGACAGCCTACATGGCTCTATACTAGAGAAGATATACATCTTTTGTGCAGTGCATTAAGGTTAATCTGTTGACCTTAAATGGACCAGCAGGGCCAAAGCATACTTCTTGATAAAAACTTTCAAGTTATACCTTCTAGCTGTTCTAGGGATCTTCCCGGGGGATGGTGTGTTTGGACACAGTTCACAGCAGACTTGGACTCTCTGACACTTCAGTCGGCAGTATTGCGGGGTGTGAACAGGCCCCAGCAGCGGCTGTCTTCCCAGCTCTCTCCAAACAGCATGCAGGCTGTTTACTCCTGTCTGAGAGCCAGGACCTGTACCCTGAGCCCACCTTTTGCCTTCTCAGGCTGATTGGGATCAGAGCTCACCTGATCCCAAAACCCACACTGGATCGAGGGGGAGGGAATGGCAAGTCCCACTACCAAAACCTACCTGCCATTCCATGTAAGTCCAGGCCCGGCAATAATAAATAATAGCTCAGCAGCATAACACTGCTGAGCACAGATGCCTCCTGGACTCACCATCTCACACTATGTATCAACCTGGGTGAGATGTACATCCCCTCGAGCACTTTACCAGTGACATGTCCACATATCCCCCCCCTCTTCTTCAGACCGGAGGGCTGAGCATTTTGTCCCCACAGACAGTGTACCCTAGATAGGGCGTCAGCATTTGCCTGTAATTTCCCCGGCCTGTGTTCCACAGTGAAATTAAAGTTTTGTAGGGACAGAAACCACCTAGTCACCCTTGCATTCTTCTCCTTGTTTATTTTCAACCATGTTAGGGGGGCATGGTCTGTCACTAACTTAAACCTCCTGCCTAGTAAGTAGTACCTCAGGGATTCTAGGGCCCACTTCACTGCCAGACATTCTCGCTCCACAATGGAGTAGTTTTTCTCGGCCGGGGATAGCTTCCTACTTAAGTACATCACCGGGTGCTCCTCGCCATTCACGACCTGTGAGAGGACGGCACCTAACCCTGTGTTAGAGGCATCTGTCTGTACTAGAAACTCTCGCCTAAAGTCAGGGGTAACTAGCACAGGCAGTTGGCACAGGGCAGACTTAAGGCTTTGAAAAGCCTTCTCGGCCTCTGGAGTCCATGTCACCATTGCGGACTTCGCACCCTTTGTCAGGTCAGTTAGTGGGGCTGCAACTGAGGCAAAATTTGGCACAAACCTACGGTAATAGCCCGTAATACCCAGGAAAGCTCTGACCTGTTTCTTTGTGAGGGGTTGAGGCCAATTCTGTATTGCCTCAATTTTATTTAGTTGTGGTTTCACTAACCCCCTCCCAATAATGTAGCCCAAGTATTTGGCCTCCTCTAAGGCTAATGCACACTTCTCTGCATTGATGGTTAACCCCGCATCACTTATTTCATCTAACACCGCCTGGACCTTACAGAGGTGACTTTCCCAATCAGGGCTAAAAATGACCACATCATCGAGGTAGGCAGCAGAGTAATCCCGATGTGGTCGCAGAATCAAGTCCATCAACCTCTGAAAAGTGGCAGGGGCTCCATGTAACCCGAATGGCATCACTACGTATTGGAAGAGCCCATCAGGGGTGGAGAATGCAGTCTTCTCTCTAGCCTCAGGAGTGAGTGGGATCTGCCAGTAGCCCTTAGTGAGATCGAGGGTAGTTATGTACCTGGCATTACCCATCCTTTCTATCAACTCATCTACCCTGGGCATGGGGTAGGCATCGAACTTGGAGATCTCATTTAACTTTCTAAAATCATTACAGAACCTCCAAGTTCCATTGGGCTTTGGGATTAACACAATCGGGCTGGACCACTCGCTCTGGGACACCTCAATGACTCCTAGGTCAAGCATACGTTTTACCTCGGATGATACCGCCTCCCTCCGTGCTTCTGGTATCCTATAGGGCTTAAGGTTTACTCGGCTTCTAGGCTCAGTTTCAACATGATGACTAATGAGATGCGTACGCCCTGGTAGGTCAGAAAACTTGTCTTTATTTCTCTGCAGGAACTCCTTAGCTTCCTGCTTCTGGGACACTGATAGGGTGTCACCAATCCTGACCGGAGGGATTGGTGGTGACAGATGACGAACAGGCTTTGTCGCCACCAAGGATTCCCTGTCTTTCCAGGGCTTGATCAAGTTTATGTGATAAACTTGGAAAGGCTTCCTTCTACCTGGTTGGTGTACCTTGTAGTTGACCTCACTGATCTTCTCTACAATTTCATAGGGACCCTGCCACTTGGCTAAGAATTTGCTTTCTACCGTGGGAACAAGTATGAGTACCCGGTCACCTGGGCTAAACGTCCTGATTCTTGCAGAACGATTGTAAATTCTGCTTTGGCCCTCTTGCGCCCTCTGGAGGTGTTCCCTTACTAGGGGCATTACAGTGGCTATACGGTCCTGCATTTGTGCTACATGCTCTATAACACTCTTGTATGGGGTGGACTCACTTTCCCATGTCTCTTTCGCTATATCCAACAAACCCCTAGGGTGACGACCATAGACTAATTCGAAGGGAGAGAACCCTGTGGACGCTTGGGGTACTTCCCTAATAGAAAACATCAGGTAAGGTAGTAAGTGATCCCAATCACGACCATCCTTTTCCACCACTTTTTTTAACATATGTTTCAGGGTTTTATTAAACCTCTCCACTAACCCGTCTGTCTGTGGGTGATATACAGAGGTACGTAGGTGTGAGATTTTAAACAGTTTGCATAGCTCTTTCATCACCTTTGACACAAATGGTGTACCTTGGTCGGTCAAGATTTCTTTGGGGATCCCCACCCTGGAAAACATATAAAACAATTCCCGTGCAATAGTTTTAGATGCAGTGTTTCTTAGGGGTACAGCCTCAGGATAGCGGGTCGCGTAGTCCAACACAACTAGAATGTACTGGTGACCCCTAGCCGACTTTACAATGGGACCCACCAAGTCCATTGAGATCCGGTCAAAAGGTACCTCTATGATGGGGAGTGGAACCAAAGGACTGCGAAAATGCGACACTGGAGCGCTAAGCTGACATGTGGGGCACGACTCACAGTATTTTTTTATGTCAGCATAAATCGCAGGCCAATAAAACCTCTGGAGGACTCTCTCCTGCGTTTTATCCGTCCCCAAGTGGCCCCCAAGGACATGACTATGGGCCATGTCGAGTACCTGACGCCGGTACGACTTAGGCACCAGAAGCTGTTCCACAACCTCATCATTAATTTTAGTGACTCTATAGTAGAGATCATTAGCCATAGAAAAATGTGGAAACTTTCTCTCAGCTTCTGGTTCCTGAGGTACCCCATTCAGAACAGTGACCTGCTCTCTCACATTTTTGAGAGTGGGGTCCTGTAATTGTGCAGTACCAAAATTATCCCTAGACACCTCTAAGTCTGGAACATTCTGCGCAGTGGGAGGAGCCTCTTCCTCACCTGCCAGGACCTGCAAAGGAAAAGCATCATTTTCATCCTGTACATTTTTATCATTTACCGTGGGTAATGCAATAGACTTAGGGGTCTCCTCACTCCTTTCAGGGGATTGTTGTTTTCCCCATAGAGCCCAGAACAAAGGAAAATCACGCCCCAATATCACATTATGCATAAGGTTTTTAACCACACCCACTTCATACTGTACAGCGCCTAGTTCAGTCCCGACATTAGCCAGTACTATAGGGTAAACCTTTGTATCACCATGTATGCATACCACGCTCATATGTCTTTCTGGCACCAAGTCCCTAGTCACCAGACTGGCATGCACCAAGGTGACAAGGCTTCCTGAGTCCAGCAACGCCTTAACAGGGAAGTCATTGACCGTAATGTTGCAGACTTGCGGTTCAGTCTCTAGTCCAGTGACCGCAACAAAAGACGGTTCCGCAAATAGCGACTGACGCCGGCTAGCGTCACACTCCATGGGCTCAGTGGTAAGAGGGCAATGGGCAGACATATGTCCCGTCTCATGGCATCTCCAGCACTGGATAGGGCCTGGTCTCCTTGGCAGGGAGTCCTTTTTAGGGCCACTTAGCCACCTGGGACCATCACCAGTCTTTTGCCCTTGAGACACCGCCTGAGCGCTCTTCCCTCTATAAGCACCCCTCCACACTCCCCCAATAGATGGAAGTCTCTTACCAGATGATGGCACAGATCTGGCACTCCGGGGAGGTGACGGTGCTGCAGGAACATCGCGGAGGTAGTCCTCGGTCGCCTGGAACCTCTCGACAAGGTTGACAAGTTCGTCGGCACTCCTAGGGTCACCTTGTCCCACCCAGCGTTGCAGATCAGCAGGGAGTGCTCGTAGGTAGCGATCCATCACGACCCTCTCTAGGATCTGGGCAGGAGTAGAGGTGTCTGGCTCCAACCACTTTCTTGCCAAATGGATCAGGTCGTACATCTGGGACCTCGCTGACTTGTCCAGACTGTAGCTCCAGTTGCGGACCCTCCGGGCACGGACAGCAGCAGTAACTCCTAGTCGGGCGAGTATCTCTGCTCTTAGCCGAGGATAGTCCTTGACCTCTTGCTCACTGAGGTCATAGTAGGCCTTTTGAGGTTCGCCTGTTAAATAGGGCGCAATCACTTCTGCCCACTCAGTGGCTGGTAATTTCTCTCTCTCAGCCACACGCTCAAAGACAGTTAAGTAGGCCTCAACATCGTCATCAGCAGTCATCTTTTGCAGCGCACGCTGCACAGCTCTTCTCACAGACAAAGTCTCTGGCGCGGCTGCTGCCACCAGCTGGGGATTAGCACCTGCAGACGCCTCTTGCTTTGCTATCAGGTGCTCAATAAGTCTCTGTTGTTGAGCCATTGCTTGCTGATGTGCAGCCATTGTCTGTTCATGGCGCAGATTAGCGGCTGCCTGATCCTGTTTAGCGGCTGCCTGAGCCTGTTGTTGTGCGGCCAATGCTTGCTCATGGCGTAGGTTAGCGTCTGTCAGAGCCTGTTGTTGCTGCATATTCACTTGCATTAACTGCTTCATCATCTCCTTCATGTTGCTTGTCTGTTTTTGGAGTGAAGCAGCAGCCTTCACCCAGGACATAAGCAGCTGTAGCCAAGTTGATGCACACCGTTGCCCCTAGCAACCGTTTTGCCCGCTCCGCAGCACCAATTGTAGGGATCTTCCCGGGGGATGGTGTGTTTGGACACAGTTCACAGCAGACTTGGACTCTCTGACACTTCAGTCGGCAGTATTGCGGGGTGTGAACAGGCCCCAGCAGCGGCTGTCTTCCCAGCTCTCTCCAAACAGCATGCAGGCTGTTTACTCCTGTCTGAGAGCCAGGACCTGTACCCTGAGCCCACCTTTTGCCTTCTCAGGCTGATTGGGATCAGAGCTCACCTGATCCCAAAACCCACACTGGATCGAGGGGGAGGGAATGGCAAGTCCCACTACCAAAACCTACCTGCCATTCCATGTAAGTCCAGGCCCGGCAATAATAAATAATAGCTCAGCAGCATAACACTGCTGAGCACAGATGCCTCCTGGACTCACCATCTCACACTATGTATCAACCTGGGTGAGATGTACATCCCCTCGAGCACTTTACCAGTGACATGTCCACACTGTGCAAGAGTCAACATGGCAGGAGCTAGGGTGCCCAGGGCCCTAGGTCTGCTTCTGACCATAACTTACACCCCCTTGGTGTTTGCGTGACCTGCATGTGCAGCCAGAATGCTGGGAGTGAAAGAGAACATCTACTCATTTGACCTATTAGAGCATATGGATGTTACTGGCTCAGGACCCTCCCTTGGGTAAGAATAGAATGCTGCTCTGTAAGAGGGTGATCACATTAACTGGAGTAATCTAGTTAGTAGTTTGATGGCCAGGGATAAGTTGTCTGATGAAACCTCTTTTAGGGTGCATTCACATGTACAGGATCCACTGCGGATCCACAGCAGAAAATCTGTATGTGTGAAGCTACCCTAAAGCACTAAATTTAAGAAATCAATGGAATTTATTTTGTACTTCATAAATGCTCTGCTCAAACCACATTTTGCCAATATGTCTTATATATACATTTATACATATAATAAAAGTACGGAGAGCTTTTGAAGCCACGGGTTTCATTCTGACACTCACTGCAGCAAGGTACAAGAGGTTTTCTTTGTGAGAATGTAACATCTAAGGAGGTTGTCCAGGAATAAAAACAATTTCAAAAAGGGCCTAGGAAGCTGCCAAAATAAAAATAAACAAAGCTTACATGCCTTGCTTCCCTGCCCGCTCTCTGTATCCAGTCATCTCAGCTTCTTCCTGTACTTGCCTCAGCTAGTACTTGAGTGGGTAGTCCCTGCTTTGTCAAAATGTCACAGGAAGCAGAAAGAAGCTGTGAGGACCTGGAACTGGAAGCTGGTAGGACTGCAGCGTTAAGGCCCCGTTCCCACTGAGCAAAGGTAGCGGAATTCTGCGACGGAATTGTCCGCCGCGGAATGCCGTTAGCCTCCCGCTCATAATGGGAGTCTATGGGAGGCACGCGCTGAAGAATGAACATGTTCATTCTTCAGCGCGTACAGAGCAGCAGCGCGCGCCTCCCATAGACTCCCATTATGAGCGGGAGGCTAACGGAATTCCGCTAGCTTTGCTCAGTGGGAACGGGGCCTAAGGGAGTTAGGTAGGTGAGTAAGCGTTATTCCTATTTTGCCTTTCTGAAAATATTTCCATCCAAGTCAACAGCTTTAAGATAATATATATGGAGTTTTATTTATATGTAAGGTTGCATTCACACTTTGTAAGACAGCGACCATTCTGTGACGTGGCCATGTCATAGAACGGTTGCTGTCTGTGTAGTTCAGCCTGTAGTACCGGACGGATGAACATCACTTTTTTGGAATTGGAATGGGGGCTATACAGGTGTGCCCACGTTCCAATTAGCCATCTGGAGCCGTACTTTACATTGTCTGCACAGTAAATTTTCATGTGGCCGCTATTCAATGAATAGTGGCCACACAAAATAGACATGTTGTTTTTTTGTGCGGCCATGTGGAATCCCGGCCTGAGTGTATACAGTGTGTATACACTCAGGCCGGAATTTCATAATGATTTATGTGATCGGCCACTGTTATTAAAAAACGGCCGTTGTTGCAAACTTGCAACAACGGCTGTTGTTTAAGGAAAATATACATTGTGTGAATGTGGCCTAAAGATGTATTATTTACAATATTAAGAGGTTCATTACAAGATTAAATGAAGTGCAATGTTAAAGGTATGTCAATTCTAGTGATATTTTAATTTACTTAAAAAAGCCAATGTATTGCTGTGTTCCTTCTTTTTTTTCAGACTTTCTGATTAAATATTTACTGTAATAAAATAAAAAACAACCACATTACACAGCACGATGGCTCTTACCACCTCTTATTCCCCTGTGCTTGTAATCAGAGGGACTATGTGTAATGTTTGACCTCCCACAGTTTTTTTGCAATCTGTTGCAAACCATTAAAACCATATTTGCTTACTAAGTAAAGAATGAACCGTTGAGCTAATAAGGAGTAATACTTGTTTTCTACTGTAGTGATACTAAAATCAATTATTTTCTTATTAACAATTTTTGAATGCACTTATTGTGTAGTAATACTAAAATCCATTATTTTCTTATTAGCAATTTTTTAATGCACTTATTGTGTAATATTCCAGTGTAATATCTACACTGGGTTTGTTTGCAATGTAATTTTTTTCTATAGACAGTATACCAGAATGCTGCAGCACATTAACATATGCAAGGTAATTCTTCCTGTGGGACAATGGGAAATAGCCTTTCATTTTTAACTTTACAATACGGTGCTCTACTTTTCATGCAATAGTACAGAATGCCTTGGGTATAACTATGTCTGGAATTTTATTTTATTACAAATTACAAGACATCAAGTGAATATTCTGCCATTGATGAAAATGCCCTGGTGTTCCTCTGGAACCTATTGGCCAGATTTGAAGACTTTGGAAATACTTTTACGTTGCAAAGTATCTCTTTTATTTATGCAGTAAAAACATCTCAATCGTTTAACTTTGTCTGTCTTATTTGTCGGTTAATCATGTTGAAAGCATATTAAGGTTTCAGTTAAGGGATTCATAAAGTATAATCATCATGATGGTTTATGATATATGATGCAAATTAGAAAACTATATTGTTATTTAACAGCTGTTAAGTGCTGGTGATTAAAGGCAATGAAGTGTTAGAGCTCAGCAGATATTCAACACTCAGCTTCTATAGTTCATTATGCATATTGAGGAAGAAGGTAGATTTATTTAGTAAGCAGCACATGATCAAATACATTCTAGAGATTGAAGATTCCTTTAGGTGCAGACATGAATTTTCTGTGCTGTTATTACCCCGATGAATATGGTACAACTGTGTAAGCAGATGCTGCAAACCTTTGAGGGAACAAAAGACTATATGTGTCTTTAGATATTCCATGCCTGCAGCATTAATAGCTGTATTACCAATGTTTAAAGGAAATGTTTCCTCGATCTTAAGAAAAACAAAGAGAGGTTTGCTGACAACATGGTTTTTAAATACAGCTACAGAAACCCAACTTGCCTAATAATTGTGAAAGGAAAGGAATCTTTCAGATTTGGTTTCAATTTGGTTTTGGCCTAGGGAACATAACAAAGCTGTAAACTATAGCCTGCTCCTCTGCTTCAGCCTGTTTCTTGAGTGTCTATTCTCTCCGATGGTCCTCTTCTTTACTTGTCCCTTTGACATTCTGTGAAGACAGACAATTCCCACTCAGCAACTGAGCAGGCATTTCTTGTCTGTACAAAATGTCGGCACATGTAGTAAAGAAGAGGGCGGCAGCATAAAAGTGAGCCAGTGAGATGGGTAAGGATATAGCTTTGTTAAGTTTTCTGCAGCCCATGCCAAATATATATATATATATATATATATATATATATATATATATATTCTGGCTGCGAAACACCACTAATCCTTCTTTTGTGTATTAGTACATGTTGCCTTTCTGGTGGCCATTGTAAGTTTACACCTAAATACAAATAATAAGGCCCCCCCTTCACACGTTCATGTGCATTAAAGCATTAAGATTTCCTGGCAGTAATCAGTTTTTACCTTCAGAAAACCATCAGTGTTTTTCAATATGGTCTAGTATGCCAACATACATTCCACATACATCACATGTACCCTACTTGTATATCTGTACCCACAGGGCCCCTTGTGTACCGTGCCACGTTTTCCCCTCGTGTACCCTACCATCTTCTCCTGTCGTGTATCGTGCCACCGTCTCTCCCTTGTGTACCGAGCCACCTTCGCCTCTCGTGTACCGTGTAGTCCTGCATATTACCACATATCATGCTGGAAGATGTCGTTTTACTGTGCCATCCTCTAATCTGTTGCAAATACTACAACTCCCATAGCGCTTGATGGTTGTAGTTCTTCAACTTAGATGGCCACAGTCTGCAAAACTATAACTCCCACCATGAACTGTTGGCAGGACATGGTGGGGTTATAATTCTATGGGGGTAATCTCACCTGTCCTGGTTCCTGCTCTATCCTCCCATGGTCTCCAGCCTGATGCATGCATTCCTCTTCTTTTCTCCCCAAATGGATTGGGGATGGGAGGTGGCTGCAATCACCGCTGCCCAGGAGGGGGCTGGTGCAGCGGGCAGCACTGCTCAGGTCAGCGGGGCATGGGGGGAATAGGGACTGCAGTGGGCAGCACTGCTTAGGTCTTAGCTCACTGCTGAGCTCAAGGAGGGAGGGGTAGTTTCAGCCGCCAGCCCCATAGACGTTTGGAAGGGGGAAATGGGAGTGTTGGGTGCGGCAGCAAGCCCCGCAGAGGTGTGGGCATCACTGTAGGGGTTCCGGTGCGGAGTCTGTGCCGGAATTCCTGATGAAAAATGGGCAGGATCAAAAAAATCCTGACTTTTTTTTTCCAGAACACACACCTTTCAGGAAAAATCCTAAAGGCTGTCCGTGACAAATGTAAGCCTATGGGTCCGGAGATCCATCTGGACAAATTTTTCGGACGTGTGAAGGGGCCTAAACTTAAAATATCCACTTATAAGTAAATCCTATATACCACTGACGCTGAGCAGTAATAAAAAAATGGAGGTAACTACTAATATATAATAGAAATTGAATTAAAAAAAAAACCTGTTAACTCACCACCCCAACTGCAGATATTCAGTCACATTTCTTTTTTTCCTTTAAAGCCAAAATCTGACCCCCCCCCCCCAAACCACTTGTACCTTCAGATAGCTGCTTTTAATCCAAGATCTGTCCTGTGGTCTGTTCGGCAGGTGATGCAGTTATTGTCCTAAAAAAATACTTTTAAACTTGAAGCCCGTGCCAAACGGGAATATCTGTGCCCTGACTTTGCACCACCCCTCCTCCCCACCCTTCATTATTAGGAATGCCACTGAAACATTTTCTCCATGCTGAACATTGCACAGGTCCTTAACGATCCAACCCATGTGCCAGGCTGCCACAGGTGGGGAATAGGAGGCAATCTGCCTGGAGCATTCCTAATGATGAGGAGGGTGGGGAGGAGGGACAGAGAGGTTGTGCAAAGTTAGGGCACAGATACTCCCATTTAGTACGGGCTTCAAATTTAAAAGTATTTTTTTTAGGACAATCACCTGCCGAATGGACCGCAGGACAGATCTTGGATTAAAATCAGCTATCCCAAGGTACAAGTGGTTTGGGGTGGTCAGATTGTGGGTACAGAGTCACTTTAAATTGCCAGTTGATGGTTTAACACCAGATCCTTTGTATTGGGTAAAGCAACCTGGATCGATTCTAACCCTAAGTACTGTCCACATACTCTCACCCTTAGTGGAGCTGGATGATCTGCTGACTAACTTGGAAGAATCACACTGCATGTTCTGTTGAAATAGATGGGTTTGGCTGATTCTTCTAATGTATGTGTATGACAGTCATCTTGATGTCATTAGTCATGCTTGAAATAATGGATACTGAAAAAACTGATAGAGAGTGGGGAAAGGACTGCACAGCAGCTCATTCTACTGATCGGTCAGGGTCTGAACACTGCAACGTAGTATAATTCCAGCTTACCGCTCCAACTTCTTGAGTCGCTTGGACTTCCACTTCTAATGCATGTTGATGTAGGACGCATAGAAGAAACTTTAGTCCAGTGATAAATCTTCTGAAGGCACATGTGTGTCAGGGTCTTTTTCACCATCAGCATGCATACATAACGGTATCACCGACACATTTGGGATGAGTTATGCACTCTTAATCAGCCATTATCAAGGGTGCATAATGCATCCAAAACATGTTAGTTAGAGGTGATATTGTTATGTGCGCACGCTGATGGTGAAAAATAAACTGCGTACATAAGAAGTATCCGAAAAAAGGTGCTCCATACATTAGTTTATAGTTTCTAATGCTCATTCTTTATTTTAATAATCCTGTCACTTTAATTTTGTACAGTGTTGTCCATGCCCGGTGAAAGTGTGGAGCAGGATCTTTAGTGTTAGGACGCTGTTATGGTTGCAACATTGTACACATGCGTGAAGGTCCTATACCCACCGCATTTTTCAAGACTCTGAGACATACCTTGCAGATGGTGCAAACTGTGATTTGATTTATTATATAGATATATATTTGTGCCTTTTGGGTGCATTGAGGGATACTTTAGTTCACTGCAGATAGATTGCAGTACCTTAAAGTGACACTGTCACCCCCTTTGTGCATTCTGACATCTCTACACAGGTGTAAAGGGTAAATGTAGCGTTTTTCATACCTTATTTCATATCATACATCATGGTGCTTGTTCAAGTAAAAAGTGTCCTTTTATCAACTGCAGATTGTATTAAGTTGGCGTGGCCTCGCGGTATTAGTGCCACTTAGCCCCGCCCACAACGGCATGGTGGCCCCGCCCCTTGACACCCATTGGTTGGCCGTCGTAAAGGGGGTGGGATCTAGGCCTTTCAACCAGCCTGTTCCAATGGCCAGCGAGGGGGCGGGGCAAACTGTGACATTGTGGGCAGGGCTAAGTGGCGCTAATGCCGCGAGGACCCGCCCACACAATCTGCGGTTGATAAAAGATGACTTTTTACTTGAACAAGCACCATCACGTATGATAAAAAATATGGTATGAAAACCGCTAAATTTACCCTTTACACCTGTGTAGAGATGCCAGAATGCAAAAAGGAGGTGACAGTGTCACTTTAATGATAACTAGGCTGGATAAGCATTTTTTTGGTTGTTACATATAAAATGTTATTCATTGTCATGCCTGCATACTTCTGGCCGTTCTGCTAGCTTATACAGACACCCGAACCCTGTCTCACTTATGTCCTGACAATCTGATGAAGAGGCTCAGGCCTTGAAACACGTTAAGGTTGGACTGTGTATTGACTGAAGATTTTTTTGAATATTTAAGGTCTGCACTGATGGTAACTTGCTTATTGAAGTCTACATTCCCTTGGTTCTGATTCTTTGGATCTGTGACTGTACGGCCTATATTTTAATTGTTCTGCTACTATAGTGGTTGTGACTGCGCACAACCTTATCAGGGGAGTCTTGCTACATTACCTGTTCATACATTTTCCTTCTCTCATACATATCACCCGATGTGGCGCTCTGCCTTTTCTTACTCTACTTGCATTCTTGCATTCATCTGACGCTGGACTCAATTTTCTTCTTTGCAACTGAGTGTCCAGACTACATCTGACTCAAATTTCTTCTTTGCCTCCTTTATCGGCATGTATTGGAATGTTAATGTGTTTATAAATGTTTATACATCACTGGTCAGACCACATATGGAATACTGTGTACAGTTTTGTGCTGCCAGAAGTAGAAAATGTTGTCCTGGTGCGATCCTTCATATCCAGAAGCGCTGGGTCCACTCCATGGATGCTAAATATTAGGGCTTTATTACGGCTTCTGATATTTACGGATCGTGCCACAAGCTACAGTAGCTCGGGCAGCGACGGACCAGAAGAGGGGGGTGCTGGTATAAAAGTCATCCCCGTCTGGGTGGTAACCTTTATCCAGCAGTGGGAAGATCAGTTCCCGAATTATCTCCCCACTAACTCCGAGGATGGGGGGGGGGTATGCAGGATTCGGGTGTCCCTTCCTTCATACACTCTAAGGGTACGTGCACACTGCGGAATCGCGACAGATAACCCTTCACGCATTTCGCAGCTGGCTTCCACCGGCGGACTGATGCGGGCGCGCGTCTCCGTCCGTGTCATAGACTCCATTCTATGCACGGCCGGATTCCGCTCTCCGACCAATGTGTTCATTCTTTGGATGGACGATGGAATCCGCCCGTGCATAGAATGGAGTCTATGACACGGGTGGAGACGCGCGCCCACATCAGTCCGCCGGCAGGTGCCAGCTGCGGAATGCACAAAGGGTTATCCTTCGCCATTCTGCAGTATGCACGTACCCTAAATCTGTAAGTGTACCCTGAGGTACTCTCACAGAGTTTGGAGAATTTCACGCCATACCGTTATCTCTTATTGGAACGGTACTGGTGGAAAAGACGTGTCTGGGGGGCAGTTACGTCACTGGATGATGAGACACCCAGACACGTCACTGGATGATGAGGATGATGAGGATGAATGGAGGAAAGAAGGATCCCCCCCCATTCATCCTCACTGGTTGTTTCGGTGTCGGAGGCAATAATAACATATGCGTCCGACGCCAAAAACACCCTGGGGGCCATCTTTATACCGGGACTAGTATATGGGGTATGTAAATGTGTTCTGGTGTAGTGTAAAACTTTATTCCATGTAGTGTGGTGTAGTTATGTGCGGCACTTATCAGCAGACAGTGGCGGTAGGATATAGGGGGGAAAAACGCCACTACGCCAAAAAGGAGGAGTTGCTGATCAGCGGCGCACTTACCACTCAGCGGCGTTAGGGCTAATAAAAAAATAAATAAATCTTTTTACCCCAAAGCAAATGATCAGTGTATAATATACACTGATCAGCCGCTAAGGGGCAGTAGAATGGAGCTGGCGGAGATGGCCGAAGATGGGGGCGACGGAAAAGCCCGAAGAACCGAAGATTCCCGACTAAGACCGAACAAAGACCGAACGAACCCGGAAGTGGCGGCGTCGAGGAGAAGAGGACGCGCGGGACCGCGAATCTTCGTTCCGGAGGCCAGGATCAGGTGAGTATAGTGCACTACACTATACACACACCTGTTCTGCACCCCTCAGCTACTTAGCGGCACGGGGGGGGGGGGTTAATCACCCCCCGTGCCGACGAGCAGGTATAGCCTGCTATACATTATAGCAGGCCATCTTCCTCGATCGCTGTGTGTGAACACACAGCGATTGGGGAAACATCGGGCGTAAATTTACGTCCATTTGCGCTAAGTACCAGGGCGCGGGGGCGTAAATTTGCGCCCGATGTCGTTAAGGGGTTAAATAAGTTCAAGGGATGCTTTTCTTGAAAAATATAATATTACAGGTTATGGGCATTAGATGTCTGGTAAAACGTTGATCCAGGGATTATTCTGATTGCCATTGGAGTCGGGAAGGAATTTTTCCCCTGTGATGGGGCAATTGTCATCTGCCTCATAAGGGTTTTTGCCTTCCCCTGGATTAACACAGTAGGGTTTCCCTAGGTTTAACCTGATGGACTATTGTCTTCTTTCAACCTTTTTAACTATGTTCCTATGTTACTATTCATAAACTGGAGCGGAAAGCTGGCTTTACATTTTTTGGCTAAGTTCACACAACGTATTTATTCAATTAATAACGGCTGTTGTTGCAGATTGCAACGTTGGCCATTACTAATTAAATAAATACATTGCGTTGACTTCTATGGCATCCCGTCAGGAGTGTATAGTAAACACTCCTGTCCGGATTACTTGCAGCCACACAAAAAACTGACATGTAAGGCTGGCTTCACACTGCGTTTTTGCAATCCATTTTTTTCATCCGTTTTTTGCAAAAAAACGGATGAAAAAAACGGATGAATTTGTGTGCATCCGTTTTGATCCGTTTTTCCATTGACTTCCATTGTAAAAAAAAAACGGATCCGTTTTTTTTTGACGGACACAAAAACGTAGCTGTCACTATTTTTGTGTCCGTTAAATAAAACGGATCCGTTTTGATCCGTTTTTTTTACAATGGAAGTCAATGGAAAAACGGATCAAAACGGATGCACACAAATGCTTCCGTTTCTTTCATCCGTTTTATGCAAAAAACGGATGAAAAATACGGATTGCAAAAACGCAGTGTGAACCCAGCCTTACTTTACATTGTCGGCTATGGTTAATTGGAATGCGGACACACCCGTATGCACCCGCATTCCAATTAAAAAGAAATTAAGTTCACCTGGCTGTCATGGCCGCGGCGGCTTCCCGCGTCCCGGGTTGCCGCCGCGACCGCCTCCTGTCCCGTGCAGCCGCCGGGGTCCTTGTGTTGGGACCCGGCGCTGCTGCTGCTTCGGCCCCTGGGGCGCCTCACCTCTCCTCCGTGCATGTCGCGGTCTGTGCCGGCCGGCGCGCGCGTCCCCGCCTCCTAGGGCGCGCGCGCGCCGGCTGTCTTAGATTTAAAGGGGCAGTGCGCTCCTAATTGGTTAGTGGCACCAATCACTCCCCTATAAATCCCAGCATGCCCTGTCCTTAGGGTTGGAGCCTCTACATGTTTCCCATAGCGTTTGGCCCAGCTCCCTGTTGTTCCTGATTCCCGTCCGCTACCTGGTTCCTAGTCCCTGTTCCTGATTCCTATCCGCCACCTTGTCCCTAGTCCTTGTTCCTGGTTCCTGTTCCCCTGCATCACCTTTGCTCCTGTGTATTGCCTGTCACCTGCGGCTACGTCCACTGACCTCTGCAGCACCATCTCCTGCCTACTGCTCCTGCCACGCCTCGCCTGCCGTCACCAGCAACCAAGCCAGGGGTAGCGACCTGGGGGTCGCCTGCCGCAGCAAGTCCATCCCGCCTTGCGGCGGGCTCTGGTGAAAACCAGCGGCCCCTTAGACTCCGCTCCCTGGGGAGGTTAGTGCCATCGCTGGTGACGGTCCAGTGGATCCACTACTCCAGGTGTTACACTGGCCAGTTCTGCAGTACTGGCCAGGATGAACTTCACTGAAACCGGGTGTTTTGTGTCACAGATCATACGTAGTGTGAACCTGGCTTCTATGTCATATCTTAACACGCTGACCCTGACTGAAAAAAAACAAACACTTTTCACGTGTCTCAACTTTTAAAAAGTTGTCCAAGCTTAAAGTGTCACTTTCATTACTGTTGTCAACAGTAGATATAAAGCAAGTTTGCAATATACATTAAAGGGGTAGTGCAGCGCTAATCATTTATTCCCAAAATAACACACATTACAACTTTGTAATGTGTGTTATGTATGTGAATGGCCCTTTTCCCCGTGTTCCGCCCCACCCACGCTAGACCCGGAAGTGTGGTGCATTATACTTACCGCATTGGTGTCGATCCCCGTCCGCTATCTTGTGACAATGACGTCGTCTTCGGGAGACCGGCCGAACCGCTCCATCCGTCCCTCATGCCGGCCCCCCTCTACCACGTCATCAGCTGCTCAGCCACGATTGTGAGTGCTCAGGTGGCTTGGGATACACAGCACTTCCTTTTTTCTGACTGTTTCCTGTGTTTGTTTTTTTTTAAAGAGTCAGAAAACAGGAAGTGCCGTGTTTTCCATGATAACTAAAAAAAAAAAAAAGAAAAAAAAGAATGTAAATTGCAAACTTGCTTATATCACATCTACTGTTGATTTAGATTTTGAAAGTTATAATGACAGTGACACTTTAAAAAACATGGCTGCTTACTTCCAGAAACATCATCACTCATGTCCTCGGTTTGGGTGTGGTTTTACAGCCTGGTTCAATTGAAGTGAATGGAGCTAAACTGTTAAAACCACACAGAGTTTGGGGACAGGGTTAGTGCTGTTTTTACAAGAAAGTAACTGTGTTTTTCTAATCCTGGAAAATTTATTTTAACTCTATGATCATACAAAAGAGTTTTTGTCTATCACAGAAAAATTGATACCAATACAGACACCAAGGTTAACACGATCCCTGACGCAACACTTGTGTCAGAGAGGTATGTTAAGCCAATTAGAATGTCGAGGTAAATGCATCATTGAGATCAAGTTAACACAGGCTACATCTGTATGCTGGGAAAATACTGTATTCACAATGTACTATACTATAAATATATCATCTCACAGCTTCTTAACTTATAAATAAATTATAAAGTTCAGCAGTATCATCACTCTAGCTCAGTCATTTGTATGGATATACATTTATGCCAGCCATACACATGTAAGAGAGGTGAACTGTACTGATCCACACTTTCACTTTACAAAGAAAATGTACTGTTATGTTTGTGCTAAAAAGCACTATGCACTATTTATGAACAGCTTGCATTTTATAATATGATGTCCTTAAAGGAGAAGTCCAGCGAAAATTTTTATTAAAGTATTGTATTGCCCCCTAAAAGTTATACAAATCACCAATATACACTTATTACTGGAAATGCACATAAAGTGCTTTTTTTCCCCTGCACTTACTACTGCATTACTAACATTATTATCAAGACTTATACCCACCCTCCTCTCTTCTGAGAAGGTATACCTCTGATACATGGGAATAGTTGAAGTAACCTCCCTGGAACACCGCTTTAAATGACTAGGCAGAGGCCCTTTACCTTCACAGTCAATTGTGGCGACAATTGTAGTCATCCCTAAACCCTGGAAGGAACCATCAGTTTATACCAATTATCGGCCTATCTCACTTATAAATACGGATGATACATTTTTCTGTAAAATGCTGGCAAATAGATGGCCGCGTCCCTGCCCTGGGATCATTCACACTGATTGGGTGGATTTGTCCTGTGTGGGGAAGCCAGGGATAACCTGAATAAAACCTTGCTTCTGGTCTCTTAGCGCATAGGTGCAGTGTGCACAGTTGTCTGGCCTCTGTAGATGCTGAAAAAGTTTTCGAATGGGTACACTACACCTCTCTGCATTCTAACCTAAAACAAATTAGGCAAAAATTGTGGTTATTTACCATTAGCCAAGATGCACCCCCATCCTGTACCACTCTCAGATTCTGTGCTTATCTCTGGGTGACGGATGGAAGAAACCAATGAACAGAGGATATGCCCCCCCCCCACCCCTTGCTTTTTTTATGATTACTATATAAACTGCTTGCTACGCAATAAAGCTCAATTAGTATTGTTTAGAGTAATCCTTCCGTGTACAGGTATACCTTTTCCATTAACTAATCAGGAGCAGGTAGACAACATTGGTTGTTTTAGAAAAATAGTTTTTATTGTGCCAAAGTTGTAGTTCTTTAAAAAACCTATACAAATTTAAAGGAAAAGTTTGGGGAGGGGGTGGCTGAACATAACATGTACCTACCTCTCTGGCTCCAGCAATGGTGTCCGCTGTCCTCCACTCTGGTTTCTGGTCCCCCGGCCACTTCCTGGTCTGAGTGGGGACTGGTTGGGACTTGTCAGGTCCGCTTAGCCAGTCAGCAGCCGAGGTAGGACCCAGCAAGTAAAATAAGAGGTGCATACTAGTAAAAGAACAGGCTCACGTCTCTATGGGGGATAACAACTAACATTTCTGTGGAAAAACAATAAACGCAGGCCCTGCTCCAAACTGCCCCAAAAAAGCATCATACCAAAAAAAGGTCATGTGCGTATTGCATTTCATATTTCCCTATGACACACTATTCTAGTCCAAGTTTAGCCTTAGGCTTAGACACACTGTAAAACAAAATTCCAAATTATGGTTGTAATTTTAAGTGAAAATAAAATCATTTTTCTCTACTGTGTGTGTACTAATGGTCAATTCCCAATAGAACAAATGATTGCATTGTATTATTTTACTATTTGTGAACACGAAAACAACAAATGGGGGGCATGCACAGCCAAAACAATTTATAAAGTTGGGTGCTAACAATAGGCATATAGAAAACCTGTATACCAGAGAAAGCAAAGAAAAGTATATGCCATATGGTAAGTAAGCACACCACAAATCATAAAATAAGCTCAAAAATAACAGTACTTTATTCCACAGGTACAAAAAGAGATATAAATAATACTCATAGATCCAAAAAGATTAAAAACACTTAAAAAGCACACCAAACGTGGAGACACCACGTAAGGTGTCATCCACCTTGACACCCCGTAAAAAGAATTATAATGTGTCCTGTTCAAAATAAAAAAGGTAAATAACCCTTCAAAAGTGAAAAAAAATATATTGCCATAAAGAATAGGATATCAAAACTAATACAAGCAACAATAAGATGAATAGGCAGATAATACAGTGATACCCAAACAATAGATAGTTACCACCTAACCAAGAAATGAACAGTGACACAACGGGGTGTCAATAGGAGGAGCCCCACGCGTTCCGTCCGCACTACCGGACTTCCTCAGGGGTAATGATACATGTCAAAGGATCTATATTTATATGGTAATTCATAAATGCTAAATCTGAACACAATAAGTTTAATCAATACCTGTGTGGGTGATTGGCTCCATGTACCCTAGCTCCAAGATGGCGCCACCGGCGTCCCCAGTACCAGTAGTACGCATGTCCAAAATGCACTGTGCGTCATGCGGTCACATGATAACAGTATACCACATGACCGCAAGTAATCCTACGTCATACGGTCACATGATCACAATACATCACATGACCGCATGCATTCACTGCTGAATAAAAAATGAGGGAAATATATATATTTACTCAACAAAAGTAGATCTACTTATAGCGGTCATGTGTATAATGTATAACTGGTATCCATGAACAATTATAAATACCAATACATCGCAATGCGCATGCGTGGCCATAATTAAAATAATCACGTAGTATATGCAAACACCATACTGTGCTACACTTATAGTATACTGTGCGACCCCCAAACGAATAGTGCAAGGAGAAACAAATTGGTGATATATGTATAATAAGAAATACCTAAATGCCTAATCATAAATAATGAACTATAATAAATATGCAAGCGCAAAAAATGCTACCGATGATTAATAAGATGTCCCCAACATGATTATCAAAAACCATATATACCAAAATAATTGTAATAAGTCCCATAAAAACTGGAGACCCATATATTGAAATATTCCCAATATTGGTGATATATATATCATTGCACATGTGCAGAAAGATAATATTATAAGAAGAGTACCTAAATACATAATCATAAATAATTAAACATGTACATACATATACAAATATACACATATACACACACTAATACACATATACCAACACATACATATGCACATGTACGACCCCTTAATAAATTAAAAATACACCATTATAATAAATACGCATGCGCCAAAGATATTACCAAAGATTAGTAAGATGTCCCCAACATGATTATCAAAGACCATATATACCGGAATAATTGTAATAAGTCCCATAACAAGTACTAAAGAAGATAAGAACACTAGAGACGCAAACTCAGAGCCAGGCACAAGGAGCCAATCCACATAATGTGCCGAAAGAATAAATCGGCACAGTAGTAGTCTAAATAATAAATTAGTAATAACAAAGAAAAACATATATTTACAAAAACAAAAAAGAAATGTACAAATATATACAGATGTATGCAATCACAGTCAAATGGCAATGGAAAAGGGACGCCAGCGGCGTAGCAGTGCCACACAGATATGTCCATTAAGTAGATATATACAATTCTTCAGAAAAAATCCATTCCGATGTAAAAGATCTCTTTGTAGATGTAGAGAAGAGGTCCCAATGTTGCAGTCCTGATGAAATGACAGGTAACCGTGTCCCAATACAGGCAATAAAGACTCCAACTGCAATGAGGCAAAAGAAGTCCCACGGGGGTGGCAGATCCCACACAAAAGGGATAGAGGGGATGTGGTATGCAGAGGTCAATGGGTCTTATAGATAGGGGCAGGGGAAGTTTAATACACAAAAAAGTATATATATAACAGCCAATGATACAGTGTATCTACAAGAAAAACGTGCAAAGATAATAATTATTAATTAAGTAGGATAGAGGGGAAAAAAAAAAAAAAAAAAAAAAAAGGGAAGTGTTTAAGTGTAAATGAATAAGGAGTGTATAAATGTAGGCATAGTATAGGTGTAAGGATAGTATGAATGTGTGATTATGAGGAAAAAGAATATGTGAGTATATGTGTAAGTGCATGTAGTGAAGCAAACAAACACTATTCACTATTTGTGAACACATCTTCAAGATTCTTAGGGATAAGTAAACCCCAGAAAAATAAATATTAATTGAACAATTTTTATTAGTTGCATAGTAATCGTACTCCTTCTCATTTATAGGCTATGTTAACATGTTGTCCTCTTTTGCCCGTTTGACGGCAGTTATTTATACAATCGTGGTCGTCATTATGAATTAGGGCTCAAAATGGTCATGCTAAAAGATGGATGTCAAATGGCCCAGAAAAGTTGGTGTGTGAACATAATGGGGGACATTTATGGATGCTGCGCCAGTGGCGTACGCCAAAAAGGTGCAGATTTTCCCCTTCTCCCTGGTGTACGCCTGCCAGTTTCCCCACTCACCTGATGAGTGGGCAGAGGGGGGCACGGCAAGGTGGTAGGAGGTTTTAACCCCTCCCACACCTGATTTACCTTGACTTACACCTGGTCGCTGGTGCTGCTTAGGAGCAGGTGTAGATTTCTGCTCGTGCCATACTGCAGGCCAGGTCATGCCGGATTCACTAAGAGGCGCCAGCAATTCAGTGGGGCATTCGGAGGTGGGCCTACGCCTACGTGTGAGTACGCCAGTCTTCATAAATGTCCCCCAATGTGTTTATCACCAGATTAGTAAGAAATTCTCTAAATCTTAGAATTTAGAATTTAACTTTTCAGTTTTGTGAATGCAGTATACATATTATTATTATATTTAACAGTATTTTTTTTATACTAGTATTGAATGTTGAGCTTGTATTTTTCCTTATTTCAGTACATTTCCACTTAGTTAGCTACCCCAATGTGATTTGCTTTGAATCTCTCAAGCTGAACACTCTAATCTGCTTTCTGATATACCAGCTCATAATGATTCACTGTGGGAACATATGTTAAAATAAACTCCTTTTTAAATGTGAAAACACTCCTTAGCAACTGTACATACAGCATTTTTGTATCAAGTCTCTTGAAAGCGTACATATGAATAAAACAAAACACTCCAAGAAACACTACATTATTTTATAATTATGGAAGATATACAGGTGATATAGGCTGACCTTAATCTAAAAATGCAATGTTATCTATGTATTAAAATTGGTTCTTGAATGCTTAAAGCTTGAATTTCAGTTTATCTCTATAGGGATTAAGAGAATCCAGCTTCATAGCCATGGCCAGGATGAACATCATCTCAAAATCTTTAATATGTCACATGCTGAAGGATTTTTATACTGAATGTTCTCTGGGTGTTTTATGATTCATTTCTATTTAATAGGATTTGGTCTGTGGAAAAGGCCTGTAATATATTATTAAAACTGTACACTTGGTAGTTCTGACCATAAACCAAATACGAGAGCAATTATCTTTATAAAATTCATTTAACTTACATATCCTTTTATATAAATAAGCTAACCCTTTACTGGTCACAAAGACCTTTCTGAAATGGTTTTACCCCTTTTATATTTGGCAGGTCAGTCAGGTTACTAACAGATTTGATCACAACCTCCGAGCATTTAAAAACCATGTAATACACATCTATCTATCTATCTATCTATCTATCTATCTATCTCCTATCTATCTATCTATCTATCTATCTATCTATCTATCTATCTCCTATCTATCTATCTATCTATCTATCTATCTATCTATCTATCTATCTATCTCCTATCTATCTATCTATCTATCTATCTATCTGATCAAAGCTACCTTTGAGGGTAGCAATAAGTTTAAGTTCTCCAACTTTAATTAACTGATCCCCAGCTACAGAAAATAGATGAAAGATCGCAGGATGCCTGACTGCTGGGACCCCCACAACAGACTCCAGAATAGAGTGGTTCGTAGGCATGCCCAAAGTGGCTGGTCAGCAGTGCAGTGTACCTGTCATTGACTGATCCATAGATAATAAATGGACCGTCTGTGTAGTGACTTGCTCCTCTAATTATGATAAAGGAGTCAGGGCCCTATTCTGTAAAGCGTGCGTGGTCCCAGCAGTCATACCTCCTGCAATCTTTAATTTGGATTGGTAATATGTGAATTTAAGTCAGAACACCCCTTTAAGAGTAGCTTCCTACGTACCGGATTTGAATCACGCTGCAAGTTTGCAGGGAAATCCACTGCAAATCCTGGTACTGTGAACTTCAATGGGGTTACATACCCAAAGCAGAATTTTCATTCCGCTGTGAGTATGTAGACGCTGGACCCTCTAATCCGCCGCTGCCCGGAGCATACGTTACCTGCTTGTCGCCATGGCTGCATCTGTGGCTCCTGGCTCCCGTCGGTCCTGCTTAGCCAATCAGTGACTGCGGTGGGGCCATGCACTGATTGGCTGAGTGGGACCTCGTGCCAGGTGCCTCTGATTCAGCCGCTGCGACTAGCAGGTAACGTATGCTTTGGGAAGCGGGGGGGGGGGGGGGGGGGGGTTAAATGGGCTGGCGTCTACATACTCAAAGCGGAATGAAAATTCCACTGCGGGTATGTAACCCCATTGAAGATCACAGTACCAGGATTCGCAGCATATTTAAGCTACCCTTAAAGCGTAACTATAATTTCAGTAGCCAAAAAATGAAATTTCTCAAATAAAAAGCCCACGTGTTACCCTTTAAAAAAAACTATAAACTGCGTTGATAGCTTGTGCGCTCGCTGAGATATCACCAGTTGTTTGGCTCAGAAGAATAAATGAATTTTTCTTCTGGCTGAGAGAAAGTGGGCGTAGCCTATCCCTCATCTCCCTGACTGGGACCATCCATTCACTGATCAGCACCTTAGCAGATGTATCACACATAGCAGGATCAGATAGAGCCCCAGCATACAGTATCACAATGTAAGATTAGATACAGAGCCCCAGCAGATGGTATCACACACAGTGGGATTAGATACAGTCATCTGCTCTCATTACACTGTAGGATAATGTCAACCATGGAGGTGGGGGCACCTGCTGCAGACATCTGATAGTGAATGTTATATGTACTATGGAAGGACTACAGCTGTGTTGTGCTGGGACTTGTAGTCCTCCCCTCAGTGACTCACCCACTCTCCCTCATGCAGTACATTGGAGTGATGGTGGCACTGGATACACTTGTCCCTCCATCCAGCTGTTCCCCTGCACTGCTCCTCACACACAACACCCTCAGCTCTGCTAAGTCACCTCTGTGAGGGGAGGGGGGAGAACGTGCTGCTAGGAGGTGGGGGAGGAGGTTTTGTTTATGTTTCTGTCAGGGCTGTTATCTGATCCTCCTGTCAGAGTTCGTACACTAAGTATGGATCTGCAGGGAGGGGGAGTGTCCAGCAGGAATGCAGAAATAAGTCAGAGGCAAAGAGAGCTCAGAGGGGACTTTCCGCTTTATGTATTTAAAAAATTGTTCATTTTAGGTTATTAATATATTGCAAAAATTCTTATCATGACCTAAGCTAACTAAAACTGAATGTTCAAAATATTTTATAGTTATGCTTTAATGGTACTGTTCTTTCTACAATTTAGGGGCATGCATATGAATTTTTCTTATTGAGCTAATCTGGAGCTCAGATGTGCCGTAACAGATGTCTGTGCATTTTCCATAGTCTAAAGTTGCGATCAGTTAGGGTCCCCCAGACATTTCTTGATATAGCTGGAAGAAGCATGTGGTTGTGCACCTTACTCCCAGACTCTTACTCATTTCAGATGTGCACCATAGACCTACAATGTAGCCTGTTCCCTAGAGATCTAAAGATCAGTGGTGGTCCCATCGCTTGACTTTAAAGGGGTCTGTTTTTCTTTCAAATCAGCTGGTGCCAGAAAGTGCCAGAGATTTGTAATTTACTTGTATTAAAAATTTCTAGTCATCCAGTACTTATCAGCTGGTGTATGTCCTGCAGAATGTGGTGTATTCTTTCCAGTTTCGAGAGCAGGATAGGTTTTCTATAGGGATTTGCTGCTGCTCTAAACAGTTCCTGTCATGGACAATGGTGGCATCAAAGAGCATTGAGTCAGACTGGAAAAATTCAAGTACTGGAGACTGGAGATTTTTTAATAAAGGTAAAGTAAATTACAAATCTTTGGCACTTTCTGACGCCAGTTGATTTGAAAGATATTTTTCTTCCGCTGGAGTACCCCTTTAAAGTGACAGTACCATAACACTTTAATGGTGAATGCTATAAAAAGGGGAAAACAATATTGTAATGGCTCATATAGCTAAATAACCTAAGGCCGGGTTCACACTTAGTAAGACAGTGGCCGTTCTGTCAGTGAAGTTCACACCGGCTGGTAGGGTAGTACTGGCCAGATCAACTTCACTTCTTTTAATTTGGAATGTGGGCACATTCAGGTGTGCCTGCATTCCAAATCACCATAGCAGACAATGTAAAGTGCGGTTGGAACCGCATGTTACATTGTCTGCACTGTCAGTTTTGTGCGGCCACTATTCAATGTAACACATTGAAATGATAAGTACTACAGTCATGGCCAAAAGTTTTGAGAATTATACAAATTTTATATTTTCACATGATCTGTTGCCCTCTGGTTTTTATTTGTGTTTGTCAGATGTTTTTATCACATACAGAAATATAATTGAAATCATATTATGAGTAACAAAAGCTTATATTGACAGTTAGAATGAGTTAATGCAGCAAGTCAAAATTTGCAGTTTTGACCCTTCTTCTTCAGGACCTCTGCAATTCTCCCTGGCATGTTCTCAATCAACTTCTGGACCAAATCCTGACTGATAGCAGTCCATTCTTGCACAATCAATGCTTGCATTTTGTCAAAATTTGTTGATTTTTGTTTGTCCACCCGTCTCTTGATGATTGACCACAAGTTCTCAATGGGATTAAGATCTGTGGAGTTTCCAGGCCATTGACCTTAAATCTCTATATTTTGTTCCCTGAGCCATTTAGTTATCACCTTTGCTTTATGGCAAGGTGCTCCATCTTGCTGGAAAAGGCATTGTTGATCGCCCAACTGCTCTTGGACGGTTGGGAGAAGTTGCTCTTGGAGGACATTCTGGTACCATTCTTTATTCATGGCTGTGTTTTTAGGCAAGTCGTGAGAAAGCTGATTCCCTTGGCTGAGAAGCAACCCCACACATGAATGGTTTCAGAATGCTTTACAGTTGACATGAGACAAGACTGGTGGTAGCGCTTACCTCGTCTTCTCTGAATAAGCTGTTTTCCAGATGTCCCAAACAATCGGAGAGGGGATTCATCAGAGAAAATGACTTTACCCCAGTCCTCAGCAGTCCACTCCCTGTACCTTTTGCAAAATATCAGTCTGTCCCTGATGTTTTTTCTGGAGAAAAGTGGCTTCTTTGCTGCCCTCCTTGAGACCAGGCCTTGCTCCAAGAGTCTGCGCCTCACAGTGTGTGCAGATGCACTCACACCTGTCTGCTGCCATTCCTGAGCAAGCTCTGCACTGCTGGTAGCCCGATCCTGTAGCTGAAACACTTTTAAGAGACAGTCCTGGCACTTGCTGGTCTTTCTTGGGCACCCTGGAGCCTTTTTGGCAACAATGGAACCTCTCTCCTTGAAGTTCTTGATGATGCGATAGATTGTTGACTGAGGTGCAATCTTTCTAGCTGCGAAACTCTTCCCTGTTAGGCCATTTTTGTACAGTGCAATGATGACTGCACGTGTTTCTTTAGAGATAACATGGTTAACAGAAGAGAAACAATGATGCCAACAACCAGCCTCCTTTTAAAGTGTCCAGTGGTGTCATTCTTACTTAATCATGACAGATTGATTACAGCCCTGTCCTCATCAACACCCACACCTGTGTTAATGGAGCAATCACTGAAATGATGTTAACTTGTCCTTTTAAGGCAGGGCTGAAATGATGTTGAAATGTGTTTTGGGGGAAAAAGTTCATTTTCTAGGCAAATATTGACTTTGCAAGTAATTGCTGTTAAGCTGATCACCCTTTATAACATTCTGGAGTATATGCAAATTGCCCTTTTAAAAACTGAAGCAGTAGCAGTAAAAATTTATATTTGTATCATTCTCAAAACTTTTAGCCATGACTGTACAATGAAAAGTACTGCAATTAATTCAATAACACAATGAAACTGCAATGTGTGAACACAACCTAGATTTCCTGCAACAGTAGTTTCAGAACTGGGCTAGAAAGGTAAACAATGCTATATGCTTCTGCAGAAGGTTTATCTATCTTTTTTTTTTTTTTTTTTTACCTCTGCCTGGACTTCCCCTTTAAAACAAAAAAGGCTTGATTGTTAAAGGGTTAAGAATAGAAATTTGCAAACAACTATATTGAAAGATACCTGTTTCATCTTTTCACACTAGCTCTAACCCCATTATGAGAGCCCTGCACAATATAATGTTGTTCATCAATCATGTAGATAACTACACTCTGGGTTATAACATTTATGAATAATGTGTTTGTGTTTTATTTATTCTGAAGATTCTATCTCTACAATGTTGCATTTCTGTAGATATTAATTCACTCATTAACTGTTAATTTGTAACATTTTCTGATCACATCGAGCTAGAAACTATTGGTTTCAATTAGTTTCATTCAAAAGCATTTTTTTTTAATATGGCCTTTGTTTTCCTTATTAAACATAAACTGTTAAAAATGAAATGTTGTTCCTGCAATGTCTATTGGATTCCGAGATGGTTAGTAGGCATGGACATTTATTTGTTGTGTTCACACCTAGTATGTATTATGTGTATGGCACAATTTACCACTTCACAGAAGTTTTTTGTTTAAAATGTTTTTAGTAGGTCACCTTTAGGTCATAGTAAAATACATCTAAAATACATAATAAATTGAATACATATTGGGGGAATTTATCAAGACTCATGTACCCTAAATAAAGCCCTGTCCCATGCACCCCGCTGGATTTGCTAAGACATGGGCCTGCTGTACAGCAGGCACAGGAATCTACACCTCCTCCCTGTCTTGCCACACCCCCAGCACAGCTTACTTTAGGGAAAGGGTGAACATCCCCCCATTATGTACTCCACTCATATTTAAGTGTGAATTGCAATGTATGGCTGGTATATTACTATATTTAGAAATGTGACATTGGGATCTCTGCTTGGTGTGCAGTCAGACTAGCCATTTCCAATATGCTTTTTCTTCTTCTTGTATACATGAAGAACCTCTTTAATGCTTAATGCTCATCTACAGGGACTAAAATGTTCAAACAGTCACTGTCGTTAACATTTTTTTTAAAATATATAAACAACAGAACGTGTACTAATAAGAGATAGAGGGGAGCAGGCACACACCTAAGGCTCTGTTCACATTACGGAATCGGTGCCGAGAATTCTTTTATTAGAGAGGTGCAGAAAGCAGAGGCGTGCAAGCCCTCCCATTCAAAGTGATAGAAGGCAGGATTTCGTAGTGTGAAGGGGGTATTACTATTGTGTTATTTTCTGACCTTCTTTGGGTTATCTTAGCGTTGGATTTGGGCATTGTGCAGTCATTGTCTTTGTAGAGTGCGGTCTATCTGAAAAAAGAGTGCAATAGCGTGTAATATTGTTTAGAAACTTCTGTGCAATATATGGGTGTGTCTTTTGAGCTGTTGTATCCTATACAGTTTATTATTTACTGTACCTGTATGATGGTTATTTCTGTGTGCATGACTACAGGTACATGTGTGTTAACTCCGTGTCATGTTATAATTTTATAGTGATTTAATAAAGCAGTACTTTTTCTAAATGAATCTTTCCTCATTGTAGGTTTTTGTAGTGTTGTGGTCTTGGACAGTCTTGCCGGTTTTGGACAAATATAGGAGAGTGCTAAATAGAGAGGGGGAACTTTTCAAAACGTTAAGTTCAGGTTCAGCTGAACCAAACCTTAAACCAACTGCAGTAAAACTGATTGCAGCTACAATAGTGGGGCAAAGACCGTTTTAGAAACAAGGTTTTTTTTCACAGCGAAAATGCAAGTATTTCTTTCCCATTTATTTGAATTAAAGAAGTGTCAACAACTGAAAATAAAGTTACATGTTAGGATCGTTTCTGCTTGTTCTAGGCATTAAAACTGCTTTTGCAGCAAAACTGCGCTGAAAAACACATAAACAAAAAACGCACCAAAAAGTACTTTTTTTTTTAAACAATTGTGTGAACCCTTCCAACCCCTTACAGAATATTGCTGCTGGAGGCAGTAAGTAGTGGTAACAGTGGTATCAGTGACCTCACAAGGCCAAATATAGACAGTTGTAAGATTCATTTAGCCCTTACTTGCATTGTATGTGACCCCATAGGACAGAGAGTTGAAGGTGGAAGCAGTTGCAGCACTCTCATCGACCCAGTAGGACCTAGAACAGACAGTTGATAGTGGAAGGAGTAGGACATTGGTGGATCACTAATGTATAATGACAGTTATCATGCTGCAAACATGTTTTTACTGAAGATGTAACCTTACAAATGATTGGCAGGGTTAAATTAAACTGGCAGTGGTGGATCACTGATGTATAATGACAGTTATCATGCTACAGACATGTTTTTTTACTGAAGGACTTAAGATGTAACCTGACAGATGATTGACAGGGTTAAGTTAAACTGGCAGTGCTTAATCACTGACATACAATCATGAGTATTATGCTGCCAGACACGATTTTAATAAAGGAATGAAGATGTAACCTGGCAGATGATTCAAAGGATTAAATTAAACCAGTAGTGATGGATCACTGACGTAAAACCGTGGATATTATGCTGCCAGACACAGTTTGATTAAAGGACTGAGAATGTAACATGATACGGTAAAATCACCCAGGAGCAGTGGTATAGCTACCAGAAAGGCAGGCCACTGCTACGGGGCTCATGCACTAAGAGAACCCACAGGTCGCTGGCCCATTAATGGTGAGTGTTACTGATGAACGCTCACAGTTAAATGCTGCAGTGCTCTGGCTGGCAGAACAAAGAGCCATTGTCCTATGGCTGTATCCATGTTTTCCAGGCTATCTTTGGGTAATCATCTGGCTGTCTCCGCCTTTTCCATGGAGCTGCCAGACATCGGGATTCAAAAGCTAAGCGTTCTACTACATACGAAGCTTAAAATTTCCGTTTTGTTTGGTATTGTTTATGATAATTGACTACTGTGGCGTATTATCCAATGTTACTTAGCAGACCCAGAAAAAAAAAATCAATTTTTTTGTGCATTGTTAAAATCTCCTGTATCCATTATTATTATTATTATATTATTATTATAATACCAGCTCACCATTGTTTACCGGAGTCTGGTGATCTATTGTTAGATATTTTATTGTATAAAGTGCATTTACTTAACTTGAAAAAACAGCCTTATTTTGCAGTGAATGACAGAGAAAAATTCAGTGTGTTATATAATCACGATATATGAAAAGAGAGTTGATATTCTTGGTTGAAAATGATTCATGAAGCCACATTCAGTTTGATTAATTACAGTATTCACCTTCCCATCATCACAGAGCTCTTTCAATTTCAAGCTAAATGATCTAGTTGGATTGCCACTTAAAAGAACATATGCATCGCTATCACTAAGCAGGCCGCGTTCTGTTATCCAGTCGTCCTTCCAACAGAAAAATTTTCCAGTTGCCACCAATTTTAATAACAATGTTCTGTTCCTTTATTAAAATATTTAGTTTAGTCATGTTCATATTTTTAGCCATATTCTCATTTTTACTGATATTCTCACTTTTATATTTCCCTTGCATTTTATTAAATTCATTAACATGCTAATACAGTAGCCAAGCCATCATCTAAAGGGGTACCAAATGTTTATTCTTTATTAAAAACATTCTTTCTGCCAATATTAATTTTGAAGCTCACATATTTTGGCAAAAGTATGCATATGCATAAATGTATAGTTTATTTATAAATTAACACTACAGAGCTAATCTTGGTCATAAACTGAAGTACAGACCATGTGTGATTCATGTTACAAATTATGCATAAATCAATACCAAGAGTGTTTCATGCTTGTAAGGCTAGGTTCACACTGCGTTTTCAGCATCCGTTTAACGCATCCGTTTTTTGCAAAAAACGCATGAAAAACGGATTGCAAAAAAGGGATTCATTTCTGTGCATCCGTTTTTCCATTGACTTCCATTATAAAAAAAACGGATCCGTTTTTTTTGACGGACCAAAAAACAATGCTGAGCCTATTTTTCTGGACGTTAAAAAAAACGGATCCGTTAAACGGATGCTGAAAACGCAGTGTGAACCTAACCTAAGGATCCTATAGAAATACTGAAGCCTTAGTACTGTGGGCTGCAGTGTAGCAGAAGGAATGGACCTTGTTCTTCATCACCTACTGAAAGTTGATTCTCTGTACGCGAGAGTAAGGGTGGTATCACATGGAACGATTTTTCTGCGGTTAATGATAAACGATCTCAAATGACCTCTATGACAAACAATCTTAAAGGGAACCAATCACCGGAAAAAAGCATATAGAGTTTTTGAAATGTGCTGTTAGAGCACACAGCACACTTGCCACACCTGTTTTCATAGCCTCCTTGCCTTCCCTGTGCAAGCTGCAAAGTAACTTTATAAAACTGGCGCCCTGTATGTAATTACCTGAGGTAGTCATCTGTGCGGTGTGTGGCTAGCAGGTAGTCACGGTCCCCTGGGCGTTCTTCCGCTGTAATCACGCCCCTCTGGGCGTGATTCAAATGGCAGAGTAGCTGTGGCGTCACTCGGGAGCGCACCGTGCCCGAGGTCGGCGCGCTTACGTACTGATGCCGGACGCCGCCGTGCATGCGCAGTGAAGCCGCTTCCATTCCGGCTGGACTGCGCCTGTGCAGAATAGCCTCGAACTCCGGCTCACAGGCTATTCGAGGCTATTCTGCACAGGCGCAGTACAGCTGGAATGGAAGCGGCTGTACTGCGCATGCGAGGCGGCGTCCGGCATCAGAATGTCACAGCTACTCGGCCATTTGAATCACGCCCAGAGGGGCGTGATTACAGCGGAAGAACACCCAGGGGTCAGTGACTACCTGCTAGCCGCATACCGCCCAGATGACTACCTCAGGTACTTAGCATACAGGGCGCCAGTTTTATGAAGTTACTTTGCGGCTTACACTAGGAAGGCACGGAGGCTATGAAAACACGTGTGGCAAGTGTGCTGTGTGCTCTAACAGCACACTTCAAAAGCTCTATATGCGTTTTTCCGGTGATTGGTTCCCTTTAAAGCGACTCTGTACCCACAATCTGACCACACCCAACCACTTGTACCTTCAGATAGCTGCTTTTAATCAGAGATCTGTCCTGAGGTCCGTTCGGCAGGGGATGCAGTTATTGTCATAAAAACTTTTAATCCTACAGCGCTGTGTCTAACGGTCGGGGCTTACATTTGTATATGCATTAGGCTGGCACATCCTCTCTGTCCTTCATCCCCACCCTCCTCATCATTAGGAATGCTCCAGGCAGATTGCTTACTATTCCCCACCTGTGTGTATAATGAACATGGGCTGGATCGTTAATACACCTGTGCAAAGCTCAAACAGCAGTAAATGTTCCTGGATCATTCCTAATGATGAGGAGCATGGGGAGGAAGGACAGAGAGGTTGTGCCAGCCTAATGCATATACAAATGTAAGCCCCAGCCGTTAGACACAGCGCTGCCGGATTAAAAGTTGTTTATATGACAATAACTGCATCACCTGCCGAACAGACCCCAGGACAGATCTTGGATTAAAAGCAGCTATCTGAAGGTACAAGTGGTTTGGGGGGGCAGATTGTGGGTACAGAGTCGCCTTAAATAGTTCACCCTATTACACAGGATGATGATCGTTACTTTTGGTCATTCTAGCGCTTGTCTTTTCCTGGCTGATAGACCAGGGAATGACAGAACAACCTGCTATGACACCAAGCGATGTTCAAACGATTTGTGCACAATCAACAATAAAAATAGGTCCAGATTCTATCAAACGATCAATGATTTCTCGTTGGTCGTTTAATTGTTGCCCCCTATTACACAAAATGATTATCGTTCAAATCCGAACAATCTAATGATTTTTCAAACAATAATCATCCTGTGTAATACCATCCCTTACCGATCCTTTTAAAGGATATAGTGGCTAGTCATGATTCAAGGCTATTTAAGTGGTTGCTTTCAATAGGTGTCTCCTCTCTTTCTGGAGGAGAGCTACTTTGTATACTCTTTCCCAGTAAGCATTACTTGGCCAATAAGAATCCTGAAGGAGACACATGACTTCCTCATTCTTATGGTATATAATAAGAGCTTAAAGTACACAATACAGGATGTAGCATGCATGTATCATTGATGTAGAATGAAGCATTATTTTCAAGGGGAAAAGTTAAAAGTCGATTATAGAGATATTAAAGGGATAGTGACTATGAACATTATTGTGCAGGAAAGCAGCAATCCATTTAACCCCTTCCCACATTAGCACGTAACTGTACGTCCTGATGTGGGTGGGGGCATTCAGAGAGGGGTCGCATGGCAACCCTGCTCTGAACTGCTGCAATCCAGGGTGCTATGAGTAGCCCGGAACAGCGGCTATTAGCGGGCGTGGTCCTGTTAATTATACATTTACATGCAGCTGTCAAAACTGACAGCTGCATTTAAATGTATGATTTCCCCCTTTCCCTGGTGTCTAGTGGGGGGATCTCCCACCCCGTGATGCGGTAGCTGAGGGGAGATTCCTTTTCCTTACCGAACCGGGGCTAACGTCGATCGGCAATCTGCAATCGATGTGTCGGGTCTGCTGCAGACCAGACTTAGGCTGGGTTCACACTATGTATATTTGAGGCTGTATTTGGTCCTCATGTCAGGTCCTCATAGCAACCAAAACCGGGAGTGGATTGAAAACACAGGCTCTGTCCCCACAATGTTGTTATTGAGTGGATGGCCGCCATATAACGGTAAATAACTTCCATTATTTCAATACAACAGCCGTTGTTTTAAAATAACAGCACATATTTGCCATTAAATGACGTCCATCCACTCAATTACAACATTATGTGAACAGAGCCTTTCTGTGTTTTCAATCCACTCCTTGTTTTGGTTGCTATACAGCCTCAAATATACAGCCTCAAATATTTGTAGTGTGAACATAGCCTAAAACAGCAATGATATAATCGATCATTGCTGTATAAAGTATACTGCAGTGATCTCTATGGGAGTAATACTGAGAGTTCCCCAGGGGGACTCAAAGTTAAGTATAGTTAAAAAAAAAGTGTTTTATTAACAAAAAAACCCACTCCCCTAATAAAAGTCTGAATCACCCCTCTTTTCCCATTCCCATTTTATAAAAAAAAACGAACTTAATAAATAAATAAACATTTGGTATCGCCGCATGCATAACTATTAAATTAGTCACATTCCTGATCTCGTACGGTAAACAGTATAAGTGCAAAAACCCGCCAATGTACAAAATTGCGCATTTTTTGTCACATCAAATCCAGAAAAATTGTATTAAAAAGTGATCAAAAAGTCGAATATACACCAACAAGGTACCGATAGAAAGTACAGATCATGGCACAAAAAAATTACACATAACACAGCCCCATAGACCAAAGGATAAAAGCGTTATAAGGCTGGGAATAGAGCAATTTTAAACACATGTAGTTTTTTTTAAAAGGTTTTAATTTTTTAAAAGCAGTCAGATAAAATAAAAGTTATATAAATTACATATTGTTGTAATTGTATTGATGTGAGAAACATATAAAACATGTCAGTTTTACCATAGGGCAAATGCCGTAAACAGGAAAACCCCCCCAAATTAAAATAAATTCCTTTTTTTCCAATTTCCCTGCACAAATAATTTTTGGTTTCACATCATATTTTATGGAAAAATTTAAGTGTCACTGTTGTTAATTTGTTTTTGCAGAAATCAATAGTACAGGCGATTTTAAGAACTCTGTGTTTAAAAAGCCTTTTCCCAGGTCCCCCCCCCTCTCCTTTCTTCCATTCACTGCTCAGAATCAGGAAATCTCGACTGTTTTTTTTTTCAGTCGGATTCTGTCTGTGCTATGGAGAAGGGAGGGGGAAGGAGGGAGGAGTGAGATTAGTCAGCAGCAGAGAGCAGAGAACAAAGGATTACACAGGGGGGAGCTATTCAGAGTGCTATTCAGAGGTCAGAGAGGTCAGTGGTGACATCAAAGGAGAGAGCCTGGTCATGTAGCTGTAAATTAACTCTTTGTTGTCCTGTTTTGGTGCCTCATCTCTCCCTTCTCCATAGGAAAACCATGAAGACAGGGGGAGAGTTTCAAACTGTTTTTTCATGACAAAAATTCATTTTTTGGCTAGTAAATCCAAAGTTACAAAGTTTCTTAAAATCGTCTGTACTATTGATTTCTGCAAAAAAAGGTTTTTAACGACAGTGACACTTTAGGTCTGCCAATGTAAAGTACAAATAGTCTGTAGGTCTGTAGGCGCTATAGCCTTTTATACAAGAGGGAAAAAAAATAACATGACATACTTTATTTTCCACATTTTAGTTTTTAAATGATGTTTAACATTTTTAACTCAAAAGTATGTCAGTCATTTCGTGGTTTGGTCGCAATGACGGCTGCAGGTACATTATTCTAGTTTAGGTGGAGTAATTGGCGTTTGGGTGTGTCTTTTATTGAAACGTCCATTGAATTCATTGTGTTTCTCTATTCTCTAATTAGCAAGTAACTGAGTAACTGCAACATTTGTAAATGTAAGACCCAAATTGTGCTCAACCGTCATTCATCCAAAACCTTCCTTTTTTTCTCGTAAGGTAGAGAAAGTTATTTGACATAATATGCATTATGTTATTAAAAATAAAACTAAAAAAGATGATTATTGAATTGAAAGTTTCCCTCCAACTAACTTTTATGGGACATAGTATGTTGGTAGGGGACTTAAGATTGCTAAAACATAGGGCTATAAGACTAACTGGCTATAAGACTAACTGGGTATGGGGATGTTCTGACGTTCTGGGGAAAACACTGACTGGACATTTTGTATTTCATAATTTCCCATTCTTTGTTTCTGTGGAAGACTAAACTGCTGCTAGAAGTGTCTGGCAGTGGCTTATTTGCCTGAATATATATGCACACTTGGCTGAATGTGCATGTATATAGGGCAGTTGCCAGGAATAACTATTGGCCAAACGAATGCTACCTTAAAACATTGTTGAATGAAGATCAGTGAATGTCTGTAACGGTGGTTAAATATATATTGAATTGTGAAACAGAGTGTGGGAAAAAGCATCAGTGAAGACTTATAGCTGTCTGCTGTTGAGACTGTAGTTTAGACATTTAACCTGCAAATCATCAGATCCCTACCTCTTTCTCCGTCATGCTGGATAACTGCATTGCATCTGTTTTGTTTAGTTCTTTTATTATAGTCTAGAGAACATTTTGTGTTGTTGGTCTTTAGTTTGGCAAGGCACACTATGGTAGATTACAGAATATGTAGTCATTTTCATTGCTTACTTTCCCAGTTGAATGGCAGGGAGGTCTTTATAACAATATAATTAACCCTTCATCTGTAAAGTAATGCCCTCAATTAAAAGCCTTTGTATTCCATTACATGTGGCATAAATAGTTTTGGCAAAACTCCTAGTGGTTTAGAAAAGACACCGATTGCCTATTTTTTCCCCCTATTTTCTTACGCTCGTATTTCTGAACTAGAACAGAATAGAAAGTGCTAATGACAGTTCTGTATCTTATTTATTTATTTACACATTAAAAGTGTGAGAACTAAAGTAACATTTCTACAGGGAAACAATCCATGTATAATTCAGCTATTGTAGCATTCTTGTAAAGCTCTACATTGTTGACAGCTAAACAAAGAACAATGTGACCTGGAAAGTGCAACATGGTAAAATTAAATAACAGCAGGCGCTTCTGTTCACACTTTTAATTACCAGCAGTCACTTCTGTAAAAAGGTGAGTTAACAAATAACTGCCAGAAAATGAACCTTAACTGGCTTCTAATTGTTTGAGCCAGGACGTCTATTGTTAAATTTGTTCATTTAAAATGGCTTAGTGATGCATTTAGCACTAGCAGAACAAATTACTCTGTAGGTGATAGAGAAAGGAATTGCTATTTTGTGCCTTATTTATTTTTACATAGTTTTTTTTTCTTGGGTAATGAGGACTTTGACTATCCTGGAAACCACTGTTTGTCAGAGCGTTTAATAAAAAATTAACTTTTCATGCAGTAAGATAAAAAGTTTCATTGAACGTTACGTGTTTAAAAATAGAATTTAATGTTTGTAGCTAATGGTATCTTTTTCTTCTTTGTTCTGTTTTATGTGATATTTGTTCTGCCCAGTGTCTGGCTACAGTTGTGTATAGTTATTGTGCTATTGACTATTATTGATGTGCTTCAATAAACAGCTTGTAAAATTTAGACTTGGTTTCCTAAAGACATGGGGAAATATATTAGTTTTCCATCCTTGTGTTTCCTTTTTTTTTTTTTTTTAAAGAAAATCTGCTCTCATTTTAGACATATTGTACAGTGAAATCTATTTGAACTGACCACTCAAATTTGTGCAAAAGGTGGTCTGTTCTGGGGTGGTCCTCTCAAAAAAAGTACAAAGAAACCCGAATGCTGGTTAAAGTGTTTAATGAAACCGGCAAGCATTTACAGAGCACAAATAATGATTAAAGATTTGATGAATAACTTGTCCTCAGAATGGTGTGCCCTCTTATTCCTTGTCCCCAGTGTCACTTCCTATCTGATTCACAGTCAGCAAAGCTACCCATCTTCATTCCAAATGCACAACATGGCTCCACAGTTCATTCCTGGTCCTTAACATGGTCTTATTCATGGCTTTTCTTAGCCCTGGTTCTCAGCATAGCTCCCCATCTAATTCTCGTCCCTAACATAGCTCCTCATCTCATTCCTGGTCCCATGGGTGGTGCTGCTGCGACCAGTCACCTGTCAAGTTGTTCCAGCTGATGCCACTTCTATGGTGGTTGGTCGGTGGAATATAGCTCAGCCAATTATAGTTCAGCACACAGGTGTGATGGTATACCGGTTTAGTGTGTGGCTGGCTATACTGCTCTCCAATGGTTGGTGACCTGCCGGGCTGTGAGGTGTCCCTTGGGCTCTTATCAAGGTGGTCCAGTGTGGAGATATGACCCACCGGGACTGTCAGTACCGGTGTAACGCCTGGAGTAGTGGATCCACTGGACCGTCACCAGCGATGGCATTAACCTCACCAGGGAGCGGAGTCTAAGGGGCTGCTGGTATTCACCAGAGCCCGCCACAAGGCGGGATGGACTTGCTGCGGCAGGCGACCCCCAGGTCGCTACCCCTGGCTTGGTTGCTAGTGACGGCAGGCGAGGCGTGGCAGGAGCAGTAGGCAGGAGATAGTGCTGGCAGAGGTCTGTAGGCGTAACCGCAGGTGACCGGCTGAACACAGGAGCAATGGAGTGACAGGGGAGCAAGAACCAGGAACAAGGACTAGGGACCAGGTATCGGATAGGTATCAGGAACAAGGACTTGGGACCAGGTAGCGGATAGGAATCAGGAACAAGGACTTGGGACCAGGTAGCGGATAGGAATCAGGAACAACAGGGGGCTGGGCCAAACGCTATGGGAAGCATGTAGAGGCTCCAACCCAAGGGACAGGGCATGCTGGGATTTATAGGGAGTGCTAGGTGCAATTAACCAATTAAGGGCGGACTGGCCCTTTAAATCTGAGACAGCCGGCGCGCGCGCGCCCTAGGAGGCGGGGACGCGCGCCGGCCGGCACAGACGGAGACAGGAGCGGAGGAGAGGTGAGGCGCCCCCAGGGGCCGAACTAGCAGCAGCGCCGGGTCCCTGCACAAGGACGCCGGCGGCTGCATGGGGCAGGAGGAGGTCGCGGCGGTGGCCCGGAACACGGGACGCCGCCACGGCCGTGACAACCGGCACCCACAGAAAGGAGAAAATGACCCAAGGATAGTGTAGCCTGTGTATGTAGGTGCTGGTGCAATTACCACCAGTCCCACTAGAATATATAATGTGATCTTTACTGACAAGTCTCTTGTAGTACAGGATGGCTATGGCTGCTTTGCTCTATCCAGGTTAGTTCCTCTGTCTAGGATACCGCCCTGCACCTTTAAGAGAGGTTTGCGGCGTGGGTTGGGATGTTCTCTGACTTGTCCTCTTTAAGTGTTTAGCACTGCATCTTGACTGTAAGTGTAGCTTTAGTAAAGAGAGTCTCTGTATTCTCTATACGTGACCACTATAGCTGGTCTGTCCTGGACATGGAACATGCCAGAGCCCTGGCTAAGTTCAGCAGGGATGCCTGATCTGTGTGTCCTACTCCTCAGAGAATCAGAAAAAAACTCACTAGGTGACGCTACACTTCCTCTCCCCATGTTACTACGTTCTACAGAGGGTATGTAACAGCCTCTATGAGTGGTGGAGAAGAGAGTGTGCAGAAGAAAAGAGAGCAGAGATCGGTAAGAAGAAAAGAGCATCTCTCATTGGTGCACAGGATCACAAAATAAAACAGTAACCCTTGAATGACTACAGCTGTGCAACATATACAAAGTAATACATGACATCTTGTGGTAAAAATAGAGAATGCAACTCCATTACCACTTTACTCTACAGTACAGGACTTTTACGACAGGTGCCCATACTACAAACACCCGTGGTCGGACACTGCACATGCATTGCTTCCTATCTTATTTCTGGCCTCATGCATGGCTTCCCATCCTATTTCCTGTTCCCAACATTGATCCATATGTCAGTGCTGGTCCCCATCATGACTCCTCATGTTATTCCCAGCCCCCATCATGGTCCTCATCTCATTTCTGGTCTCATTCATGGCTTCCCATCCTATTTTTTGTCCTTAGCATGTCTCCTTTTCTTAGTCTTGGTTCTCAGAATGGCTCCCTATCTAACGCTCAGTCCCTAAAATAGCCCCTCATCTAATTCCTGGTGAACATGCGTTGCTTCCTATCTTATTTCTGCCCTCATGCATGGCTTCCCATCTAATTTCCTGTTCCCAACATTAATCCATATGTCAGTGCTGGTCCGCAGCATGACTCCTAATCTTATTCCTAGTCCCCATCATGGTCTTCATCTCATTTCTGGTCTCATTCATGGCTTCCCATCCTATTTCTTGTCCTTAGCATGTCTCCTTTTCTTAGTCTTGGTTCTCAGAATGGCTCCCTATCTAACGCTCAGTCCCTAAAATGGCTCCTCATCTAATTCCTGGTGAACATGCGTTGCTTTCTATCTTATTTCTGGCTTCATGCGTGGCTTCCTATTCTATTTTTTGGGACTTGACAATTTTTTGAATATGATAGGGTCACCATTTATGGTCAGGGTTATAGTCATCTTTGCATTTATGTCTTTCTTTCTCACTGCTCTGTATAAAGCGCTATGACTAGAGTAGGGGGTGGGGCAGACACAAATATTATTAAAAGCCTGGATAGATAAGTAAATCACTGCACAGCAGGTATGAAATAGTGACCCACTCTCCTAGACCTCCAGGAAAATACACAGCGACATATAACCTTCTCTATACCACCAGGGATGTAGTCATTGAGGGTATTGGGAGACACTTGACAGTAAAGAGAAACTGTGATAACTCTAACTTGAGACTGGCAGTTCTGCTCCCTACCCCTGGAGAAGTTATCGCAAGTTTAAAGTTCTCACCTATCCACATTCTTGTTATCAGTCCACAACCCATTGATCAAAGAATTGAGGTCCCTTGTCCTCCGAAGACAGTATAATAGCTCAATCACCACTCCATTTCCGAACACAGCCATATATATAGCAATGTTAGAGTGTCCCATAGTCAAGTGGAGTGGTATTCAAAGAGGTGCACTGCCACTTATTCTCCTGGGCATCAAGGGATCTAATTTCTCAGGATTGGTAAGGTTTATAGAGATTGGATACCACTAAGTAGCTAGATATAAGATGTGACAACTTTAAATCTCTGAAACGTTGATTAGTGTTATTTAGGCTTTATCTAAACAAATGTATTACAGATCTATGCATTATGAATCTCTTAATATTTCTAATTTCATATAGAGAAACATTGATATATTTTCTTCCATATTCCATATGAAATTCATGAGAGAGAAACAGTGGGCATGCTCCATCAAATGCCAAATAACAGGGATATTATAGATGACAATACATTGCTGCCTTGAGGCACCATACAGTGACACACATTGTGCCTGTGTTTTTCTTCAAAAGAACAGAAGTATAGAATTTTTGAACATGTTTGTGTCAAATAGATTGCAAGTCTCTATCAGGCTATGAGTTTTGAGGAAATATAATGTCATTGTATGTGCAAATACTGCAATACTACATACACAAGTGCAATATCTAATCTGTTATTTTCCTATTAGTGTAAATTTATTCTATTTTATAAACAGTTAATAAACAATGAAAAATATGTGATACGCAGCCATTAAGTAGTAGCACATAATGGTAAAAAAAACTAAAAAAACCCCGATATTATTTACAGAACAGCCGCCCCATATTATTCTACATTTACATATAACACGGAAACTGCAATTATCTTTCTTTCTGAAATTCAAAGGTCATTTTGTAAGACGGGATAAAAATGTGTAAAAACAATAATATGCATGATTAATCACACTACAGTATCATCTCTTTCAGATAGGTGATAGGAACATGTATCCAGTAAAAGCTGAAGAAATGCAGGAAGATAAGAACAAACACTTATGGCAGTTAGAGTTTACACCTATCTACATCACAAATTAATGGAATCTCAGATTCTTAGAGGAGGAAATACATCCAAGCTAGATTTCAGACTAAGTGTGGGTACAAAATAAGATTACTGCTGGATAATTGTAGGGTACATAGACTGAACGTGACAAAAAAATTAAATATTTTACAGCATATTGTCATGCCATTATTTGTCATATATATTAGTTGAGCAAATATTTAAAGATTTAGACTAGGTTCTGTGTTAATAGATAAAAAATCAGATCGATGCCAAAGCTGATCAAAAATAATGAGCATGTTTATTATTTGGATTCTTATAATTAGAGATCAGCTAACTTTTGAAAAGTTCGGCTCGGTAGGTTCACCAATTCAGGTTCATCCGAACTGAAGCCTAAACAAACCGCACTAAAACAGCTAAACTATGGCAGCTAAACGAGTGGGACTATTGGGGGTTTTGCAGAGAAAAACATTTATAAAACCTGTATTTGCATTCCTGCATCCAATTGAAACTACAGTAAAGGAAAATATGGTGGCAGGTTGGCAACATGGTGAAGGTGGTTGTGAGCTAGGTGCTTACCCAGAGTCTGTCCGTCAATGAGTGCTCAGGGGTGGCCTGAGGATGATGAAGGCCCCTGGCATCCTCCAGTGCTTCAGGGGTGGCCTAAAGAAGATGAGAAGCCCAGGCTTTCACAAGAGCCTGAGGAGGAAGAAGGTATGGTTTCATGGTAAGTGGCTCCCTTGACACTCCCCCCCAGCTACTGGGGGCTATTAAGTCTGGCTGGGATGAGGAGCCAGTTCCATGCAGAGGAAACACCTTCATACTGGGAAGCCGCATTGGGCCGGATGCTGAAGTATGTGACTGGAGTGTAGAAGTCCCAGAGAGGCCGGAAAACCATACTGAGTGAACGGCTGAGCAAGTGGCTGTAAAGCATACCTGAGTTTGCAGCAGTACACCTGACGCAGACAGGGACTCCAGACATTCCCTCCTGTGGTAGAATCTACTCCCTCTGGTCCACCTCAGAAATATTGAAGATCATTCATGGTAAAAGCAAAAGCGGGAACTGCAAAGACGTGTGAAAGTGCAAAGAAAGTGTTAAATGGCCAAACCTGGGAGAGAAGTGTCCTGAACGGAGACAAGCCATGGTCCTGAAATTTGATAAACTCAGAGCATACGGCTTTTTAAAGGACGGTTCAGCACAGCTCTTGGTACTTTGTAAGTCGCCACTCAAGAGAAACTACCTCCCGAAGTACATGCACCACCTTGAACTTGGTGAGGAGGTGGAGAGCCTCTGTTATGCACCCTTTATGCAGTTCAGTCTAATGTTATGTAGGCCCAATTGGTCAAAGTCTTAAAGTTGTGCCATGTTGAAAACAAGTAAAGTTTAAGTAATTTGCCTGGTTATTGCATCATGTATGTTGCAGTAAAACTGCCT